>NC_081297.1:35582956-36240164 GCF_030435805.1 Mustela lutreola | reverse complement strand
ACTTAGTATAATACCTTCAAGATCCATCCATGCTGTTGTAAATGGCAGTATTTCTTAATTTTTCATGGTTAAGTAGTATTCCATAGTATATATTTACCATACTTATTTTATTCATTCATCCATTAATGGATACTGAAGTTATTTCCATCTCTTGCTTAGAGTTAATAATTTTATAATAAACATAAGAGTGCAGATATGTCTTTGAACAGTGACTTCGTTTCCTTTAGATAGATACCTAGAAGTGGGATTACTGAATCATATGGTAATTTTACTTTTAATAATATGCATCATCTCCATACTGTTTTCCATACAAATTTATATCCCTATCACAGTGCATAAGTTCCCCATTTTCCCCAATATTTACCAAAATTTGTTAGTTTCAATTTTTTGGTAGTATATATTCTAATATCTTGCTGTGTTTTTCAGAGGTAAACAACAACAACAACAACATAAGGACTTTGCCCTGAGTTTTTTACGTTGAGCACTTTTTAATGCTCCTGTTGGTCATTAATATAACTTTTTTGAAAAAAAAAAGTCTATTGAGATCCTTTTGCTATTTTTTTAATTATATATTTTTTTCTATTTGTATCTGTTGGTTATTAACCTCTTTTCAGATATAAGATTTGTAAGTATTTTCTTACATTCTGTGGATTGTGTTTTCATTCTCTCTCTCTTTTTTTTTTTGGCAATGCAGAAACTTTAGTTTGATGTAATACCATTTATTTATTTTTGCTTTTTTTTGGTTGTGTTTTTGGTCTGGTATCCAAAAAACTATTGGCAAGACCAATGTCAAGGAGAATTTTTCCTATATTTTCCTTTAGGAAATTTAGTTTCATGCATCACCTTTAAGTCTTTAATCTATTTCAAGTTAAGACTTATGAGTGATATAAGGTTCCAGTTTCATACTGTTTATGTGACTATTCAGTTTTAAATATCATTTATTGAACAGACTATCTTTACCCATTACATATGTTGGCCCCTGTCAAATATTAGGTGACTGTATGAAAGGATTTATTTCTGGACTCTCAATTCTGTTCTACTTTTTATTGGTCTGTTTTTATGCCAGTATACTTTATTGTTTTGAGCATGAGGGCTTTGTAGTATAGTTTCAAATCAAGAAGTGGAATTTCACTTCTTCATTCTTTCTCAGAACTGCTTTGATTATTTGTTGTCTTTTATGGTCTCATATAAATTTTAGGATTCTTTACTTACTTCTTTAAAAAAATAATATTGGATTTTTTTTAAGATTTTTAATTTACTTATTTGACAGAGAGAGATGACAAGCAGGCAGAGAGGCAGGCAGAGAGAGAAGAGGAAGCAGGCTTCCTGCTGAGCAGAGAGCCTGATGCGGGGCTCGATCCCAGGACCCTGGGATCATGACCTGAGCCGAAGGCAGCGGCTTAACCCACTGAGCCACCCAGGCGTCCCTAACATTGGATTTTTGATAGGAATTGGATTTACAGATGGTTTTCGGTAGTATGGACATTTTAACAATGTTAATTCTTACCATTCATAAATATGAGCTATCTTTCCATTTGTGTCTCCTTCAATTTCTTTATCAATGTCATAGTTTATGGAGTACAGATCTTTCATCTTCTTAGTTAAATCTATTCCTAAGTATTTTATTATTTTTGATGCTATTGTGAACTAGATTGTTCTCTTTATTTTTTCAGATAGTTCATCATTAGAGTGTTAAAATGCTCCTGTCTTGTGCTTACTTTGGCAGCACATATACTAAAATTGGAATGATGCAGAGAAGATTAGCGTGATCACTGAACAAGGATGACATGAAAAACTGGGAAGCATTCCATATTAAAAAAAAATGAAACAAAACAAAATTCTTGTCTTTTATATATTGATCTTGTATTTGACAGCTTTACTAAATTTGTTTATTCAAATTTTTTTGTGAAGATTTTAGGGTTTTTTAACATGTAAGTTCATGTTATCCAAAAAAAGGGAATTTTACTTCTTCCTTTTTTTTTTTTTTTTTTTTTTTTGAGTCTCTTATTTCTTTGTGTTCCTTGTTTCTCTGGCTAGGACATCCAGTACTATGTCAAATGAGAGTAGTGAAAGTGGACACACTTGTCTTTCTTCTGATCTTTAAGGGGAAAACTTTCAAACGTTTTTGATTGAATATGAGATTAGCTCTGGGCTTGCAATATGTGTTTTTTCTTTAATGGATTTTTAAATTATTTTTAAAAATTTTTTATAAACATATAATGTGTTTTTATCCCTAGGGGTACAGGTCTGTGAATCACCAGGTTTACACATTTCACAGCACTCACCATCACTCACCATAGCACCTGCCCTCCCCAATGTCCATACCCCCACCATCCTCTCCCAACACACCTCCCCCCAGCAACCCTCAGTCTGTTTTGTGAGATTCAGTCTTTTATGGTTTGTCTCCCTCCCAATCCCATCTTCTTTTATTTTTCTTTTCGTACGCCCGAAACCGCCTATGTTGCATCTCCACTTCATCATATCAGGGAGATCATATGATAGTTGTCTTTCTCAGATTGATTTATTTCGCCAAGCATAATACCCTCTAGTTCCATCCACGTCATCACAAATAGCAGGATTTCATTTCTTTTGATGGCTGCATAGTATTCCATTGTACATATATACCGCATCTTATTTATTGATTCATCTGTTGAAGGACATTTAGGTTCTTTCCATAGTTTAACTATTGTGGACATTGCTGCTATAAACCTTTGGGTGCATGTGCCCCTTCAGAATGCCACGTTTGTATCTGTAGGGTATAGACCCAGTACTACAAGCACTGGGTCATAGGGTAGTATTTTCAGCTTTTTGAGGCACGTCCACGCTGTTTTCCAGAGTGGTTGCACCAGCTTGCATTCCCACGTACAGTGAAGGAGGGTTTCCCTTTCTCCACATCCTCGCCAGCATCTGTCATTGACTGACTTGTTCATTTTAGCCATTCTGAACGGTGTGAGGTGGTATCTCATTCTGGTTTTGATTTGTATTTCCCTGATGCCGAGTGATGTGGAGCATTTTTTCATGTGTCTGTTGGCCATTTGGATGTATTCTTTGCAGAAATGTCTGTTCATGTCCTCTGCTCATTTCTTTATTGGATTATTTGTTCTTAGGGTGTTGAGTTTGATAAGCTCTTTATAGATTTTGGATACTGGCCCTTTATCTGGTATGTCATTTGCAAATATCTTCTCCCAGATAACTTCTGACAGTCATCTTTTGGCTTTAACATTGTTAAAATGTCCATACTACCGAAAACCATCTGTAAATCCAATTCCTATCAAAAATCCAATGTTAGGGACGCCTGGGTGGCTCAGTGGGTTAAGCCGCTGCCTTCGGCTCAGGTCATGATCCCAGGGTCCTGGGATCGAGCCCCGCATCAGGCTCTCTGCTCAGCAGGAAGCCTGCTTCCTCTTCTCTCTCTGCCTGCCTCTCTGCCTGCTTGTCATCTCTCTCTGTCAAATAAGTAAATTAAAAATCTTAAAAAAAATCCAATATTATTTTTTTAAAGAAGTAAGTAAAGAATCCTAAAATTTATATGAGACCATAAAAGACAACAAATAATCAAAGCAGTTCTGAGAAAGAATGAAGAAGTGAAATTCCACTTCTTGATTTGAAACTATACTACAAAGCCCTCATGCTCAAAACAATAAAGTATACTGGCATAAAAACAGACCAATAAAAAGTAGAACAGAATTGAGAGTCCAGAAATAAATCCTTTCATACAGTCACCTAATATTTGACAGGGGCCAACATATGTAATGGGTAAAGATAGTCTGTTCAATAAATGATATTTAAAACTGAATAGTCACATAAACAGTATGAAACTGGAACCTTATATCACTCATAAGTCTTAACTTGAAATAGATTAAAGACTTAAAGGTGATGCATGAAACTAAATTTCCTAAAGGAAAATATAGGAAAAATTCTCCTTGACATTGGTCTTGCCAATAGTTTTTTGGATACCAGACCAAAAACACAACCAAAAAAAAGCAAAAATAAATAAATGGTATTACATCAAACTAAAGTTTCTGCATTGCCAAAAAAAAAAAAGAGAGAGAGAATGAAAACACAATCCACAGAATGTAAGAAAATACTTACAAATCTTATATCTGAAAAGAGGTTAATAACCAACAGATACAAATAGAAAAAAATATATAATTAAAAAAATAGCAAAAGGATCTCAATAGACTTTTTTTTTTTTCAAAAAAGTTATATTAATGACCAACAGGAGCATTAAAAAGTGCTCAACGTAAAAAACTCAGGGCAAAGTCCTTATGTTGTTGTTGTTGTTGTTTACCTCTGAAAAACACAGCAAGATATTAGAATATATACTACCAAAAAATTGAAACTAACAAATTTTGGTAAATATTGGGGAAAATGGGGAACTTATGCACTGTGATAGGGATATAAATTTGTATGGAAAACAGTATGGAGATGATGCATATTATTAAAAGTAAAATTACCATATGATTCAGTAATCCCACTTCTAGGTATCTATCTAAAGGAAACGAAGTCACTGTTCAAAGACATATCTGCACTCTTATGTTTATTATAAAATTATTAACTCTAAGCAAGAGATGGAAATAACTTCAGTATCCATTAATGGATGAATGAATAAAATAAGTATGGTAAATATATACTATGGAATACTACTTAACCATGAAAAATTAAGAAATACTGCCATTTACAACAGCATGGATGGATCTTGAAGGTATTATACTAAGTGAAATATTTCAAAGATTTTATATATTTTTTAAATTTATGTATTATGATATCCCTTACATACAGAATCTGAGGAAAAGGCAAACTAATGGAAACTTAGAGTTGAGTTGACAAGGGGTGAACCTGGGGTGGAGTAAGGTGGTCAAAGGGTGCAAACTTACAACTATAATATGAAAAAGTTCTGGAGATCTAATGTAGAGCATGATGATCATAGTTAATAAAATATACATACACTTTTTTATTTTGCTTCCCTTTATTAAACTTTGCATATATCACATTCTTACAAGTTGAAAGTTTATAGCAATCTTGTATAAAAGAGGTCTGCTGCCACCATTTTTCTAACAACATTTGTTCATTTTCTGTTTGTCACATGTTGGTAATTCTTGCAATATTTCAAGTTTTTTCATTATTATTGTATTTGTTATGGTGATCTGTGATCAGTAATCAGGACCCACTGAAAACTCAGAACTAGTTTACTTAAGGTATATACATTGTTTTTCTTTAAAAACATAATGCTTTTGAACAGTACAGTATAGTGTTTGTTTTTTATATGCACTGGGAAACATAATTTTTTATATGCACTGGGAAACCAAAAAAAATAATAATTTGACTTAGTTTATTGAGATAATCACTTTATTGAGGCAGTCTGGAACAAAACCCACAAGACCTCTGAAGTTTATCTCTACTATACTATATACATAAAAGTTGCTAAGAGAGTAGATCTTAAAATTCCTTACGATACATGCATAAAAAACAGTGGCAACTATACGAGATAGTAGATGTATTAACATTTTTATGTAGATTATATTGCAATAAAGATGTATACCAATTTATCAAATTGTACAAAATTTACACAATGTTAAAAGTTTGCAATGTTATAAGAAATCATTTCTTAAATTTACAAATTATAATATGTCGATTTTTTTTCAATAAAGCTGGAAAAAACTTTTTGTAGAATTAATCTATTTTTCAAAAAAGGAAGTAAGGCAGTAGAAACTGCAACTAACTCTGAAATAATAGAATATAAAATCCATTTTCGTTATATACGCTGTGACAAAAACTATTACTTAGTTTACAATGGAGGAGTACTTATGAAGCATGAGGGATGGTCTATAAATAAGGCTGAAAGAGCTCAGTTTTAAGGTTTAAATTTAAAATCTTCTTTTGAAATACTAAACTGACCACCCAGTTTTCCAAACATCAATGTCTTAACTGCATGAATTTATTTCATACAACTCTATAATCTAGTTTCATAAGAAAGCAGCATGCAAATTTTGAATAAGACAGACTTGCTTAAGTTTCTTTATGTTCAACAGTAAAGGATACCTCCCTAAAAATAAATAGAAGAAAAATCAGCATATTTATTATGATAATTATTATTCATAATGAGATTCATATTGAATTAGGGAATATATATCCTCACAGGGGGTAAAGTAAAATGAAATTTATTTTGGTAAATGTGTCTATGAATAGTCAATACAATGCCTCAATATAAATGAATATTATCATTTTGAACAATTTAATTACTATTACTAGAATTATTATAAGTATAAAAATAGCTATCATTTTAGCATGGAATAGGAGACTCTCATGCTCCATGCTTCATCACATCCACACAACAAGGCTGCATAATAAGTATTATCATCACCATTTCATGGGTGAAAAAACTGAGGCTAACACATTTAGATAACTGGTTTATGATTACATGGCTAGTAAAGATGCATCACACTAATTTAGGCTTTATGATTTCAGAATTGTACTCTTTCCACTGCACATTCTATTACTCTGTAAATACTTGGCCTGTTTTCATTTGGTTCTTTAATTTTATTCATGTGGTGATGGCTTAAAGCTTCATTTAAAGGAAGCTTAAAAATTTCATTTATCCAAAAGCTCCCAAGAATTAAAAATGTCATGGATCTAATGTAGACATGGATATCATTAGTTAATGGGTAACTATATATTTTCCACTCTAGTGAGATAACAATCAGAGTATTTTTCTAAGTTTTAGTCTCTCAGTGTTAAAAAGGACTTTGTTAAAATAGAAATATTTAGACAAAGGTGATCAAAAGTCTGGATCAGGTCACCTTAAGATAAATATTAGGAAACTGAGGAAACAAATGGAGATTTGAACACTGAGCTATGATATAATGAATGGTTTCAAGTATTTAGTAGAGTATAGAAAAGCCCTTTAAAGCCTGGTCTTAGCCTAGCATTGCAGCTTCTGGTATATCTGTCTATCTATCATCTATCTATCTAGATATAAATTTGAAAACTTTTTTAACTTAAAGATTTTGAGAAATAGAACATAATCAGCACCATAGAAGATCTGTTTATGATAACAACCTAGCCCCTCCTCCCAGTTTGTTAATATTCTCTCTTATTTAATGTAACATTGTGCAAATAGACCACTACTGATCTGCCGTTATGAATAGCTATATCATCTGCTTGCATATCCTGGTGAAAATATTCATTTAGTTCCATGTTGTATTTCTAAGAATGGACCAAATTTTTATTTTTATTTTTAAGTTTTCTAAATATTGTCCAACTTACCTCAAATGTTTTTATTATGGGCACTTTCATTCTTTCACATTCTTGCAAGGCAATTTTACTGTTGCCCAATATGGTAAGTGTGTAATAGTATCTCATTTTAGGTTTTAATTTATTTTTAATTTAATTTAATTTAATTTAATTTAATTTAATTTAATTCCAGATTCATAATAAAGATAAACAGTTTTTATATATGAGTGGCCATTTGGATTACCCTTTCTGTAAAGTACATTCTCAAATCTTTTGATATCTTAACATTGTGTCATACTGACTTCTTTAATAGTAGATTTTCTGAATGAACTTTTAGCTGTGTAGGTCTTCTCTATTTTATTTTGAACTTGTTTTCATTTCAAAATCTTTATATTTATTTTCATAATCTGCTTTTATTTTGCTTTGTCTATTATCTATCTATCTATCTATTTATTTGCAAGCAAGAGAGAGCGAGCAAGTGAGAGCGCAGGGAGGGATAGAAAAAAGAAAGGGAAAATATCTTAAGCAGGCTCCAGGCTCAGCACAGAGCCCAACTCTGGGCTCTATTTCACAACCCTGACATCATGACCTGAGCCAAATTGAATGAAATAAAATGAAATTAAGGTGTTAAAAAAAAAAAAAGGAAAAAGAATTGGAGGTTTAATTAAGTGAGCCACCCAGGCACCCCTGTGG
This sequence comes from Mustela lutreola, assembly GCF_030435805.1. NCBI lineage: Eukaryota > Metazoa > Chordata > Mammalia > Carnivora > Mustelidae > Mustela > Mustela lutreola. The sequence goes on along the minus strand of NC_081297.1, from coordinate 36,232,238 downwards.
TATCTTAAATTAGCTGTCATATCTTTAAAGTTCTAGAGTATCCATTTGGTTCATTTATAAAACCTTTCTCAATATCATTTTTAGTTTCCGTTTTTTGTTCAATTTGCTTCCCCTCTCATTTCTTTGAGCAGAGTAATCAAGCCATTTTACAATCTTTATTGATCATTTTAACATCATACTTAATCCCATTTTGTCTATCAAATCTTGTTAATGGTTTTTCTTTGTGTGCTTTGTTACATTTTGCTATGTTCAAGACATTATATTTGAAACTCTTATTGAGTAGGGATAATTAAGAGCTATAATAATGGTATGGTCCTCCTTGGCAGGATTTTCTCTTATATCTGAGACTCGACAAGACAATCATACTCCAAATTCAGTGATTGGCTTTCTCAGTTTACACAGAAGGCAAGGTAGGCTATAGTCTTATTTCTGCTTCTCCTTGTGCTTTGGGGATCTCAACTTAAATTTGGGTTGTACCAAAGTCCTCAAATTTGATTGCTGCTGGATTTTGAATTTTGTTTCTCTAGTATCAAGAGTCTATTAACAACACAGCTCAGTGTGTTTTAGCAGTTTCAAATGCTCTCATAGCTAAAATGGCTTCAGGGCATATATCTCTAGGCTCTCATTGTATTTCGTATTTTGGCCCAGTAATCCCTCACTTATTTTTATAATCATTCTGATATTTTTAACTTTAAAAGCTATTTTGTCTGGATTTTTAGTTGTCTTAAGTAGGAGTTTTTAGATCACCATTACTAGAAGCAACAACAAATATACATGAAAATATCTGCAGTAGTTTATCACATCTTTATGGCTTTGAACTTCCATAAGCTGAGGCATCCTTCTCTAATCACTTAGGCAAACTCCAATTTACTCTTTAAAACAACACAAGAATTGCTTCATTTAAGAACATGTTCAGGGATGACTCTTCCCCACTGTTCTTACCAATATTCCCACACACTCTTTGCTACCCACACCTTGTTTATGAACTTTCGTTAGGTATATCAGCGTGACCAGAATTTTGCTCTATTGTATTTTTGTCCTTTAGAGCTTTAATTAAATATGAATTCCATAGAAAGTCTGTCCCTTTTCTTTCAAACCTGGGTTAGTTATTTCTTCTCATTCTTTGTCAGAAGTTACTTTATTAGAGAAACTTATAGCTCTATTGTGACTTTGGAGCCTTTACAGTTTTTTGACTGGAAAAATCACCCATCCCTGAGATTTTTACGCAGCTTCCTAGCTGATATTATTCAGAAATCTGTTCAAAACAGACTTTTTCAGGGAGGCCCTTTTGGACCACTCAGTTAAAAAACCTCTTCTCAATCACTGCTCTTTTTAAAATGTGCTTATTTAGTTCAAATATGCATCTCTATTAAAGAAAAACCAGTACGATTTTTTTTTTTTAAGTTGGCTTACCTATTATCTATCTCTCCCATTAAAATGATTCCTCTGGGCTGGGGTTTTGTTGTGCTCATCTTAGGCCAGGCACTCAATAAATTGCCTCTGAATGATTGAATTGTTTGACTCCCTTGCTAGATTCTCAACTTCATGAGGCCAAGGATTGTTCTATTCAGTCCTTCTTTATCCTCAATGTCTGTTATATTGCAGTCACTTATGTGACTAATGGGAAAAATCACAGAAAGAAAGAGTTGAAACTACATAAAAATCCTGTAGGTTCAATAACACAAAGCTTTTTAAAATTATTTAGCCCAGGAATTGAATACTGGCTGCACTTTTGATTTTTTTTAAAATGGTATTGAATTTAATTTAAATGGAAATACTTGAATGGTAGAATAATAAAAAAATTATAAAAGCAACTTGCTCCTTAAAGTAAGAATTATATAGGGCATCTCTTCTAGAAGCAAAATTTTCAAATGTCAAACATCTGAAAGCATAGAAGAAGTAAGAGTGTGAATTGTACTTCAATGCTCTTTTCTTTATATTCAGCAAACAGCTTCATTCACACCTTTCCAACTTTTTCAACTCTTTTGACAAAGCCTTCAGAGGAGTTACTGCTGATGACAACCATCACAGCCTAACAGGAGAAATTTTATAAAGAAAAATAATAGCATGTTTTTCCCAAATTGTTAAGGATATGGTGAAGCTCTGTCGGATTCAAAGGAGGAATGTGCAATTCCATGCTATATATAATCATAACTTATTTTAATAGTGGCTTTGCAATTTTTCAGATATATCCATTTACTGAAACCACTATCAAATAAACAAAAACAAACAAATTAACAGGGGTTCGAGACAGAAATTATCTAATCTAAAAATAGCACATGTTCACAGAAGACACAACACATATCCCAAGTACTACTATAGGTTTCAAGTAATAGTCAAAACAATAGTAAAAATGATTCAGACCCTACCAGTCAAATCATAAATGGGACCTTAACTGTAAATCCTTATCTTTAGATCAAAGCGGGTAATTGGGTGCTGAAGATACATTATAGAACTAATATGTTATAGAACTCCTCTGAAATGAGTCATTTATTCCATCACTTTTCCTGCACAGCTGCTGACCCATGTTTTGGTTCCTGGAAGTAGCTGCTACCCTGTCATACTTCTTAAAAGCACATATATTGATAACTCTACTCATTCCTCCATTCCTCTGTGACTGTCACTGTTAAAATGTGGAGTCCGCTGGCTCACTTGTGCTGGTAATAAAGTAAATGAGTTTGCAAGGTATTTTGTTATTTCTAAAAATGCAAAAACCAAATTACATTGAAATCATAAGGGGTGTTTCAGGGAGAGCTGTAGGATGTGGTTTCTTGTGTAATCCACAGAGATTAGCTCCAACACATATTTAAACTCTCCTCTAGGAGCAACCTTAGTGGTAAAGCAAGAAGATAAACAGATGTATACACACCCTGGCACAAAATTATCACTTATGTTTGGCTTCCTAGTCTCCTCGTGTTACTTATTTATCTTAACTTCTCTCTGAAATCAGGGAACACAGAATCTCAATCAGTTGACATTTTTCTACTGAATTACCCAATAGTCTGATCATACCCCTAAGACTTTTTTAAATTATTTCACTCATAATCCCAAATCTGCTTTGCTTCCTCATCTTAGTACACCGTAATTTGATTTCAAAATGAGGACAGTTGTCAGTAATGCCACATTCATTAATCTCTTTTACAATTCCATGTGCTTATAACTATGAAGATATGTTAATAACATCCATTCCAATAAGCCACCCTAAATTTATTATCATGAAACAAGACCTCAAGAAAGAGAATTCAAAATCATCCATGTATTTGCAACTTATTGCAATAAAGCCTTTATCAATAGACTTCCCTGTGCACATGGTGGTCAAATTGCTGGTGAAAACCAGCCAGATCTATTACAAGCTTTCTCCTGGCTTCTAGGTAACCCAAGTGAGCCTTTATTGATACTGGGAAGGGATAAAGCAGGGAAGGGATAAACAGTGCTGTAAGAATTGGCTAGACAAAAGTAATGACTCTAATTACAAAGTGAGTATTTTAAAGCAAAAGAGCCTGTTGGGAATATTGTTTTATAAAATAATGGTTTTTTTATTAACTTTTTAAAATTCAATTAGGTAACATATAGTGTACCATTAGTTTCAAATGTAGATTTCAGTTATTCATCCATAGCATATAATAGCTAATGCTCAGTACTTACTGTTATAGCTTCTTGAAAGCAGAATTTTAACCCACTGAGCCACCCAGGCGCCCTTGAAAGCAGAATTTTAGATCACATTTTCTGATTACTTCCATGTCGTACAACACTTTCCTGCTAGCAAACTTCAAAACATACTGTTTGTTAGAGGAATTTCTTTAATAATAAATAAATAGGAATTTATTTAAATTTATAAATATATAAAATAAATAGGAATTTATTTAAATTTATTTAAATATTGCACACTGTTTCATTGTTCATAAATAAGGTGATGATATTATAGCCATTAGTTGGTAGCACTGATATATCACTTCCTTCTCTTTACACAAAATAGATATATCTTTTAAAAGAATCTGAATCTGTGGCAAACTTTTAAAAAACCCTATACAGTAAAGTTTATCATTTTAAGTAATCTCAATTATCTTCCTCAATGGTGATAGTATATTCTTCTATCTAGGCCAGATATTGTATGAGGGATTTGAAGAGACATACTTTTCTAAATTTCACTTTTCTCATCTGCAAAATGCTTATCATGATCCTACAATAAAATACACTTACAATTTTTTGATGAAAATTTATTTATTTATTTTAAGATTTTATTTCTTTATCAGAGAGAGTGGGCGAGAGAGCAAGCACAGGCAGACAGAATGGCAGGCAGAGGCAGAGGGAGAAGCAGGCTCCCGGCCGAGCAAGGAGCCCGATGCGGGACTCGATCCCAGGACGCTGGGATCATGACCTGAGCCAAAGGCAGCTGCTTAACCAACTGAGCCACCCAGGCGTCGCTTTTGATGAAAATTTAATCTGTATAAACAATGTATTTGCTGTAATGCGTGGTTCATGGAAAACATCTTATTTAATTATAAGCAGTATTAGAAATTAAGTAAATGTGTCTATAATATTTAAAGTTTTAACACATAATTCCAGTGCTTTGCCTTATTTTCTCAAATCCCTTTACCACTTTCACTGACAGAGTCAAATGTACTTTTTCTACTCGTAGCCAGCTCTTTGTCTTTTGTCAGAAAGATGTCCTTGTGAATTATTTATAATAGAGATATTAGCAATAATAATAATAATAATAAATAGCAATGAAAATGTTAAAAAAAAAGTTTTCTTAACTAACTAGGGTTCTTAGACATCAATTAGAGGAACCACCTCTGGCAAGCAAATTAATCTGCAAGACATTTCCAGAATTAACAAGTCAGTCAGATACAGGGTTGTCCGTAGACTGAAAGGTGAAGCAAAAGGACTAGGTTTGGAAAATAGGTAAGGACAGTGAAAAAAGTGATCAAATTTTTGGGCAAAATAAATTCTTAGGTGTCCTTTCAATGGAGTCCTGTTCATTATGTAGCAGAAACTCTGGAGATTATCTCGATCCATTGGAGTCACCCCGTTTATTAGCTTGCTATTGACAAAGTTATTTACAAATTGTAGAGCAAGAGGTTATAATGTAGAAAACTGATGGTAATGCACAAGATTCTTGTTAACAATAATGCAAGTTAGTGATTTTTCATTAGAAAACATAAATTCTATAACCCAAATTATGGGCCCAGAGCACTTCTGCTGCACAACTCTGCTTATATCCCAAATAACCATGTGAACTAGTTTTAATATCTGCTTCTCTTATTAATTTTTGAATAAAAATTCTTGACACAAGTATTTTATAATTGTGTGATAATCATGCATTTAATTTCTTGGAGAACAAAACACACTTTAGCATAAGTAGGTTCGTTCACAGAACCAGCCTTGATAACACACTTCTATATGTTAGAAATGATGTAAGAAATGTAGAATATTGGGCACTTGTTTGGTATTCTTTGCCATGTTTTGCACTATCTAAAAAGAGATCAGTGAACTTGGACTGGAGTTAGTAGACATGGAAGAAAATAAAATATTACAGAGAAGAATACTCTGTGGTCCACAACCTAAACGGGCTGGGATTCCCATCATTTGGATCCCTGTAGCTTTACAAAAGTCCATTAAATTTTTGTATCTCCGATTAAAGTTGATTCCCCAGTACTTTTTCAAACATCTCTTGTAAAGTATTGTTTCCCAAAAAAAAGGGATTTTGCACATGTATCTGCCTTTGTCTCTGGTCATGATCTCAGTCAGGATCCTGGGACCGAGCCCCATATCGGGCTTCCTGCTCATTAGGGAGTATACTTCTCAGTCTCTCTCTGCAGCTACATCCCCCTGCCCCACTCATGCTCTCTCTCTCTCTCAAATAAATAAATACAATCTTTAATTTTTTAATTAAAAATAAGATAAATAAAATAAAATTAAAAGTCTGGTCTTACTGCCCCATTTAGCTCCTTTTTTTTTTTTTTTGAGTTGTATTTAAAGCAGCATGAGAGAACATGAGGCTCTCAAACTTAAAAAAAAAAAAAGGAAAAAATTGAGTTTTTTTTTTTAAAGATTTTATTTATTTATTTGACAGAGAGAAATCACAAGTAGATGGAGAGGCAGGCTGAAAGAGAGAGAGGAAGAAGCAGGCTCCCTGCCCAGCAGAGAGCCTGATGTGGAACTCGATCCCAGGACCCTGGGATCATGACCTGAGCCGAAGGCAGCGGCTTAACCCCCTGAGCCACCCAGGCGCCCCCAAAATTGAGTTTTGTTAGGATTTAAGATCTTGTCTGCTAGACAAAAACGTTGGCTTTGTTAACATGTGAAAATTAACAAGAGAATAAGATAGAATTCTAATAATTTTTGTAGAAATTAAAAATTTCCTCCAACCCAATTACTTACAGACCCATTAAGTAAATTCATTCCAATGTCCCAAACCAACCTTTTCCAATAGTAATGCATCTGTGTAAACAGGGTCAACCCAAGGAATAAATAAATATTCTTATTTTTTTCCTGTCTCTTCCACAGTCACATCTGGGTATATTGGTAGCAAGCCAATTATCTATCTTATAAGACATGATATCATAAGGAAGGGTATTCTGTCCATTTGGAACAACTGAAAATCATTGTAATTTTACCTTGGTGCAGTAACTTGAGATGGCACAGTGTGGGTTATGAATATATTTTATTTTTTTTACTGGGAAGAAGAGATTATAGAGATATTGGTTATCCAAGAGAGACTGACAGGTGTTGATAGTTGCCAGGTCAATATCCATCTACTTTTTCCTTTAATATCAGAAAGCACTGAGGGATTGACAACAAGGAAACTTAAAACAACATCAAATATCTTATTGTCTCTTTTCTAGTTACATTGTAACCATATGACAAAGTATCAGTCGTACAAGATATCATTCTCTTTTACCTCTATCTTTCTGCCAGAAATGTGGGCTTAATAGTGAGAACTCCAACAGCAATTTTTGCAACTGTGAATAAAAAGCCATGAAAACCTCTAAGATAGTTCACTTGACTTTCTTAAGACTCTGAACCAACACCAGAAAACACTCTCTGTAGTCTTCTTGTTAAATGAAAAAATATGGTTAAACCACTTTTGACAGTCTACTACCTACAGCAAAATGTAAATCTTAATTGAAATATGTCCTCTCAGCTGTGCTTAAGCAACTGAGTCCTGAGCTTTTCAGGTTTTCAGTCTGAAAGAGTACACCTCTGGTGCTCTGAAAGGGAAGAGAAAGGACACCCTGTTCTCCATATAAATTAAAGAAGAGAAATCTGTGCATTTAAGTGGGCCATATAAAATTTATCAAGCAATTATCTCCTAACTCCTTCCTATCCAACTTACCTGATATGCTCTCCCTACTCCTTTATTCCACGTTACTGCCTTTTCCAGGATTCTGTATCACATCACAAAATGTCTTCTGTTATTTCCTTCTTGCAAGCTAGTTTTGTTTTCTCCATCTAAAAAAATCAACAATCATTGTGTATTTCAATTCCCATTTTCCTCAAATGCATTGATTCTTCTTATCTATTACTCTTTTCTCATACTCAGTGTCTTTGTCTTTATGGGGTTTGTACTTTGCTTTTCCCCATCCTTTACTGCCATTATATAATCAAATCTAATAACTTCTTAGGGAAAGTTAAAAATTCCTGCATAGCCACACGTGAACACAAAGTCACTGATTTTTAGAAAACCTATAAGATAGTCAGACATCCACTCAATTTCTTTTTTTTAAGATTTTATTTATTTATTTGACAGAGAGATATGACAAGCAGGCAGAGAGGCAGGCAGAGAGAGAGGAGGAAGCAGGCTCCCTGCTGAGCAGAGAGCCTGATTTGGGGCTCGGTCCCAGGACCCTGGGATCATGACCTGAGCTGAAAGCAGCGGCTTAACCCACTGAGCCACCCAGGCGTCCCTCCATTCAATTTCTTAACTGAGTCCCAAATGCATCCTGACTTCTAACCTAAACCTAAGTTCTACTTCTTACACGTTGTTATATGACCAAATTCTTTCAGTTCAGTATTTTGTAACATTTAAATATTAATCAATTGATGCTTTGTTTGTGTATTTCTATGAAAATAATTTGAATACTGTAGATTTGTTGTTATATTTATAGATTTATAATCAAAGTTTCATCAGTTGAAGTTTTTGGAAATTTCAGATATAATGATTAACCTAAAATGATACTGCCTCAAATCCCTCTGATATCAAGGCCCAACACCTGATTATAGCCAAACCTGTGGTGGATAGTTCCATGGGAAATTGCAGTTACTTAACACTGATAGCATCTCATGTTCTCTCTCTCATTTTAGAATGTCTCCAACACAACCCAAAAGTGTAGGAGAGTTAATGTCCTCTGAGGACAGCTCTCAGTGAAGTGGAAATAAGAACCATAGGTAAAATGGTCAGTTTTCAGGTCTTCATGAGGACAACTTAAAGAAGTTTCTCAGGACCTTTCAGTAAAAGCAAGCCTTCATTTTCTATCCACAACAATTATATCAACAATGTACCTCTTTGACAAAGTTGCTTCTTCACTGTATCACTTTCCCATTCTTTTCTACCTTGGATAATCTCCCAGATAAACTAACAGTACTCAAATCCTTTGTCCTACTCTTTGCTCTCAGGATAAATGGAGCCAAAAGACTTAGATTAATATCAAGTTCTGAATGGGATCTTAGAGCTATTTCTGTCCAGATTTTCATAAACATAGGGACCTTTGAATTATCAGGCTATAAATAAGTTCTAAATGGAGGGGGCAAAAGCAAAAAGTAGAAATTTTTATGTTTGATTTTTAATCATGATTAATTGACTTTATTGATTATTAAAAATACTAACATTATAAAAGTGTGGATCTTTGTAAAACAATGTCATAATGTAAGAAAGAAGTTGCATAATCCTTTTGAGAATATTAAACCAAGTGTTCAGGTGCCATCTAATTTCTTGTTTAATCCAGAACTTTGGTGTGCATCATCTTGAGGAATAGGATTTTGAAGTCCAGACAGACTAACAGAAAACTGATCCAAATGTGTGTGTTTATATTTCTGCTTTTGTTGTAAAAATCAAAGTGCGATTGCTGGTTTAAAATGGTAAAACTAATAATGTTCATGGACTCTATTATAAATTTTCTAATTGTATGGGAAGAATCCAAGAAACATAGAATTAATTGATTTGCAAATCCTCAAAGAGCTACAGGATCAGGTAGTGGTATGTTCTGATTCAACAGCATCATAATGCAGCATTTTATATGTGTGGCTAATGGATATTTTCATGAATGTTTGCTAGCTAGTCAGCCAATACAGAGAAATATTAGGTAGGGTAATTACTCACAGTTGTGTTTAATAAAATGAGAGAAAATTATCAAATGACACTAATAATAATAATCCTATAGCAGGCTAAATAATTCAATGATAATTACAAGTATTAATCTAGCTTTCTTCCCTGATTATGACTCTTCTCTCCTTTATCATAATGGGAGTAGCAGATTGTCTGCAAGGAATTGTGAAAACCCAGCACTGACTTTGGCAGTGAAGGCCTCCCATCAATTTTGATAGGTTAAAATGATTCTGGTTGGTCTTGAGCAAATGTGTCAAATTTTTTTTTCTGTGTGTGTCATAAAAGAAAGAAGCAATAGTAAATTCTTGGTGTTATTCCATGGAGCCAATAAAATCATACTGCCAACAAGAGGCTGTTGACACCGTAAGTGTAGTTAACTGTCTTGAAATACTAGGCCTGGAAATAAAATTCCAATATTTCACATAACCTCTTTTTTTTTTTAAAGAAAAAAACAAAACAAATACTGCTTACATTTAGGGCCCTGCTGTTGTGTAACTATTTTTGAACATGTCTACTGTAAGTGTATATATATGTATATTTTTCTGTGCAATAAATTCATTTAGAGATAAATTTGGATTGCAAATTATTTTGGGGGAGGCATGGTATTTGTGGCTAGTCTTACAAGTAAAAAGGACTAAAAGAAAGAAGAAAAACATTTTTTATTACAGCATATTTATATCTGTCCAAAGTACTTATTTACTATAATACTGACTAATGTATAATACTGTACACAAAGAAAGAAGTTAAATGAGTTATAATTCAGTCGAAGTATAGCTGGCCATTTTAAAACTTACCACTGAATCTTTCTGGTATGAAATGTGATATCTGGCAATCTGGTCCAGTTCATTACATCAGGTCATTTGTATGTTCTTATTACCATTTTGATAGCATAGCACATTTTATAACCCAGACATTTTACAATGGAACTATGATGCATGTATTTTCAAAAGTATAGACATACATGAAGCTATGAGGTCAAAAAAGATGAATGTCCGTAGTACCATATAGACTCAACAAATAAAAGTGTCCAAGGGTCTGAGTGTGACTTATGAATATTGTATAAGATTAGGCCAACATGTGGTTTTGATATAAATAATCTGTTCTTAAATTAGAATTACAATCATTGAGTACAGTGTTGAAAATGGCAGATAGATTTTAGCTATCTTTGCTCACTAGGGAAAATGGAAAAATGTTTAGTTTGGTCAGATTTTCACTTAACTTCTGAAAAATCTTACGTTTGAGAGAACCCTTCTGAAATAAGAATCCTTAAAGACATAACCCCTTTGGCACAAGATTTAAGAAACTTGTTTGATGTTGTAGACAATTATATGGCACACGTACTGTTCTAGATGTTTCATGCCAATAATATGTAAGCCATACCAAGGCTACATATACATATAGAGATGTTCCTCAGCTTACAAGGGGGCTATGTACAGAGAAACACATAAAAAATTGAAAATGCATTTAATACCCCTAAACTATCAAATATCATAGCTTACCTTAAGCTTATTTAAACATACTCAGAACACTTACATTTGCCTCCATTTGGGCAAAATCATCTTAAGCAAAGCCTATTTTATAACAAAGTATCAAATATCACATGCAATTTATTAAATATTACACAAAAAAAGGAAGAATGGTTATATATAGAATGCTTGTAAGAATATCAGGTGTTCACCCCTGTAATCTTCTAGCTGACTGGGAGCTGTGACTCACTGCCGCTGCCCAGCATCACAAGATGGCACCATACCACATGTCACTGGCCCTTTTTATAAAGACCCAAATTCAAAATTCAAAGTACAGTTTCTACTGAATCACTTTCACTTTCACATCATTGCCAAATATATCATAAGTTGAATCATTGTAAATCAGGAGCCATCTTATTTGAAAGTTAAATCACAGTCACCCATATACACACAAAAAAAGGCCTTCATGTAGGGCCATCTATGGATCTCTAAACAACATAGCATGACATATCAAAGCAAAAAATGGATGTGAAGGGGACAATTGCTTTGCGTCAGTACTCTGAGCAGTAACATACATGGCCTTACTCACCTAGCAGAACTCCAGAGCTAGCTGATGGCAAGGAATTTTACAAATGTTTGCTGAAAAGATTAAGCACAATTATTTTTAAATTAGTGTGCATATCTGTTTTCTAAAGATATGTTAATTTATTTTATTGACTTATTACAAAACCAAATAATTTCCTCTTATTTAAGTGGCAGGTAAATAGAATTCTTTTTAATTTAAATCAAATGGCTTTTTAGGGAAAATATACTAAAAATTCTGAAACTTGTATTGCTTATGAATCTTTTATTGGAATCCTTATCAAGTTGTATTTTTCAAGTTTTTCCTAAATAATCTTCAATGAATTGAAAATATTTTTTTGGATTTTATTCAAGGCTATTAACACACAATTTCACTTTGTTAAATATAGTGCTAAACTTTCCACCAAAACGTTGTGTCTTTTTTTTTCCACTACCACATCGTCCATCTACTGACTGGATTCTCTCCCCAACTAGCACATATATACCATTGTCTATCTTTAGGATAAGTAAGGGTCATCTTTTGTCTTTATTCTATTTCTCATATGCTTCTGAACTTGTTGAATTTTAATATAGTCACACCATAAGCATCACATATTGGATTCCCCTTTAAATAGTAAACAGTGCACAACCAGAGCATACCTTCAAAGCTATCAATATACTTACTCTGATATATTATTTTTGTATTTTTGTAAATTAAAATAATTAAATTATAGAACAAGAGTTTCAGGTGGTAGGTGTTGTAAGTTTTACCCAAACTGACTTTGGTCAAACTCGTTTTTGTCATCATATATGTCAAGTAGTTTTCTCGGGTTTATTTTTAGAATATCCTTGTATAATGAATATTTACACTGATATCTAGTATAAAAATCTTGCAATTTATTTTAGAAACATTAAGATATAGAAAATCAATCTATTTCTTTAATTCATTGAAGACATTTTTGGCTTGTTTCCAGTACTTTCTTACTGGTTAAAAAATGAATTTGAAGTACTCTGAATTTCATTATTATATGGCACTTTCCCTTTGATGAATACAAAGATGATATTCTATATTAGCTATCTGAGAAGAATTTATTTTTTTAATTTTATTTATTTGTAAGAGAGAGAGTGAGAGAGAGCACAAGCAGGGGGAGCTGCAGGGTGAGGGAGAAGCAAACTCCCGGATAAGCAGGGAATCTGTTGCAGAACTGAGTCCCAGGACCCTAAGATCATGACCAGAGCTAAAGGCTCAGGCGTTTAACTGACTGAGCCACCCAGGTGTCCCAATCTGAGAAGAGTTCTGTATGCTATTCCTATTAATATGCAGTTTAAAGTCTAGGTAATTAACTTAATATTTTAGTGGCTATTACGTAGATAGCACTATGTTCCAGGCAGAGAGTAAGAAAGAAATATTAAATCAACCATATTCTATGCATTCTAAATGAAAATAATTAATCAATCATAATAAATCCTTCTATTTATGGAATATCAACTTATAAGCTTTCCTCCATATGAACAATGCCAAATACCAGAAAAAAGGGTCATCTAATACAAATAAAGGATAGAATTAAAGAATTCTGGTAAGCCATTTAATTTTGAAAAATGGTGTTCTATTGTTGCTGAGTTGTGGTTTTCAGTTACATAATATCTGATAAGTGTAGAAGTAACATGAGTGTTACGTGAGATGAGAAATGGTATATAATTAAGATATCTTTAAAAGTACAGATAAATACAAATTTGTAAACATAGCATTATGGAGGAGTAAAAAGAAATGATAGCTACACACTCTAAAGTGAATAAAACTTGGAAAGGTAATAGAGAAGTAAAACAAGGACAGTGCAAAATGTATGGTACATTTTTACGAAGTTCAAACAAATTCTGTGAAACCATAGATGGACTTAAAGATACTATTATGTATCAAATATTGTAAAAATTAAGCAAGGAAATAGCAAACATAAAATAACCAAAGCATACAAACTTGGGTAGATACAATAGGTGTGATCATGTTCTACTTCATAAAGAGATGAGTTAATAGATAAATAGAAGTAACTAGACTTTTTAGAAGTTAATAAAACTTTGCCTGTTATTTCTTAGTAATATAAAATATATGGTTTTCTAACAAAAACGTTTATCTTAAAAATATTTAAAAATAAATTTCAGGCTACTCCTAAGGTTCTATTTACTTTTCCACTGAAGGAAAAGCTGGATGTTGTAGTTGTAGTTGTATTTGTTTGTTTGTTTTAGTCTCCTCCTAGTTTTTATTATTATAATGTGGAATGAGGAATGTTAGATTGAAAAGTGAATTATTTTATAGACAAAAATCATTACATGATTCACCTCCTGGTACAGCAGATGGAACTCCTGAAAATATGCCCTTATGCCTTATGGAAGAGTAACAGTTATGCTTACTTCTGAAACATACTTGGTGGTGGCCCTAAATAGTGACACCATAGTAAACATTTTGAATATTTGCAATTAATTTTTATAGTCATAGGGCTCCAAAAGGCACTGCTGGTGTCTTAGCAGGTATTTCAATAAAGCGAAAAGTTGCCTGACTGTTTAAAAATATTAACAAGGCACAAAACATGGCAGAAGTATTGTCCTCAGATATTATTTTTTTCCATATGCTCCTGATTCCAGACAGGACAAGTTATTTTTTTAAATATTTTTTATAAAAGATTTTATTTATTTATTTGACGGAGATCACAATTAGGCAGAGTCAGGCAGAGAGAGAGAGGAGGAAGCAGGCTCCCTGCTGAGCTGATAGCCCGATGTGGGACTCGATCCAAGGATCCTGGGATCATGACCTGAGCCGAAGGCAGAGGCTTTAACCCACTGAGCCACCCAGGCGCCCCCATGACAAGTTATTTTTGATAGATATATATACAATGTATTTTCCAGTTATAAGAAAAATGGTTCTGCTATTTTTAACCTTTTTTAAAAATTACATTATTTATTTAATTAAAATTTTATTTTTTATTATTTACTTGTCTTTTCTTTTTATTTTTTTAGGATTTTATATATTTATTTGACAGACAGAGATAACAAGTAGGCAGAGAGGCAAGCAGAGAGAGAGAGAGGCGGAGCAGAGAGCCCCATGCAGGGCTCAATCCCAGGACCCTGAGATCATGACCCGAGCCGAAGGCAGCAGCCCAACCCACTGAGCCACCCAGGTGCCCCAATGTTTTACTTTTCAATATACTACTTAGAATATAAAACCTATTCCATTTTGTAAGAAGTTTACCATTTAAAAAATGGTAATTTTCTCATTGTGTCTTCCCCTCACACTGCTTTATTTTGAATAAAAAATTTCACAATAAACATAACTGATGCTTTCCTTCTGATGGTCCCTCTGTTGGTCATATTGTATATGAGCCATGACAATTAGTTTTACAAAATTTATTGATGTTTGTTGATATGTTTTATCATAACTAATTTTCCCTCCCTTATCTAGATTCCCCAGCTTTCAGACAGGTGGACACTTCAATAAACCATACCCAAGGGATGTATCAAGTACTTCTTAGACATTCTCTCAGATCCTTGAGGTCTCATTTTGCCTAGGGATTTGCAATAGGTTCTGCCAGAGGCACCACTGTGACAACTGATGTCCATGGTCTATCTCCTGCTAAGCTCAAGAGATCACTGGTTTCCAAGTTTATCTATACAATTAATGCATTCCAGCAAGTTCTTTTTTTTTAATATTAACAAACTTATTTTAAAGTTTATATGGAGAGGCAAAGACTCACAATAGTCAACATAGTGTTGAAGGAGAACAAAGACTGAGGACTGACTTCAAAGTTTACCATAACGATGGGGCGCCTGGGTGGCTCAGTGGGTTAAGCCTCTGCCTTTGGCTCAGGTCATGATCCCAGGGGCCTGGGATCGAGTCCCGCATTGGGCTCTCTGCTCAGCAGGGAGCCTGCTTCTCCTCATCTCTCTCTCTGGCTGTCTCTCTGCCTATTTGTGATCTCTCTCTCTGTCAAATAAATAAATGAAATCTTTAAAAAAGTTTACCATAATGATAATTGTAAGCAAGATATTGTAATACCACAGAAAGACTAGATTAAAGCAACAGAATATATATTATCAATTATATTTTATATTTAATAGAAAAGCAAAAGCAATACAAGAGAGCAAAATACAATCTTTTAAACAAATGGTTCTGGAGTAATGGTGAAGCTAAATGTAAAAATATAAAATAAAATAAAATAATAAAATAAATCCAGGAAGATATCATACACTCTTCACAAAAATTAACTCAGATTGGATTATAAACCTAAACATGAAACATGTAGAAGGTAATATAGAAGAAAATTTAAATGACCTTGGTTTTGACAAGAACTTTAGCTACAAAAGCACAAGCACTGAATTTAAAAATGTCTACTCTGTGAAACACAATGCCAAGAGAATGAAAAGGTAAAGCACAGACTATGAGAAAAAATTTGTAAAATACACATCTGGCAAAGGACTGTTAATCAAAAATACACAAAGACCCCTTAAAACTCAACAATGGGGGAAAAACCTGATTAAAAATGAGCCAAAGACCTTAGCAGATACCTCACAAAAGAAAATATTACAGATGGCATATAAGCATATAAAAAGATGCTTCACATCATATGTCATCAGGAAAATGCAAATTAAAACAAAAAAGAGACACCAGTACATACCCAGAATCCAGAGCACTGACAACAGAACACGAAATGTTGGTGAGGATGTGGAGCAACAGGAATGTTCTTCCATGTCTATAGAGAATAAAGAATGGAAAACAACTTGGCAGTTTCTTACAAAACTAAACATATTTTTGGCAGATGATTCAGCAGTAGCAGTTCTTGGTATTTATCCAAAGAAGATGAAATCCATACCCACAAAGATGTCTATAGTAGTTTTATTTATAACTGACAAAAGCTTGGAAGCAACCAAGATATCCTTCCATAGGTGAAAGGTCAAATAAAGTGTAGTACATGCAAACAACGGAATATTATTTAATGCTAGAGAAATGAATTACCAAGCCATGAAAAGGTATGGATATAAATATTTAATAAATATTTGATTTTAGGCTTCTACCAGTCTATCAATAGTATTAGTATATTTTAACAGTGAATGCTCAGCATTCATGAATTTACCTAATAAAATATTTTGGGCTCATTTATTCATTCTTCTACCCACTTAAGCCTCATTGGGAGGGAGACAAACCATAAGTGACTCTTAATCTCACAAAACAAACTGAGGGTTGCCGGGGGGAGGGGGTTGGGGAGAAGGGGGTGGGATTATGGACATTGGGGAGGGTATGTGATTTGGTGAGTGCTGTGAAGTGTGTAAACCTGGTGATTCACAGACCTGGGGATAAAAATATATGTATATAAAAAATATATGTTTATAAAAAATAAAAAATTAAAAAAAAAATAAATACATTATAGAGCTTTAAAAAAAAATATTTTGGGCTCAATATTTTAAATACTTCAACCTCTATGATTATATTCCTAATAATTTTGAATTGGGGTAAATAAACCTTAATTTTTTGTAACTTGTTTCTTATTGCAAAAGTGCTCAATGAAATTTTAGAAAATAAAAATTTACAGAAAAAAAGTTTAGTTTACTATTGCCAAATAATTTAAAACTTTATCTTATATTCAAATACATATATTTTTCTAAATTGATTTATATGCTACTAAAACCAAAAACTTTTAGTTATACTAGATTTCATATCATGCAATCAATGCCAGAAATCCATCTGGCAATGATTTGTCTTAAATAGAGTTAAGATGGGTGTTATTACAATGCAAGATGGAAACAAAGATAGTATAACAATTGGTGTTACATAACTTTTCCGTTTTGATCAAGTTACTAATCTACAAAAGGCTTTTATCAGTGACAGACTTGGGAATTTAACAAAACTTTTAAACTAGCATGTGTGACTCATTCCTAGAAAACAACACAATCAATAACACTTTATTTAGATTAAATCATGACTATTTCTCCATTTGAATAAAAAAGGTAGCAACCCCAATAAGTTTATTGAACATGAAAAGTTGAAATGCTATAATGCTCCTAAGGAATTAAATGATCCAGTCATGAATTACAAAAAAGGATATAAATTACCAAAGTGTTTGTATAATTGTAATGTACAACTGCCCATTATCGTTCCATAGTGTAGTCTTGTACAAGAACTCTATAAAAGAACTGCACTTCTAAACTGTGGAAAATATGTTCCCTTTCCCCCTATATACAACTATTAAGCCATTCATTTAGCTTTTAAAATATCCACTTAATACAGGCTTTTTACACATTTGAACAGGCAGCAGGGCTCTATTCTTATTGCTTACATCTGAAGGATAGACTTCTAGTGTAAGAGGAAAGCCCATAAAGGAGCCCAATAATAACAACAAAATACAGTTTAGTGAGCCCTTACAATCTGCCAGCTACCTTTCTGAGAATACTTCAATTAATAAAACATATAAAATACCTGACCACAAAGAGCTTACATTCTTTTGAAATATAATAGTGAAATAAACCAATAATAGAGGGGCACCTCGGTGGCTCAGTCCATTGAGTGACTGCCTTTGGCTTGGGTCATGATCTCAGGGTCCTGGGATGTAACTCCCCAGCAGGCTTTCTAGGCAGTGGGGTGTTTTCTTCCTCTGCGCACCCTCCCAATTCTCTCTCTCTCTGTCTCAAATAAGAAAATAAACCAGTAATAGAATAATGATTGATGGTTGATGGTGATAAGAGTTACAAAGAAATACAAAAAAGGTAAAAGCCATTGGAGAATGCTGGGATGAAAGTTAATTTTATTTTGTGTTGGGTGGTTATATCTCATTTATGAGATGTTATTTGCACAAAGACCCAGGAAGTGAAGGAGAGTGTTATACAAATATTAAAGGAAAAGATTGCTCTAGGCAGAGCAAGTAAGTATATAGACTTTGTGTGAACAGCTTGTCTGTTACTTTTGAGGAAAAGCAAGGAGGCCAATGAGGAATTCATAGTGGTGGAGAGAGGAAGAACGTATTGATGTATGACCTTCTAGTACATTGAAACGCCTTCAGTTTTTATTTAATATGAAAGGGGAAGATACCAAAAGACTTTCAACAGCAGAATAAAATCATCTGACTTGATTTTTAGGTTAAATTGCTGTACCAGAATAACTTTGCAGGGAGAAAGGAGTGCAGTATGTGTGGAAGTGGGGGGTTATCAATCAAGTCAATAATTCAGGAACATATGATGGTGTTTTTAGCATGCTGGGTGGTAATAGAAGTGGTGAGGTATGGTTTTCATTTTGTATATATTTTGATGGTGAATATTCTGGTGAACAGGATGGGGTATGTGCAGGACAGACAATATCAACATTTATTTTACCTGCACAAACAGAAGGGTGGAGTCTTCATTCCTTGATATGGAGAGAACTCTGAGTTCAAATGTTCTTTCTCATTAAATGGCATAGTGATGATGAGGATTTAGTCAGACAGTGAAAGAGAGCAGTAAGCATAGTGTTAAGCGGTAAGACATTATAATACATTTGAACAACAAAAAACGTTGTGTTGGATCATCTGTTTATGTGAGTAAATAAATAAATAAAGCTTCCTGGGGTTCTGATAGAGGTAAAGAAGACTGCTATATGATTCAAAGGGGCACGTGCACCAAATGTTTATAGTAGTAATATCCACAATAGCCAATCTGTGGAAAGAACCTAGATGTCCATCAACAAATGAAATATATATATATATATATATATATATATATATATATATATATATGATGGAATACTATGAGGCCATCAAAAGAAATGAAATCTTGCCATTTGCGTTGACATGGATGGAACTGGAGGGTATTTTCTTAGCAAAATAAGTCAACCAGAGAAAGACACTATCATATGATCTCCCTGATATGAGGAAATGGAGGTGCAATATGGGGGGTTTGGGGGACAGGAAAAGAGTAAATGAAACAAGATGGGATCGGGAGGGAGACAAACAATAAGATACTCTTAATCTCACAAAACAAACTGAGAGTTGCCGGGGGGGTGGGGAGGGTAGGGAGAGGGTGGTGGGGTTATGAACATTGGGGAGGGTATGTGCTGTGGTGAGTGCTGTGAAGTGTGTAAACCTGGCGATTCACAGACCTGTACCCCTGGGGCTAATAATGCATTATATGTTAATAAAAAGAAGAAGAAGAAGAAGAAGACTACTATATATCAAATGCTATCGTTCTCAGCAAAGAGTGTGTAATCAGGCATATTTTATTAAAGTAACCAAGTAAAATGATGGTCGAAAATTGGAATAACAGAAAACATAAAAATCAGAGATTTTAAAAAGAGATATGGGACAGTGTAGAGAATAGAGTGAATGATATTATAATAGTGTTATATGGTGACATATGGTGGCTATGGTGGCTATATGTGTAGTGATCATAGAATAATGTATGGAGATATTGAAAACCTGAAACCAATGTAACACTGAATATCAACTATACTCAAATAAAAAAATAGTAAAAAGAAAACATTTTAATTTAAAAAGATAAAAAGAGGTACAAGAATTTGAAAAGTGAATTTCAAAAAGAGTAAAGATGAGGCTAAGACATACTCTTTACCTTGAGGAAAACACCATTTTGAAAATTCTTCCCATTTTGAGAAAACTCAAATGAATCCATACCATAAAAGAACCCATTTTAACTGAGAGATGTAATGAATGCTCAAGAAATAATTTTATGACAGGATAATTCTTCCCTATGAAACAGCATACAGAAACCAGGGGAAACACCTGGAAGCAAAATAAACTATACTGACAATAAGAATTAGGAAAAAGATAAATGATGAAAGATAAGAAAATTAGACTTGCGACAGAGACCTAGTGAAGAGAATTTTTAGCTTGTGGTTTAATGTTTTTGAGGATAATCTAGAGTTCATAACTGCCTTGAGGCAGGCTGGTTGTAGGCAGTTTAGGCAGACCCCTAAGACAGGCCTACTTTGGGCAGGTGGTGTTGGAGGAGGCCATTGGGCTGGACAAAGACAAATCCAACCATTTGACTAAAGTGTCTGTGTAGATGTTGAAATCAGATGGAACAGAGAAAGACCTGTCAAACCTAATATCAGAAATGGAGATGATGAAGATGATTGGACAGCACAAGGACACCATCAACTTGCTGGGTCCTGCACACAGGACGGTCCTTCGTACACTATCATGGAATATGCCTCCAAAGACAACATACAGGAGTACCTGCAGGCCCAGAGGCCTCCTGACCTGGAGTACTGTTACAATATCAGCCACAATGCAGCAGAGCAACTCTCCTCCAAGGACCTGGTATCCTGTGCCTACCAGGTAGCCTGAGGCATGGAGTACCTTGCCTCCAAGAAGTGCATACACCAAGACATGGCCACCAGGGAAGTGCTGGTGACAAAGGACAACATGATGAAGATCTCAGACTTCAGCCTTGCCAGAGATATCACCACATCAGTTACTATAAAAAGACAACCAACAGTGGACTGCCTGTGAAGTGGATGGTCTCTAATGCCATGTTTGACCAGATGTACATCCACCAGAGTGACTTCTGGTCTTTTGGGGTGATCCTGTGCAAAATTTTCACTCTGGAAGCCTCCCATATCCTGGAGTGCCTGTGGAGGTGGTTTTCAAGGTGCTGAAGGAGTCATTTGATGGATAAGCCAATAAGTGCACCAGAGAGTTATATACAATAATGAGGGGTGGCTGGCATGTGGTACCTTCAAGCTGCTGGTAGAACACCTGGATCATACTGTGGCCTTGACCGCCAACCAGGAGTACCCGGACCTGTCCTTGGCCCTGGAACAATACTGTCTATGCTTTCCCAACACCCAAAGCTCCACCTGCTCCTCAGAGAAGAATTCCACCTTCTCTCATGTGCCGTTGCCCAGGGAGGCCTATCTGCCCTGACACCCAGCCCAGCTTGCCAATGGTGGACTCAAATGACTAGTATCCCTATTACTCCTGTCCAGATTCCGTCATAAGCTGTAACCCTTACCCCCCACCCTCCCTGCAAGACTCACTACCTTGTCCCTTTCCTACTGGCAGGAGCCAGCTGCCTACCTAAGGCCTTCACCCCTTGAAGTTCACCTCTCTTCCCCTTCCTCTTCCTCCTCCTTACAACCTGCTCATGAAAGAAAGGAACAGAGAGGCAGGTACTTGCTCGTGGCTACTTCCTTCCCTCCCATATCTTGGACCGAGACCCCTCCCTGTCATCTGGTACTGCCTGGACGTTGAGGGAGTTGGAGATGAGGCATGCCAGTGAAAGCTGTCGGAGCTTTCCTGTTTTGGTTTTGTCTGCTTAGCATAACATGTAAGACTGAGTTCTGGTGCAGGGACCTAGTCCTTGGGGCTATAGCACTAGCGAGGGGAGGTCAACTGCTCTGGGCCTTGGCTAAGAGCAAGCCCTGCTCCAGAGATATGGTGCCAAGGGATTATTAATTTTGATACTAATTTGCTTTGCTGACCAAATACCTGGTATCAAAAGATGGGAAGGCAAAGACTGGAAGCAGTGTTGTGACCATGGGGTCCAGCCCCAAACTATGAAGAAAACACAACTTATATAAATCTGAGTAAGTATATATTTACACACCTTTTTAAATAGGTTGTTATCAAATATTTAATCAATGGGTAATATGCTCCTTATGGCTGGGAAGCATCAGTTGCCATATATTAAAAACAAAGAAAAGAGGTGTCTGGGTGGCTTCCTCCATAAGTGTCCCTTCTTTTCAGGTCATGATCCCAGGGTCCTGGAATGGAGCCCAACATCAGGCTCTCTGCTCAGTGGGAAACCTGCTTCTCCTTTTCCCTCTGCCCTGCTTATAGTTCCTCTTCCTGTCTCTCTGTCTGTCAAATAAATAAAATATTAAAAAAAGAGAAAGAAACAAAATGTTTCTAAAAGGTCTTTTTTTTTTTTTTTAACTTTGTAGGGGTGCCTGGATGACTCAGTTGTTTAAGCAGATGTTTGCCTTTGGCTGAGGTCATGATTCCAGTGTACAGGGATCCAGCCCTGCATGGGACTACTTGCACCACAAGGAGCTTGCTTCTTCCTCTCCCTTTGCACGTGATTTCCCCTGCTTGTGTGCTTCTTCTCTCTCTCTCTCTCTCTTTCTCTCTCTCTCTCTCTCGCAGTCAATAAACAAAATAAAATCTTTTACTAAATAAATAAATAAATAAATAAATAAATAAGTTTCTAAACCTACTTTCAGTTTAGGTCCCTTAACAAAAATTGCTACTGCTTCATTTAAAAAAAAAAAAAAAAAAGATAATTTAGAAAGATGCTTCCAGAGTTAAAAAGCTGTTTTGTTTCTTTGTCAGGATTAAATATAGAAGTGCTTTAAAAAGTAAAGGAAAAAATATGCTATATTAACTCTAATCACACTATAACGTTGGTGGTTATATCAAGATAATGAAAAGTGATTTTAAAGCAAATTTCATTATCAGACATAAAGATCAAGTCAAAATTACAGAAGAGTAAAAGGATGAATTCATCAGGGAGTATAATAATTCTTGACTTTTAATACTTAATAACAGATTTGGGGATATATAGGGAAAAACTAAGAACAAAAATATAACTTCTACCTTGGAAGAGAAATGGAAAAAAATTTCAACACCCTTAATTTAAGATTATATAGACAAATGGTCATCACATTGGTAAGATATGTAAGACTTGAACAAAATGATCAACTAACTAGATATGCTTGATATTGCATTACAGTAACTGAACTAACAGAGGCCAGTCTTTGGTGAATCACAGAAACAGGTGGAGTTGTCAAACAAAGGAATCTTTGTTTACAACATACAAGGAGATCACAGGGAATAAGTTCCAAAGCCTTGACTGTTTGAACAGGAGAGAGATTTTTATTTAGTATTTAAGATGAATACTCAGAAGGGAGAGTTTTCTTATCCCGTGTATGGTTGGTCATAAGGTTGTGGATGCATGCACATCCACATATGTATTTTTGCAATATGTATTGCATGTTCACCTGAATGAAGCTTGTATTCCACCGAGGGCAGAAACTCCAACTTTAGAATAAAGCAGAGGTAACTGTTGGACAAGGGAAAGGGACTCTGCAGGCTTCAAGAGCAGATATAAACTAGATGGGGTCTTGGGCTCATTTTCTGGGACAAGGAATGCAAGGCCTTGATTACTTTTGAAATAGCACTAGGAGTTTTACCACTGATTTATTGTTTCTATAGCTTAGGCTATTTCCTGGTCTGGTGGTGACTGTTAGTTTTCCCATTGCCTTGTGCCCTCAAAATCCTTAATGAGTGAGGTTTTTGCATTTCTTTGTAAGAACCTCCCAGGAAGATTTGGAAGAAGTGTGCTTGGGCAAGTACACAGGTGGGGTATAGATCATTGAAAATAGCTGGGGAAAAAAATGACTTTTCTTATGTCAGGGAAACTATATCTCATCTTTAATTTTCTGGGAAACTCTAACTCTTTCTGCTGATGTTACCAGCAGGCATCTGAGATATTACTGATTGTTCTCTTGAACCTAAGGAAAAGGAAATGTAGAAAGCAAAAGACAAAACTTTAAAATCTACCCTGCAACTCATCAATTCACTGCAGCCACCTCTCTGTCTTTCCCTTTCTCTTTTCCTCTCTTTCTCTTTCTCTCTCACTTTCTCTCTCAAATAAGCACAACACACGCAAATCAACTTAAAACAATTTTTAATTTTCCCTATTCCATTTTAATATACTTGAGGCATGATCATTTTCTTAGTAAATACAAGAAAAAAAAATCTAGGATTCCATCATTCTGTATGATTAACATATTGAGGAATTTACTTCCAATAGCACTTATAAAAACATATTTTATTTAAGTTATATTATATAATCAGGTGCCTGCATTTTTCTTATTATCCAACTAGTGTTATTTGGCATTTAATATTTTGTCAATCAATATTCCCCTATACCTGAATGTGTGGGCAGTGAGAGATGAGTTAGAGGCAAGGATGGTTAACACTCCCAACAACTGCAGACTACATATATCTTAAGCCATGATTTTCTTTGCAAAGGTCAACATTGAGAATGTTCTAGTCATACATCCGTGTACCAGGAAAGAAGTAGCATATTTCTTGAAAGACACAGCTATCAAAGCTCCATTGAGAAACCGTAAACATGGAGAAGGGATTTGCAAATTATATATCTGATAATGGACATCTACACTGATTATTTAAAAATGAATAAAAATTAAAAACCTTACTAATAACCAAACAGAGTATCCAATTTTACATGTGAAGGAAATAATGGAAGAGACATGTCACCAAAAGTATATGGATGGCTTATAAGCACATGACAAATTTCTCAACATTTAGACATTAAAGAAATACAAATTAAAATCATAATGAGACATGCTTACATATCTATTAGAATGGCTAAAATTATAAAGGCTAATTGTACTTGGTCTGAGCTATATTGAGAAGCAACAAAAAATCTAAACTCTTGTTGGCATATATCATGATACAACCACTTTGGAAAATAGTTTGAAAATTTTTTTAAATGCAAAATATGTTGCAGTTACACACATAGCCATTTTACTTCTAGGCATTTCACCAAGAGAAACAAACCCTATGTTCATACAAGGACTTGTATATGAATTTCATATCAGCTTTATTTTTGAGAATTGAAAACAGTGGAAATGTTCATAAATGTCCATCAATAGAGAAAAGACAAATTATGATCTATTCATTAAAGAGATTACGATTCAACATCAAAATGAACTATTTACAATTGGAGATTCTCAAAGTAATGATGCTGAGAAAAGAAAAGCCAGGCAATGAATAGTATATACTGTGTGATTCCATGACTATAAAAAATCTAGAAAATACAAATTTATATATAGTCACAGTCATCAAATATATTGGTGAGATTTTAGTGCCTTCTTCTGTGCTCCCTTAGCTTCCTACACTTGGATCTCTGAGCATTTGTTACACCATGTGAAAATATGAACTCTTTATCTTTATTCTGTCTTACTAGAACAAGAATCCTTGAAATTTTATGGATATCTGAACTCTCAGTTATTAGCAGAAAATCTATCACACAGTAAGTTTCCAAATATAAAAGCCAGAGTTTTACAATGACTTCTAAGCTTTTACATGATCTAGCCACTCCTTTAACCTCTGTGACCTCTTTCCCTGCTATTCTTCAGTCACTCACAGTGGCCTCCTTGCTATTCCTCAGATATGCCAGGCATGATCCAACCTTATGGCCTTCAAGATAGCCAATTCCTTTGTCTGGAGTGACCTTATTGCTGATAGTTCTGGGCAAATTCATCACCTTTCCATACATTTGTTAAATTGTCAGCTTCATTGAAACTACCCTGATCTTCCTATTACAAATTTTAACTCCCCATCCCCTGCCTAGCAACCTTGATTTTTCTCACCCTGATCGAATTTTTCTTTTTCCCAATTGTACTCATCCTTTTTGAATGCACTATGCAATTTTTACTAAGGTTTATAGCTTTTAATTGTCTCACCCATTAAAATAAAAGTTCTACAAAGCCAAGTATTTCCTTTACCAGTGTAGTCTGAAGTAATATCTGCCATATAATAGGTTCAGTAGACAACTGGTAAATTTCAGAATAAATTAATGTTGAGTGTATATTGAATTTCAAAATTCATTACAATAATTTTTTCCAAAAAATAAACTATGTAAAACATACCTTAAATTTACTTTCAAAATATTTTATAGCAAAGAATGGACAATATATATAAGCCTTAAAGAAACAATCCTATAAATAACCATTTCATACCTACTTAAAAACTGCATAATACCACACTCCTAGATCCTCTCTGAACGCTCTAAAATAACCCTTCAAAGGAAATACATTTTTAAAAATAACAGATTTTTTGTCAAATAATTTAATAAAATAAAAGTTTCATTCATCTATGTAGAGAATAATAAATGTTTTTAATAAGCATGAAATTATAACTCTGAAGTGTGCTAAAATGAAACCACCTGCTAAGGGTGAGAGAACAAAAATAAACATCATTTTTCCAAATAAGAGGTATTTATAACCTTTGAATCAAAGCATGTGGATTTTTTCAAACTGGCAATAAAGGAATATGGAGACACAAACCATAGAAAGTCATATTTTAGATTTCTAAAAGACTTCGAAGTGAAGACTATACATTCATTTCTCACTTATTGCTCCTACATATTCATGAATTTGAGAGAAAAAATAGGCCCTGTGTGTCTGAGCAACTAATGGGATATATTTTGATATTTACATGCTTACACATATTATGTGTTATAGTCTTCTCTTTTACATGCTTTAAAAAGGTTAACCCCTTTTCTGCAGAGATCTGAAAATATGAAACAGTGCCTGAGTAGCTGAATTCATCTAATTCGAATTTCTTGCAGGTCTAAGACCTATTGTTTTTCACTTGACTGCCTCCTTTTTCATCTGTCAATTGGTTACAAATTCTGGTACTGAAGAGAATACATTGGGGCTGGTGGCTCAGTGGGTTAAAGCCTCTGCCTTCAGTTCAGGTCATGATCTCAGGATCCTGGGATCGAGCTCCACATCGGGACATAATGTAACGACAGATAGTTTATATGGGAGCCCTTTGGGTACTCTGGTGGATGAATGTTTTTAAATTAGTTTTTCATGGACATGGGGAGTTAGAGACGAGAAGGGAGGTGGGGGAAATTGGAAGGGGAGCTGAACCATGAGAGACTATGGACTCTGAAAAACAATCTGAGGGTTTTGAAGGGGCGGAGGATTTGGAGGTTGGGGTACCAGGTGGTTGGTATTATAGAGGGCACTGCTTGCATGGAGCACTGGGTGTGGTGCAAAAAGAATGAATACTGTTATGCTGAAAATAAATAAAATATAAATTAAAAAATATTAGTTTTTTGTAAACTACAAAAAAAAAGAAAAGCTCTCCCATTTAGAGCGTACACTTCATGGTTCACAAAGCACGTGCCAACAATAAAAATAATGATGGGTTACCGTTACACTTCATAGAAAAGGAGGTACAGGGAAATTGAATGAAAGGGAATAACAAAGTAGGTTCATAAGTCAATCTTCCTTGTAAAAAAATTAACCTGAATGTGCGTTTCTGCCACCTCTCTCCTGTGTGATATGATAAAGAATGAGCATGATACATGAATTATAGTTCGGGGTTTTGAAAAGCATAATAGCTTTATACCAACATTTGAGCTTTTATTTATTTATTTATTTATTGCTAACAAGATAGCTCGATTTGATATGCGGTTCCTGACAACCAACCTCAGGAATAATTCCATCTTCAAGAGAAGTCAGAAAGAACCACAAACCAAACCTCAAAATAGATTCAAAGAGAAGATACTCTTTAAAAAATTTCCCTTCCTGGGGCACTGGTGTGGCTCAGTGAGTTAAAGCCTCTGCGTTTGGCTCAGGTCATGATCCTAGTGTCCTGGGATTGAGCCCCATGTCTGGCTCTCTGTTCAGTGGGGAGCCTGCTTCCACCTCTCTCTCTCTCTCTCTCTCTCTCTCTGCCTGCTCTCTGCCTACTTGTGATCTGTCTGTCAAATAAATAAATAAATAAAATCTTAAAAAAAATTTCCCTTCCTATCAGAAGCAGATCAAACCACTAACA
Source organism: Mustela lutreola (assembly GCF_030435805.1). NCBI lineage: Eukaryota > Metazoa > Chordata > Mammalia > Carnivora > Mustelidae > Mustela > Mustela lutreola. The sequence continues at coordinate 36,204,312 of NC_081297.1, read as the reverse complement.
AACTCCCCAGAAAGCTTCATCTAAAAGGTTGTACTTTCTTCAGACACCCAGCAGGACCTTCTTCTCTGGGCCTGGTATTTCTTCAATGGCCTATTCCAGAGAATAAGACACTAAACTACTGAGCGCCATGGGCCTCAGAACCACGAAAGAGATGATGAGGGGCACAAAGCATGCCTCTGGTCAACAAGAGGGTATGGAAACGTTTGCTGCTTTTCTGCATTTTTCAAAGCTGAGTTTTTAGCTGGAGGCCACTCCTTTATGATAAATTGCTGATACCATATAGTAAAAGCTATTATATTATCTTTTACAAACCATTTCCTATCTTTGCATTCTCAAGTGCCAAGACAGACACGGATTATTTAAAACCCTGAAGAGAGTTCTCTTGCCTGTAACCTCGTGTAATAGATTTATGATTGATGATAGATTTAGTTAAAATATAACTATTTAAAATATTTACTCTCAGTAAACAATTTCAACCTATGCTCATTTAAGTAACTTGGTGCATAATCCCTTTTCTATTAAACCATAGTGCAAGGACCAATGCCATGTATCTGAGAGAACCCCAAGCTATTTTTCTAGAATGGCCGTATGCGTATATATCAGGTGTCCTGTTTTCACTCCCTTTGTGGAGCACCTATCCTGGAGGTCATGTAATAACCAATGACCAAAAAACAATAAAAAAACCCAAACGTCCAGGTCGAAGTGCCATCCATGCCTGGAGATGAGTACACTGCTCAAACAGATCCTGGGCAGGCATCTCAACCCAGGCCTGTGCTGGGGAAGCTGGTTCCTGGCTTTGGGCGCAATTAGTAAGTCAGCAAACTGACCCAAGTGTGCAGCCGGCATTTAGGACTGATGATCTTTTCTCAGCCAGGCCGCGCGCGGACACCCGCTCAGGGAGCCAGGCTAGGAGACTGTCCAGCGCCAGCGCTGGCAAAGCTCGCAGCCCACCTGGGCTTCGCCCCGCACCCCAGCCTGGCCCGGGCCTCAGGAGGGAGTGGGGCGGGGGCGGCGCAGAGAAGGGGCTTTACTAATTTCCAAAGCGGGAATTGAGATCTTGGAGGACTCAGGAGGGAGGGGTTCGGGGGCGGGTCGGGGGCGGCCCGGAGTACGGGCTTTGCTAATTGCAGAGGCGGGAAGTGAGCTCGGAGAGGACGCGGCAGAGAGTTTGGGAGGAGGTGGAGGGGCTGGCGGACGAAGGGCGCTCAGCGCCAGGGTGCAGTGCTGTGGCCCATTCCGGACTGCAGGACCCATGGTAATCCCTGCCCGTGCGCTTCAGCGCTCCAGCCTAGCCCCCCCGAGGCCGCGCCCTTACCTGGAGCAGAAAACGCGGGCCTCGAGCGGGGGGGGGGGGGTAGGGTGGATGGGGGGAGGGTGGGTGGGGGGGGAGGGTGTCGGGGCCCAGCCTCCCGCGAACCCCAGGGCACCGGGACCACCCTGGACGCCGCGCCGCACCCTGCCTGCAAGGGGTTGAGCCAGGGACAGCACCGCAGGAGGTACCCCCCCCCCGCCAGCAGGCGGGCTAGCCCCCATCCTTCGGCACCCACACGCGCGTGTCAGAGCCTCCTGCCATTCCCAGGGCACCCAGAACCCAGAGAGTGAGACCTTGGGTGCTTTCGAGTGACAGATTCAAGGCAATTCTTCGACTTTGGGACTTCAGAGTTAACATAGATTTCATTTGTGATTATTATTTTTGTGTGGGGGCCATAGCTTTTTTTTGACCTATGGTTGTTTTCACTCCTGGTTCTGAAGAAGCCCCTAAATCCTAACACTGTTGAGGACTCCGAAAGCTCTCAGAGCAGCAGTGCTGGGGGACACTGTGGACACATGGTTTGGTTTCTCCTCTGGCCTGCTTCTGTGGCAGCCCCGCTCTGTCCTCCTCAGACTTCATAGCAATATCTGAACAAGTGGAGAAGGGACCAGGGGGTCAGGAAAGTGGCCACCTAAGAGTGACTTCTCTGGAGGGTGGCTGAGCTAGCAAGTGAGCATGTTAGTCCAGCTCTGCCTGCATTCAGGATGGAGCTGAACAGGGGCCAGGGAAGGGGAGGAGGAGCAGAGAGCAGGGACAAAGGGAACAAAGAGGAGATTCAGATGAAGGGAAGTAATGGGGAGGAAAGAGAAGAACCTCTAGAAGACAGGCATGTAGAAAGGAAAAGGGATGAAGTGGGCATTGGGAAAGGGCACCACCAGGGAAGGAGAGAGAGGAAGGGAAGTGGGAGGAAGAGAGGAAAGGGGAAAGGGAGAAGGGAGGAGTCAGCATGCCAGGGCTCCCCCTGCATCTGAAGAAGAGGTGGCTGGTCCAGCTTGTCAAACAGGGTGCTCACTCTTTGGTCCAAGTTTCTGCTCCCAGTGCTACTGGGCTTTGCAAGGAAGGCAGGCTGTCCCCTGGGACCTATTGGAGCCCACTGGAGCCCACAGGAGGGTGGGAGAGGTAAGATGCCACCTGGTCCTGTCCTGAGCTGCTCCCAGCCACCAGCCTCACCACATGGTGCAAGAGGGACCCCAGAACAAAGGAAGGACACAGGCCCGCATGTCTGACGGTGGCCCTGGGCACTTAGCTCATCGCAGTGAACCACACCACCTCCTCAACCCAGGCTTTCAAAGCCTCCTTCTTCGTTCCTGGCTTTCATGTCTGTAGGAACATGAGCCAGATCTAACTCATCTCCGACAGACAATACTTACTCACCCCGTGTCAGATTTTTATGAGTGGCTGTGATAGAGTAAGATAGCAATGCTCCAACAAACGGACTGTTTCCTCCCACTTGACCTCAACAGTCTTATACATTTTCTTAGCGAAAACATCTTGTCTCCTTCCATTAAGCTCATAACGTGGTCTAATAGAATATATGTGCCTTCGTTAAATGCGAAGCGATACAGAGGTCCTTTTTTTTTTTTTTAATTTTACAAGGTAAAATCAGTTAACACATCCAACTTGACGAATACGTCTCTAAAATGTCAATCCAGGCAAAGCTTTTTCTGCCTACAGTTTGGAGCCTACGTGGTGACATTTTTAAAATGCTTTCAGTCCCTCAGTGAGGCTCTTAGAAGCTAGCCAGGGCTTACTATGTGCCAGGCACTGTGTCAGGTGTTGGAGCTAAAGGGAAGGAGAGCTTGGAGGCTGGCTGGGGAGGGACATCCATGACACAACCACAGCTAGAAACGGAGGCCAGTGCTAGAAAAGGGAGAGCAGGCTGCATGGAGAGTGTGTACCATGGGGCTTGTGAGCTCACGAATAAGTCCGAGTAACTGGAGTGGGGAGATGGGGGAGAGGAGAGGGTCTTCCCATCAATGGGAATCACCTGTGCTTGGAGGCAGGCGCCATGAGGGGTCTCCACAGGAAGATGGAGGCAGTGTGGTTGAAGGGCAGAGAGATGGGGCAGAACAGGCATCAGTCAGTTGGAGGGGTAGGAAGAGACTGATGGGAGGATTATGGATGCCTTTGGAGGATTGAGAATTTGTTAGAAGATCAGTACAGACTTCTATGGAGACAAATGCCAGGAACTGATAGGTCTTTGAAAGGTCACTCTGGCTGCCTTTTGGCAAAGGGGTTGGTAAAAGGCACTTGCAGGTGTGAACACACCAGGTGGGAGGTGAGTGAAGGAAATCAGGTGAGGGAGCATGGGAACTTGGTCTGGTGGTATATAAGGGAAAATAGCCTTTAACGAGTTCCACAAATTGGCACTAGCTGTGGCTTCATTACAGAGCTGGAAGGGGGAGGTGGGTGTGTCCTGGAGGTTACAGAAATTACATGAGAAAGGGAAGTCATTTTAGATCTTTTTTTCAACTAGAGGAACTCTCACCTTATTGATAGAATTCCAGAGTGGGAACAGATGGACATGAGGACATCTTTGAAATGTCTGAATATGTTCTTCAACATCTTTGCAAGTGACAAGGAGACCTTGACCTTAGGAGGCCTTGGCCCTCTTTGTAGCCAAAAAGATTTAACCTACAGATTTGGGTTCTCCCTTTCAAAGTCAAGGAGACAGTCGTTCCAAAGGACACCTCCTATCATTTTATCCTCTCATCATACCTCACGTGCTGGGATCTCCAAGACCCTCTGTTCCAGGTTGTGAGTATCCACTTTGGCCGGGCTGGTCTTGCCAAGAACACCACCACAGGAAATCTAGAGCCTATAGTGCTATTAATAACATCATCTAAGACTGTCTTTGCTGCCCTCATGGCCTCTTCCCACCATGACTCACTGAAGCTTTTTACACGTTGTATCCATTAAGCTATAGTTCCCAAAGCTCATCTTCTCTAGTGCCATTAATTTTTAGGGGACCAGGCAAACCTTACACTTGTCCCCCTTAATTGGATCCTGTCGCGCTTGCCCCGCAAGGACGACAAGAACCCTGGTTCTGATGCATCTTCTCTCTAATTCCGCAAGTCTACACACTTATATAGGCTTACATGACCAATCAGTGAGCAGGGTACAGGAGGAAGCGAATCAGGCTGTGCACCCAAACGAACAACTACGCTAGCAACCAATGCTGTTTACTTCCTCTTTGGGCGTTCTGCTTAGTCTCACGAGGCAATCCTAACCTGGCAACTAGCCAGGTGCCATCTTTTCATGGCGGAAGCCGCCCTGGCCAGGGGTCTGCCTCCGACATCTCCCCCTTTTTTCTTTTATGGCAGGGATCGTGCCTGTCTTAGGTTGTCAGTGGCGGGGAATATCCTTACCCGTCATCAGACGTCAGATATCAATGATCTGCGTCCTGTCTTAGGTTGGTATATTTCCCCCAACAATCTTACCCGTCGTTGACTACCGATCCAGCATACTTAGCCACACTTGGGGGGATGTTCCAACCTCGATGGCTAACAAGGCCTGCACCATGGCTTGCTGTTGCCTATGTTCCTGTTGCCTCCAAATTTGCAGTTTCCTTACTAGCAGAATCAAGCCCACTACGAGGATTGTCATCAGACCAATTACACTAGCCCATTGTTTCGTAAAGGTTAACACATCTTGCAATGTTTTGATTATCTCTGGGAGGGTTGGAAGCTCACCTCTGGTATTATTTATCCTTGTTATGCCTAGTAGCAGGTGCTGAATATAGTTTTGGAATTCTGCGGACTAATTCCCCCCGCAAGTATTGGGAGAGCGGTCGGGAGACATTCTGTAAGTCACTCATATTAGTATAGGCTATGGGAGTTACACAAATTGCCGGGAAGGGTACTATACATCCCAGTCCCAATAGGGCCCCCCATATGTCCACTTGTTCTTGAACCAAATCCACTCTCTGATTGACTATAAGGATTCCTGCTTGCAGATGTGTATTGATCTGAGTCTGTGTTTGAAGGGCAGCTGCCGTTCCTTCTGCAAGGTGTTCACAGCTTCCGCAGTGGGTATAATTGTAGCAAGCGAGACTGCTGCTGCTGTGGCAGCTGCTGTACATATAGCCAAGGCTGTCACAACGGCGGCTATGATACCAAAATCTCTCTTCTTTCTGGATAGCACCACCGGTAACTTGTCCTCTGGAATGGAAACTGGGATAGGAACATGGGTAGGGATACACATAATCACAGCCAGCTTGAAGGCCGTGACATTCCAGCACTGGGAAAGACAGCAATATCTTAACTTTCCAAATTCTGAAACATGTGTGACATCCATATGCCATATATGATTAGGTAACAAACCCTTAGGATTAACCCCCAAGGACGATGCAGGTAGTAAGATCACACAATTTCTGTAGGAGACTACTATGTCCCGTGCCTGTGCTTTTGTTATGTTAAATTTGAGGCGAAGAGTTAAAGCACCCTGTTTCTTCAAATCCTCCCCTAAATGGTCCCATTGAGGTATGTTTAGCAAGCTTTCATCTAGGAACCATGGAGCCGCCTTTTCCACTGTATTCAAAAAGGCCCGAGCAGTTTTTGCTTTTAGTGGAGTTCCATTGGCTTTCAGCAGGTCTTCTAAAGACCCTTCCAACCTCACTTTAGATACTTCAGATCCCATTATGAACACACAGACAACAGACAACAGACGCGGACATTAAAGACTCACCGCTAAATTCCGGCTCTAAGGCCGCCCCGCTTCTTATTGCAGACTTGTAAAATCCCAGCTCTAAGGCCGCCCCGCTTCTTATTGCGGACTCGCTAAATCCCGGCTCTAAGGCCGCCTTGCTTCTTATTGCGGACTTGCTAAATCCCGGCTCTAAGGTATATTCGTTCATGAAGTAGCTGTGCGGGTCAACGTGCAGAACAAAACCATTTAATAATAGTGAAAATGAGGAGAGGAAAGGGACGCAAGAAGGCATGTGAGTGGGGAGAGAGGAAGAGCCAGGGAGGAGAATCCTCGCTGTGCTCCTTGCTGCCAGGGAGGTCTGAGGGACTAGTTTCCACCTGGGATCCCAAGTCCAGAGCAAAAGCGGCGGGGCCAGGGTGCGGGACCAGGGAAGGGGGTCCTCCGCATGCGCGCGTGGGGGTGCCGAAGGATGGGGGCTAGCGCGCCCGCTGGCGGGGGGCACCTCGCGCAGCGCTGTTCCCCGCGCTGTTCCTGGCCCAACCCCGTGCGGACCCGGGTGCGGCCCGGCGTCCGGGGTGGTCCCAGTGCCCCGGGGGTCGCAGGAGGCTGGGCCCCGACACACCCGCGAGCTCGAGGCCCGCGCTTCCTGCTCCAGGTGAGGGCGCGGCGCGGTGTCACTTTACCTGCATGCAGAGGGTGGTCCAGAGAAGCCATGGGGAGGGGAGGCGCAGCCGGCCCCCTGAGCGGGAGGTGCGGGCTCCGGGGCTGGGCTGGAGCGCCAGAGCGCAGGGACTGCGAGTTGGGAGGGTCCTGCAGTCCAGACTGGGTGGCAGCACAGCACTGGGGCGCTGCGCGCCCCTCCTCCGCCAGCCCCTCCACCTCCTCCCAGACTCTCCCCCGCATCCTCCGTCAGCTCACTTCCTGCTTCGGCAATTAGCAAAACCCTTTTCTGCACCGCCCCGGCCCCCCCTGTCCGCGCGACCGGCCTGGCTGCGAAAAGATCATCAGCCCTAAACCCCGGCTGCACTCTGGGGTCAATTCCTGGCTTCCTGATTGCGCCGGAAGTTGGGAACCAGCTTCCCCAGCACAGGCCTGGGCTGAGATGCCTGCCCAGGATCTGTTTGAGCAGTCTCCTCGTCTCCAGGCAGGGTCCGCTGTTGCATGATGGCACACGCGAATAACTTCGACCTAGGTGTTTGGGTTTTTTGTTTGTTTTTTGGTCATTGGTTATTACATGACCTCCAGGGTAGGTGCTCCACAAAGGGAGTGAAAACAGGACGCCTGATATATACACATACGGCCATTCTAGAAAAATAGCTTGGGGTTCTCCCGGAATCACGGCATTGGTCCTTGCACTATGGTTTAATAGAAAAGGGATTATGCACCAAGTTACTTAAATGAGCATAGGTTGAAATCATTTACTGAGAGTAAATATGTAAAATAGTTATATTTTAACTAAATATCATCAATCATAAATCTATTACACGAAGGTTACAGGCAATTTAAATGCAATAGCGCTCTCGTCAGGGTTTTAAATTATCCGTGTCTGTCTTGGCACATGAGAATGCAGAGATAGGAAATGGTTTGTAAAAGATCATATAATAGCTTTTACTATATTGTATCAGCAATTTATCATAAAGGAGTGGCCTCCAGCTAAAAACTCAGCTTTGAAAAATGCTGAAAAGCAGCAAACGTCCACATACCCTCTTGGTGAGCAGAGGCGTGCTTTGTGCCCCTCATCATCTCTTTCCTGGTTCTGAGGCTCATGGGGCTCAGTAGTTTAGTGTCTTATTCTCTGGAATAGGCCCTTAAAGAAATACCAGGCCCAGAGAAGAAGGTCCTGCTGGGTGTATGAAGAAAGTACAACCTTTTAGATGAAGCTTTCTGGGGAATTTGTTAGTGGGAGGATACACTTGTCTTTGGTCTGCTTCTGATAGGGAGGGAAATTTTTTTTTAAAGATTTTATTTATTTATTTGACAGACAGATCACAAGTAGGCAGAGAGCAGGCAGAGAGAGATGTGGAAGCAGGCTCCCCGCTGAGCAGAGAACCTGACATGGGGCTCAATCCCAGGACCCTAGGATCATGACCTGAGCCAAACGCAGAGGCTTTAACTCACTGAGCCACTTGGGTGCTGCAGGAAGGGAAATTTTTTAAAGAGTATTTTCTCTTTGAATCTATTTTGAGGTTTGGTTTGTGGTTCTTTCTGACTTCTCTTGAAGATGGAATTATTTCTGAGGTTAGTTGTCAGGAACCGCATATCAAATCGAGCTATCTTGTTAGCAAGAAAATAAATAAATAAATAAATAAAAGCTCAAGTGTTGGTATAAAGCTATTATGCTTTTCAAACCCCGCACTATAATTCATATATCGTGGTCATTCTTTATCATATCAAACAGGGGAGAGGTGGCAGAAATGCACTTTCAGGTTAATTTTTTTACAAGGAAGATTGACTTATGAACCTACTTTGTTATTCCTTTCATTCAATTTCCCTGTACCTCCTATTCTATGAATTGTAACGGTAACCCATCATTATTTTTATTCTTGCCACGTGCTTTGTGAACCATAAAGTGTACGCTATAAATGGGAGTGCTTTTCTTTTGTTGCAGTTTACGAAAAACTAACTTTTTAAGATTTATTTTTTATTTATTTTCAGCATAACAGTATTCATTCTTTTTGCACCACACCCAGTGCTCCATGCAAGCAGTGCCCTCTATAATACCCACCACGTGGTAACCCAACCTCCCAACCCCCCACCCCTTCAAAACCCTCAGATTGTTTCTCAGAGTCCATAGTCTCTCATGGCTCAGCTCCCCTTCCAATTTCCCCCACCTCCCTTCTCCTCTCTAACTCCCCATGTCCACGAAAAACTATTGCTCTTTGAAGATGATATGATACTATATGTGGAAAAGCCAAAAGACTCCACTCCAAAACTGCTAGAACTTGTACAGGAATTTAGTAAAGTATCAGGTTATAAAATCAATGCACAGAAATCAGCTGCATTTCTCTACACAACAAGAAGACAGAAGAAAGAGAAATTAAGGAATCAATCCCATTTACAGTTGCACCCAAAACTATAAGATACCTAGGAATAAACCTAACCGTAAAGGGTAAGAATCTATACTCGGAAAACTATAACATACCCATGAAGAAATTGAGGAAGACACAAAGAAATGGAAAAATGTTCCATGCTCCTGGATGGGAAGAATAAATATTGTGAAAATGTCTATGCTACCTAAAACAATCTACACATTTAATGCAATTCCTATCAAAATACCATCCATTTTCTTCAAAGAAATGGAACAAATAATCCTAAAGTTTATAGGGAACCAAAAAAGACATCGAATAGCCAAAGGAATATTGGAAAAGAAAGCCAAAGTTGGTGGCATCACAATTCCAGACTTCAGCTCTATTACATAGCTGTCATCATCAAGACAGCATGGTACTGGCACAAAAACAGATACATAGATCAATGGAACTGAATAGAGAGCCAGAAATAGATCCTCAACTCTATGGTCAACTAATCTTCGACAAAGCAAGAAAGAATGTCCAATGGAAAAAAGACAGCCTCCTCAATAAATGGTGTTTCGAAAATTGGACAGCCACATGCAGAAAAATGAAATTGGACCATTTCCTTACACCACACACAAAAATAGACTCAAAATGGATGAAGGACCTCAATGTGAGAAAGGAATCCATCCAAATCCTTGAGGAGAACACAGGCAGCAACCTCTTTGACCTCAGCCACATCAACGTCTTCCTAGGAACATCACCAAAGGCAAGGGAAGCAAGGGCAAAAATGAACTATTGGGATTTCATCAAGATCAAAAGCTTTTGCACAGCAAAGGAAACAGTTAACAAAATCCAAAGACAACTGACAGAATGGGAGAAGATATTCGCAAATGACACATCAGATAAAGGGCTAGTGTCCAAAATTTATAAAGAACTTAGCAAACTCAACACCCAAAGAACAAATAATCCAATCAAGAAATGGGCAGAAGACATGAACAGACATTTCTGCAAAGAAGACATCCAGATGGCCAACAGACACATGAAAAAGTGCTCCACATCACTCGGCATCAGGAAATACAGATCAAAACCACAGTGAGATACCACCTCACACCAGTCAGAATGGCTAAAATGAACAAGTCAGGAAATGACAGATGCTGGCAAGGATGCGGAGAAAGGGGAACCCTCCTACATTGTTGGTGGGAATGCAGACTGGTGCAACCACTCGAAAACAGTATGGAGGTTCCTCAAAATGTTGAAAATAGAACTGCCCTATGACCCAGGAATTGCACCACTGGGTATTTACCCTAAAGATACAAACGTAGTGATCCAAAGGGGCACGTGCACCCGAATGTTTATAGCAGCAATGTCCACAATAGCCAAACTATGGAAAGAACCTAGATGTCCATCAACAGATGAATGGATAAAGAAGATGTGGTATATATACAGAATGGAATACTATGCAGCCATCAAAAGAAATGGAATCTTGCCATTTGTGACGACGTGGATGGAACTAGAGCGTATCATGCTTAGCGAAACAAGTCAAGTGGAGAAAGACAACTATCATATGGTGTCCCTGATATGAGGAAGTGGAGATGCAACATGGGGGTTAAGGGTCTAGGGGAAGAATAAATGAAACAAGATGGGATTGGGAGGGAGACAAACCATAAGTGACTCTTAATATCACAAAACAAACTGAGGGTTTCCGGGGGGAGGAGGGTTGGGAGAAGGGGGGTGGAGTTATGAACTTTGGGAAGGGTATGTGCTATGGTGAGTGCTGTGAAGTGTGTAAACCTGGCGATTCACATACCTGTACCCCTGGGGATAAAAATATATGTTTATAAAAAATAAAAATGATTAAATATATATATATATATATATATATATATATATATATATATATATATATAATACTAAAACTCAAACACAAGAAAATGAACGACCTGATTGAATAATTGGCAAGGACTGGAACAGACACCTCACTGAAGAAGATATAGATATGGCAATAATGACATGAAAAGATGCTGTGATGATCTACAGCATGTATAATTAAGGAATTGTAAATTAAAAGAACAGTGAGGGGCGCCTGGGTGGCTCAGTGGGTTAAGCCACTGCCTTCGGCTCAGGTCATGATCTCAGGGTCCTGGGATCGAGTTCCACGTTGGGCTCTCTGCTCAGCAGGAGCCTGCTTCCCTTTCTCTCTCTCTCTCTCTCTGCCTGCATCTCTGTCTTCTTGTGATCTCTCTCTGTCAAATAAATAAATAAAATCATTTTTAAAAATAAATAAATAAATAAAACAATGATATATCACTACACATCTATTAGAATGGCTAAAATCCAAAATACTGACAACATAAGGCTTTTGACGATGAGGAACAAGAGAAACTCTCATTCATTCTGGTGAGAACACCAAAATGGTGCTACCACTTTGGAAGACAGTTGGGCAGTTTCTTACAAAACTAAACATATTCTTACCATATGATCCAGCAGTCGTGCTCCTTGATACTCACCCAAAAGAGCTGAAAACTTTGTGTACACAGAAACCTGCATATAAACCTGTATTTGTAACAACTTTACCCATAAGTGCCAAGAGTTGGAAGTAACCAAGATGTCCTTCAGGAGGAGAATGGATAAATAAACTGTGGTCCATTGAGACAATGGGATATGATTCAGCGATAAAGAGAAATGGCTATCAAGCAATGAAAAGACATGGAACAAATTTAACATTCGTCATAATAAGTGAAAGAAGTCAATTTGAAAAAGCTTCATGTTGCAAGGTTCCAACTATATGACCTTCTAGAAAAGGCAGAACTATGCAAATGGTATAAAGGTCCGCGGTTTGTAGCAGTTAGGAGAGGAGGAGGAGGAACAGGCAGAGCACAGAGGATTTTTAGGCCAGTGAAAATGTTCTGTATGATATGTATGATATTTTAGATATATATCGCTACACAGTTGTCAAAATGCAGAAGGTAATATACCAAGAGTGAACTCTATGAGAAAAGGTTTTTTTTAAGATTTTATTTATTTATTTGACAGGCATCAAAGCAGGCAGAGAGGCAGGCGGGGAAAGCAGGGGTTGGGGGAAAGCAGGCTCCCTGCCAGGCAGAGAGTCTGGTCTGGGGCTCGATCCCAGGACCATGAGATTATGACCTGAGCCGAAGTCAGAAGCCTTAACCCACTGAGCCACCCTGGTGCCCCACCAAGAGTGAACTCTAATGTAAACTGTGGACTTTGGGGTGATAATGATGTGTCATTGTAGGGTCAGTGAGGGTGACAAATTATCACCGTGGTACAGGATGTTGATAATGGGGAAGGCTGTGTGTATGTGGGGAAAAGGAATTTCATTTTGATCCCCAAACAACTCTAAAAAATGCAGTCTGTTAAAAAAAAAAAAACCTTTATAATGCAATACAATACAAAACAAGAATGCATATCAAGAGAGAAATAATGTTTAAAGGGAACGAAGAACTTCAGTAATGTGTACCTAGGGATTTTGATTGCACATTTGTAGGAAGTTCACATTGTCATTAGCAATTGTTTATCTGTGAAGTAGAAGTAACATAAATAGTGATGAAAACTCAAAAACGCAACATTAAAAAATGCCATCTATGGGCTCTTAAAAAATGGAACAAAATTTGCTTGGCTTTTTAAGCGTTGTGGGGAATGAACGGACAGAATTTAAATTCAGCTTTATGATTTTTAAAAGATTGGATAATATGTTTCTACAAAGACGGCTCCTCTGAGTGACATAGAAATGAACATGGTAGCAGAAAGTGGAAAAAAGGCTACATCTTTTGTGAGCTCACGTTCTCTGAAACCCTGTCACGTAGTGGCGACAGTAACTATTCGATGAATAGCAAATGGTAGTCTTTCAGATTCCTGAGATTTTCACTAAGGATCGTCAATGGATTTTTTAAAAAATATGTAATAATGTCTATAGTGCAAGTACCTGCAAATAACTGACATTTTGGAGAGAATATTTTAATCAGTAGAGGTCAAAATGACAAAGTTCCAGGATCAGAGTAAACATATGGGATTAAAAAATAAAAAATAAAAAAAAAGATTTTTTTAAAAGGACTTTTTTTTTAAAGGACTTTAAACAAAAGTCCTTTTTAAGAGACAGTTGGCTGTTTAAACCAAAAATACAACTCACTGAGAGAATCACCGCATTATTTATTGGGGGTTGAAAGGACCTGGAATATAGAAAGGCCCATTCTGCAGAGGAAAAAATAGAATCACTAACAGGCCTCATGCCTTGCACAGCCAGTGGCTAGAATCCCTGCCTCATGAGACCCTGTGCTAGAACGCCACTAGAACGATCTAGAACTATGTTAGTCTTTCTTGGAAGCCAACAAGTGTTTGCCAAGTTAAGAGCAGAGTAACAATAAGTCACGTTAAGTTATAATGATTATCGATATCTTTAAAAGCCTTGTCAAGTTCCTTTTTGAGTAACCCTCTCCCCACCCTTAGAGAAATTTATCTGTGCTTCACCTCTTTGAAATACCTCATTGTTGTTCCACATTTACCATATCAAAAAAAAAAAAAAAAAAAAAAAAAAAAAAAAAAAAAGCTTTTTATTAACAAAAGTGTTCAGAAGGGGGCGCCACTGAAAACAATGAGAGTTTTGGCTGCTGGGACAATTTTGTTGCAGAAACAGCTGAAAGCAATCAGGTCAGACAGAGCCAAGGGCTGGAGGGATTTTTAAAATTACAAAAACCGAACCAAATCAAACCAAAACAAAAATCAAAACCAATGGCCAAGATTTCAAGTTTGCTACTAAAGGTATGACATTCTCCTAAGACATCGAGTGACTTGATCAATATATTTATATATTTATATTTGAAGAAGAAGGAACTATTTGATGCAGCAAATCCACGTTGATTAAAAATTACCAGATATGGGGGCTCCTGGGTGGCTCAGTGGTTTAGGCCTCTGCCTTCGGCTCAGGTCATGATTTCAGGGTCCTGGGATGGAGCCCCATATCGGGCTCTCTGCTCAGCGGGGAGCCTGCTTCCCCCCTTCTCTCTCTGCCTGCCTCTCTACCTACTTGTGATCTGTCTGTCAAATAGGTAAATAAGATCTTTAAAAAAAAATTACTAGGTGTGAAATACATCGAGGGTATGGAAGGAAAATGATTTCACCTGATTTGACTAGGAAGTGGTTGAAGCCTGAATTAAAGTGATATAAAAAGAGTAAAGACCTGGGAAATATATGGGGAAAAATCCCTAGAAAAACAGCAATAATAACTGGCTGTTCTTTATTGATCCAGATCCTGCGGTAGGCAAAGAAGAGCTGGTTTTAGCCAGAGGATGATCTCCGTTTGTCTTCATGATCCGGCATTTCCTGCAAGCCAGGCATGGGGCTCTGCACTAGAGCTGCAAATGCTGGGGGGCCCTCACTGTCCCTTTTCTCTTCTCAGGGGGACAACGGGCATGTCCATGGTGCAGTGTGACAGGCTTTACCACAGGGAGATAAGACTGCCAAGGGTAGGTTGGAGCTGGTGATGAAGTCCCAGAACCTAAGTCAGGTTCGGTGGGGAGAGGTTCGGAGCTGACGACTAAAGAAAGAATTCTTAAGACATCTTTGGTGCAAAATGGTGGTTTATTAAAGCACGGGGACAGGACCCGTGGGCAGACGGAGATGCTGCTGCCCCGGGTTGTGAGGAGTGGCTGGTTATATACACAGGAGTTGGGTAGGTGAGGACAAAGGGTTGTTCAGAAGGGCTATTGGGATAAAGAAGACTGTCAGGATATGGAAGGCCTGGTTACTATCAAGCCAAGGCCACTTTCCCTCTAATGAGGCACTAACATAAAGACAATTGGGAGTCTCCTGGTGGAATGTTACATTCCTGCTATCAAACGTCCTTGTTAGTGAGATTTAGGTCTTAAAAGAAATTTAACTTTATTTACTTTTCCTTCTACCTCCGTCTCCTTCAGTTTTTTATGGAGGGGAGGGTGACGTTAGGGCTTGAGAAACTGAGTTATGTATCTTTGGAAATTGGGCTATTGATAAGGTAACTTCTTTGTTGTAAATCTCAAGGACATTTATAAACCAAGAGAGACTCCTGCCTTGCAGGACTATGATCTCTGCAAGTTAACTATTTGTTCTTCTTTTAGGGCAGTCAGGGGTGCCTGTGGAATGTCACACATATTACCAAGGGGAGTGGGTGGAGAGGGGGTGCAAGGTGCCAGCCCCTGCTCCATCCTCAGCCAGCCTCCTGTTCCCTCATCATTCCCCCCTGAACAATTTTGACCCTTAAATCTTTAAGGTGGTTGAAGGTGGAAGGTCTCATCTTCTGTAACTTCTTCCTGCTGAATAGGGGCGTAGAGCTGTCCCTACCTATTCAGGTCAACATTGATCAGTGGAGGAATGTATAGGGGAGTTATGAAAGGCGGAGGCAGCTGAATCCAGCGCTGACAGTGAAGGAGTGTCTTTGCGCGTGGTAAGGATCATCTGTCGTGGTGAAGTCATTGCAGCAATGGAGTCTCGGCGCCAAGTAGAGAAACACTGAACAGAGCAACGTATTAAGGTTAATGAGGCGATAAGAATGAGAAGCCCGAAAAGGAGATTTGGCCATAGCCCTCCTTCAAGCTAGGAACTTAACTAATCACTAAAAGAGAGAGAGAGACCTTGTAGAGCCTTAATCTGGGCATTCATATCCTTTATATAAAAGTATCCTGTGATACTTTTGTGATAGTCTGGGATGTACACACAACATTCTGTCTTGATAATTGCACATGTGCCACCCTGGGCTGCTGTCAGGACATCTAAGGCCATCCTTAGTATAGCGATAAGGAGGGTTTTGTAACTTAGGCCCATATTTGATTGGGGTGTTATGGCTTGATAGCATCCCCTTTCCTTCCAAATAGCTCCCTGGGCATATTTGGAGTCAGTATAAATGTTAATTCTTAGGCTTTGACAATTTGGCTACTAAGACAAATTTGGACCTGATGTGACATCATTACAGTCAGGGACTGTCCCATAGTGAGCTTTGAGGCTCCTTTTATGAGAGCTGTTCTATGCTTAGCTAAAGCATCTGTTTGTAATTGCACCTCAACAGAGGTGGCCTCTAGGATAAATATGACTAAGGGATGAAACCAATAAGATGACCTCTGAGTGGTCCAACCTTAACAATATCCTGATTACAGAGGATCATTGTCAAGTGGGAGAAAACTTATTAAGAGATAAGGAGAGTTCCCCATGCATCATCCAATCCAATCATAAAGAAAGTGGGGTCATCCACGGTGCCTCCACAAGTCCATAGTTAATCCTATGGAGTGCAATAGGCTGGCTTTTAGGCAATTTCATTATCCCAGCCACACATAAGGTGTTAGTTAAGTTATACAATTGTAGAGGAATCAATCCCATTTTTCAGTTGTTTAATCATGTGCCGTGGGGTCTGCGAATATCCCCACAAAACAGTAAGATCAACTAAAGAAGCTATTGTACAACTTCTCAGAAGTTTACCTCAAATTGTTTAGCTTAGGTAAACATTTAAAGACAATCAAATCTAGAATTTAACATCCATAAAGGTGTGTTACTAAAACAATTTTTTTCTCTAAAATAACCCTCATTTACAGAGATAGCCAAATCAGGACTAATTCACTTGTGAAACAAATCCAGTTTTTACAAACTTGGCCCATTATTTACAAAAGCTCAGCAAGAACAGTTGAGTGTGATCATATAGATCTTTTAGAATCTGCTTTGCTGGAACTTCTTATAAGGAATCTCTAGGTTGAACTTTTAGTAGCCTCTCCGGGCCAGAAGCCAAGCTCTGTACTTGCCATCAGGCATGCCTGCAATACCTGTTGATTTGTGCGAGTTCCTCTTCTGAGTCTCCGCACCTACCAAGGAGTGACATTCTTTACTCACCTGGTGAGGCTGCTGGGAACTCTGTAAGCAAGGTATCAGGCCAACAGTCCTAAGAGGCTTTATGGCTCCAGGTTTCATAAAGTCAACCTTAGTTTCTTAAAGCTGTCTGGTCATAGCTGAGTTTATGCATATCTTTCTCAAATATGACATTCCAGTCAAAGCCTTGGTAAAATAACCAGTTTCCAATGGTATCCTGTTACAAGGAGAACAGATTCTTATTGAACTTATGCAAATGACTGATTGCCATAGAAGAATGCTTACTGAGACCTTTTGGTTTCAGAGGGTTCATATAGAGAGAAAAGCTTGAATGCTTTGAGCACTTTTACAAATGAGCACTTATACATCTCTATAAGTTACAGATAACTTAAGAAAAAGTATCCCTAGTCTGGAAGAGCAAACATTAGAGAGAACTGGCAATGTTTAAAATAAGACAAAACATTAAGAGACACAACATTATAATCTTTTAGTTCATTTAGTCCCATGTTACTAAATCTGGTGAATGCGGCTTTAATCAGTTTTGGAAATTCTTACCCATTTCAGTTTTAGGATTTTCAAGTATATCAAATATCTGTATTTGTCTTGAAAGTCCTTTATAGGAATCTCCTTGAAGATAAAACTCATTTTACAAGAGAATTAAAACAATTATAAATGACAAAAACTCAGAATGGATATGGTTAGAGCTAAAGAGACATGGGAATTTACAATTTAGCTGCAAGAAAATCAGGTTACAATTTCTGTGACATATAACATTCCCATAATTACAATATCAAGTGATGATCTCTCAAAACATTAAAACTTTAGGAAGTGCATAGAATCTCTAGAATAGTTATAGCATTTTCCCAAATGTAACCCAAGGTTTATCATTGGTTTAAATCTTGTCAACAATTGCTAAAACCTTAGAAAGTTTAAAAACACATGCCTAAATATAATTAGGGATGTTAAACACCTGATAAAACAAAACATAGGAACTGAATTTTTCAGGCAGGCAAAGAGAAAACCATTTACACTTTTTAACAGATCAATTAGCTAAGAAAACTTTGCCCCTTTTAAACAGAAAGAAAACCAGCTTTTTATACCAGTGTCTTTCCCTTTTTTTATTTTACTTCTAAGTGTGCAGTCTTAAGATAGGAGTTTTCTGGGTTTCCCTCCTATCATGAATGATGTCGCAGACAAGGGAGAGGGGGGGATCTTTCCCCTGCTGTCCTGTTTGCATCCCTCACGGGAATTTAGGAGCGTCTTAGCTAAGGCCTGTCCGCATAAACCCCGGACCAGGCTACTCCGTGGAGTAGATGACCGTTATGCCATATGACGCCCCGCGAGACTCAAGGTGCAGCCCACTCAGACTTGGTAGCCGAAGTGGTGGATCCATACAGACACATTCACACAGTCAGGCACTCTTCAGATTCAAACAGGTTGGATACCCTCCCCTTCTGGGCATCTCTGGCTAATGGGAGGTGATCAGTCTCCCCTCTCATTCTTTACAGATTAGAGTGAGTTTCTATGGTTACAGGCAATGGAGGATGGTAACAGGGTGTTTTCGCAGTCCCTCAAGGTTGGGCTGCTTCCTTAATCTCTCAAGGCCAAATGGCCCTTATACTTGGAAGTATAATCTGTGTGGAGGCAGGCCAGGAGAGTGCTAAATCACCTTGGAGGCTGTTTTTCTTTCTTTTTTTAGTCTGTCCTGACCATATCTAAAATTTCTTTTGTGAAGATTTCCGTTCACAAACCTTCTACAACTTTCCTTTGCATTCAGGTTTTGTCCCAAGCCATTTCCTTCCAAACAACCATCTCATTTAGGACAAAATTACCTTCCCTTACCTTCAACAAAATGTATTCCCATTCCTTAAATCTTTCTTACTTATCATCTACTTTCCTACAGAGTTTCCCTTATTTCCATCAGTCTTAGTTACACTAAGCAGAACTTTGTATTCTTAGAAACACCTTTAGTTATTAACGAATTGTAAACTGTTACACAACAGAAATCTTCAGGTGGCAAATTTATGAATCAGTTAAGTGGCAAACAAGTTTACCAGCAGATTTAAATACTCTTAGTTTCTTTGCAGTAAGAAGTCAAAAGCACAAACCTACATCCAGTAATTAACGACTTAGCTTTTTATCCTGTCTGGTTAAGATATAGATGTCCACAATTCAATTCCATTTGTCATCCAAGCAAAACTTTAAAACTTTCAGGTTACCAAAGACTTTGAAAGCTATTTCAGCAATTAGCCATTAGAACTTTGAGACAGACAATTAACCATCAGTTTAGTCATTTCTCCGCTAACAAATTTTAACAAGTAACATAAGCTTATTTGACCTTTAGTAAACTTTGATAGAATAAAAGTTTCATATTTACTGCTGTAACTTCAAAGACAGGTCTTATCTTAATTAAACCAACAAACTTAACTTAGTTTCAACATTGATTTACTTTTCACCTGGACCCATTCCACTTTGAATGTTTACCTGAGACATGCGTGGGAAGATCTGGAGTGGGGGTGTTCTTCTTGCTCCTTGACAGTGAAGAGAGAAGGAGCCGTGGTGCATGATCTAGAAGCTAGTCATGCAGGCTGCACGCACCTTGGTGCAGAAACACGTAAGGGGGAAACAGAAGAAACAAAGTGCTGCCAGGAGGCAGAGAAAGGATTCCCGGTTTTGGAGCTCCTAAGCCCCAACAGAGGAACAGACGCCATGCTTTCCCACCAGCAAGGCGGGAGGGGTTAAGCAGTCCAAGTCGGCCAGAGAACACAGGGAAACTTCCCCGAAACAAAGAGAGTTTCGGCAGCTGCTTGGGAATATTCCTTATGGTCTCTGTCTCGAGTTAGACTAACCCCAGTTGGCTCCAGTTATAGCCATTAACACGGGAAGTGAGTGAGGGAGAAGCCCCCACATCTATTAGGAGAAACAGGAATAACGCCAGAGTCCCCTTTGCTAGGGATGGCCCAGCAACCTGGGTTTACTAGAAGAAGGCTTATTTACGTAATTACCATCCAATATGTCAGGAGAAAGTTTACTAGCTGACTCATTTGGGCAAACACATTCCGCAAAAGCCCCTTACTTGGGGTCCTGGTGCAGAGCAATGAAGGCCTAGGTATGAGCGGTGAAGGTATCTTAGGTCCATTTGCCCTGCTTCCTGCAGAGGAGATCTAACTGATAGATCCCACTGAGGCCATGCAGTGTTACAGGAGCTCAGTCCTTTCCTAAGTTTTGCAATCCAAATTATTTCCAGTGGGTTAAAAGGCACCCCAAGGTAGAGTCCTTGGGAACTGAGGAAGCCTACTGAGGCCATGCTTCCAGAAAAGTAAAGAAGGTCCATTACCAAATCCCCCCTGACTCCTGGGTAGCGTCCCACGCAGGATATGTCAGAGGTTCCTGTGTGTCAAAAGCGACCAGAGGCGTCCCTCAAGATATCACTATTGATCACCATCCTGCCTTCCCTGGGAAGACATTCCTGCCATAAAAGGCCCTGGAGGGGTGCCGGCGTCCCTCCACTTCCCCATTGCATCCTAGGCTGCTGATGGGTGCCTGGTGAATGGACCAAAATGCTGTGCCATGCCATGCTCATTGTCTGTCCTGAAGACTGGATAGTGTTTTGCCATTTTAACCCATGGAAATACTAGAAAAGTTTGGCAAGGGGAAATTACCCAATTTCATAGCTTTAAGCAGTTTGCAGACGACACTGACGAGAAACAGTAAAGACTGAAATCCATCATGGTCTAAGCGACATTCCAGCACATGTGGTCCTTACAGCCAACTTCCCTAGGAAACGGTCTCCAGTTGCGTTTTAATTCAATCGGGTACTGGTTTCGGCCGGCTCCCAGTGGAGGTCTCGCGGCCAGAAGTGGCTAGACCAGGATGTGGAGGGGATCACATTAGATCAATCAGGAGGAAACCTCACACGGGAGTCTTGAGATTGGCAGCCGTCCTGGTGACTTAGGTGGCTGTCCCGTGCCCAAGAGAGACAACTTTCTATAAGAACAGGAACAAAGAGAGGCCATCAAGTTTCTGGGTCTAAAAGGCAGAGGAGATCTAACTGATAGATCCCACTGAGGCCATGCAGTGTTACAGGAGCTCAGTAGAGTAGCCACGGGCTAGAGGATTACAGCCTGAGCAATTGACATGCAAGTGTTCCAATAAGACCATACTCCTTGAAAAGCCCTGGAATGAGCGTAAAGGAAAAGGAGAGAAAGTACTCACCAATTTTGCACCGAAGCTCAGAGTCCAAATGTAAAGACTCATGAATCTCCTGGCTGGCTCGCCAAAAATGATGAAGTCCCAGAACCTAAGTCAGGTTCGGTGGGGAGAGGTTCGGAGCTGACGACTAAAGAAAGAATTCTTAAGACATCTTTGGTGCAAAATGGTGGTTTATTAAAGCACGGGGACAGGACCCGTGGGCAGACGGAGATGCTGCTGCCCCGGGTTGTGAGGAGTGGCTGGTTATATACACAGGAGTTGGGTAGGTGAGGACAAAGGGTTGTTCAGAAGGGCTATTGGGATAAAGAAGACTGTCAGGATATGGAAGGCCTGGTTACTATCAAGCCAAGGCCACTTTCCCTCTAATGAGGCACTAACATAAAGACAATTGGGAGTCTCCTGGTGGAATGTTACATTCCTGCTATCAAACGTCCTTGTTAGTGAGATTTAGGTCTTAAAAGAAATTTAACTTTATTTACTTTTCCTTCTACCTCCGTCTCCTTCAGTTTTTTATGGAGGGGAGGGTGACGTTAGGGCTTGAGAAACTGAGTTATGTATCTTTGGAAATTGGGCTATTGATAAGGTAACTTCTTTGTTGTAAATCTCAAGGACATTTATAAACCAAGAGAGACTCCTGCCTTGCAGGACTATGATCTCTGCAAGTTAACTATTTGTTCTTCTTTTAGGGCAGTCAGGGGTGCCTGTGGAATGTCACACATATAACCAAGGGGAGTGGGTGGAGAGGGGGTGCAAGGTGCCAGCCCCTGCTCCATCCTCAGCCAGCCTCCTGTTCCCTCATCACTGGGAAAAGCCAATTAGGAACAGATTTTCAGGGGAGGTGATAGACAAGGGCAAAGCGAAGAAAGAGGATGAGTGTGTCAAGTTTCAAAGTGCCAGGAGGCAGCACAGTGCATTTGGGAAACTACAACAAGTTCATGACAACCGACAACTGATCTGGCAGCATCACCTGGGGATGGAGGCTGAGCCCCGGGGTTAACATTGGGGTAGAAGGTTTGTTTACTATGCCGATGAGGTGAGGTACTACACTGTGGGGGCACAGGGAGCTACCGGAGGATTTAAAATATCAGAATCGTAACCATAATAGAGTATTTAATTGCATCCTAGCTTTCATCCAGGGTAAGATGCACTATAGTTTATGTTCAACTAAGAAAGAGAAATGCTGTCAGTTAAACTAGGATATGTCATCAAGTGCAAGGTGAGTGCCACCTTAAGAGATATTAAAATGGGGGGGGGACAAATCTTAGAACAAGTAAATTGTGGTACTAGAATAATTAAGAAAGGCCGAACACTTGGATCAACAAAAAAAGTGATTATTGCTTACCATGTGCCCCAAACTATATTAAGTCTTAGATCAAGAGACGTTCTCATCTTGATGCCCCGCAGCTGTTAGACCCAAGGTATAGAGGGCAGTAGCCAACAACCAGCAGGCCCCAAGTGCCATGTGCAGACTCTAAGAGCAACTGCCTTTGAGAGAGGAAACGGTTGAGAGTGGGCTTTCTGAGGTAGAGAATTACTAGCTGGGAAAGTAGGAAAATTGACACAGAATCGGAATTGATGCCACTACATGACAGAGTTGGTGAAACTTCCCTTCTCAGAGATCTTGAGGCTCCTCAGAAATGTATTTTTCATTTTGGACAGAACATTCAGGATAAATATGATCTGTTCGAGTTCTTGGTTCTCTCATCAGGACTGTTTCTTAGGCTTCACTGGCACAAGAAAAGGGTTTTGATAGTCCAGGGTAAATCCTGACCAAAGCAAAGCACGGTATCTATGAAAAACTAACCACTCAGAAGAGAACAACAGATAAAAAGCCAGGCCGACCTGACCCTGCAGCATAGGTAAGGTTGGTCCGGCAACAGGGGTAGAGGGGAAGTGCCCATCTCCTGCTAGAAGAGCTAGAGAAGACCCCTTCCGGAGAGACCACCAGGAGAGGGGAGCAGTAGGTGCTGATGATGAAGTCCCAGAACCTAAGTCAGGTTCGGTGGGGTGAGGTTCGGAGCCAACGGCTAAGAAAGAATTCTTAAGACGTCTCTGGTGCAAAAAGGTTGTTTATTAAAGCAGGGGGACAAGGACACGTGGTCAGGCGGAGATGCAGCTGCCCCTGGTTGTGAGGGAAGGCAGGTTATGTACCCTGGGGTTGGGGGAAGGTAAGGGGAAAGAAGGTTTCAATGGCGTTTTCATATGCTAAAGAGGGCCTACAAGGTGCCAGGAGGTCCCAGGCCTACCTGAGGTCCTTGCCCTTGAGGCTTGATCAATGTTGTCTTTAGACCAGCCATTAACATTTAGCTACTTGGGAGACTTTTTGGTGGGATGTCACAATCCTGCTATCAATCGTCTTTGTTAGTGAAATTTAGGACATTTGTAAGCCAAGGGAGACTCTTGTCTAGCAGGATTGTGAGCTCTGCAAGTTAACTATTTGCTTTTTGTTCCTGGCAGTCAGGGCTGCCTGAGGGATGCTACACAGAGGACTGAGTGGGAGCAGATGGAGAGGGGAGTGAGGGGGGTGCAAGGCGCCAGCTTTTGCTTTGTCTTCTGCCAGCCTCATGATCCCTAATCACTGAGACATTAAGGACTTTGCTTGAAGGACCTGGGCCTGAAGCTGGCACCAGAGAGTTGCAAGGGAGTTGAGCAACCTTTAGCTCTTGAGAACTGGGCTGGAGGGAAAGTTCCTTGAAGGAGAAGATCCAAAACTTGTGTAGGGGCTACAAGAAAATCAGCTGGGACAGTGGTGAAACCTGGCATCTTACCGTAAGGAGTTCCCTGTTTGAAGCTTGACAGACCAGTGAGGAACCATGGCCAGGCATTCCACCTCCAGAATGACCTTGTTATTGTCCCCCATCAAAGGCAGTGAATCTTCTTTGGGAATGAGGAACCATGATGGATTTTTGGTATCACCTGAGTAGCTGTTAGACTCATTAGCTCACACTCAGTGGTGATGAGGGAGCAGGAGGCTGGCTGAGGACAGAGCAAAAGCTGGTGTCTTGCACCCCCTCTCCACCTGCTCCCCCTCTCTATGTGTGACATTCCTCATGCACCCCTGACTGCCATAAAACGATAAATGGTTGACTTGCAGGGATCGCAATCCTGCTGAACAGGAATCTCCCTTGCTCTACAGATGTCCTACAGACCTAAACAGGGAGGTTACCTTATCAATAGCACAAATTTCCAGAGGCAAATAACTCTCGGTTCCTGAAGCCCTAATGTCTCCCTCCCACCATAAACTGGAGGAGACTGAGGTAGAAGGGAATGTAAATGACAGCAGGATCATAATACCCCACCAAGAATCTCCCAATTATCTTGATGTTAATGCCTGACCTAAAGACGACATTGATCAGGCCATAAGGGAAAGGCCTCCCCACAGCACCTTGTAGGCCCTCCCTAACATGTGAAAACTCTGTTGAAACCTCCCATCCCTTCACCACCTCCCCTCAACCGCGAGGTATATAACATGCCGACCCTCACAACCCGGGGCAGCAGCTCTTCCTGCCCACGGGTCCTGTCCCCGTGCTTTAATAAACCACCATTTTGCACCAACGACGTCTTAAGAATTCTTTCTTTAGTCGTTGGCTCTGAACCTCCTCACCCCACCGAACCTGACTTAGGTTCTGGGACTTCATCAGTGGGAGACAGCTTTTTTTTTTTTTTCCTTAACAATATGTGTTCTATTAATATAAAAGTAACCTGAACTTGTAGTGAAATATTATTGATGTGAAGGACAGGATTCTAAAAAGAAAATAACATCTTAGTATATTTAATTTTAAAAACATATGGACTGATGAGGGAGCAGGAGGCTGGCTGAGGACAAAGCAAAAGCTGGCGCCTTGCACCCCCTCTTCACCCACTCCCCTCCATATGTGTAGCATTCCTCAGGCACCCCTGACTGCCATAAAATAAATAGTTAACTTGCTGAGATCACAATCCTACAAGACAGGAGTCTCCCTTGGTTTGCAAATGTCCTTGAGATTACAACAAAGAAGTTACCTTATCAATAGCCCAATTTCCAAAGACACAGAACTCAGTTCCTCAAGCCTAATGTTACCCTCCCCTCCATAAAAACCGAAGGAGGTGGAGGTAGAAGGAAAAGTAAGTAAAGTTAAATTTCTTCTAAACCTAAATCTCATTAACAAGGATGCTTGATAGCAGGAATGTAACATTCCACCAGGAGACTCTCAATTGTCTTTACTTGATAGTAACTAAGCCTTCAATATTCTGATAGTATTCTTTGCCCCAATAGCCCTTCTGAACACCCCTTTGTCCTCACCTACCCAACTCCTGTGTATATAACCAACCACTCCTAACAACCCGGGGCGGCCGCATCTCTGCCTGCCCACGGGCCCTGTCCCCGTGCTTTAATAAACCACCATTTTGCACCAAAGATGTCTCAAGAATTCTTTCTTGGTCATCGGCTCCGGACCTCAGCCCACCAAACCTCACCTAGGTTCTAGAACTTCATCATGGACCATCAATTTTTAAGGGAAAGAGTTGATGAAGTTCTAGAACCTAGGTGAGGTTCAGTGGGCTGAGGTCCGGAGCCGATGACCAAGAAAGAATTCTTGAGACATATTTGCTGCAAAATGGTGGTTTATTAAAGCAAGGGGACAGGACCTGTGGGCAGGAAGAGCTGCTGCCCGGGGTTGTCAGAGATGGCAGGTTAAGTACCTGTGGTTGGGGAAGGTAAGGGAAAGGGAGGTTTCAAAGGAGTTTTCATATGCTAAAGAGGAGTTGTCTTTTACCAAGCCATTAACATCAAGATAGTTGGGAGATGCCTGTCTTGCAGGATTGTGATCTCTGCAAGTTAACTCTTTGTTTCTGGTTTATGGCGGTCAGGGCTGCCTGAGGAATGTTACACATATTACCGAGGGGAGCAGGTGGAGAGGGGGTGCAAGGTGCCAGCTTTTGCTTTGTCCTCATTCAGCCTCCTGCTCCCTCATCAAGTTCCAAACCTGAGAAGGGGGTTCGTGGGAGTGAGGGAGTGGGAGAGAGCGGGAGGGCGGGAAGGGCGGCGGGCCTAGGGGAAGGCACCCAGCCTGCTCCTGCTCTTGTTTTGGAGACTCACGTGGTCCTGCCTAATTGGCCGCCATAGAGCCCGAGTTCCCAGGGAGGCAGAGGTGTCCTTCGCAGCTGTGGTTCCCGGGTTCTTCCAGCTGCCAGCCCCACCTTCCCACAGGAGGCTGGAGGCCCTGGGGGGACCACAACTCCCGCAAGGCCCTGCACTCCAACAGAGCCTGGCTGATAAAGGGGCGGGGTCTGCGTGGAGGGTCAGGACCATGATGCAGGGGCCTTGGGGCTCAGCGTCCCCTTGCAGCTTTCTGGAGCTCAGGAGCTTTCTCATTGCTGGATTGGCATCTGGCAGCTGGACTCATTGGAGTACTGGGGCATCGCCTCGGACCGGCTCTCGATGGGTAGAGTGTAACGAAGTGTTAGCTTAGGAGGTGCAGTGCTAGGGACTGGGTAGCGCTGAAGCTGCTGGTTGTCCTGGGCTTCCTGAGGAGGCTGTCTGAAAAACTCACAGGTGCTGGTAGGGGAATCCTGGGAGAAAACTGGGGCCCAAACCAGCACTTTGAGACTCTGAGCCAGAAGCCAACAATAACTGGGAAAAAGCCCAATGGCGCTGAGGTGCTTTACTTTTGACTGAGAAGATAAACAGGAAAGATGACAAACCAATGGGATGTCTGTACACCTCTACTGGAACTTTTAGGTCTGTCTTCTGTAATTCCTTACCTGTCATTCAGAGCTTTTGTCTTTTTCTTCCTTGGGTTGCCTTCTTAGAGAATTCCTTAGCTTGATATTCCATCTCTCTGGTTTGGTTTTAAGCAGTGCTCATTCTGCTATTCAACCCATCTCTTTGAAAGGTTTCTTTTTACTTCTGTTGCTATTTGTATTTCCAAGATACCGGTTAATTATTTTTATAACTGCCTGCTCTCATTTCATAAGATATTCTGACTTATCCATATGATTAATTTAATTACATTGATGTTAATGTCTAACACTTTTTTTCTCCTCTTAGGTGCATATTCTCTCTTGAAAGAAATGATAAAACATATTAAAGCTGTTCTTTTTTTCCGTGGCTTGATTTTTCTGAAAAGTTTTGTGATTGGTGGTTTATGTCACACTCATTTTTATGTACCTCAAGAGTCACTGCTTTGTCCTCTCTTTGCAGGAGGGAGAGGCATGAAGAGGATGAACTGCAGGTTATTTTTTTTTTCTTTTTAATGAAAATGGGTAGAATCAGGGTGTGTAACCTACTGGTCACCTGGTTACCCCACCCCATTCCTCCAGAGCCTCGTAATCATTGGGATTTTGCTTGTTTCTTTTACCCAAGCTCCCATACTCTCCAAGCTGGAAGCAAACATCCCATTTTCTACCTACTGGAAGGCTATACTTTGGTGAAGCTTCGGTTCTAGTCTCTCAGCCAGTTCCCCTTTCATTTTCTTTCTTTTTCATTTTCTTTCTTTCATTTTCATTCTGGGCTCCTCCCTCCAGGTTTGCACTGCCTTTCCTTATGTACAAATGGGGATAGTAGGAAAGAGTGACTGAGGAGCCCTTCCAATTTTTTATAAAGATTTTATTTATTTATTTGACAGAGAGAGCAAAGTAGGCAGAGCTTCAGGCAAAGGGAGAGGTATAAGCAGGCTCTCTGCTGAGCAGAGAGACTGTAGATGGACTCGATCCCAGCATCCTGGGATCATGACCTGAGCCCAAGGCAGCCACTCAACCGATTGAACAACCCAGTCACCCCCAAATATTTTTTAGTATCTTCTTTTCAGTACTTCAAGGGGGAACCACACGTGTGGTCTTCACCAGGACTCTCAAAGATGAATGAAAAACCAGTAATAATTTGCTACTAAAATGACAAACATCTGTTTTTTGTACTGCATCTAAACAAGTCAATTCTAAAAATTAACATTATGGTAAACATAAGAATTTGCTGGAGGTAATCCTTTGAAAGCTGATTCTTGTATACTTTTATATCTCGGTCAAGCAAGGCACTATAGAATCATGGTGACCATCCATATTCTGTAAAAAAACTCTCAGTCTATTAAGAACATGAAACAAGTGGTGCCTGAGTGGCTCAACTGTTAAGCATCTGTCTTAGGCTCAGGTTATAATCCCATAGTCCTGGGATTGAGACCCACATTGGGCTCCCTGTTTGGTGGGAAACCTGCTTCTCCCTCTCCCACTCTTTCTGCTTCTGTTCCCTCTCTTGCAGTGTCTCTCTGTCAAATATATAAATAAAATCTTTTTTAAAAAGGACTTGAAAGAAATTCTCCAGGGAGAGGGAAGACAATAAAGTTCAAAATTAGAATAAGTTCAAATTTAAATTTGTACATCCAAAGCTCTTTCGAACTGTCACTCTTACACATAATTCTACTAAAATAGCAAACCCAATAGAGGACAAAATTGTTTGTTTCAAAATACATAGCCTTGGACTTTTGTTATGTCGATAGAAAATTACCCAGTTGCCTCCATTAATTGGTTAGAATTTTGAGAGGAAGCTTGTGTATAGAAACGGGGATTTCTAGCACCGAGGGGCCAACAAACTGGAGGACGCTAACACTGCCTGCAATCTAGCAGCAACTCTCTGAGGTCACAGGCGGATTTTGGATGGTCGTCTTTTCCCTTGGGGAGGGTACGACTGTTGAAAGTGAATGTGTGTAGGGGGGGACAAGATGGCAGGGGGAGTAGGAGGAGGCGCCTTTTCAGCTGGTACCCCAAAGTGAGCTGATTATCTACCAAAGAACTCCGATCATGCATGAAATCAGCCTGAGATCAGAATTATACACGACTGGATCTCTATAGGGGCAGAAGATGCCAGTGGGCAGATAAAGCGAAATGGGAACGGCGGTGGACTGTGATCATTAGA
The DNA here is from genome assembly GCF_030435805.1 of Mustela lutreola. Taxonomy (NCBI): domain Eukaryota; kingdom Metazoa; phylum Chordata; class Mammalia; order Carnivora; family Mustelidae; genus Mustela; species Mustela lutreola. The sequence goes on along the minus strand of NC_081297.1, from coordinate 36,175,400 downwards.
TAAACAAAATGGGGAGGGAGCCACCAGAGGCGACCGGTTGGAAAGTAATACCCCATTACGAGCGAGAGTGCCCTGCGTCTGGAGACCAGCATTAACTTGGAGACTGGTTGAAAGCACTCTAAAAGAGCAAAGGATTGTGGGGGGAAATTGTGGGAATCGGGGCGGCTAGGGACAGGGGCTTAAGTCCCCGGTCCCAGGACAGCCTCCCCGGCGCTGAAGTGAAATGCCAATTGAGACTCAGGGTGCAGCCCACTCAGACTCCGTAGCCGAAGCGGTGGAGCCACACAAACACATTCATACAGTCAGGCATTCCCCAGATTCAAACGGGTTAGACACCCTCCCCTTAAACAGAATGTAACCTTCATGACCAGTACAAGGAACATATATCCACATTTAAAGACATGACATGGAGACATACATGAAGACGTACATTGTTGGCTTCCGAGGTGGGACTCGAACCCACGATCTCTGAGAGGCTCTCCTGGCCCCCGAGGTGGGACTCGAACCCACGATCTCTGAGAAGCCGCCTCAGCCCCCGAGGTGGGACTCGAACCTATGATCTCTGAGAAGCCGTTCCCGCTGGGCACAAGGACGTCTCCGTCGGCCCACTGGCAACCCTATAGCGCGTCCGCCAGGGCGTATTTGCCAGTCACCCCCCTGGGACTCTAACCCAGGTCCTCCTGGGACTCTAACCCAGGAAAAATTACAGAAAGGACAAGACAAACAAGACAGGACATACACAGCCAGGACATAAGAACAAAGTATACAAAAAACATAGAGACAAAAGACAAAGCCGGCTTTCTTACCGATTGGTTGCAGCGACCCGTTGACCAGTTGTCTGGTGGGCTTGAAGGGGAGATCTCAGTGGAACCTCCAAATGAAATGCCAATTGAGTATTACCCCCACCTTAAAAGACCACCAGAGACGTGAGTCAGAGCCAATCAGCAAGGGTCCTTTATTGCAGGTTCAAACCTGGACCTCTGCGCCGCTCATTGCCGATAACCCTGAGAGGTCCAGAGCTGGGTTAGTGCAGGGTTTTTATAGACAGGTACAAACAAGTTTTGGGTAGGGCTGAGCTTATTGATTGATAGTTTGAACACAATTGGGAGTCTCCTGGTGGAATGTTACATTCCTGCTATCAAGCATCCCTGTTAATGAGATTTAAGTTTAGAAGTCTTTACTTTTCCTTCTACCTCAGCCTCCTTCGGTTTTTCATGGAGGGGAGGGTGATATTAGGGCTATTGATAAGGTAACTTCTTTGTTGTAAATCTCAAGGATATTTGCAAACCAGGGGAGACTCCTACCTTGCAGGACTGTGATCTCTGCAAGTTAACTATTTATAGTTTTATGGCAGTCAGGGGTGCCTGAGGAATGCTACACATATGGAGGGGAGCGGGTAAAGGGGGGGTGTAAGGCGCCAGCTTTTGCTTTGTCCTCAGCCAGCCTCCTGCTCCTTCAGAGGCAGAGCAAGTGCAGCGGAAAAACCAGCTCTTGGTCCCTAAGCTGCCAGCGCGCCCAGGAATGCGTGGGTTCTAGTTCCTGTGAGGGGATGGGAGCCATGCCGGTTGGCAGATAATGCGAGCCCTACCACAAAGCTTGAGATATGCGCACACGTCCCTCATGCTCCCCTGAGTTACAAAGGCCCGGCGGGCGCTCTGTGACCGGCGCCATTGTTTCAAAGCCTAAGCCGGGAGCCCCAAACTCTCCCGACAGAGGTGCACAAAAGCCCAGCCTGGTGCTTAGGGACCAGCGCCCCGTTCTCAGTGCCCGAGACACACGCCACCTCTGAAAGAGGTGCGCGCAAGCCAGGCCACTCCCAGCCCAGGCCAGCGGCAAAATCTCAGTGTGCGATCGCTGCTTGGAACCTCTCTGGCGGTCGGGAGCTCCCAGACAGCTGCCACTGCCTTGGCTTTGGGTACAAGCAAAAGATCCTGTGCCCCCAGGGTCTGCAACTTGGAACCTGCTCTGCCAGCGGCCAAGGGGGAACTTATTTAGGCTCTGCACCCAGATTGAGGCTTCTCTCTGAGAGGGAGATCAGGGTGTGGTTTGTTTTCCTCTAAAATTACAAAAACCATCAAAGGCGGTCAAGGTGAGAGGAAAAAAAAAGTGAACAAGCATAAAAACCGCCAGAGAAAAAATGCCTGGAAAAAACCAGTTTCCTCAGAGCCTACCCCCTTGAGGGGGGCAGGAGGACTTAACTCAGGAAACATCAGTGACTGACAACCCAAGTGGCAGGCCCCTCCCCCAGAAAACAAACCAAGAAAGAAAATTTAAAAAAAAGAGGGAAAAAAAAGGACTACAAGAGAACAAATACTACCTCATAGGAAAACTTGTATTGTTCACTTGTTCCCACCATTCCGGTTCATTTTTATTTTTATTTTTTTTACACATAAGTAATTTTTTTTAACCTATTTACCATCACAGCGAGTTGTGCAGTACATCAAATTCCATAATACCTTTCTCACCTGAATTTTTTGATACATACACCTATGTTTTTCTTTCGCATTTTTACTTTTTGAATTCCTTTTTGTTTAAATTTTAGTTGTTTAGTCTAGTTCATTCCTTTTTATTTTTATCCTCTAATATTCATATAGAGTTAAACTCCCCTTTCCCCAATCAATACTACCCCTATAGGTAAACCAATTTTTAATCCCCTTTCTCTTAGGAAATTTGAGTCCTTTAACAAAGATATCAAGATACATCTAGGAAGAATCAAAACAACCTTCCTCGCACACACTGAGAATTTATAAGAACTCTCCCATCTTCTTCCACCAGTGTTTCTGTGTTTTTTGTGTTTGTCCTGATAGCATATAAATTTTAAACTTGTGGTTCTTTTTGACGAGGTTCTTTCTTTATTTGCATATATATATTTTTTCTCTTGTCATATACTTGTATCAGTCTTTTTATCTCTTTTTGTTTGTCTACTTCATAAATATTACCTTGGGGCCCATCTGGGCTGAACCTTCTTTTCCATCTTCCCTTTCTTTCCTCTCTCTCTCTCCCTCTCTCTCTTTTTTCTTCTTTTCTTTTTTTTTCTTTTTCTTTTCTTTTGTCTCTCGTTTGGGTGGGAATCCTGATTGCTCAAAGTGAATGTGTATATTTGAAGAGAGGACCTCAAGACCTCTGGAAGTCTGCATGCCTCATTCACTGGGCAGGGGACTTCCTGCTTCAGGTATTTGCTCAATAGACTCCAGTTAAAGTCCACCTTCAGCTACGATTCAAAGCCATGATTTTTAAGAACACAGAATAGGGTCCTACGTAGCATACACGATGTGAACAATAGGCATTAACGGTCACTCAAGGGTTCTGGTACATTGTTATCTTCCAGTAGATTATAGAGGTAAAAAACACCTGAAAGAAGGATGAATACCCAATTTTTGTAGCACCATGGACGGGACTGGAAGAGATTATGCTGAGTGAAATAAGTCAAACAGAGAGAGTCAATGATCATATGGTTTCACTTATTTGTGGAGCATAACAAATAGCATGGAGGACAAGGGGAGATTGAGAGGAGAAGGGAGTTGAGGGAAATTGGAAGGGGAGGTGAAACATGAGACTATGGACTCTGAAAAACAATCTGAGGTTTAGAAGGGGTGGGGTGGAGGTAGGGGGAACGAGGTGGTGGGTATTGGGGAGGGCACGTATTGCATGGAGCACTGGGTGTGGTGCAAAAACAATGGATACTGTTACGCTGAAAAGAAATACAAAATTAAAGGGATGCCTGGGTGGCTCAGTTGGTTGAGCAGCTGCCTTTGGCTCGGGTCATGATCCCAGCATCCTGGGATGGAGTACCAAATCAGGCCCCCTGCTCAGCGGGGATCCTGCTTCTCCCTCTGCCTCTGCCTGCCACTCTGTCTACCTGTGCTCACTCTCTCTGACAAATAAATAAATAAAATCTTTGAAAATAATAATAAAATAAAATAAAAAATATTTTAAAAAGGAAATAAAAAAATTAAAAAAAATTAAAAAATAATCTGAAAGTTTCCCAGGAAGCAGTGGGTTTTGTTTTGTTTTGTTTTTTAGAAAGAGGAGGAGGGTGGGTCACTAGACTTTAATAGGTCATGAATAAAGCAGGAGAGGTAGGAACTGAATCATAAACTTTTGTCATTAGCTTGGCAGGAGTTGAGGTATAAGGTCCTAGGTCTGCATGGAGGTGAGTAGGTCACAGGGAGATAGTGAGGTTAGTACTCAGAAGGGGAGCTGGCATGTGGGCTTGGGTATCAAGAAATCACCAATGTAATTAAATGGGATAACCATGTTTGTAGTGTGTGTGTGTGTGTGTGTGTGTGTGTGTGTGTGTGTTAATTCTTCATAGCTGGGGATACTGAGTTAGATTGTTATTGATCTCCTATCCAATTCCAACATTCCTAGTATTTATGACTTCTCTGGCTCAAATATTAGCAATGATTATGGAGAGAAGGGTTAGACCCCAAAGCATGGAGCACAGTGTATAGAAAGTTTCTCCAAAGCTTGAAAGAAGGCTTTATCAGTATATTTTTGTCTACTTAGGCTGCTATACCAAACACAGCCTGGGGGCTTAAATGACAGAAATGTATTTTCTCTTAGATATGGAGGCCAGAAGTTCCAGATCAAGGTGCCAGCAAGGTTGGTCTCCAGTGAGTCTTTTCTTGGTCTATAGATCACTATCTTTTCAACTGTGCCCTCAGATGACCTCTTCTCTGTGGGCCCCCAGAGGGGAGGTAGGGGGAGTGCTTTCATGTGTTTCCCCCTTATGAGGACACCAGTCCTAGCAGAATAGGACTCCCGTGACCTCACCAAGCCTTCAGTACCTCCTTCTCGGTAGGCCCTATCTCCAGATGCAGTCACACTGGAGATTAGGAATTCTACATATGACTTTTGTGGGGACACAATTCAGTCCATAATAATCAGTACAGGAGAAAAACCATGGAGATAATTCTAGAGGAGTCACACGTTGATGTTATACGGTAAGTGGGTATAAAAGAGCACCTCTGAAGTCCAATAGGTCATTAGAGCTAGAGGCCGACAGGAAAGTCCCGTACGTGCCACAGTTTTGAGTTTGATGCAAGCGCAACTCTGAAGGGAAGATATTTGGGAGCCTTGGCCAACCACTACTTCCAGCCAGGGGTGATTCTGGAGGGAATATCTCTCGGAGTGCTGCCTAGAATCAAGACTTTGGGGTTGGAAAAGTGCCACTCCCAAAGCTGGAGAAGGATGGTGCTGTAAGTTACTTGAAGAGTACTGTTCTGGGAGATAGGAGATCTGGGGTGTCCTCTTTGTTCTGCTGCTGACCAGATGTGAAAATGCAGATTAACTCCCTAAGCATCTCAGTTCTACCACCATGTGCTGCTGTCATGTGTCCCAAGCCCCAGAGTTAGTTTTATCCATAACCAGAAGCCGGTCTTTTAGTTCCCAAACTCTTAATCGGGCTGATCATCACAATATATAGTGGACACGTGACAGACACAGAGGAGAAGTAAGGGTTCTATTCCCTCAGGGAGAGTGGAAAGGCTCTAGGAGAGGGCATACCAGTAGGCCAAAGGCAGCCAGTGCCGGGGAGTGGAGCAATGGGGAAGAGTGTGCTGATGACAGCCTTGTGGAGGGAGGGCATAAAGAGCCACCACCATGACACTTGAGTTCTAGATCGAGCTTGGGGACAGAGAAGGGATCAGGGCATGGTACAGCAGCAGCTGGCAAAGTGATTCTGTTGAGCTTAAGCTCATAGTGCCTTAGCTAGTTAGCATGGGAAATACCTTGCTATTGTCTGTGACTTTGTGATTGTGTGAGTATGAGTGACAGAGTGGAGACAAAGAGAGAGGGAGAGAGAATACATTAAATTTTAAAGAAGGACAATAAGAGATGCCTGGGTAGCTTACTCAGTTAAGCATCTACCTTTGGTTCAGGTCATGATCTCAGGGTCCTGGGAATGGATCCCATACCCAGCTCTAGTGGGGGGCCTGCCTTCCCCCTGCCTGCTGCTCCTCTTGCTTGTGATCCCTCTCTTCCTCTGTAACAAATAATAGTAAAAAATAAACAAGGGCAATAAGTTATGTTTACTTTTGTTTCTGATGCCAGACATAGGTTCAGAGGATTGAAGAGGGAGATCCAAAGAGCTATCCTCTTAAGAGGAGTGAATACCTAGTCACTGGTAAGACCCCTGGTCCTGCAAGACAATATAGCTCCTGTGATCTGGGTCCTGTTAAACACCTCTCGCCATCCTTAACCCGATAGTTTGATTCTTCATTGCGTTCAGTGTGGGGAACTGGGAGAAGCTATGACACTTGGCCCTTTGTGGGGGTATTTTAGTAGTATAAATAGCAATATTTATCAGTTCTGGAGCACTTCCATGACATGACTCTGCTACAGGCACTGTGCTGTGTCCTGGGTTTAGAGCAGTGAGATAAACATAGATATAGATGTGAGCTCTGTTTCCAAGAAACTGAAACCCACTATTCTCCTTGTCCCCTTCCCATTCTGTCTTCTTCAGCCCTTGTGCAATCCCACCAAGCAGGAAGCTTGCTTCTCCCCCTCCCTCTGCTGCTCCCCCTGCTTGTGCTCTCATTCTCTTTCTCTGTGTATCAAGTAAATAAATCAAATGTTTTAAAAAATGATTTTAAAAAAAGGCAAAACAAATAACCATTTTTGTAGAGTGATTTTCTTAATGCAGTTATGGGCAGTGCTGGGTACTGAAGAAGACGCTCTGCTGACCAGAGGAGTGGGGAAATTACAGAAAAAATTCCACAGGTCATTGAATATATCACTTTCATCACCCCATCCATAGCACTCATTAATCTCTAGCCCAGCCAATCTGTTGGTTATAAAAATGAGCTTTCTCCAAACTGACAGGCAGTTCTCGTTTTAGCAATGTAAATCATTCTGATCTTTATTACTAAGGTGATCTAATCCTGTCTAGTAAAGAAAGCTTGAGAGTTCTATAGCTCTGTAAACATTTAAGAAAAACAATGGACTCAACACCAATTACTTTTTAACTAACTTGACTTGCCAAGGGAAGTAGAAAGTAAATATCAGAAATCTTACCACTAAGCACAAGTTGCAAGTTATACGTGCCAAGATATGGTTCAAAATATACATAACCAGTCTCCTTAGAAGACTTTTACCTTCTTGTATCTGTTATGTTGGGTAAATGGGTAGTTACTAGAACATAGCTGGCTCAGTGATCACAATTCAGCTTACCCTCAGAAGTATAAATAAATTACATGTTTAGCCCAGTAACTGGACACTGATATAGAATTATTCACTGGCTGATTCCTAGATCAGAAACCACAAAAAATTTTTCTTTTTTATGGAAGTATGGCTGTTATAATAGTTTCACCTGTACCACATAGTGATTGACTTAACTACTCTATACATTACAGCTCTAGATGTAACATTTTAATAAAACAACATTATCCTTGATGGTATCATGGAAATGTAAGTGCCTTGTGCACTTTTCTTAATGTGTGTAATTATCTAAACATCATAGTAAGTGAATCAAAGCCATTGTCAAGCTTCCATCAAGGACAGTCCTTAACTAGAGGGATTTCCCATTGCTCTCAGGATGATAACCTCTGAGTTACAGGTTCCATTAGTTGGCCACACACATTTGGAGCCTTGTGGACTTTCTGACAGCTGAGCAGCATATCTCTGTTTCAAGCATTGTGATCCCTGTTCTTACTGCAAGAGTGACAGTTGTCACTTTTTTTGTGACCCCTGTCTTTAGGAAAGTGTCTGACTCAGAAAGTCAAATCAGTACCCCCCAAAGGGATTTTCAGGAGAACCACCTCAAAGATGACCACCTGAGATACTGTCAAGAAAAAAAAAAACTGAAATTCTAAGCAACATCCATAATAAGTCTTTTCATGTTGATAAGGAAAGATTTTCCCCTAAATACCAGATAGGCTCCATGTAAGTGGGATCTTTACCTGTTTCGTTCACCGTGTCACCAGTCCCTAGAAGACCGCCTAAGACATCACTCAAGATTAGGTTGCTTTGAATAAATCAAATGAATGAATGAACTGTGGCCTTTGATAGTGAGGTAGTTTATGGTCCTTAGGCAAGAGATGGGATTTGTGTTGGGATTTCAAGACTGGGAGGGGCCGAAGAGAAAATTGAGAAGTTAAATGTGAAAGTATGCAATTTACTGACTGGAGTTGTTCTGAATACATTTCAAACATAATTAAACTATGGCTGTGGGTCTATATTCACTTTCATATTTTTCCCTTGAAAATGTGAGGCATACAGATGTCATCTCCAGTGAATTCTCCTTGTCCATATACAGAATCACCAGAAAAAAAAAAAAATAAAAAAGGGAAAAAAAGAAAAAAAAAAAAAAGGGAAAAAAAGAAAAAAAAAAAAAAGTCATTCTGACAGTCCTCAGCCCATCCACTCCAGGATTGTAACTTTTTCTTCCCCATGTTCTTTCTGCCATAATGGACTTTCAGGTAGACCTCTCCCATCTTGGGTCCCACTCTCATTAGCTGTAGAAGTCATTCGATGTTTGCGACGTGAGGGTGGCAATACTCTCTGACATTTGGTTACCATATGTCTTTGAAATCCAGTGTTTATTCTGCTTTTACAGCATTTCTCCATTTGAACTGGCCACCTTTTAAGTGGTCATTAGCCACATGTGGCTACTAGCCATTGGGCTTGGACAGCAGAGGTGTGGAAAGTCTGCACATTCTTCCACTCAAAGGATATTGTGAGTTATGCTACATCTTTTTTTTTTTTTTAAGTGTCTTTTTTAGGTACTTAAATTCAATTAGCCATTAGATAGTACATCATAGGTTTTAGAGAATTTAGTAACTCATCAGTTGTGGATAACGCCTGGTGCTCATCACATCACGTGTCCTCCTTAATGCCTATCACCCAGTTACTCCATGTCTCCCACTCCCCTCACCCCAGCAACCCTCAGTTTGTTTCCTATAGTTAAAGGTGCCTCATGGTTTGTCTCCTTTTCTGATGACTCCCATTCAGTTTTCCCTCCCTTCCCTCTGATCCTCTATACTACATCTTAATCTCAACAGTAAAGTCAAGCAGTGGTAGTAATTCGGTCATGGAGTCATGCATATTCTAAATCTGATGAAGTGGATTCCTATACTGCCTTTGTCTCTGCTAGAGCGCTTACATTTGTTATATTATTGCTGCTGTGTTCATGTTTCTCGTTCACTGAATGTCTGATAAAAGAATTAGTAAAATGTGTGACTGCAGAAAATACAATGGTCATGGATGATGAAGATTTTCTCCTTGACCAGACTGGAGTCAAGTTCCTCTGAGTCCTCTTTCTGTCCAGCCTTGACCTCAGGCTCCGCCCACTTAGCCCCGTTTTAGCAAGAAATCTGCTTCGTCAATTTTTCAGCAATCTCCTATCCTACTCTTGATATCTGATCAAATTCCTTATCTCTCACCCCTGGTATCTTACCACTCTTTTTTTTTAAAGATTTTTTTATTTTGTCAGAGAGAGAGCATGAGCAGGGGGAGGGAGTAGCGAGGGAGAGATAGAACCAGACTCCCCACTGAGCAGCAAGCCCAATGCCAGACTTGATCCTGGGATCAGATCATGACCTAAGCCAAAGCCAGAGAGTTAACCAACTGAGCCACCCAGGTGCTTCAGTATCTACAACGCTTAATATCTGATCAAATCCCTTATTCCCAGGGCACCTGGTTGGTGCAGTTGGTTGAACGTTTAACTCTTGGTTTCTGCTCTGGTCATGATCTCACGGTCCTGAGATTAAGCCTCACCTCAGGCTCTATGCTCAGTGAAGAGTCTGATTAAAATTCTCTTTCCCTCTCCCTCTACCCCTACCCCTGCTCCCTCTCTCTAAAATGTATTAATAAGTCTTTTAAAAAATTCCTTATGCCCTGCTCTCAATAATTTATGACCCTAGCCTTCCTTCAACAATATTACTGTCCAGATGGTTTAGCCAGAATCCCTTCATCCCTACCCTTGATGTTCCATCTTAATTTTACATTCAGTGACCCCCACCATGCTCTTTAGCTATAAATCTCCATTTGTCTGAGCTGAGCCAGATTTCTCTCCCATACTATAAAATAAAATCCCATCATAGTAGTATCCCTTGAATAAAATCTTCCTTACTCTCTTTAATGGGTGTCACAAAATTTTTTTTTTCTTTAACAGTCAGGAGGGTGCTAATGGAGTACCATGACAAAAGGCCTAACTTCCTATAATGGACATTTTCTGGGTTTACCTGACAAATACTCTTTTTCTCTTCTAAGGAAAGTTTCTAGTTCTCAGTATAACTGCCAACTGGCCCAGGGGTGGACAAGTGAGTCAATGAGACCAAAATGAAAATTATGTTGAGACACTGGACCTTGAGGATTCAAGCCAAGGACGAAAAAGTGTTGGTACTCCATTATTCTGATGGTCCATTAACTTTTGCTTTTTTGGTTCCTGTGTCTATCACAGCCACTGCCTTTTTGAAGATAATGACCACTCATCTGAGTACACAGTTCGCAGAATCCCTTTGCAGTGGCCCATGCGGGCCAAGATAGTAGAGCATAATAGATCTCTGTAAGTTTTTTAAAAATGTCTTTGTCCCTGTTGCCCATGGCCATTAAAAACAAAAGGTCGGGGGTAGGGGGATATTGGAAAAGGTGAAGTTATAGCTACTCACTGATTTTATGATTGGTAGAGAGAAAGCAATACCTACATACAGGGCCAGTGAGTGAGTGGAGGAAACATCTTTGGCTCTAGGAGGAATGGGGGAAGGAGAAATATTAATAATCTTTGTCTTTGGAACTGCCCCTGAAGACTTCCCCACACAGGAAAATGACCTAGCGTGACTCTCCTAAACTTCGGCAAGCCCCTTAAATTTAACTGACATCTAGATCTGATACTCCCTGCTGGATAACTCTGATCATTATTTGATTGTTACTTACTTTATTTTAAAATTATTTTTAAAGAAAATTTTAATCTAAATACAATTAATTAACATATAATACTAGTTTCAGACATACAGGTTAGTGATTCATCAGTCTGTGCTCACTGTATCACATGCCTTCCTTAATGTCCATCACCCAGTTACGCCATCCACCTATCCCCCTTCCCTCCAAGAACGCTCAGTTTGTTTCCTGTGATTAAGAGTCTCTTCTGAGGGGTACCTGGCTGGCTCAGTGGGTTAAAGCCTCTGCCTTCAACTCAGGTTATGATCTCAGGGTCCTGGGATCGAGCCCCGCATCATGCTTTCTGCTCCCTGGGGAGTCTGCGTCCTCCTCTCTCTCTCTCTTCCTGCCTATCTTCCTACTTGTGATCTCTGTTTCTCAAATAAGTAAATAAAAATCTCTTTTTTTAAAGCCTCTTCTTGTCTCCCTCTTTGACTTCATCTTGTTTTATTTTTTTCCTTTCTTCCGCTATGATTCTGTTTTGTTTCTTAAACTCTACATATGAGTGAGATCATATGATAATTGTCTTTCTCTGACTGACTTATTTCGCTTGGCATAATATCCTCTACTTTCATCCCTGTCGTTGCAAATAATTGCTATTTATTTTAACTCGACAGAGAAGGCCACTAGAAACAGCAGGTGATGTCCCCAGCTCCTGTCCATCCATGCAGAACATCTGTCAACACCTGTGGACATATTTTCCCCCCCCATTCCTATGAATGTTGCTCAGTTGTTACATGGCATGGACAAATGCTGTTGGCTGGTGGCATGGACACACTGGACAAGCTTGGCCTTCGGTAAAACAAAGACTGGATTCAATTACTCAAACTGAAACAGGAATGCTTGGATGAACAAGCCTCCCAGGAAGTCCCACTGGAGGTACTCAACCTGTGCCCCTTCCCTCTTTGGACCAAGAACCTGAACTTGAGAGATGAATGGCTTATCCAAGGTTATGGCAAGGTTACACAGAGCTGAAACTAGACACAGGTGTACATGCTTATTGATCAAGGCTGGCTGTGAAATCTAACTCCCTCAAATCTTGATTCTTTTTGCCACTTCTTATTCCTGACCCTGTTTTTCATAATTTAGGATGTAGGGATAATAAAAATATCATCTAATGGGGTATCCTGACTCTGATGTTTTAGTTCTTGTCAGACATTTACCATAATGCTTAGCACATGGATATGTGTGTGCACACATATGCACATGCTTGACACTCAAAAAATTGTTCCCTGATATTAACTTTATCAGTGCACTTTGCATCCACCACCAATTGGCTGTTTTGTCACAAACTGATTAAAGCAGAACTGTCAAGTGAGGAACTTCAAAGCCTAAGCATTAAATGCTTTGAAAAACCAGCACCTGGGAGGATTTGTCTCAGTATCTGTGATTAGAAGGCATCAGAAAGAGACTTTGGGGACACAGTTCACCCCTTCATGAAGCAGCCATTCAGAACTTTTACAGAAGGGCTAATGCCTAATCTTCCAAAGACCAGCAAGAACAAGCTTATGGTCTGTTAAAATCAGATTTTTAAAAGACTTTTATTTATTTATTTGAGAGAGAGAGAGAGTGAGAGAGCATGAGAGGTGAGAAGGACAGAGGGAGAAGTGGACTCCCCATGAAGCTGGGAGCCTGATGCAGGACTTTATCCTGGGACTCCAGAATCAAAATCAGATTGATTGACTCAAGACAGTCAGGGAGGACATTCCTCAGGAGTCACAGAATGCTGGTTGCCATGAGGGAGGAGTCTTTTACAAAGTCTGGGCTCTCACAGAAGGAGTCTGAAGCACGTGTATGGAAAGCAGAGGTCAGTTCTGGATTAGAAGCTCTTTCTCAGGGGAAATGAGTAGAAGCAGGGATTAACCAGGACTTGGACTCTGCCGTATTCAGTTCAGGCTGCTTCAAAAAATGATGACAGACTGGGTGGCTGAAACAACAAAACATGTACTATTCCTTGCAGTTCTAGAGGCTGAGAAGTCCAAAGCAAGATCCTGGGAAATCTGATATCTAGCAAGAGACTGCTTCATTATCTATAGATGCCCATATTCCTGTTGTAGCCTTGCATGGCTGACAGCTGGCAGAACAATCTCTCAGGTCTTTTCTCGGAGGGGTTTTATCTCATTCACAAGTGTTCCAATCTCATGACCTCATCACCTCTCAAAGCCCATACCTCCTGACGGCACTCCCTCATCTTAATTGGGACAAGACACAAACATTCAGTACATTAGCAAGTGTTGTCCTGAGGACAGCATAGCTTATCAACTGGGTATCCCCAGGAATCCATGGGACTAGCAAAGCAGAATCTGGGGGCGTCACTGGTAGGAAAGCAGGAGTTCCCCAAGAGAGAGTCCTCATAGCATTTTACGGAGACAGCATGACCCTTGAGAAACAATAGTTTCCGTGACTCATACACCAGCCTTTATCTATGCCTGTCCTCCCTGCTGGATTCACAGCAAGCCTACTTCTTTCTTTTCCAGTACAAATGGATTTCCACTCTCTGAATCCTGATGAATTTTTGCTCTTTTGCAGTTAGTAGGTTGTCCTTCAGGATTCTGCATGTCTGGATTTGCAATCGTGGAAACTGCCAAAGGTCTAGGGACCTGCGTGGCAGAACCCGGCCTCTATCACTATTGCCAAGGTGGGGACTCTGGTCCCTTGAGCGTCCTGTGCTGCTGTCAAAGGTCTGTGTGCATTGGCTTGTTGTTTTTTTGAAAAAATGTAATTGCTTATACGTGTGCTTGATCACGCTCAAGTGGCCTTTCTGTGGAAACAGTGGCCAAGCTACACCTAGAAGTCACTGAAGAAAGTCCTAAGAACACCTGGTTTGTATGAGGCTAGAGAGAGAGAGAGAAAGAGAGAAAAGAAATCTGCCTCTCTGCATTTTGCAAGTCCCTGGGCAAAATCCATTGGCTGTGCACTCCCCACACGGAGATTCCAGGCAGGGAGGCCCTCCTGAGCCTCATCTCCCTGGGTTCCTCCACCAGGAACAATCCCTAGTTTGAGACCAGGGTTAGGGAAGGAAGAGCAGCAAAGCAGTGTCCAGAAGGAAGGACTGCCACAGAACACGGAGTACCAGAGGGCCAGGCTGGTACCTGCTCACTTTTGGGGTACAAATGGGCTCAGCTCAGCAGGTACAGGGGTGCCCTTGGCCCCTCTGATAATCTTTGCAGTGCCCCAAACTCAGGAAGAAAAATGGCTGGCTCAAGTGTCTTATTTTTGGCTTGGAAGGAGCTGATAGCAATGGAAATAAACAAGTTGGCAATGATGTTGGAAAGTTGGAGGGTTTGTCTTTTATATCTCAGCTTTCTCTCCTATCTTCCCTTCCTCTGTAGTGTGTTCTCAAAGAAGTTTTTGGCATGATATTCCTGTTCACTGATTTACTCCTGAGCTATGTCTTTTCTGCTGTTCAGCTCATCTGGTGAATTCTTTTACTGTAAAAAGTATCTTGCCCTTGCAAGGACAAGGGTAAGACCTGAGAAATCCTAGAGATTTCAGCTTGCCACCCAGAAGGTAACCAAGCTGTTTGGAATGCTGGAAATGATTCAGAGTAGGGGAAATCGTCTTGGACATTTGAGACCACCCCCACACTCAGCGGTCCCCTGGACACAAACCCAGACCTTGATACTGATCCTGAACCATGCTCTCAACTCAGACCTCTGTGATCCTCGCCACAGTGCTTTCAGATCAGTGCAGCCATGCCCATAAGCACAACCTCTTAAGCCTAGATTCTGTCCTGAGAGGTCTCTCCCCAACGGCCTGGCTCCAAAGCCTCAGATATTGGGGACAGTGAGGAACACCATAGGACTCACCCTGCCTCCCCGAAAGAAACCATGCCATTTGGAACTCTAGAAAGGATTCAGAGGAACTGAAATCTGCATTCCCACCTATGGACACCCCCATATTCAGCAGGCCCCTGGATGCAAACCTGGAGCTTGACACTCATCCTGAACCAATTCCTCGACTGCCCCCTCCCCCCAGGGCTTGCCATGTGGTGGTCCCTAACCATAACCTTTTGTTTGGTTCTCAGGGTTCTGACCCCAAAGGTCTTGTGGTGGTCCCTAACCATAACCTTTTGTTTGGTTCTCAGGGTTCTGACCCCAAAGGTCTTGCAGTAGATGCCCTATAATTTGGGGACTCCTCGGCAATCCCAGAGGACTCAGCCTGCCGCCCAGAAGGAAAACTCTGCCATTTGGAACTGCGGAATGGATTCAGAGGAGCAGAAATCTGCATGCCCAGCTGAGGACACACCCATTTAGAGCTGACTCCTGGACACAAAGCCAGAGCCAGACACTCACTCTACCTACACTGTCAACTCAGCCACCCAGACAGCTCTCCATGGGGTCTTCAGGTCAGTTCTGCCATGTCCCTGGTCCCTAACACTAACCCTTGGATGGGTTCTGTAATGATCTCCTCATTTCAGGTTATGTGGTGGTTCTGCAGGACATTGTCCTGGTGTGGGATCAAACACACTGAAGCATCCCGTGTGAAGTGGCAAACGTGGTAAAGAAATGACGGCTGGGGAATCTGAGTGTGGAGACAGTACGTATTTGTGCTGCTATAACAAGCTGACTACACTTTGAAATCATTGCAGAGGAAATGATTGCAATTTGAAATCACCGCAGAGGAAATGACTCTTCCAAACATCCATGTTAGCACGACAACACAGAAGCAGAGAGGACATCAGACTTTGGGATGGAGGCCAAGCCCTCCCAGTTCCAGGTCACCCGACATGGAGAGGACACATGTTAGCAAGAGACTCGTGGGAGGATTAAATCATGGGCCCCTGTATCTCAGGTGCAGTAGAAGCAGTGGATTTGGAATTCCAGTTTTCCACAACGTTTCACCACAAGCTGGTTAGAACTGTGCAAAAATCAGGAAGGGAAGCCCCAGTAAAGTGGACTGGGGATGCCAGAAGGGGAGGCTGGAAGGGGGCGCCTGGTGCTCAGTGCCCATTACAGACCCCATATTGCAATCCCCCACAGGAGAGACTCACCAATTCCAGGCCCCACAGGGGAAGCTGGAGGTTCATCTCCTCACTTTTTGTAGGAGTATTGCAGCTCAGCTTGTAAGAATTCTCCATCACCCTGCCTTTCTCCAGGGGAATTTCCTTCCAAGCACCCCTCCCAACTTCTTCCTCCTCCATGAAATAATGTTCCTCACCTTTGTTTCTCACACTTGCCTGTGATGGGACCATAGCTTGCTCAGCCCAGATTGCCATTCTCTGCTATTCCCAAATAAACCCATGCTGCTGGTCAAATAACTGGCAGATTGAGCTTAAGGCAAATCGAACTAATAAATTCAAGAAGTTGCAAGGAACAAAATCAATATGCACAAATTAGTGGCACTCCTACGTGCTCGGAAGGAACCATCAGAAAGAGACTAGGGAGAACAGTCTTATTTACACCTGCATCCAGGAGAGCACGATACCCGGGAGGCCCGTGAACCAAGAAGGTGACAGACCTGTCCTCTGACAGCCCTGCAACAATGACCACAGACAGGGAGGAGCACACATGGAGATGGGGAGGCACTGTGCTCAGGGAAGAGCCCACACTGGGAAAATACCTACTCTCCCCAAAACCGTCTACAGAGTGCTCACTCTGGCTCCCGAACTTCCGGACTCGGCGCCAGCCAGGAGTGGGTGTGGACACGGGAAGGACCCCGCAGGGCTGAGGTGGGGGGAGCACAAGCACCGAAGCAGGCGGACGCTCCCTGACTGCAGACCATCTGAGGAGCCCCAAGAACCGAATCCTTGAGCACACAAACACAGACGAGGACCGAGGAGCACCCAAGCCCAGAAAGGTGGGACCCCACAGCCCCGCGGACAGCACAGCAGGAGGCCACGTCTCCTCACACAAAACGACGGAAGCCCCAGTGTCTACACAGGGCGCCCATCCTCTGTGGGGTCCTGAGACCACGAACCCCTTGGCAGTCCACTCAGGCGGCTTCTCCTCACCTCCTCCAGCGTCTGGTCCTTAGGAGGTTGGACTGCTGTCAGTGTGGGCGCGTCCTCCACAACGGGTCCGGTCAGTGTGGATGCAGAGCCACACCCTCCTCAGCTTGTCCTGTCTGGATGGGAGGCGCCCCACATTCTCCAGAAGTCTCCACAGTGGGTCCTGAAGAGGTGGGGCTCTGGTCCCAGCTGCGGCTGCTCAGCCTGTGCTCAGGGCGGGAGCTGGGGTCTGGCGCCCTCTGCAGGCGGTGCAAGGCAGTGCAGGACTGTGGGAGCTCACCCTTCAGTGGAAGGTCCTGCTCCCTCCCGGGGTCCAGCTGACGCCATTTCATTCTGGAAATTCAAGCTGCATGGAGTCCAATATCCCCCAACTTCCCCAAAGTAGCTAAGGAACAATGAATTGGAAACAATGTGGAATTACAACAGTCCTTGACCCAAACAGTAGCACTGAACATGGCCCTGATGCAGACCCACATGCTGACCTCAACTTGGTCTCAAGCCTGGACCCTACCCTAATCCAAGACCCTAACCCTAGCCCCAACCCAAACAATGTTCACAAGAATCAAAAGGTAGAAACTGCACATATCCATCAATGGCAAGTGCATAAGCAAAGTGTGGTGAAGGGTTTGAATTTGGGTTCAGGTTCAGGTTTCAGTCAGAGTTCTAGATCAGGCTTTGGGTTTAGTGTTAGGGTGAGGATTTAGAGTGAAGGACAAGGGAACAGAGTTATAGTTTAGGGCTTTAAGTTTATGATTTAGGCTTTAAGACTCAGGGCCTATGGGATAAAGTTCAAGGTCAAATTTGGGGTTTGGCTTCATGCTGAGATTTGGGTTCAGGGTTCATGTCTTGGAGGTCTGGTTTAGGGTTTTGGTTAGTGGTTCAGGGCTTGGATCCAGGGCTAAGGTACACGCTTTGGGTTCCATTACAGGTTTGAGATTCAGGGTTCTAGTTTGGGCTTTAAGGTCAGCTTAGGTTTCAGCGTTGGTAGGGGTTAAGGTTAGGTTTAGGGATGACACATTTTCTTCAGTTGTCATCATGGAAAAAAAAATTCTATCTGAAGTTTCTAAGTCAGAAATGTATTTCATCTAGGGGCGCCTGGGTGGCTCTGCGTGTTAAGCCTCTGCCTTGGGCTCAGGTCATGATCTCAGGATCCTGGGATCGAGCACTTCATCAGGCTCTCTGATTGGCGGGGAGCCTGCTTTCCCTATCTTTCTCTCTGCCTGCCTCTCTGCCTACTTGTGATCTCTGTCTGTCAAATAAATAGAATCTTAAAAAAAAGAAAAAGAAATGTATTTCAGCTGGGTGTCAGGAGCTGGTTTGGAATTTAGGTTCCCATTAACTCCCTACCAACAGCATTCTGATCCTAGAGTCTCCCAGTCACCCAGAAGCAGCTCTTGTCTTGGCTCAAACTAGGCTCTCTGCCCTTGGCAGAGAAGGGCAAGTTGGAGCCAAAGTTGGGATTTCACAATGGTAGAGGTGTGAAACCAGATATTGTGGAACTATCATGGAAAATGAGACAAGACACAAATAACTGGTTGACTCCTGATTCTTCCACAAAAACGAAGACCAAGTTTCCAATAGAATCTGATAATGTTCCCTAGGAAGGCCTATGGTACTCATTACCAGTACCAAAAGAGGACCCCTCCCCTGGTTTAAATTAAGAATCACAGCAGGATATTTCCTCCTTAGTGTCAAAAATAAAATTTTATTTTTTGGCTGTTCCAGTGTACAATTTGTGGAAGCACTGATAACCTTTTCATGCTCAAATTCCCATCAACGCAATGCAGGCAACGGTGTGATGCATTGCTTCTTGGAATACCAAGTACAAGGAGGGCTATTAGAAGTAGTAAAAAGATACCAAATATGAAATTGAGAAAAAGCACCATTTATGGGCACCTAATGTGGATCCCTAACCATAAGATCTAACATATCATCCTATAGATTTCACTTACAAAAATCATCAATAACAGTAGTCTACTGACCACTGTAACTACCCCACCATTGACCTCTAGGCCTGTAATACACACTCCAACCCCTGGAGACACAATTCTCAGCAGCAGAATGGGACTTGCCCAGTCCGGGTGGACCAACTCTTAATGTAAAGCCAAAAAATCCTGCTCCTTGGAAATCCCAGCCATTAGGACACAGTCACAGAAACCATACCCAGAACTCAATAAAGGAGAGACATCCCATGGGGCGGATGCTGCAGATCACCCCGACTCCCATGAAGTAGCTCTACAGCAAACTCCAGGTCTGTCCTCTTCCCGGGATCACACGTGGCACCCCTGCCTCCTCAGAACAAAACCGTGAGCTGTCCTCATCAGGCCTGTGTGCAGGCTCACAGAAAGCCAGACACTTTCTTGGAAGCACTCAGCCTCTCATGCCTATCCCAGCAGATGGAGGGTACTGTCTTCCCGGCTTCCGTACCAACTAGAGAAGACTTGGAACAAGTCTTGCCAGACTCTATGCAAAGGCATATTCTCCATCTGCAAAATGATGGATGGTGAAACACCACGGATTCCCTGCACCTTCTTGAACCTAGGCAAGTTGGAGCTATAGCTTGCCCAGAGCTATTATCCCCAATCCCCTAAACACACACACTTCTCTTGTGCACTCTGGGCCAGTTTCCATCCACTTTGCTCCTCAGCCATTGTCTCTGCAGAGAAGTACATCAGTACTGAGGTGCTGGGACTGAGGTGCTAGGTGCTAAGCCAGCACCTTGGACCCACTTACTATCAGAAATTAATATTCGTTTTATTAACAGATGCATCCCATAAGATCTTGCCACCACAGCCCTTAGAAAAGTCATTACAACGGAGGTCCTAACAACATGTGCCAACCTCCATGGCTCCACTCTCTGGCTCTAGGGATTGGTTCATTCATGGGCATGTGACCTGGTCCCAGCCAATGAGGTGGGAGGAACCTTGGGTCTTAGCCTGCAGGGCCAAGGATGGGGTGAACTGCCCAGGCCAGGGAGATTTTCCATCATGACCACAGAAGTAGCCTCAGCCAGGCCTGTGCCAGTGCCACAGAGAGCTCAGGAAGCCAGATGCTTCATTACATTGCTGAGGGCTGAATCAGACTTGTCCTGAAGGCCACACATGCTACAACCTCTGCTAACTCAGGAGAACCCTAAATGTGCTCATGGTCTTGGCCTGAACAAGATGACCATCTATGTGGTATATAACCTGCAAGATATACCCACCAGGCAAAGGGGACTGTCTCAGCCAAACAATACCCACATGGAATTCAACCACAGACAAACATCTTGTGGCAAACTTGAGGCCTACAGAGAAAGGCAGGAGAATCCCTGAGGCCTTCATTGTTGGCCAGTCTCACTATCATCTTTTTTTCCTTTCAAGTGGAGGGGCCAGGGTCAGGCAGGATATGTCCCAGTGTACTCCCACTCTGCCACTGGAAAAGAAGAGCCCTCTCTCCCATCATCCATCATGTTGCAGATCTGGAGTGTGGGAAACTATCACCCATGGGCCAAATGGGACCTCTCCCTGTATTCTGTCAATAAAGTGTGGCTGGAACATGAGTTATGGATGGTCTGGGGCTGCTCTCAAGCCACAGTGCAAGAGTGGAGTCATTGTCAGAGACACCACATGGACAGCAAACATGACAGAAAATTTTTACAGAGACCTTATGGAAAAGTCTGTGTCGATCCCTGGTCTCAAGAGTCCTAGGATCATGTCACTTCTTTGAACAGAGAATAGCGCATTCTGGGTAAAATTTAATTTCTTCACCCCCAGAGGCAAGGACTTCCATCTTTTTAGCCAGAACTCCATCTCCATCCTCCTTTATTTAAACCTTAAATGACATATCTACATGTCTGCAGCCCAACAGGAATGCACTGTACATGATAGTGATGCGCAGAAACAAAGGTTTAAGTGTGAACTTATGAGGGTGAGCGTGTGCTTCCCCTTTGTTAGCCACAGTGTGCAAGGAGGATATAATACAGTAGTGTGCTTTCTGTCCCACAGGAATGGCAAAAAATTAACCCTAGCACAACCCTAAACCTACTCCTACCTCAACCCCTGACCCTAACTCTACCCCAAACCCCTAACCTTAACCCCTGACCCTAACCCGTGACCCTAAAACCTGACTATAAACTTGACCCCAACCCTGTCCCTAGGTTAGGCTCAGAGGGGTCTGTTCCCAGAGACCTGATGCCAAAGCCCCAGGGACTAAGGACACCTGAGTAAATCCAGAGGATTCCACCTGCCACCCAGAAGGAAACCATGCCATTTGGTTCAGAGCAGGAGAAATATGCATGCCCACCTAAAGCAACCCCCACATTCAGTGCTGGCTGGACTCAAACCTGGAGCCTGAAACTCACCCTGACCATGCCCTGAACTCCGCCCTTCAGTAGTCTTGCCACACAGCTGGCAGATTGAACCTGCCATGATCCTAGGCCCCAACCCTCACCCTAGATTGGCTTTTTAAAGGACCATGCCCAGAGGCCTGGCTCCAGATCCCCAGGGAATGGGGACACCTAAGCAAAGCAGAGGGCTCATCCTACAACAAAGTCAGAAATCATGCCTTTTGGAACTGCAGAAAGGATTTAGAGAAGAAATCTGAATGAAATCTTGAACCAATCCCTGCTTATTTATAGTTCCAAACCATACTGAATGCAAAGCCTGAGCCTGATACTCTCCTTAACTCTAGCCCTCAATTCAGACATCTGTGAAGGTCTCCACACCTAAGCAGATCACACCTTCCATGCTCCTTGGACCACCCCTATCCTAGATTAAGACGTAGGTATAAACATGAACACAACTTTCTACTAAAAGGACATACAAGTGCCACATCACTTAGCATCAGGGAAATACAAATCAAAACCACAGTGAGATACCACCTTACAACAGCTGGCATGGCTAAAATTATCAAGGCAGGGAAAAACAAATGTTGGTGAGGACGTGGTGATAGGGGAATCCTCTTACACTGCTGGTGGAAAAACAAGCTCGTACATCTACTCTTCCAAATGTTACCAAGTTTCTTCAAGAACTTAAAGATAGAGCTACAGTACGACCCAACAATTGCACTAATAGGTATTTACCCCAAAGACACAGATTGAATAAAAACTAGTGGCACCTGCTCCCCAAAGTTCATTGCAACATTATCCTCTCTAGCCAGAGTACGGAAAGAGCTCAGATGTTCATGGACAGATGAATGGGTAAAGAAGATGTGGTTCATATCTACAACAGAATATTATTCAGCCATCAGAGAGGATGAAGACTTAGCATCACATCCACCTGGATGGAATTGGAGGGTGTTATGCTGAGCAAAGTAAGTCTATCAGAGAAAGACAGTTGTACATGGGTTCCCTCCTTTCTGAAATAGAAGAAACACCACAGACGATCAGAGGGGTAGGGAAGGAAAGCTGAATGGGATGTCATCAGAAAAAGAGAAAAACCATGAGAGATTCTTCAGTACAGAATCAAACTGTTGGGATTGTTACAGAAACAAACTTAGGGTTGCTGGAGGGGAGGTGGCTAGGGAATACTGTAACTGGGTGATGGACATTAAGGAGGGCATGGGATGCAAGGAGTACTGGGTGTTGCACACACCTGATCTATTATTGAACACTACATCTGAAACTAATGATGTAGTCTAAGTTGGCTCATTGAATTTAAGTTAAACAAAAAGAACTCAAGCAAACACTCCTAAAAACCTGTATGGAACCAGCAAAGATACTGAACAGTCAAGTCAACACAATGCTGAGAAAGGAAAACAAAGCTGGAGGAGTCACAATTCCAGATTTCAAGTTCTACTACAAAGCTGTAGTCATCCTAACAGGATGGTCCTGGCACAAAAATACACACAGAAACCAAGGGAACAGGACAGAAGCTCAGATATAAACCCGCAGTTGTGTGCCCAATTAATCTTCCACAAAGCAGGCAAGAATATCAAAAAGGAAAAAGACAGTCTTTACCACAAATGGTTTTGGAAAAACTGGACGTCCACAAACAAAAGAATGCAGTTACTCTGCTTCCTTACACCATAGAGACAAACAAACGCAAAACAGTTTCAAGACCTCAGTGAAAGATCAGGAACCATAAAAACTCTACAAGAGGGCTCAGACAGTAACTTCTTGACATGGAACAAGCAGCATTTTTCTAGACTGTCTCCTGAGGAAAAGGAAAGAAAAGCAAAAATAACCTACTGAGACTATATAAAAAAATATAAAAAGTTTCCACGCAGGAGAACAAGGAAGAAGTAATAATAATAAGACAACCTACTGAAAGGGAGAAGGTATTTACAAATATCCTATGCAATAAAGGGATAGTATCCAAAATATATAGAATGGATACAACTCAACACCACAAAAACAAGTAATCTGGTTAAAAAATAGTCTGAAGACACGGACAGACATTTTTCCGAAGAAGAAATAGAGATGGCCAACGGTCCCATGAAAAGCTGCTTTACCATCACCCAAGCTCAGGAAAATACAAACCAGAAGTAAAATGAGATATTACCACATACTGTCAGAATGACTCCCATCAACAACACAAGGAAGAGCAGGTGCTGGGAGGGTGTGGCAAAAGGGGACCTTCTGTACAGTTGGTGGAAAAACAACCTGCTACAGCCACTCTGGAAAACAGTATGGAGAGTCCTCAAGGCGTTAAACATAGAGTTACCCTGGATCCAGCCACAACACTACTGGGTATTTACCTAAAGCACATAAAAACAAGAGCACAAAAGGATACATACACCCCTTTGTCTCTTCCAGCAATATTTAAAAGATCACAATACAGAAGCAACCAAAGTGTCTGTTGATAAAGTGATAAATGAAATGAGATGCATACACACACACAGAGGAATATTACTCAGGCAAAAAAAAAAAAATGATAAAATCTTGCCATTTGCAGCCACATGGATGGAACTAGAGAAGATTATCCTCAGTAAAAACAGTCAGTCAGAGAAACTGACTCTTGTGTAGAATCGAGGAAACAAGCATACATACATAAAGGAGAAAAAAAAGAGACAAACCAAAATACAGATTTTTAAAAAATTTCTTTGCAGTGTAACAGTATGCTTTATTTTTGCAACACATCCAGTGCTCCATGCAATACGTGTCCTCGACCTGGCTCCCCCAACCTCCCCCCCCCCCGCCACTTCAAAACCCTCAGGTTGTTTTTCAGAGTCCATAGTCTCTCATGGTTCACCTCCCCTTCCAATTCCCTCAACTCACTTCGCCTCTCCATCTCCCCTTGTCCTCCAAGCTCTTTGTTATGCTCCACAAATAAGTGAAACCATATGATAATTGACTCTCTCTGCTTGACTATTTCACTCAGCATAATCTCTTCCAGTCCCCTCCATGTTGCTACAAAAGTTGGGTATTCGTCCTTTCTGATGGAGGCATAATACTCCATAGTGTATATGGACGACATCTTCCTTATCCATTTGTCCGTCGAAGGGCATCTTGGTTCTTTCCACAGTTTTGGCGACTGTGGCCATTGCTGCTATAAACATTGGGGTACAGATGGCCCTTCTTTTCACGACATCTGTATCTTTGGCGTAAATACCAAGTAGTGCAATTGCAGGGTCCTAGGGAAGCTCTATTTTTAATTTCTTGAAAAATCTCCACACTGTTTTCCAAAGTGGCTGCACCAACTTGCATTCCCACCAACAGTGGAAGAGGGTTCCCCTTTCTCCACATCCTCTCCAACACATGTTGTTTCCTGTCTTGCTAATTTTGTCCATTCTAACTAGTGTAAGGTGATATCTCAATGTGGTTTTAATTTAATCTCCCTGAGGGCTAGTGATGATGAACATTTTTTCATGTGTCTGAAAGCCATTTGTATGTCTTCATTGGAGAAGTGTCTGTTCATATCTTCTGCCCATTGTTTGATATGATTATCTGTTTTGTGTGTGTTGAGTTTGAGGAGTTCTTTATAGATCCTGGATATCAACCTTTTGTCTGTACTGTCATTTGCAAATATCTTCTCCCATTCCGTGGGTTGCCTCTTTGTTTTCTTGATGGTTTCCTTTGCTGTGCAGAAGCTTTTGATATTGATGAAGTCCCAAAAGTTTATTTTTGTTTTTGTTTCCTTTGCCTTTGGAGACATAGCTTGAAAAAAGTTTCTGTGGCTGATATCGAAGAGGTTACTGCCTCTGTTCTCCTCTAGGATTCTGATGGATTCCTGTCTCATGTTGAGGTCTTTTATCCATTTCAAGTTTATCTTTGTGTACAGTGTAAGAGAATGGTCAAGTTTCATTCTTCTACATATAGCTGTCCAGTTTTCCCAGCACCATTTATTGAAGAGACTGCCTTTTTTCCACTGTATATTTTTTTCTGCTTTGTCAAAGATTATTTCACCATGGAGTTGAGGGTCCATATCTGGGCTCTCTACTCTGTTCCACTGGTCTATGTGTCTGTTTTTATGCCAGTTCCATGCTGTCTTGGTGACCACAGCTTTGTAGTAAAG
Organism: Mustela lutreola; assembly: GCF_030435805.1. Lineage (NCBI taxonomy): Eukaryota > Metazoa > Chordata > Mammalia > Carnivora > Mustelidae > Mustela > Mustela lutreola. The sequence goes on along the minus strand of NC_081297.1, from coordinate 36,150,137 downwards.
CTTGATATCAGGTAGCATGATTCCGCCAGTTTTATTTTTGTTTTTCAATATTTCCTTAGCGATTCGGGGTCTCTTCTGATTCCATACAAATTTTTGAATTATTTGCTCCAGCTCTTTGAAAAATACCCGTGGAATTTTGATTGGAATGGCATTAAAAGTATAGATTGCTCTAGGCAGTATAGACATTTTAACAATGTTTATTCTTCCAATCCAAGAATATGGAATGGTCTTCCATCTTTTTGTGTCTTCTTCAGTTTCTTTCATGAGTGCTCTGTAGTGCCTCGAGTACAGTTCCTTTACCTCTTTGGTTAGGTTTATTCTCAGGTATCTTATGTTCCTTGGTGCTAAAGTAAATGGAATCAGTTCTCTAATTTCCCTTTTTGTATTTTCTTGTTAGTGTATAAAAAAGCCACTGTTTCCTGTACATTGACTTGGTATCCTGCCACGTTACTGAATTGCTGTATGAGTTCTAGTAGTTTGGGAGTGGAGTCTTTTGGGCTTTCCATATAAGGAATCATGTCATCTGCGAAGAGAGAGAGTTTGACTTCTTCATTGCCAGTTTGGATACCATTCATTTCTCTTTGTTGTCTGATTGCAGTTGCTAGGACTTCTAATACTATGTTGAACAAGAGTGGTGAGAGTGGACATCTTTGTCATGTTCCTGATCTCAACCGGAAGGCTGCGAACTTGGAGGAGGATCGAGGATGGAGGATGATATTTGCTGTGGGTCTTTCATAGATAGATTTTATGAAGTTCAGGAATGTTCCCTCTATCCCTATACTTTGACGCGTTTTAATAAAGACCAGATGCTGGATATTGTCAAATGTTTTTTCTGCGTCAATGGAGAGGACCATGTGGTTCTTCTCTCTTCTCTTATTGATTTGTTCTATCACTTTGATTGATTTGTGAATGTTGAACCATCCTTGTAACCCAGGGATGAATCCCACCTTGTCATGGTGGATAATTTTTTTTTAAGATTTTATTTATTTATTTGACAGAGAGAGAGATCACAAGTAGGCAGAGAGAGAGAGAGGAGGGAGCAGGCTCCCCGCTGAGCAGAGAGCCCGATGTGGGACTCGATCCCCGGACCCCGAGATCATGACCTGAGCCGAAGGCAGTGGCTTAAACCACTGAGCCACCCAGGCACCAATGGTGGATAATCTTTTTTAATGTGCTTTGGATCCTATTTGCTAGTATCTTGTTAAGAATCTTAGCATCCAGAGGTGCCTGGGTGGCTCAGTGGGTTAAAGCCTCTGCCTTCGGCTCAGGTCATGATCCCAGGGTCCTGGGATCGAGTCCCGCATTGGGCTCTCTGCTCGGCGGGGAGACTGCTTCCTCCTCTCTCTCTGCCTGCCTCTCTGCCTCCATGTGATTTCTGTCTGTCAAATAAATAAAAAAGTCTTTAAAAAAAAAAAGAATCTTAGCATCCATATTCATCAATGATATTGGTCGGAAATTCTCCTATTTGGTGTGATCTTTGCCTGGTTTGAGGATCAGGGTAATGCTGGCTTCATAAAAAGAGTCTGGATGTTTCCCTTCTGCTTCCATTTTTCCATCAGGTCCTGGGCTCTTGTTTTTTGGGAGGTTATGGATCACTGCTTCAATCTCCTCACTAGATACCGGTCTATTCAGGTTGTCAATTTATTCCTGGTGCACTTTTGGGAGTTTACAGGGCGGGGAAAGCCGCCGTTCATCTAGCATCGTTCTGGAAGCCAGAGCCCATGCCCGGTGCCCACGAGGCCCAGGGCCCAAACTGCCGTGAGTGCCAGTCACCCCGAAACCGCATCCACCCAGGCAGAAGACGGCAGCACTCTCCACAGGGTGTGTGGAGGCTCGAGGAACGTGCCGGGCCCTTTCCTGGGAGCGAGAAACAGGTCTGCTGGGAGAGCAGCCCCTCCAACAACACTGTTGAGGAAAGATACCTCCACAAACTCGCTCCTGCCAGAGAACACAGATGCCTTCGGAAGCATGTGTGAGGCAAAAGGGAACAGTGCAGCCATCTCACCTGGGAGGCTGGTGTGTGCGGCCTGCGCCATCCACGAGAACCCTGTTCTAGGTAGACAGACGTGATTTCCAAACCTACTTGAAGAAGCCTCAGCCAAAGGGCCCTACGGACGAGCGCTCAGACACAATCTCGAGTTGGGTTTTGGACCGCGGTTATGGCAGGCCCGAATTACAGACTGAGTGGAACTCCACTGGATATGACAGAAGGGCGAGTGTGTGGCGGTCGCTCAGGATTTTGTTTCTGGATTTTGTGTCAAGGATGGCCGAGGAATGTAGAGGTAGTAACCTCAAGGGAAATGGACAATTCTCCCTCTCTTGGGATTTGGCCCGGCTCCCAAACTTTTGGGGTCATTGTGTGGGAAGGCAAAAGTCCTGTTTTCTGTCTCAGGAGTCCCTCCAAAAGAGGGATTCCAGATCAGAGTTCCAGGCACAGCGACTGGAAAGCAAGCTTTCTTGCCATGGAGAAGGAAAAGTTCTGTTTTGTGCATCAGGTTCCCCCATATGCAGGGATTTGAGAGAAGGTATAGGGACAGATGGCTAAAACCCTAGGTTGGGAAGAGATGATGGCTGAGGGCCTGGCGTGTTCGATCTGCTACATATGCTGCCAGCTATCTGGGCGTGTGATGGGAGGTCTGGGCTCAGCCTGTGTCAGATAGAGCCTTAGTGCACAAGACAGCCTAGAAAATTGGGGTGTGTTCGTGGGCCGAGCAGGTTGATCCTCTTTTGGGGTTCTGGGCAGGCCCATAGTGCACTTTTTTTTTTTTTTTTTCTGGTGCGCAGGCAGAGTGCTGAGTTGTGGCTCCAGAATTCCCAATCTGGAGGCCTTTTGGGCCAGGAGTGTGAGGACAGAATTCCAGGAAACACAAGCTAGGGGTATGTTTCGGGTCAAGGGCATGGCAGGCCCACTCGGCAGAGTCTGAATTGAGATCCCAGGCCTCTGAATTAAGGGGAAGGGCCAGACGTTGGCTCAGGCTGGAGTTTGTGTCCAAGATGGCACCTTAATGAAGAGGGGGCCTCATGAGGCCATGGAGGTTTGCCCACTCTGGGGGATATGAGCTGCTCCAAACTGCAACGTTTCCTTCAGTGGGACAGGCGAGTCCTCTTGCATGGCTCAAGGATGCACTATACAGAAAGACTTGAAAACAGGGCTCTAAGGATGGATACCTGTATTTTCATTGGCTCACATTTCCATTGGCTCCTAAGGACAAGGGAGATTCGATACGCTCACTATGGGCAGAGCTACCCAGGGGGCTGAGTTGAAATGGACTCTCATGAGGTTGGGTCATAATGTGGGTTTGTGTCCATGGAGACCCTGTAATATGGAGGTGGCTCAGGGGCCCTGCAGGATTCTCCTACCCAGAGGATTTTACACAGCTCCCCGTAGCAAGCTTCCCATGTGGAGACAAGAGGTGCTCTGTTTTGTGCCTCAGGAAACCCCATATGCTAGTATTGGAGACCAGTCCTCTGAGGAGAGATGCCTGCAAATCTAAGATAGCATTCAGATTAGGGCCTAGGGGCATGTCTGGTTCAATCTTCTGTTTGTGGGACAACTGTCTGCGTGTTTGAGTGGAGGAAGTTGCTCAGGTTGTGTGAGAAAGCACCTTTTTGTCCAGGGTGGACTAAGCAACTGGGGTGGCCTCTGGGGAACTGTAGGTTTCTCCTAATCTGTAGGGTTGTGGCCAATGGAATGGGCCAAGTTTCCTTTGAGAGGGAAGGCACAGTCCTGTGTTGCTGCTCAAGAGGCCCCAGCCTCAAGGCTGTGTGGATCAGGGCTGTGGGGACAGAAATGTAAAAACACATACTCAGCTTAGGTATTGGGCCGAGGGCATGGCAGGTTGAATCTACAGACTGAGGGGAGCGCCTCAGGATAGGAAATAAAGGAAAGTGTGGGGCCGTAGCTCAGGCTTTTGTCTCTGGGTTTTGTGTCAAGGATGGCCGTGGAATGTAGGGGTGGCTTCATGGGCCATGAACGATTCTCCCTTTCTGCGGATTTCGCCCAGCTCCCAATCGTTTGGGGTCATTCTGTGGGAAGGGAGGAGTCCTGTTTTCTGTCTCAGGGGTCCCTCCAAAAGAGGGATTCCAGAGCAGAGCCCCAGGTACGGATGACCAGAAAACCCCACCTTTGGTTAAGACTGGGGCCTAGGGTCATGGCCAGCCCAATACGCGAGCGATTGGACAAGCCTCTGAGAGGCCTTATTGGAAAATGGGTTCTTGTTGAGGGTCACAATGCATGTTTGTGCCCAAGGTGACCCTCAAGCATGGGCATGGCCTCATGGGCCATTCAGGATTATTCTACTCTTGAGTATTTCACTTTGACCCCCATCAGCATCCCAACAGCAAGCTTTCTTGAAATGGGAAAGGAGGAGTTCTGTTCTGAGCATCAGGATCCCCCAGGTGCAGGGATTTGAGATAAGATCTGGGGACAGATGTCTGAAAACCTAGGTTCCGTAGAGATGACAGCCAAGGGCCCTGGCAGTTCAGATCTGCTGGATATGCGTTCAGCTAACTGGGTGGCTGACAGGTGGTCTGGACTCAGGCTGTGTCAGTGCACAGGGCGGCCTATGGAATTGCAGTTCCATCAAAGTCTGTGCACGTTGATCCTCATTTGTGTGTTTGTGCAGCCCCATAGGCCACTTTTTCCTTCTGGTCGACATGCAGAATGCTGTGTTGTGCCTCCAGAATTTCCAATCTGGAGGTCTTGTGGGGCAGAAGTGTGAGGATGGAAGTCTGAAAACACAAGCTAGTTTTAGGTTTAGGACCTAGGGCATGGCAGGACCAATCTGCAGAGGCTGAATCGAGATCTCCAACCTCTGAAGTAGTGGTTGTAAGGACCTATTTTACTGTCCCTGCTCCCCTCCCCCAGGGGACTTAAAAACAAGTCCCAGAAACCAGCTCCAGGTGTGAAGGCCAAGAAAAACAAGGCTGTACCCACCTCGAGTCTAGCCCTGACATAAGTACAGCCATCTTGGCAAAGCAAAAGCTGGCACCTTGCACTGTAAGAGTGGGTTAGCATAATAATGGCAATCCTGAAGGCCAGGAAGCCATTTTACTGAGCATCCCTAACCAGCCCACAGGGCGCACTTGAGATAAGAGAAAGGGATAAGAGATAAGAGAAAATAGCTAAAACCTGAAAAAGCAACTTAATCATATACCACCAGGGCGGAGGCAATGGTGCCCCAGGGACCAGGTGTTAAAGAAAAACAAATAGTTTAACTTGCAGAGATCACAATCCTGCAAGACAGGAATCTCCCTTGGTTTGCAAATGTCCTGGTGATTTACAACAAAAAGGGCTATCTCTTCAAATGGCCCAATTTCCAGAGCCAAAGGGCTCAGTTCCTCAAGGCCTAAGGTCGCACCATAAAAGGAAAGGAGGCTGAGACAGAAGGAAATGTAAATAAAGTTAAATTTCCTCTAAACCTAAATCTTGCTTAACTGCCAGGATGACGCCAGGGTGTCAAAAGGCTAAACAAAGTTAAACTGTCAAAGTGGGATGCATGATATGTATGTATGTATGTATGTATGTATGTATGTATGTATGTAGTTATGAAAAGGTGCCTTGAAAATGCTATATAAACCCTTGGCTTTGAGTGCTCGGGGTCCTTGTTGAAACCTGCTGCGCCAGACAGATACTTGGACCCCAGCTAGCTGGAAATAAACCTCGCTGTGTGACTTGCATTATCGAGAGTGTTCTCTGTCTAATTGAGGGGTGGTCGACTCCGTATCCTAACAATGGTGAGTGGCAGAAGTTCCCTCAGGCTGGAATTTGTGTTCATGATGGCTGCCTAATGGAGGAGCAGCCTCATGAAGCCATGGAGCTTTCCCCATTCTGGGGCTTGTGAGCTGCTCCTAAGCGCAAGGTTTCCTTCTGCAGGACATGGGGAGTTCTGTTTGTTGGTTCAATGTTTCCCCATACTGAAAGATTCAAGAGCAGGGCTCTATGTTGGATGTTTGAAACTCCTCCTAGCATTCCCATTGGTGCCTAGGAATAATGCAGGTTCCATCTGCTGCCTCTGGAGTGAGCAACCGAGAAGGATGAGTCTCATGCTTTTGGGTCACAATGCAGGTTTGCGTCCACGGAGATCTTGGAATGTGGCGGTGGTCAGGGGCCATGCAGGATTCTCCTGCACAGAGGCTTTGACACAGCTCCACATAATAGGTTCCCTTCTGGGGACAGAGGGTGTTCTGTTTTGTTCTCAGGGACCCCCTATGTTGGTATTCGAGACCAGGCCTCTGGGTACAGATGACTGAAAACTTAAGCTAGGGTTCAGATTAGGGCCTAGGGGCATATCAGTTTCAATCTTCTGTCTCTAGGGCCATTTACCTGGGTGTCTGCTTGGAGATAGGTTCTCAGGATGTTTCAGACTGCGCATTTTGTTAAGGGTGGCGTACAAAATTGGGGAGGCTCCAGGGGCCTTGCAGGGTTCTCCTAATCTGGAGGGAATTGGCAACTGTAAATGTCACAGTTTCCTTTGGGAATGCAGGCACAGTCCCGTGGTGTGGCTCCAGATACCTCAGCCTGCTGTGTGTGTTTGCCCAGGGCTTTTGGGAACAGATGTCTGGAAACAAAAACTCAGGTTATGGTTAGGGCCAAGGTTGTGGAGGTCCGATCTAGAGACCCTGGTGGTAGCTTTCTGGGATCTGATATTAGGGCAAATGTGAAGTTGTAGCTTAAGCCTTTGTCTCTGAATTGTGTGTCTAAGATTAGAAGCAGTGTAGGGGTGGCCTCATGGGGCATTGAAAGATTCTCTGTCTCTGGGGATTCTACCAGGCTCTCAGCAGTTTGGTGTCATCCTAGGGGAAGGGAAGAGTCCTGTTTCTGTCTCAGGGGTCCCCCAAATAGAGGGATTCCAGAGACGGACTCTGGGTACAAGCCCCTAGAAAACAACACTGTGTGTTAGGATTCGGGCCTAGGGGCAAGGCAGGCCCAATAGGCAGGTTCTTAGTCCAGCTCCTAAGGGGGCCATGCTGAAAATAGGCTCAGGCTGAGGGTCACAATGCATGTATGTGCCCAGGGCAGCCCTCATGAGTTGGTGTGGCCTAATGGGCCATGCTGGTTTCTCTTACTCCAAGGGTTATACACCCATCCCAACAGCAAATTTTCCTGCCATGAGGAAGGAGGAGTACAGTCTTGTTCATCAGTTTCCCCCATATGCAGGGATTTGAGATAAGGTCAGATTACAGATGCCTGAAAGCCAGGTTGGGTAGAGATGACCGCCTAGGGCCATGGCAGGTCCCATCTTCTGGATATGCAACCAGCTATCTGGGTGGCTGACAGGAGGTCTGGGTTCAGGCTGTGTCACACAGAGCATTAATGCACAAGTCTGCCTATGGAACTGGGCTGCTTTCAAAGGCCATGGAGGTGGATCCTCATCTGGTTATTTGAGGCAGCCCCATAGGGCACTTATTCTTTCTGGTGGGCAGGCATAGTGCTACTTTGTGGCTCCAGAATTACCAATCTTGAGGGCCTTGGGGCCAGGAATGTGAGGACGAAAAGTGTGAAAATACAAGCTAAGATTAGGTTTAGGGCCTAGGGCATGGTAGGCCCAATCTGCAGAGACTGAACTGAGATCCCCAGCATCTGAAGTTATTAGCTTGAGTGTCAGACATTCACTCAGGCTGGAGTTTTTGTCAATGAGGGCGCCTAATGTAGGGGTGGCCCCATGATGCCATGGAGGTCTTGAGCCTCGTTTTATGGGCTTGAATGTGGTTAATCTCAACGAGTTTTCTCATCGGATGCAGACACCTGGATGATGGCCATGTCTTTCTAAATGGACCCTTTGCTGTTCTGAATTGTCTTCTTTCTCTGCTCATTAGATTGGTTGTCTTTCTATTGTCTCTTGTCAAGATCTAGGAAACTCAGCCTTTTAGGCTTAGTTTGGGTACGGTCTAGCCCTTTTCACCATTTTCTTTTCACAAAATCTATACTATCCTCTGCATCCTTCTATGTATAGTTTATATTTCACTGACATATTTAGGTCTTTTCTTGAAATAGAATATTAGTAGTTCATTCTGAAGGTCATTGTTGAAATGTTGAAGTGGAAGTCTACTACCTCATTAGTCGTGTTTTCTTTTTCCCGTCTGTTCCTTCTTCTCTTTTGAACTGCCTTCCTTTCAACGAACTGAGTCCTTTGTAGGCTGCTCTGTGTCTTCTATTATTGGCTGTCACACGGGCAGTGAGAGATTAGTAGGTAATTCTGACCCTTTCTAAAATTGTTCTCCCACTTGTTCAGGGAATCTGTAGAGGAAGCTTTCTTTGAGGGATCATTTTGTCCTGCTCCTAACTCATGCTCCTTACCAGGTCTCTCCTGAATATTCTGACTTATCCAAAAGAACACTTCCCTATGGCTTGTTGGAACTCCAATGACCTCTCACCTTTTATGAGTCTTGGCAACCATCTGGTTCAGTTGCCTTGACTCTTTGTTAGAACCTGGGCCATTTTCTTAGACACACACTGCTTCCTATGGAGCAAGGACTCAAGAGGACTCCAGTGTGTATTTCCAAGAGCTTGTTTTCTACTTGACTTCCTTCTCTCTGGAACCCATGGCCTTTTCATCACTCGAGACTTCCTGAATTCTGATCTCTCTTTCCTCACACCAGGGAGACTCCCATCTTTTCCTTGGAATCTCCTCCATACCCCCACCATCCAGAACTCCTCCAGCTGAAAAGCCGAGTGAATCCTGGGGCTCAGTTTTGTAGTTTGTTTGTTTGCTTGTTTTCTTTTTCACAGGGTTCACAAATGTGCGTTCCTTTTCAATGTTTTCAAGAGTTAGATTAGCTAGCTAGCAAGCTAGATAGATAGATAGATTTTTTTTTCTTTTCCAATTCCCCATGGGCTTATGGTTGGTTTCTTTTCCTCTAACAAGGCTTGTATTAGATTTCTAGGGCTGCTATAAGAAGATACCACAAGGCTAGTGGCTGAAACAACACTGGACAGTGTCACAGTTCTAGAGGCTACAATGTTGGTAGGCCATGCTCCTTTTGTAAGTATTAAGGAAGGATCTGTTCCAGGCTGCTCTCCCAGCTTGCAGGATTGCCCTGGCTTTGGCCTTCTTCACATGGCCGCCTCCCTCAGCGCATATCTGTGTATCCCAAGTTTCCCTTCTTAGAGGGACACAAGTCTTCCTGAATTAGGGGCCCAGCCCACTCAGATATTACCTTATCCTAGCTAGTTCCATCTCCAGGGACACTATTTCCAAATAAGGTCACATTCCCAGGTGCTGGGGTTTAGGACTGGGATAGTTTATATGCATACACACACACACACACACACACACACACACACACACACACACACACTTTTATTTATTTATTTATTGGCTAGTAAAACATTTTTGGTAAGAATCTCAGTCTTCCTTCCTTTCATTACAAGGTTATTTGCATGGTGCCGCCTGAACAATTCGACCACCTCTACCTCCTCAATATTCATGAATGTCATTGTTACCTAAAGTCGTCTGCCATCTTTTTTAAAAACACTTGGCATCTTTTTGGAGTTTACAGTTTTTTTTTTTTTTTTTTTTTTTTTTTTTTTTGTATTGAGTATCTGTTTAGAGGCTGATAAAAGTAACTTTCATCCTACTCTTTCCTTCTGAATTTGTTTCTTTTTGGGAAAGTAAATTCTCTAGTGTTTAAAAGAAGGACCTATAAAAGCTAAATGGTTCTTCTTTGTAAATCTACATTCCTTTTTCTCATTTGGTATGTACTTTAAGTGACCATAGATTTGGAGGCTGACAGCATTTATCAGCATTTAAAAAACATAATGAAAAAAATATATTTTCAAAAAGGGTCTAAAAAGGGATGAAGCAAACAAATTGCAAGACAACAGACAAACATTGAGGGGCTCAGTCATTTCATGAAATATCAATGGTCTCTATACTCTAATAAAAACATTAAATTTGTTAGATTGCATCAATACCCACATACACATATAATGATGTGCTGCTTCAACAAGATACCTAATCAGCCCACCAAGGCAGAAACAAAATTTGGTAGTATTGAACACCTAAAATTGAACAACTGTTCTACAAACCTAGATGGCGACGTCCTAGCGAGTATTAGGAGTGATGGAGGAAACATGAAAGGTATAACAACTGGATAAAATGAGTGAAATTTGTATAGAAAGATATTCTAAGAGAATGTACAAGGTATTAGAATCAGGAAGTGAATGAATCAAAGTCATCAGATATAAGTTAAAAAAGAAGAAAAATTCATTGGCATTCTGGGACATACGAACAAAGGCTGAACATCCTGTTGATGAGAGCACCAAAAGGAGGACTTCATCTATCCAAAGACTTTATACAGTCTCTACACAGCAAGTCTCCACCCAGAAAACCATCAAAGATTACTCAGGGGGAATTTATGGTCTAAATCAATGGGATGTCCAATATGTTAACATGTTACCTAGGTTAAAAGAACAGGATCATGGATTGGATGATCGGCATTGTAAAGTTTCAACTGACCCCACCTTGATTGAGAGATTCAATTCAATCCCAGTTTCCTATCTAGCAAGTGCCTGTGTCCATGGATAAGCCAGTTCTTCTATTTCCATGGAAATTAAAAGTAGTAGTCATTCCACAGCAAATCTGAAGAATGAAGCCAGAGAAAAACAACATATTAAACAACATACAGAAGAACAAACTTTATTTGAGATCAGTCAAACGATATAACACAGAGATCTTAGAAATACTAGAAATCTTGTAGATATTTACTGAAGAAATAAGAGATTTATTGAGATGTCGAAATGAGGCTATTAATTACTTCATGCTATTAATTACTTCAGTTGGTGTAGGTACTGGAAAACAAACACTATACTTGGGGTAGAAGAGCTTAGTTAATGTTTACATTGGCCATCAAGTAGCTCCTTAGACTCTCTAAACTCTCTAAGTCTAATCTGCTTATCTTTAAAATTGGAACACTTGCTGTACAAGTGTGAAGATGACCTAAGATAATACACATGAAGAGGTCCCTCGGTGGCTCAGTCTGCTAAAGTGGCTGCCTTCAGCTCAGGTGGGATCTCAGGGTCCTGGGACCAAGCCCTGCATTTGGATTCCTGCTCACTGGGGAGTTGGCTTTGTGTGCTTTTCCTTTAAATGTTTTCCATTTATCAGAATCACCTGCCAAGTGTGTCATCTCAGTAAAGTGAGATGAATGAGGTGAGATCTGCCATGGGCTGTTATTATTGTCTATCACCTTCTTGTCACTGTGGCCTACCTATCCATTTATGAAGCCCAAGATTGAATTAGGGTCTAAGCAGACATATTAAATCATTGACTTGTCATGAGCTCATATTTGACAAAAGAAAGAAAGAAAGAAAGAAAGAAAGAAAGAAAGAAAGAAAGAAAGAAAGAAAGAAAGAAAGAAAACAAAGTCTGGTCCTTTTTTCTTTTATGAATTAATGTTAGGACACATCTCGTCCATCCTATATTTGGTTAGTTGATTTGTAAATTCACTGTAATAGTTTCCATTAATCCCTATCACGCTTCAGCTTCTTGAACTTAGTCCTTTATTTCAAGCTAGCTCTAAATCTCTATTCTGTCATTGAATACATTTGCTAAATTTTCAAAGTCCATGTTAACCCCATGTTTCCTGAACACATCAACAATGCTTAGCCGGCATAACCTCAAATAGCCACTGCACAGAAACAGAACAGGCTAGAATATCTGTCACACGTTTTTCATCAATCAACTTAGGACAAGCTTTATTCAGCAAAGGAATTTGGGAAATTTGAAGGACCTTATTCTAAGTAAACTCAGAATCACTAACAACAAGCACTTTGCTTTTTCAAAAGAGCTCAAAAGATACATTTGAATTAATCCATTGAGGTATTTCATTCTAAAGTGATAATTGAGCTCATCAATCCATAGTGTTCAAAATATATTTTAATTTCAGAATTTAATATTTATTTTAGTAGTATTTATCCATATCTGGTTTTTCAATACCTCTATCATTGTCCTAGACATTTCAAAAATGTCAAAACTAGTTAGAAGCTCACCACCATATTCTCTGTTCATGAGGAAATGTAGAAACCAAAGAGGGCTATGTGAACACAGCCTTCTCTTCCATATTCATGTCCCCTGGATTCAACATTGCATTATAATGAAGACTGAATAGATTGGACTTGAAAATTGTTTTGAATATTTCTAACAAAGCAGGAATAGTAGGTAATAGAACATTTCAAGATCAGCTCAGAGGATAACATTTTTCACCATCCATTATTTGAATTACTCAAGCTTTGGTATCTAATCTTAATAACTGCTAAAGTCAATCCTCATTCATCCTCAATATTATCTTACTCATCTTCATCATCACCAACCTTACTCATCTTCAATATTATCTTAATTATCTCTGTTTTGTTTTGTTTTGTTTTGTTTTTCCATTTTCACATTTTAGAATTATCCTACCAGGTTACACACACATAAATGCAAGCACATAAAAAAGGGATGGAATTTTTTGGGGGGATGACACTGACTCTAAATCAATTTAGAGAGAATTGAAATACTGAACGGGTGGGAAAAGGGAGTAACTGGGTGATGGGCATTAAGGAAGGCATAGATGTAATGAACACTGGGTGTTATATGCAATTGATGAACAACTGAACTCTACATCTGAAACTAATTATGTACTATATGTTAATTAATTGAATTTAAATAAAAGAAGATTAAACACACACACACAAAGAAATACTGAATGTAATGTATCTTTCCATTTATTTAGATCTTTTCCTAATGTTTCTCAATAATGTGTATAGAGGTTTTGCACAGCTGGTAGATTAATTCCTAGGTATTCCATATTTTTATATTATTATAATGGCTGTATTATTAATTTTTTACCTTTCATTTGTTTTATTCCTGGGGTATAAAATAAAATTGATTGAGCTAAATTATAACAACTTTGCTAAGTTTTCAAGTTAATTCCCATAATTTATCATTGGGTATTTCTACCTAATAATATCATTTGTGGATAATTATAATTTCGTTTGTTCTCATGTAAACTTCATAGCTGTTACTTCTTTTCATTGTCTTCTAGAACTCAAAATTTTCCCTGTTTTACTTTTAAGTAAAATTTAACTCTAAAGTTTTGGGTAAATACCCTTTATCACATTAGAAAACTTTGCATGCATGCAAATTGGGGAAGAGGCAAATGAAGAAGGAAAGAAAAAGTCCCAAGCAGGCTCCACATTCAGGGTAGAGCCTAATGCAGGGTTCAATCCCACAACCCTGAGATCATGACCTGAGTGGAAATCAAGAGTCCGACACTCAACCAACTGAGCCACCCAGGCACCCTAATACTAAAAAAATCTTTTTAATCATAAATTTTCTCAAATTATTTTACATATACTTATAATACTTTTGTCTTCTAATCTTTTAATGTGATGAATTACATGGATGTGTCTTCAAAATTTCAAGCAATGTTATAGTCCTAGAATATTAAAAAAAAGTGCTCGCTTCAGCAGCACATATACTAGAATATTAAAAAAAAAAAAAAAAAAAAAAAAAAAAAACAAACTTAGCTGCGTGACATACTGCCTGATTTGATTAGTGGTTATTTTGTTTAGGAGCTCTGGACATTTGTTCACATATGAGATTTTCCAACTTTTCTCCTTTTGTCTGGTTTGGTAGTAAAGTTTAGAGACTTCCATGAAATTAGATTGGGGTTTGCCCTTCCCCCACTATTTTTTGGAAAGATTTGTAAATGATTGCCACTAAGATTTTTTTTAATGTTTAACAGAATTGAATAAGAAAAGATGAGCCCAGAATTGTCTTTGAAGGAAGGAAAGTATTTAATCATGGATCAGTTGTTTAAGAGTTAAAGAACCATTCTTATTATCTACTTTTCTAGAGTGAGTTTTTTTTTTTTTTTTAAGATTTTATTTATTTATTTGACTGGCAGAGATCACAAGCAGGCAGAGAGGAAGACAGAGAGAGAGGTGGAAGCAGGCCCCCGGCTGAGCAGAGAGCCTGATGCAGGGCTCGATCCGAGGACCCTGGGATCTTGCCCCGAGCCGAAAGCAGTGGCTTAACCCACTGAGCCACCCAGGTGCCCCTCTAGGGAGTTTTAATGTCTTCTTCTTTTTTCTTTTTTTCCCCTAGGAATAGGTCTATTTCATCTAAGTTTTCAAGTTTACTGGCCTTGGGTTGTTCAAAATATCCTCTTACTATCTTCCTGGTATCTGCCAGAACTATAGTAATATCCCCTTGTTCATTACTGACATTTATTATTTGTGTCTTCTCTACCTTCTCTCTGATCAATCTTCCCAGGGTTTTACCAACTCTATTGATCATTTCATAAAAACTAACAATTGTTTTTGTTAGCCTTCTCTATTATTTTTGCTATCTAATTAATTTCTTTTCTAATATACTTGGTTTTAGAATTTTTTTTTAATTAAGTTTTCATTTTAAATTCTAGTATAGTTAAGGAAGAATGTGATATTCATTTCAGGTGTACCATATAGTGATTCAAACTTCCATACAATAGCCAGTGCTGATCACAAGTGCCCTCCTTAATCCCCATCACCCCATCCACCTCCCTTCTGGTGATCATGAGCTTGTTCTCTACAGTTAGGAGTCTGTTTCTTGGTCTGCCTCTCTCTTTTCTTTTCCCTTTGCTCATTTGTTTTCTTTTTAAGTTTCACATATGAATGAAGTCATATGGTATTTGTCTTCCTCTGACTGATTTATTTCACTTAACATTTACACTCTCTAGCGCCATCTATGTTATATCAAATGGCCAGATTTCATTTTTTTAATGACTGAATAATATCTCATTTGGTATATATACCACATCTTCTTTATCCATTCATCAGTTGATGGACAAATGGGCAACTTCCATAATTTCGCTATTACAAATAGTGTTGCTATAAACATAGGGGTGCATGTATCCCTTTGAATTAATGTTTTTGTATTTGGGGAGTAAATACCCAGTAGTGGAATTACTGGGTCATAGAAGAGTTCTACTTTTAACTTTTTAGGCATTTCCACATGCTGTTTCCCAAAGAGGATGCCCCAGGTCGCATTCCCACCAACAGTGCACAAGGCTTCCTATTTATTCACATCCTCATCAACCCTCATTGTTTCTTGTGGTTTTAATTTTCGCCGTTCTGACAAGAGGAAGGTGACATCTCATTCTAGTTTTGATTTTCATTCCCCTGATGATGAAGGATGTTGAGCATTTTTCATGATTCTGTTGTATTGTTTTGTTTGGTTTTGGGTTTTTTTGTATTTTAATTTTTTATTTTTTTATAAACATATATTTTTATCACCAGGGGTACAGGTCTGTGAATCACCAGGTTTACACACTTCACAGCACTCACCAAAGCACATACCCTCCCCAATGTCCATAATCCCACCCCCTTCTCCCAAACCCCCTCCCCCCAGCAACCCTCAGTTTGTTTTGTGAGATTAAGAGTCACTTATGGCTTGTCTCCCTCCCAATCCCATCTTGTTTCATTGATTCTTCTCCTACCCACTTAAGCCCCCATGTTGCATCACCACTTCCTCATATCAGGGAGATCATATGATAGTTGTCTTTCTCTGCTTGACTTATTTCGCTAAGCATGATACGCTCTAGTTCCATCCATGTTGTCGCAAATGGCAAGATTCCATTTCTTTTGATGGCTGCATAGTATTCCATTCTGTATATATACCACATCTTCTTGATCCGTTCATCTGTTGATGGACATCTAGGTTCTTTCCATAGTTTGGCTATTGTGGACATTGCTGCTATAAACATTCGGGTGCACGTGCCCCTTTGGATCACTACGTTTGTATCTTTAGGGTAAATACCCAGTAGTGCAATTGCTGGGTCATAGGGCAGTTCTATTTTCAACATTTTGAGGAACCTCCATGCTGTTTTCCAGAGTGGCTGCACCAGCTTGCATTCCCACCAACAGTGTAGGAGGGTTCCCCTTTCTCCGCATCCTCGCCAGCATCTGTCATTTCCTGACTTGTTGATTTTAGCCATTCTGACTGGTGTGAGGTGATATCTCATTGTGGTTTTGATTTGTATTTCCCTGATGCCGAGTGATGTGGAGCACTTTTTCATGTGTCTGTTGGCCATCTGGATGTCTTCTTTGAAGAAATGTCTGCTCATGTCCTCTTCCCATTTCTTGATTGGATTATTTGTTCTTTGGGTGTTGAGTTTGCTAAGTTCTTTATAGATTCTGGACACTAGTCCTTTATCTGATATGTCGTTTGCAAATATCTTCTCCCATTCTGTCAGTTGTCTTTTGATTTTGTTAACTGTTTCCTTTGCTGTGCAAAAGCTTTTGATCTTGATGAAATCCCAGTAGTTCATTTTTTCCCTTGCTTCCCTTGCCTTTTGCGTTGTTCCTAGGAAGATGTTGCTGCGGCAGAGGTCGAAGAGGTTGCTGCCCGTGTTCTCCTCAAGGATTTTGATGGATTCCTTTCGTACATTGAGGTCCTTCATCCATTTTGAGTCTATTTTTGTGTGTGGTGTAAGGAAATGGTCCAATTTCATTTTTCTGCATGTGGCTGTCCAATTTTCCCAGCACCATTTATTGAAAAGGCTGTCTTTTTTCCATTGGACATTCTTTCCTGCTTTGTCGAAGATTAGTTGACCATAGATTTGAGGGTCTATTTCTGGGCTCTCTATTCTGTTCCATTGATCTATGTGTCTGTTTTTGTGCCAGTACCATGCTGTTTTGATGATGACAGCTTTGTAATAGAGCTTGAAGTCCGGAATTGTGATGCCACCAACGTTGGCTTTCTTTTTCAATATCCCTTTGGCTATTCGAGGTCTTTTCTGGTTCCATATAAATTTTAGAATTATTTGTTCCATTTCTTTGAAAAAGATGGATGGTACTTTGATAGGAATTGCATTAAATGTGTAGATTGCTTTAGGTAGCATAGACATTTTCACAATATTTATTCTTCCAATCCAGGAGCATGGAACATTTTTCCATTTCTTTGTGTCTTCCTCAATTTCTTTCATGAGTACTTTATAGTTTTCTGAGTATAGATTCTGTGTCTCTTTGGTTAGGTTTATTCCTAGGTATCTTATGGTTTTGAATGCAATTGTAAATGGGATTGACTCCTTAATATCTCTTTCTTCTGTCTTGCTCTTGGTGTAGAGAAATGCAACTGATTTCTGTGCATTGATTTTATATCCTGACACTTTACTGAATTCCTGTATAAGTTCTAGCAGTTTTGGAGTGGAGTCTTTTGGGTTTTCCACATATAGTATCATATCATCTGCGAAGAGTGATAATTTGACTTCTTCTTTGCCGATTTGGATGCCTTTAATTTCCTTTTGTTGTCTGATTGCTGAGGCTAGGACCTCTAGTACGATGTTGAATAGCAGTGGTGATAATGGACATCCCTGCCGTGTTCCTGACCTTAGCGGAAAAGCTTTCAGTTTTTCTCCATTGAGAATGATATTTGCGGTGGGTTTTTCATAGATGGCTTTGATGATATTGAGGTATGTGCCCTCTATCCCTACACTTTGAAGAGTTTTGATCAGGAAGGGATGTTGTACTTTGTCAAATGCTTTTTCAGCATCTATTGAGAGTATCATATGGTTCTTGTTCTTATTTTTATTGATGTGTTGTATCACATTGACTGATTTGCGGATGTTGAACCAACCTTGCAGCCCTGGAATAAATCCCACTTGGTCGTGGTGAATAATCTTTTTAATGTACTGTTGAATCCGATTGGCTAGTATTTTGTTGAGTATTTTCGCATCTGTGTTCATCAAGGATATCGGTCTATAGCTCTCTTTTTTGGTGGGATCCTTGTCTGGTTTTGGGATCAAGGTGATGCTGGCCTCATAAAATGAGTTTGGAAGTTTTCCTTCCATTTCTATTTTTTGGAACAGTTTCAGGAGAATAGGAATTAGTTCTTCTTTAAATGTTTGGTAGAATTCCCCCGGGAAGCCGTCTGGCCCTGGGCTTTTGTTTGTTTGGAGATTTTTAATGACTGTTTCAATCTCCTTACTGGTTATGGGTCTGTTCAGGCTTTCTATTTCTTCCTGGTTCAGTTGTGGTAGTTTATATGTTTCTAGGAATGCATCCATTTCTTCCAGATTGTCAAATTTATTGGCGTAGAGTTGCTCATAGTATGTTCTTATAATAGTTTGTATTTCTTTGGTGTTAGTTGTGATTTCTCCTCTTTCTTTCATGATTTTATTTATTTGGGTCCTTTCTCTTTTCTTTTTGATAAGTCGGGCCAGGGGTTTATCAATTTTATTAATTCTTTCAAAGAACCAGCTCCTAGTTTCGTTGATTTGTTCTATTGTTTTTTTGGTTTCTATTTCATTGATTTCTGCTCTGATCTTTATGATTTCTCTTCTCCTGCTGGGCGTAGGGTTTCTTTCTTGTTCCTTCTCCAGCTCCTTTAGGTGTAGGGTTAGGTTGTGTACCTGAGACCTTTCTTGTTTCTTGAGAAAGGCTTGTACCGCTATATATTTTCCTCTCAGGACTGCCTTTGTTGTGTCCCACAGATTTTGAACCGTTGTATTTTCATTGTCATTTGTTTCCATGATTTTTTTCAATTCTTCTTTAATTTCCCGGTTGACCCATTCATTCTTTAGAAGGATACTGTTTAGTCTCCATGTATTTGGGTTCTTTCCAAACTTCCTTTTGTGGTTGAGTTCTAGCTTTAGAGCATTGTGGTCTGAAAATATGCAGGGAATGATCCCAATCTTTTGATACCGGTTGAGTCCTGATTTAGGACCGAGGATGTGATCTATTCTGGAGAATGTTCCATGTGCACTAGAGAAGAATGTGTATTCTGTTGCTTTGGGATGAAATATTCTGAATATATCTGTGATGTCCATCTGGTCCAGTGTGTCATTTAAGGCCTTTATTTCCTTGCTGATCTTTTGCTTGGATGACCTGTCCATTTCAGTGAGGGGAGTGTTAAAGTCCCCTACTATTATTGTATTGTTGTGGATGTGTTTCTTTGATTTTGTTATTAATTGGTTTATATAGTTGGCTGCTCCCACGTTGGGGGCATAGATATTTAAAATTGTTAAATCTTCTTGTTGGACAGACCCTTTGAGTATGATATAGTGTCCTTCCTCATCTCTTATTATAGTCTTTGACTTAAAATCTAATTAGTCTGATATAAAGATTGCCACTCCTGCTTTCTTCTGATGTCCATTAGCATGGTAAATTCTTTTCCACCCCCTCACTTTAAATCTGGAGGTGTCTTCGGGCTTAAAATGAGTTTCTTGGAGGCAACATATAGATGGGTTTTGTTTTTTTATCCATTATGATAGCCTGTGTCTTTTGAAAGCGGCATTTAGCCCATTAACATTCAGGGTAACTATTGAGAGATATAAATTTAGTGCCATTGTATTGCCTGTAAGGTGACTGTTACTGTATATGGTCTCTGCTCCTTTCTGATCTACCACTTGTAGGCTCTCTCTTTGCATAGAGGACCTCTTTCAAGATTTCCTGTAGGGCTGGTTTGGTGTTTGAAAATTCTTTCAGTTGTTGTTTGTCCTGGAAGCTTTTAATCTCTCCTTCTATTTTCAATGATAGCCTAGCTGGATATAGTATTCTTGGCTGCATGTTTTTCTCGTTTAGTGCTCTGAAAATATCATGCCAGCTCTTTCTGGCCTGCCAGGTCTCTGTGGATAAGTCAGCTGCCAATCTAATATTTTTACCATTGTATGTTACAGACTTCTTTTCCCGGGCTGCTTTCAGGATTTTCTCTTTGTCACTGAGACTTGTAAATTTTACTATTAGGTGACGGGGTATGGGCCTATTCTTATTGATTTTGTGGGGCATTCTCTGAACCTCCTGAATTTTGATGCTCGTTCCCTTTGCCATATTGGGGAAATTCTCCCCAATAATTCTCTCCAGTATACCTTCTGCTCCCCTCTCTCTTTCTTCTTATTCTGGAATCCCAATTATTCTAATGTTGTTTCATCTTATGGTGTCATTTATCTCTCGAATTCTCCCCTCGTGGTCCAGTAGCTGTTTGTCCCTCTTTTGCTCAGCTTCTTTATTCTCTGTCATTTGGTCTTCTATATCACTAATTCTTTCTTCTGCCTCATTTATCCTAGCAGTGAGAGCCTCCATTTTTGATTGCACCTCATTATTAGCTTTTTTTGATTTCAACTTGGTTAGATTTTAGTTCTTTTATTTCTCCAGAAAGGGCTTTTATATCTCCCGAGTGGGTTTCTCTAATATCTTCCATGCCTTTTTCGAGCCCGGCTAGAACCTTGAGAATTGTCATTCTGAACACTAGATCTGACATATTACCAGTGTCTGTATTGATTAGGTCCCTAGCCTTCGGTACTGCCTCTTGTTCTTTTTTTTGTGTTGAATTTTTCCGTCTTGTCATTTTGTCCAGATAAGAGTATATGAAGGGGCAAGTAAAATACTAAAACGGTGGCAAGAACCCCAGGAAAATATGCTTTAACCAAATTATAAGAGATCCAAAATCGTGAGGGGGGAGAAAGGGGATAAAAAGAGGTTCAAAAAGGAAGAAAGAAAAAAAAAAGAAAAAAGAAAAAAAAAAGAGAAGAATTAAAAAAAAAAGAAAACACCTAAGAAAAATATAAAAAGAAAAAATATATATATTAGATAAACTAGTAAAAAATCGTTAAAAAAGAAAAAGGTAACAGTTAAAAAAAAATTTTACCCGAAGGGGAGAAAAAAAACAAAATATGAAAAAGAAAAAAATTAAATTAACTGTAAGACTAAAAAAAAAAATCACAGGGAAAAAGCCATGAGTTCCGTGCTTGGCTTTCTCCTCCTCTGGAATTCTGCTGCTCTCCTTGGTATTGAAACCGCACTCCTTGGTAGGTGAACTTGGTCTCGGCTGGATTTCTTGTTGATCTTCTGGGGGAGGGGCCTGTTGTAGTGATTCTCAAGTGTCTTTGCCCCAGGCGGAATTACACCGCCCTTTCCCGGGGCCGGGGTGAGTAATCCGCTTGGGTTTGCTTTCAGGAGCTTTTGTTTCCTGAGCGCTTTCCGTAGAGTTCCAGAGGACGGGGAATACAAATGGCGGCCTCCTGGTCTCCGGCCTGGAGGTGCCGAGAGCCCAGGGCCGCACTCCTCAGTGCGCCCTCAGAGAACAGCGCGCAGTTACTCCCGTCTGCCTGACCTCCGGCCGCGCTCCGAGCTCACTGAGCCTGCGACCGGTTCAAGGTCACCCCGAGCTGCGAGCTTACTGTCGGCTCTGTCTCTGTACCCGGTTTTCCCATTCCAATACCTGCAAGCTCTGCGACACTCAGACACCTCCGATCCTTCTGTGACCCTGCGGGACCTGAGGCCACACTGACCCCGCGTGGGCTTCGCCCAGGGTAGCCTCTGGAGCGATGTCCCTCAGTGGAACAGACTTTTAAAAGTCCTGATTTTGTGCGCGGTTGCTCCGCTGCTTGCCGGGAGCCGGCCCCTCCCTCCAGGGTCTATCTTCCCGTCGCTTTGGATTCACTTCTCCGCCGGTCCTACCTTTCGGAAAGTGGTTGTTTTTCTGTTTCCAGAATTGCTGTTCTTCTTCTCTTCGATCTGCCGATGGATTTTCAGGTGTTTGCAATCTCTAGATAAGCTATCTAGCTGATCTCCGGCTAGCTGAAGTAGTCTCAGCCTGCTACTTCTCCGCCATCTTGACTCCTCCTCTGTTTTGTTTTAATTTCTAGTATCTACTATGACAACTGTAGCTCTGTTTCTCATTCTTGGGAGATGGATGTTTAACTTATTAATCCTGCTGTTTTCTTCTTTCCTAAATATTCAGTTAAGTCTCTAAATGTCCCTGCAAATACTACTTTACTTATAATCTCCAATTTAAACACACAATATTTTTCCAGGAATGGCCAGCAATTCCTGTACAGATGGATGAAAGATTACACCAGACATTGCTGTGAAAGAGAGGAGAAGGCATGGGTGCAGGCATGGGGCCTGCGCTCAGAGATAAAAACCTTTTGCTCTTCTTTGCTCCCGTTTTTATTGGTCCTTCAGGATAATCACACATCCTTATCACTGTTTCTCAAGCAAGTGATGTGTGACAAAGAGTCTTCCTGAAACTAGGAGGACCTGTTTACCAGAAAGATAGGATATGCTAATCTACGCGTTCTAGGAGTTCTGCTAAATGTAGCCTAAGGGACAATGCATACATCTCATAGACCACAGGGTGGCTGTTTGGGCAAAGAAAGTTTTGGGAAAGGTGACTTCCCTCAGTATTCCAAAGGCAGAGTGGTCATGCAGGCCTTGGCATTCCTAAGGCCTGCTCCATTCTTCAAAACTATCCTGCCCCAGGGTTTCTGTGTTATATTTTAGCAAGCCAGGTATTATGGCTGATTTCATGCTCTACATTAACCCCAATAATGTTTCATTATAATTTCATTATCGTATCAGTCATTCATAAATATATGAAGGTTTTCTACCTTGTATTGATTTTTAGATTAATTGCATTATGATCAGATAATCTGTCTATATTTTTCAAACATTTTTGAGAAGAACTCATCCAGAGTCTCTTCCACCCCATTTCCTGGCACTAATAAAGGTCTTCCCCTCATGTTTCCTCCCCACTTGAAAGACCTCCCATTTCTTTAGCCCAGCACTGTCCAATAGAACTTTCTGTGGTGACGGAAATGTTCTATATCCACACTGTTCCATAGAGCGATCAGTAAGCACCGTTTAACTACTGGGCTCTTAAAATGTAACTAATGTAGCTGAAAAAGTTTTTAATTTTAGTTTTTTGACTAAATTAAACTTATATGTAAATAATCAAGGGGAGTTGTGCATTTGGGGCCGCACAACACGAGTCAACTCTACCTCTCTCTGTGAGTCTGGATCCAGTCAGGAAGGAGTTATTTGAACTGAGAAAAAGTTACATAAATAATTGTTAACTAATTATATATATTTTTAAAAGATTTATTGATTTATTTCGAAGACAAAGAGGGACAAAGAGAGCAAGAAGGGGGAAACGTAGAAGGGAGAGAGAGAAAATCTCAAGGAGACTCCCCACTGAGCACAGAGTCCAACATGGGACTCGATCCCAGGCCCCGAGATCACCACCTCAGCCAAAACCAAGAGTCAGACATTCAACCATCTGAGCCACCCAGGTGCCCCTATCGATTTTTTAAGTAGAGAAAAAAGAGAATTCTAACACATCAGAAAAGTAGCAACTGTAGGAAGCAGCTTCTTCCCTCAGAGCTGAGGAAACAAAAGAAAGACTCCAGAATATTTAAACTTTGAAGCTTGGAGGCGAGGCCTCCATGAGCTGGAAGTTAGACCTATCAAGAAGGCAATGGGGGTGAAGGGAAGGGATCACACAATGAAGCTGGTTTGGTAAGTGAAGGAAAAACTGAAGACCCTGTTGGGACCCCCATAATTGGGTACCCCAATAATGGCTCCGTGATTAAAGGAGTGAGACTGATACAAAGTGAAGTCACGCCAAGCATCAAGAATCAGACCGACCATCAAACAGACTGGTTGGGGCCGCCCCTACAGAGAGGACGACCCCTCCCTGCTTCCCAGACTAATTTTTATAGAGCAAAGGCTGTGTGATAGGGCCTGGCCACACACAGGTGGCCAATGAGATTGTAACACACACAGGAAACTCCAGAGTGATGCTAGGTAACCATTTGAATTACAATTTACCCTAGTAGACATTTGAACCAGCCTATCACCTAGTACAGAATTGGCACCCAAAAGGTGCTCAAAGGGCGGGGCCCATACTCCTTGGTAGCTAGTATAAAGTTTTTCCGGCGAGATAAACACAACACCAGGCAAAGTGGGTGCAAGGCAAGATTTATTAAAAGCACTCCCCGGCAAAGTTTCAGGGCTCAGGAGAAGGGGAACCAGGAAAGTTGTGCCGGGAGGACGTGGGCACCCTCGGGCGAGGTTCCGCGACTCTGGAAAGCAGAGTGGCGGAAGTCGCGCCCAAGGCAGGGAGAAGGGGGCTTTTAAGGGGTCTCGAGGGGAGTTCAGGGGTCTTTTGGCAAGTTTCCCTTATTTGGATATTTCACCTGCTTGTCAGGGTCCCATTAGTCCACTGGAACCTGGGGCGGGGGTCTCAAATTCCCCCTTGTCAGGGTCCCACTGGTCCACAGGAGCCCCGGGTGGGAGGGTTTTCAGATTCCTGCTTGGGTCTTTGTTCTCCTGTCTGAGCTCAGGTTTTGTGGTGGGGACTTTCGCCATCTTAAGGAGCCCTTTCTTTCTGCCAGCCCAACAGCTAGGAGACAGTATGCGCCCCCACTAATTGAATACCTCCACCTGGCCTGACCCACCCTTGTATTTGGACTTTGTTACCTGGGGCTGGTTTCCCAGACTTGCTTTTAAGTAAGTTCCCCTGGCAGTGGGGAGACCATTTAAGTTCTACAACAAAACGGCATTTCAACCAGGGTGGGGCTGCTCTGGCTGAATGGGTCCTTACAACCCCATTCAGCTGCAATGCCATAAAGGAACTGCTACTGCCAAGATGAAGGAGTTTTGGTAGGGCAATGCTTGAAGAACTTCAAGGAAACAGAAAGTCCCCAGTAACCAAGCAGCAGTAAGCCCCTTCAGCCTCCTCCAGCCATGCAGCTCCCTCTTGCGCCCTCTGCTGGCAGAGCCTAAGAGAACAAACCAAAGGCAGCCTAAATTTAGAGTCCAAGTCCCAGCACTTCAGAGGGTAAGCTCAAAGCTTAGAGCTGAAATTGCACCCTCTTATTTGTTTCTCCATCCTCCCTTTTTTCCCTACTTTCCCCAAGCCCAATCTCATCAGGTCTCTGGGAGAAAAAGTAGAGCAGGAAACATGCCTCGGAGAACCTTCCAGTATTTAACACTGATCAACGGTTTCTCAGGTCTTTGTTTCAATTTCAGAGGAAGATAGGGAAGAAAAATTGGCCCCCAATGTATGAGAGAGAAAGGGAGAAGAGAATCCACAAAGAGAAATCCAATGTAAAGCTATAAATCCATGTTTTTTACCATACTGCCATATTTTTACTTACTTTTGATAAAGACTTTGGCAGAAAGAAATATTTTCTACTAAAAGAGAAATAGAACAAGAGAATGGCCAGCTTCAGTGTTGCAAAGCAGGAAGAATTGGTGGGGACCACGGAGAACATATGTGTGTCGAAAGAGGGCAATAAATAGCCAGCCAGCCAGCCATAGACTGCAGTGTGGTAATGTGAGTCCAGTATTCCCAGATCTCCTAATTTTTTGAGAGATGCCAGAAATCTGGATTTTTATGTGAAAGCTTCTAATTTAAAATATTAGCTCAAATTTGTTTGTAAAGATTCTATTTATTTATTTGACAGAGAGTGCAAGTAGGCAGAGAGGAAGGCAGAGAGAGGGGAAGGGAAACAGGCTCCCCGCCAAGCAGAGAGCCCAATGCAGGACGAGATCCTAGTGATGAAGTTCTAGAACCTAGGTGAAGTTCGGTGGGCTGAGGTACGGAGCCGATGACCAAGAAAGAATTCTTGAGACATCTGTGGTGCAAAATGGTGGTTTATTAAAGCACGGGGACAGGACCCATGGGCAGAAAGAGCTGCTGCCTCGGGTTGTGAGGGATGGCAAGTTATGTACCCTGTGGTTGGGGGAAGGTGAGGGGAAGGGAGGTTTCAATGGAGTTTTCATATGCTAAAGAGGGCCTACAAGGTGCCAGGAGGTCCCAGGCCTAGGAAGGCCTTGCCCTTGCTGCTGGATCAATGTTGTCTTTAGACCAGCCATTAACATTAAGATAGTTGGGAGAATTTTGGTGGGATGTCACAATCCTGCTTTCAATCGTCTTTGTTAGTGAGATTTAGGACATTTGTAAACCAAGGGAGACTCGGGTCTAGCAGGATTGTGAGCTCTGCAAATTAACGATTTGCTTATTGTTCGTGGCAGTCATGGCTGACTGAGGGATGCTAGCTACACATAGGACTGAGGGGGAGTGGATGGAGGGGGGGTACAAGGTGCCAGATCTTGCTTTGTCTTCAGCCAGCCTCGTGTTCCCTCATCACTAGGACCCTGAGATCATGACCTGAGCCGAAGGCAGAGGCTTTAACCCACTGAGCCACCCAGGCGCCCCTCAAATTTTTTTGTAAAATATTGTTCAAGCCAAATGAAACACTGCCATAGGCTAAATCTGGCCTGTGGGCCACAGTCTAGGATTTGTGCAGTGCCACATACAGATAAAACAGGATCTGTGGCAATATGCAGACCTTGAGTACCCATCACACCCCCCATAAGAAAGAATAACCTCCTTCAACTTTATGTGATAACCCAATTTTAATGCAACTTTAGTTGATTAGGTTAATTTTCTTTTTGTCCTTCATTTTCTTATCTCCTTTTCTTTCTTTTTTTTTTTTTCTTGTTACTGTCAATGACATGAAGACAAGTCAGCCTAACCTAGCCCTGTCAGCTATTAGCATGATCACTTATTTCAATGTGGAGTTAATTTAAAATGAACACTCTGGGAGAAATAACCCATATAAGTTATATATATAAGCATTATTCTAAAGTTTTGGACTTTGCTTCAAGAGAGTTAGCATATCTTTAGTTTCACTGTGAGAGCAATAACCAGTCACTTGGGTACCTAGTAGGATATGTAAACTGCAAGCAAACTGAAATGAATGCTAATATATACATCCATATACATGTATGCATTGTTTATACGGTATAATCATATATTAAATCCCATGGCTTTGGAAGAAAGTTCTGAACAGCTATAATATAAAATGACAGAGAATATTGCAAAATAGAATATGTAGACTTTCAAATTGGAATTCAAAGTTTTGTGACAATTGTCAATATTTGCCAAACTTTTCAGTAGGTTCTTTGATGCCTGATTCTTTATTTGGGTACCAGAAAATCTTTGTCCCATATGGAAGCTTTACACATATTCCTAAGCCATATGGAATAGACATTTTTTTCTTAGATGCAAAAGATTTGTGGTCTTTGCAGAGTCTTTACAATTTCTCTTGTGGTACAAATGAAGCCATAAATAAATTTATTTATATTTATTTATAAATAGCTATATTTATATATATATATATATATGTATATATATATATACTTTATACTTTATTTATACTTATAAATAAGTATATTTATAAATACACACATATTACATAAATTGTCTCATATGTTTTTGAGTATCTTACTTGCTCTTACTCATCAGAGGTAAATCACTGCATAGGCCCAAACTTAAAGGAAGTGTGCACAGTGGGTTTCATCAAATATAATATTTTTCTTCTCTTTGTACCCTCATCCAATTCCAGTAAGTACTTTACTTACTCTAAATCCCGTCAACTTAACCTGTACTGGTTATTCTTGTAAAAAAGGAATGTTAAAGAGTCTCGAAAACATGCTATTTTTTCCTTCTAAAATTTTGTTGTTTTTTTTTTTTAATGTAAGCTAAAAAAAAAAAAAAGATAATCATTCTGTTAGAAACTTAGCCAACTGCATCTTCAGGTCTTCCTCTGTTATAATATATATTTTTAGTATGTCCTTCATACTAAATCTCTAAGAGTATTCATTTCACAGGCTTTTGCGCTCAGAAAGGAAAATAAAGGGGACCTTGAGATTATAATAGCATTGACTAGTATTAAATGTGAGAATTTAATGCCCAAAAAGGATAGCATTTGTTCAAGTTTACTTTGGTTTTAAAAATTAATATTTATTTATTTGAGTAATAAATTCATAAACTTAATTCATTCTTATATTTTTAAGTTCAACAGGCAAAATTTATTACTCCATTTATAACTCAAAAAATATTAACAATCACTTCTAAGGAGACTGAGATTACTTTATAAACACATTAAAAAGTTAGCTTAGGGCACCTGAGTGGCTCAGTCAGTTAAGCATCTGACTCTGGTTTTGGCTCAGGTGGTGATCTCAGGGCTGTGAAAAAGCCCCAAGGTGGGCACTTCACCCAGCATGTCTGCCTGTACCTCTCCCTTTGCCTCTGCCCCTCCCCCTTGCTCTCAGGAACATGCACGCACACACACTGTCTCTTTCCCTCTCAAATAAATATATAAAATCTTTTAAAAATTTTTAAAAGTTAGTTTAGATTTCTTTAAATCTATTTTTTAAAGATTTTATTTATTTATTTGACAGAGAGAGATCACAAGTAGGCAGAGAGGCAGGCAGAGAGAGAGGAAGGGAAGCAGGCCCCCTGCCGAGTCCCGAGAGCCTGACACGGGACTCGATCCCAGGACCCTGAGATCACGACAGTGGCCCCACCCACTGAGCCACCCAGGCGCCCTCTTTAAATATTTTTAATTGCATCTATATCTATTTGGATAATTAAATGTCCAATTTACAAAAATATTTAAAATCTTTCATATATTTAACTCTTCTATACATAATAAATTAAACTTATAGACATGATGGACATCAAGTTCTCTTAAATATTCCAATATTATGCATAATCTTTGACCTTTGACTTTAAAACCACAAGACTAAAATGATTATGCAGGCTACACATTTTGAATTAGAATCCTTATCTAATGTTATTTTTAATGAGTGATGGTTGACATGAAGACTAATAACCAATAACCTTCCAGATTCATGGTAAGAATGTGCTTTGAAGATAGGTCGGGACATGTGATTTGTTTTGGCCAATAAAATAAGAGCAGAGCAACATGTGTTGCTTTGATGCCAGAAAACTTCAAGAGGCAGTGCTATATTGTCTTCCCCCAGAAACATTGATCAGCATTGCTCCAGATCGTGGTGACTCTGTCAGTGTCAGTCCCTGGTATTTTCCTGTCCTTCCTTTTGTAACAACACGGGTGGAAACTGAGGGCATCATGCCAAGTGAAATTAGTCAGAAAAGAAAAATATCATGTGTTATCTCTTATATTTGGAATCTGAAAAAGGCTTTCTACCTAGAGAGTAGAATGGTGGTTGCAAAGAGTTAGGTGCTGAGGAATATGGAGAGATGTTGGTCAAAGGGTACAAACTTCCAGGTAAAAGATGAATAGGTTCTGAGGATATAGCCACCCAGGCACCCCTAGAATGATTACTGTTTTAAAGACTGATAATACCAAGTGAAAATGTGGATCTACAGGAAATCACAGACATTATTGATGGGAATATAAAATAATGTCATTGCCTTTGAAAAAAAAATTTATACTTTAAGTTATATGTAACACCTACACATGACCAAGTATTTCCAAAAAAAAAAAAAAAAAAAACAAAACTATATTTCCATCCAACATCTTCTATTTGAATTTTTAAAGAACTTTATTCAGAATAGTCCAAACTAAAAACAACCCAAGTGTTCATTAGTTAATGGATTAACACATTGTGCCATATTCACACAACAAAATACTACTCAATAGTAAAAGAGTATGAACATAAGGGAATAATCTCTTATATATACAACATTGCAAATTAATTTTAAAGCATTATGCTAAGCAAAAGAAGCCAGGTACAAACACCAGATGTTATATGATTCCATAAACTACAGTGTAATGTGTAAAGAAAAGCAATTATCTAAGGTCACTGAAGACTGTGCAAAGCAGACATATGTTACAGGTAAGTCAACACTTGCTAGAAGAGAAAAATCCTAGGCAAGCGTCCTAGTTTCACCACTCAGAACCTGAGGACAGACAGCACCAATATTAGTGTAATGTTGTGCAACTACAATGTGGATGTGATAAAACTTTTTTAATAGACTGATGAACCAAGAAGAGCAGAGTCTGGGACAACTACACAGCTGAAAAATTAAGAGGGTGCAGAGTAGAGTGAGGGGAGGATTTCTAAAAAGAGAGATAAGGTAGAAACATCACATTATGCCTAAATATTTGGCGAACTTGCCATGCGCCACATGGAAAAAAAAATGTAGTTTGAGTTCTGTCAAACTGCACACTCAACAATAACAACAACAACATTCTTTGAAAGAATATAACCTAATCCAGAATCTCTACAGTGTATAATTCATACCCAGAACACAAATCCAAATTAGACAAATTCCAATGAAATGGAAAGATGCCACACTCAAAGAAAAAAACAATCAGCAAAGACAAAAGTAGAGATGGATCAAGATGTTGGCATCAGAACAGATTTTAAACAAGCTACTATAACTATCTTCATGGATATGGAAATACATTGATGATGAATAAAAAGACAAATCTCAGCAAAAGAATAGAAGCTATAAGAATAAAAAAGAATTTAAAGAGTGGAAAATACAATCTGAAATAAAAATTTCACCTGACGGGATTAACAACATAGTGAAGATAAAGTAAATGAACTTTAAGACAGATAAATAATAAATTAGATGAGAGAATTAAATGCAAAAAATGAACAGACTCAGAAAAAGTGCAACAATTGAAGATGGCCTAACATATATGCAGTGATTGTACCAGGAGAGGAAAAAAAAAATAAAGGGACAGAATAAATGGATGAAGAAATGTGGCTTGTTTCTCAAATTTGGTGAAAATCATAAATGTACAAATTCAAGCTCATTAGAACATAAACATAGTAAATGCAAGGAGAATAACATCTACACACATACAGTCAAATTTATGCTTCATTTGAAAGTTTTGAAAGCTGCCAGAGAAAGACAACATATTAAACAACATACAGAAGAACAAAATTTACTTGAGATCAGTCAAGGTAACTCTTCAATCTCCACGAGGTAACGCAGAGATGTCAGAAATAGTAGAAATCTTGTAGATATTTACTGAAGAGATAAGCTATTTATTGAGATGTCCAAATGAGGCTATTAATTACTTCAGTTGGTGTAGGTAGTGGGAAAAGCACTATATTTGGGGGTAGAAGAGCTCAGTTAAGGTTCACATTGACCATCAAGTAGCTGAGATTCTGAACAAGTTCCTTAGACTCTCTAACTCTCTAAGTCTAATCTGCTTATCTTTAAAATTGAAATAATTGCTCCACAAGGTCCTTGTGAAGATGACCTAAGACAATCCACATGAAGAGGTGCCTGGGTGGGTCACTCTGTTAAAGTGGTTGCATTCAGCTCAGGTGGGATTTCAGGGTCCTGGGACCAAGCCCAGAATTTGGATCCCTGCTCAGTGGGGAATTGACTTGTCCTTCTCCCTCTGCCCCTACCCCTGTTCCACCCCACTTGCGTGCCCACACTCTCTCCCTCTCTTTCCCTCTCAAATAAACAAATGAAATCTTGAAAAAAAAAAAAAGATGATCCATGTGAAAATGTCTGATTTTAACATACAGACATTATAATATTTATAATATTATAATATTTAAATAATATTTATAATATTTAAATGATAGTTATAATATTTATATATTTATAAATATTATAATATTTATAATATTTAGTTGAATCCAAATGATGTTTCATGTTTGAGTATTTCTTACAAAGATATAGTTTAATTTCTGCAGAGAGGCCATAATTTTGGTACTATTTTTCTGTATCAGTGGTTTATGGACTAAAAATAATTGTCCAATAAAAAGGCAAATTACCTGTTGACATCTGCAAAATGACTTAAATCTTTAAAATCTTGTGCATATGTCCTCTCACTTCCTAGCATGGTGACAGAATTTTTAATTAATGCTTCTAGTTATTGATTTTCTACAACTGACCATCCTCCAAAATTTTCTTACATGGACTTTTAAAAATAATTCTTATATTACGATTTCTAATAAATTGAAATTAATTTTCCTTAAAATTATTTGAGAATTTTATTTTGCATTTTCCATTTATTCCATCTCATTAAACATTAGTATCTAATATCTACCTCCAAATAGCCTCTAGCATTTTTAACATTTATACCACAATAAACTTTGATGGTTTAATAGTTGTCAAAGTATACTGCAATGTTTAGCTATACTGCTATTGCATATAAAATCAGAACTTGGTAAAGCATACCAAATATACACAAATGTACATTTTTTTTTATCCAGTAAGATTCAATTTATCTGAGGTAGACTGTTTTATATAGAAATATCCTGAACAAATAGGAATATGTTTTCTTCTTTTATAGATTAATACTTCCAAAAAGAGATAGCTTATTTGACAAAGTTTCTGAAACAAACTATGACCTCCTACAAAACTGAAGTGGTTGAAAAGACAAAATATTACTAGGTCACCAACAATACTATGTTTTTATTCGCTGGAATCTGGAGATTAAGGAAAAAATACACTCTACTCTAAGCCATGTTTGGTTGGAATTATTATCGTAATACTGTGAAGAAAATTTTCATTAAGTCATGGATTTTTATGTGTGAAGTACAAGTGGAGAATTATCTTTAGGAAATGGGAGAAAATTGCAACTACTTTTCAAATATAACCTTGACATTTTGAAAAATGCAGTCATGGATCTGTCCCCATGGGGACAAATATTTTACCCTTCATTTCTGCACCAAAATTCAGCACATCATAGCCAGATCTGATCTAATCTCCATGGTCTGTGTTAGGGGGGTTTTATGCTTATGTCCCAATGAACAGCAAAATTTACTGAATGTTTCTGTTCCCCACCCTTTCAATTGATTCTGACAGTCATCCTTTTTTTTAGCCTCAGGTTTTTCAAGATAAAAATCAGTTTTTATGCAGTAAAATAGATGATTCAGTCAAAAGAAAAAGTTTGTGAGAACTTCAAAGCAACCACAATCCTTGGGACTAAGAATTAGACCCTATGGCCCCATTCTCCCAATAGGACACACTTACAGAAATCAACATTGCTTACAAACATCCAGAGTTTGCCTTCATTTAACCCCTTATTAATGATAAATGGGAGGAAGGTTTAGAGTCTCTAAAATCCACTGCCTCGTAGGTCATTATTTTCTTTTTTTCTCCTCTTTGCATTGAGATAATCTATACAAAAGTGCTTTACCTAGTACCTGAAATAAATTAGTTATCCAATAATGTGTTCATTGTGGTCTTTTAATTGTTTTGTTTCATTCATTTTTCCCTTTACACCTTGAAAAGATACTAATTAAGAAATTTTAATCAATACAGTCAAAGAGCAGACATCCTGTTTATTATCTGCAGACCTTTCTAAATCTCTAGAACAAAAACAAAACTTTTTAATGAATCTCATCATTGGCAAGTTCTTACTGGTAATTTCATACGTGTGACTCATTAAAATTTTGCCTCTGTGTATGCTGAGGAATAGGAGAACTTCGATTTTTGTCACTTTGCCAATGTGCTCGACTTAAGCATGATCTCTTCTTATATTTCAATGTTGCTGTCTATCATGGGGTCTGAGGACCTGGCCTTTGAAAGCACTGTAGAACTTGTTTCCAATGCAAACACAGTAACTTCACTTCAACACCATATCACAATATATCTAAACAGCAAAATCACATAGTTAACCCAATATAACTCAATAACTTATTCATTTCAGGGTTTTATTTTTTCTTAATTGCTTTATATTTGTACTGTCCATGTGGAATTTCACTTTTATGTACCTCCATTTCCATAGTAGGCATACCAAACATTATGAACACAGTTTACTTACAAAGGCAAAAACTTTATGATAATTCATTTCATGCATTACTGTCTTTAACCTAATTGATTTTCCTCATGGAAAATTTTAACACATAAAATTACGTAGTGCCTTTGTTTGTTTACTTACTTGCCATCTCTCTTCTACACTAGAATATCAAGTTTAGGAGGGCAGGAACTGTATTTCTTTGCTGCTATATCCTCATTGAATACAGTACCTAGCACACATCAGATGTACAATAAAGATTTGTTAGATGAATGAGCAAATAAACAAAAGCACAGTAAATGTCTGTCTGTACTTGTTCAATCTTATGGAGGGTCAAAAACTTACACTATTAGGTGGGACAATATGGCTCCAATGGAATGGTATTGAGTATTTTGCTCCTCTTAGTTCACTTAGGCTCTGTCAAAGGACCAGAAGGCTAGGGTGTGGTTAAATCCCCTAAATAAGAAATATATTAAGAACTTACATTATTATTTGTAATCTCCAGGACTCCAAATTCTGTTTTTTTTTTTTATTCCATTTGTATCTTCCTTTCCCCAAATTATTTTATAGAGATCTGTCTGATCTATTGATCAGAGATCAACACTCTAGGTCAGAAATAGCCTAATAGAATCTCTATTCTTAATATTTCTAATAATGTTCTAAAAATAAAACCAAAACCAATGTACTCATAAACATCATTTGAGAATCATAAATTTATGACATTTCTCTGTTTACATAATATGTGCACATACATGTATACTATATACTCATATTCTTACAAAAACAAGAATATAAAATGCATATACAAATTGAGAAATAAACCAGGAAAATAGTTTGTAAAGAAGGAATGGCTCATATCAATTAAAATTGTACAGGTTTTCATAAATTTCTAGCTAACCTATTAGCAAATTGGAGGTTTTATTGAATGGCCAATTATCTCCTTAGGAAGTATATATCTTCTAGCCTCCAAAGGTGACAGACAGGGCCAAAACAGGAAATATTATTAATTGAATGGTATTAACAAGTTCTGAGTTCCAAGGTTGAAAAGTAAACTAGAGAGCTCCAAATGTGGAATTCCTGAAAAGTCAGAGAAATAAGTTCAACAGAAGAGCAACTGGCAAGGGATGGGATGTCTTAAAATTTGTTCATTGCATATATGATGTCTTTAAATATGCAGTTTTTGTTGTGCTAAAAAAAAAAAGTTCCCTTTTATGCCTAGTGTTTTAAAATTTTGTAATCATTGAAAATGCTGAACTTTATAAAATGTTGTTATGGGGCCTATGGGTGCCTTGGTAGGTTAAGTATCTATCTGCCTTTGGCTCAGGTCATGATTTGGGAGTCTTGGGATGGAGCCCCATGTAGGGCTGCCTGCTCAAGGAGTCTGCTTCTCCTTCTCCTCTGCCCCTCTCCTCACTTGTGCTTTCTTTCTCTCTCTCAAATAAAATCTTTTTTAAAATGTTATGACATCTACCAAGATACATATTTTTTTTTTAGCACAGTGACACATTGCCTGATACTCAAAGGATAAATCATCCTTGAATATTTGGATTAGATTTTTCTGTAATGTAATGTAATGTAATGTAATGTAATGTAATGTAATGTGTTACCATATTTTACATAGTAAACATACTATTGAATTTATATTATTTTACTGACCTTTTCCTTTATTACAAGTTTTTGGATTACCTTTACACTGTTGGACTGATTTAATTGTATAGGTTATCTCAAATCATTTTTCAGATCAGGTGGGGTAAAAATAATCACACATTTATGGCACAAGAAGGGTAAACAGAAGAACAACTTTGACTCTCATGCTTCCATCAATGAGAAAATAGTTATATTTTTATATATACATAAATATACATATTTATGTCATTATGTACATATTTGTACCCATATGAGATGTTACAATCAGTATATTGAGCAGTGATTCTTTTTTTTAAGGTTTTATTTATTTATTTGACAGAGAGCACAAGTAGGCAGAGAGCCAGGCAGAGAGAGAGGGGGAAGCAGGCTCCCCGCTGAGCAGAGAGCCCGATGCGGGGCTCGATCCCAGGACCCTGAGATCATGACCTGAGCTGAAGGCAAAGGTTTAACCCACTGTGCCACCCAGGCACCCTGAGTTTAGTATAATTTCTAGTTCAAATTTAGTTTCTAACTCTATCTTTATTAAAATATCAGACAATCAGGGTAACACAAGAAGTAAAAATAGTACAGGTTCCTGGCTATATTTTAACCTCTCTATACATATATATTTCTGCTGTTAAAGGCTCTAGACTCTATTCCTTCAGTATATAGACAGAGATAGAGACCCAGCCCTAGAAATAGTAGTTGTAACATCAGAATCATACAGTAGCAAAGCTTTTCAGTAAAAGGGTAGAGAAATAATCCTAACTGAGAATATCCTCTACCCTTCTATTGGCAGAAGGTCTCAACTATTACCCTAGAATATTATGCAGTAAAACACCTGGTACACAAGGTCAAATAACATTACTGATTTTATATATATATATATTTCTATTTTTATGACTGCCAATCAGGAAAATACTTCTCAGTCTATCTGTACATTTTAACACACATTCAATCCCCAATTTGGGGATGAGATAAATGACTGACCCATCAGACTCAAAAGTAGTATCCATTTCGATCACAGTAATTATAAACTACGTGAGTATAGGGGAGGCTATCCATTTAAATCACTTCATATTCTTTGTTCTAACTGAATTATGTCCCCTATACTCAACAAAAAATATGTTAGAATCATAATCTCCAGCACCTCAGAAGGTGATTCTGTTTTGGAAATGGGATCTTTATAGAGTTAAGTTAAACCCAGGCCATTTGGGTGGCCCCTAATCCAAAAGAACTGCTATCCTGATAAAAATGGGACATTTAGACAGAGAGAAGGAGACACGTAGAGGGAGGATGATATGAAGAGACATAGGGAGAAGACAGCAACTGACAAGCCAAGAGGAGAGGCCTAGAACAGCCCCTTACTCCATAACACTCAGAAGGAATCAATCCTGCCAACAACTTCATTTTAGACTACCAGCTTAAACTCTGAAAACAGTATGTTTCTTTTGTCTAAGACATGCAACGTGTAGCACTTTGTTATGGCATCCCTAGCAAGGAATTCACCATTGTAGTGATACCAAATGAGATTATTAAACAGTACAGGAAATCCAAAGTGAATTCATCCAGTCTTTCCGGTAACCTTTTGATACCAGGAAAACTTACACTCATGACCCTTGATATGACAATGTGATGGCTTTCAGTGCGGTGGTAGGATCTATGAAATTTTGTCATGTGGGTGCTCCCTGTCACAGATGTCCCTTGCCTATAGAATTCTTAATTACCTAAATACTTCTCAATAAAACAGTCTGTGCCAAGGTGTAGGTGTCCTAGATCAAAGTGTCCGTGTATTCCATTCGAAGTCAATATTTCTATTGACTATTTTTATTGCCAAGTCTGAATAGTAAACCCAGAAAGCAAATCACTGAGTATAGGCAGCCCCCAAAGTTATGCAGATATCTGTGATGGGTGGTGATGAGAATTGGGCAGCAACAGTAAGTGGTTGCAGAGAGACTGATCCATCTTTTCTCCTTGGGTGAATTTTGATTATAAAATACATCTTTTGTGTTAACATATGAAAAGCATATGCAAGATTAGATATCCTCCCCTCAATAAAACAGTAGAGAAGCACAAAGATAAAATTAAATCTCTTACAAAGAACATCAAAATGCGAATTGAGAGGCTTGATATTAGAGCTTATGTGACTTGGGACTGCCAATGTAAGGGTCATCCAGGGCCAGACCTACAAGTAAAGAAAAACATCCCATCGTAGTCCATCATCAAGAAGAGTAGCACTGCTACCCCTGAAAAGAAAAAAGAAAGAGAAGCACTGAAAGATGCTGTTAAATAATATTCAGGCTTAGGGCTCTGAGTGTATCTTTTTTGCAGGTAATGCCAGTCAGAAGACTCTGGTATGTAAAAGTCTTGGGAAAAGCATCTATGACTCCTGATCATATTAACTCATCACTTTCTTTAAATGTTATGACCTTTCAAGTCTGAA
Source organism: Mustela lutreola (assembly GCF_030435805.1). Classification (NCBI taxonomy): domain Eukaryota; kingdom Metazoa; phylum Chordata; class Mammalia; order Carnivora; family Mustelidae; genus Mustela; species Mustela lutreola. The sequence continues at coordinate 36,112,768 of NC_081297.1, read as the reverse complement.
GATTCCATAAATGCCTGAGACTGCACCAACCATTCTAGATCACCAGAACACACTGAATAAGACACAGAGAAGTTCGAGTCTTGAGGCTATTAAAGAATTCCCTCACGCCCTCTGAAAGTTTTTTTGTCTGAGATAGGTCACTTGACATGCAGAATCTCATGGCTCATATTCTTGTTAAATTTTTATCCAATAGTTCAAGTTATTTGTGAATTACTTTGACATGTCAGAATATAAATGTGCAGAAGACAGTGTGATGGAGGTTAATGGCCTAAACTCTCTTCCATTTCTGCAGTTTCGCACATAGTATTAGAAGCGATTATGAGATGTAAAAGGACCGTAACAATCATAAGGCTATAGAACCAGATGTTTACTTGAGGTTGAACATCAGATAAAAGATTTGAAACAGGGACAAGGTTGTTTGGGAGTGAGAACAAACAGCAGGTACAGCGAAACGGAGGCAAGTCCAGGGATTGGCTAAAATCAACCAGGAATATCCATCCCTTACTTTTCTACTTCACTGATTGCTAAAATAGATGGGGTCCACTTAAACAAATTAAAGAACAGACATTTAGATGGGATAAGGTTCTGTTATATGAAGCTTTTCTTACATTCCAGCTACTGTGTTTGTATGAGAATATAGTTAGATTTGATGCTTCTCTAAAGAGCAGTAGGTTCTGAGTACCTGGGAGACTCAGTGGGTTAAGCATGTACCTTTGGCTCGGGTCATGATCTCAGGGTCCTAGGATCAAGTTATGCATTGGGCTCCCTGATCAGCACACAGCCTGTTTCCTCCTTTCTCTCTTTCCTGCCTCTCTGCCTACTTGTGATCTCTGCCAAATAAATAAAATCTTTAAAAGAGAGAGAGAGATTAGTAGGTTCTGGTGGGGGAGGGTAGTTAATAAATACACTCATCCATGCATATAACACCAGAATTAAGTACGTCATCATTCTGTGAGAGACAGAGTATAGTATGGGATGTAGTCTTCCAGAGTTGAGATTACTGGTTCAATCTGGCTGTCCTAGTGAAAGTGATGGACAGAGGTTGGAAGAAGACAGATAGGAAAGATTTTTGTTTAATGTTCTTCAGAATCAGGATATGAATTCAGCATGCTTTCAGACACTTAATGTAGTGAAGGCTAAAACTCAGGACGGGAGCAAGACTGTCTGGGTTTGAATCCTCACTGTGAAACGCATTACAGAAGCAACAATGTAAATTAAAAAAAAAAAAAAAAAGAATCATTGTATTCTGTTGAGTGACTATAACGCTACAAATTTATCTATTCCATATCTATTCCATGAGCAGAGTTGGTTCCAGCTTTCGCAGAGTATTGATAAGAACTAATATATACATGGACATATGGACACTTTTTGTTTTGTGTTTAGAAGAGCAATTCTCTTAACTGCAGAGAACAGAGAATATAAAGGAGAGTAGTTAGCAGAGGGGAGTTTGGTGGGGAGATGGCTAAAAGAGGATGGGGATGAAAGAGCATACTTATCATACTCATCACGATGGAACACTGAGTAACATATAGAATGTTGAATCACCATGTCATACACCAGAAAGGAATAGAACACTATATGTTAACTGTACTGGAATTAAAATTTTTAAAAAAATTAAAAAGAAGTGGAATTCTGTGCTAAGAGGGTATGTATAATCGATGGACGTAACGGCAGTGCAGGATTGAAGAATTACTTCAGTAAACTATGACATTGGGTTGCAACATCCTAGCTCTGTTACTTCTGACTTTGACATGATGTCTCTTCTTTACCTAGTTTTTCTAATTCTCAATCCATAGCTATGGACTTCCCTATCATTCTTTCTTTCCTAATAATTATCTCTTTCCAAACATGCAAATACTAATGACAAGATCATTGACTATGGTCTTCTATTGCTCGTCTAATCAAGTCCTACTTGAGTTTCAATTTTTTAAATGCCAGCCTCTGATGCAGTTTATTATAAGGAGTCACTACTCCCAAGCATTCCTTGCATCCATTTTCCTGTGGCCACCTCATATGTGTCTCCTCATTTTATTATGGTTTGGTGTTGTTTTTATTGTTTTTGCCTGGGACCTGGCCAGCATCTGAGGATCTCAACTCCAGGACCATAACTAATATATTTCAATATTCCAGCACCAAATAGGCAGAATGTACAACACATAGAAGATATAAATACCCGTCACAAATACATGAATATTTAAGCGCATATCTCAAATTGTATTAACTGGGTTGGTTGTTTAAAAGATTTTATTTATATATTTGTCACACACAGAGAGAGATTATAAGTAGGCAGAGAAACAGGCAGGGTTGTGGGGGAAGCAGGCTACCTACTGAGCAGAGAGCCTAATGTAGGGCTTGATCGAAAGACCCCAGGATCATAACCTGAGCCAGAATCAGAAGCTTTAACCCACTGAGCCACCCAGGCGCCCCAGATAGGATTTGCTGGTTAAGCATGCAGTTTCCTCTTTTTGTCTACTATAATTAAACTAATCCTTTTGTGTTTGTCTTCTATACTTTTCTGCTATACACAGGGCCCACCATTTTGTCAATTTTTTTTTTTAAAGATTTTATTCTGTTGACTAGTTACAGAAATACATGTATAGACGAGGAGGCATTGGTGGTAAGGGTATTATTTCTTTTAGAGAACCTTACAAGGGATAAAGCAGTTCTTCCAGCTTCATAGTGTATTACTTAAGCTAAGTTTTATTACACCTCGTCACTCACTCAAATGTAACTTTTTAGTTAGTTGGTTTATTATTATTGTGAAAGCCTTTTCTATTGTATAAGATATCAAGACCGGGAGATGGCATTGTGAGCAGAGTGCCTTCCTAGGCAATGCACGCTGCTGCAGGGTTGAGGCCGTGTCTGCTTATTTCGGCTTGGCAGGGTGAACCCAGGACGCGAACATGGAGCCCGGAAAAGCAAAGCCCATGAGGCACCAGCTCTCCCGCAGCTCTTCTTCCCTGACGAAACAAAGCGAACGCCCAAAGACTTGTTGAGGAAGCGGTGGCGAAGTGCGGTTCGCTCCAAGCCCAAAGCTTCTGCGAAAGCACAGCATTCGCTGAGAAATCAGAGTCGGTTCTGCGGGCTGCTGCTGCTGCTGCATGCCTGAGCCCAGTCTCATGGTGGGGGAAACCCGCATATGGCGAAGGCCTCCTTGCCTGGGCATCTCCTCTGGGAAAGCACAGCATTCCTTGGGAAATCATAGTCGGGTTTGTGGGATGCTGCTGCTGCTTGCCTGAGCTAGTCTCCACAGCACAGTGGAAGAAACCCTCATGGAGCGAAATTCTCTTTGCCCTAGCATCCCCTCTGCCTGAGAGAGAAGCGTGGTTGCACTTCTGGAAAGGGCCTTAAAGAAAGAGACACGTCTGTCACCGTGCTCCCCAGGATCATGTCTGGGGAAGGCACAGCCTGCCGCCCCAGGAGAAGAAAAGGAGCCGTTGGCTTTGCTGTCGGGAAAGGGTCGTGAAGCAGGAGAGCCGGCCCTGGCAGGAACAGCGGGCCGGTGGCAAGACAAGTGTCACCCACTTCCTGTGCGGAGAGACTGGCTGCTAAGGAGACACGAGCGGACGACCTGTACAGGCGCGCGTGCTCCACTCTGAGGAAGGAGACTGGGCAGAAGGCAGGCCTGTCCTGGGCCTCTGGGCCCAAGGGGACAGTAGCTCCTTAGCCTCCTGTACCTGGTGCAGAAATGGGCTTGCCACCAGGCGCCTACCCTGAACTCGCAGAAACGGTTCCCTGAAAGAACAGTCAGATGCTGTCTTCCTCCAGGATGTGGCAGCGTTTGCGGAGGCATGGGGTGTGCCGGGGAAGGAGTGGTGACAGTCCCCCACAGCTCCCCATCCCAGTGCACGGGCGGTGTGCAAAGGTCTTGTCCCCTCTCCTCTCCTGCGGGGAAGGCACTGGCATAGACCCCGATCCACCGGAGTGCCAGAGCAAAAGGCCAAGCCTGCCTATGGCAGGAGATGGTAGTGTGCATAGAGTGCCATCCTAGGCCTCGCACGCTGCTGCAAGTTTGTGGCTGTGTCTGATTAGTTCAGCTTGGCAGGGTGAACCCAGGGCGAGAACATGGTGCCCGGGAAGAAAGGCCCCACAACCCTGCAGCAGCGTGCGTGGCCTAGGATGGCACTCTGCACACAATGCCATTTCCCAGTAGGCAAGCCCTGCACTTTTGCTCTGGAGTCCAGGTGGACAGGGGACTAGGCCAGTGCCTTCCCCAGCTGAGAGGAGACGCAACAGGATCCCTGCAATCTGCCCGTTCCCTGGGATGGGGAGCTGTGTGAGAGTGTCACCACTCTTTCCCCGGCACACCCCATGTCTCCGCGAACGCTGCCACATCCTGGAGGAAGACGGCATCTGACTGCCCGTTCCTTCAGGAGCTGGTGACACTCAGGGCCTGCTGTTCCTGAGTTCAGGGTAGGCGCCTGGTGGCAAGCCCATTTCTGCACCAGGTACAGGAGGCTAAGGAGCTACTGTCCCCTTGGGCCCAGAGGCCCAGGACAGGCCTGCCTTCTGCCCAGTCTCCTTCCTCAGAGTGGAGCACGCGCGCCTGTACAGGTCGTCCGCTCGTGTCTCCTTAGCAGCCAGTCTCTCCGCACAGGAAGTGGGTGACACTTGTCTTGCCACCGGCCCGCTGTTCCTGCCAGGGCCGGCTCTCCTGCTTCACGACCCTTTCCCGACAGCAAAGCCAACGGCTCCTTTTCTTCTCCTGGGGCGGCAGGCTGTGCCTTCCCCAGACATGATCCTGGGGAGCACGGTGACAGACGTGTCTCTTTCTTTAAGGCCCTTTCCAGATGTGCAACCATGCTTCTCTCTCAGGTAGAGGGGATGCTAGGGCAAAGAGAATTTCGCTCCATGAGGGTTTCTTCCAACGTGCTGTGGAGACTAGCTCAGGCAAGCAGCAGCAGCAGCACCCCACAAAACCGACTCTGATGTCCCAAGGAATGCTGTGCTTTCCCAGAGGAGATGCCCAGGCAAAGAGGCTTTCTCTGTATGCGGGTTTCTCCCACCGTGAGACTGGGCTCAGGCAAGCAGCAGCAGCAGCCCACAGAACTGACTCTGATTTCTCAGCGAATGCTGTGCTTTCGCAGAGGCTTTGGGCTTGGAGCGAACCGCACTTCGCTGCTGCTTCCTCAGCAAGGCTTTGGGCGTTCGCTCTGTCGCGTCAGGGAAGAAGAGCTGCTGGAGAGCTGGTGCCTCTTGGGCCTTGCTTTCCCAGGATCCATGTTCGCGTCCTGGGTTCATCCTGCCAAGCCGAAATAAGCAGACACGGCCTCGACCCTGCAGCAGCGTGCGTGGCCTAGGATGGCACTAGGCTCACAATGCCATCTCCCGGCGTAGCAAGGCGTGCCCTTTTGCTCTGGAGTCCAGGTGGACAGGGGACTAGCCAGTGCCTTCCCCAGCCGAGAGGAGACTCGACAGGATCACTGCACACCGCCCGTGCCCTGGGATGGGGAGTAATGGGTAACTGTCCCTCCTTCCCCGGGACACCCCCTGCCTCCACCAACACTGCCACATCCTGGAGAAAGACAGGATCTGACTGCTCGTTCCTCCAGGAGCTGTTTCTGCGAGTTCAGGGCCGGGCGCCCGGTGGCAAGCCCATGTCTGCATCAGGGACAGGTGGCCAAGGAGCTGCTGTCCCCTTGGGCCCAGAGGCCCAGGACAGGCATGCCTTCTGCCAGACTCCTTCCTCAGAGTGGAGTACGCGCCCCTGCCCTACCGTCCCCTGGTGTCTTCTTAGCAGCCAGGCTTCCATCTCTCCGAGCACAGGGAGAGGATGACACTTGTCTTGCCACCTGCCCGCTGTTCCAGCCATGGCAGGCTCTCCTGCTTAACGACCGTTTCCCGACCGCAAGGCCAACAGCTCCTTCCCTACTCCCGGAGCGGCGTGCTGCGCCTTCCCCAGACAGGCTCCTGGGGAGCTCAGTGACAGACTTGTCCCTTTCCTTAAGGCTGTTTCAACAGGTGCAACCATGCTTCTCTCTCAGGCAGAGGGGATGCCTGGCCTAGAGGATTTTACTCCATACGGGTTTCTCCCACGGTGCTTCGGAGATTATATTCAGGAAAGCGGCATCAGAATCCCTCCTAATCAACATTGATTTCCCAGCGAATGCTGTGCTTTCCAGAGGGGGTGCACATACAAACAGGCTTTTGATCTATGCGGGTTTCTCCCACCATGACACTGGGCTCAGGCAAGCAGCAGCAGCATCCCGCAGACCTGACTCTGATTTCCCAAGAATGCTGTGCTTTCCCAGAGGGGATTCCCGGGCAAAGAGGCTTTCGCGCTATCCGGGTTTCTTCCAGCATGCTGTGAATACTAGACTAAGGCAAGCAGCAACAGTAGCCCACAGAACCGACTCTGATTTCCCAGAGACTGCTATGCTTTCGCAGAGGTTTTCAGCTTGGCACGAACCGCACTTCGCTGCTGATTCCTCAGCAAGGCTTTGGGCGTTTGCTCTGTCACGTCAGGGAAGAAAAGCTGCGGGAGAGCTGGTGCCTCTTGGGCCTTGCTTTCCCGGGGTCCATGGTCGTGCCCTGGGTTCACCCTGCCAGTCCCAACTAAGCAGACACAGCCACAACCCTTCAGCAGCGTGCAAGGCCTAGGATGGCATTCTATGCACACTACCATCTCCTGCCATAGGCCAGGCTTGGCCTTCAGCTCTGGCACTCCGGTGGACTCAGGGAATATGCCAGTGCCTTTGCCACAGGAGAGTAGAGGCGACAGGATCCCTGCACACCGCTCGAGCACTGGGATGGGGAGCTGTGGGGGACTGTTCCCACTAATTTCCCGGCACACCCCCTGCCACTGCGAACGCTGCCACATCCTGGAGGAAGACGACATCTGACTGTCCGTTTCTCCAGGGGGCTGTTTCTGCCAGTTCCTGGGATGGCGCCTGGTGGCAAGCCCAAGTCTGCCTAGGGACAGGTGGCCAAGGAATGCTGTCCCCTTGGGAATAGAGGCACAGGACAGGGCTGCATTCTGCCCAGACTGCTTCCACAGAGTGGAGAACGCGCGCCTGTCCTAGTCATCCGGTCCTGTCTCCTTAGCAGCCAGGCTTCCATTTCTCTGCACAGGGAGCGGGTGACACTTGTCTTGCCACCGGCCCACTGTTCCTGCCAGGGCCGGCTCTCCTGCTTCACGACTGTTTCCCACCAGCAAGGCCAATGGCTCCTTTTCTTCTCACGGGGCGGCGTGCTGCGCCTTCCCCAGACATGCTCCTGGGGAGCGTGGTGATAGACGTGCTTCTTTCCTTAAGGCCCTTTCCAGAAGTGCAACCACGCTTCTCTCTCAGGCAGAGGGGATGCTAGGGCAAAGAGAATTTCGCTCCATGAGGGTTTCTTCCACCGTGCTGTGGAGACTAGCTCAGGCAAGCAGCAGCAGCATCCCACAAACCCGACTATGATTTCCCAAGGAATGCTGTGCTTTCCCAGAGGAGATGCCCAGGCAAGGAGGCCTTCGCCATATGCGGGTTTCCCCCACCATGAGACTGGGCTCAGGCATGCAGCAGCAGCAGCAGCCCGCAGAACCGACTCTGATTTCTCAGCGAATGCTGTGCTTTCGCAGAAGCTTTGGGCTTGGAGCGAACCGCACTTCGCCACCGCTTCCTCAACAAGTCTTTGGGCGTTCGCTTTGTTTCGTCAGGGAAGAAGAGCTGCGGGAGAGCTGGTGCCTCATGGGCTTTGCTTTTCCGGGCTCCATGTTCGCGTCCTGGGTTCACCCTGCCAAGCCGAAATAAGCAGACACGGCCTCAACCCTGCAGCAGCGTGCATTGCCTAGGAAGGCACTCTGCTCACAATGCCATCTCCCGGTCTTGATATCTTATACAATAGAAAAGGCTTTCACAATAATAATAAACCAACTAACTAAAAAGTTACATTTGAGTGAGTGACGAGGTGTAATAAAACTTAGCTTAAGTAATACACTATGAAGCTGGAAGAACTGCTTTATCCCTTGTAAGGTTCTCTAAAAGAAATAATACCCTTACCACCAATGCCTCCTCGTCTATACATGTATTTCTGTAACTAGTCAACAGAATAAAATCTTTAAAAAAAAAAATTGACAAAATGGTGGGCCCTGTGTATAGCAGAAAAGTATAGAAGACAAACACAAAAGGATTAGTTTAATTATAGTAGACAAAAAGAGGAAACTGCATGCTTAACCAGCAAATCCTATCTGGGGCGCCTGGGTGGCTCAGTGGGTTAAAGCTTCTGATTCTGGCTCAGGTTATGATCCTGGGGTCTTTCGATCAAGCCCTACATTAGGCTCTCTGCTCAGTAGGTAGCCTGCTTCCCCCACAACCCTGCCTGTTTCTCTGCCTACTTATAATCTCTCTCTGTGTGTGACAAATATATAAATAAAATCTTTTAAACAACCAACCCAGTTAATACAATTTGAGATATGCGCTTAAATATTCATGTATTTGTGACGGGTATTTATATCTTCTATGTGTTGTACATTCTGCCTATTTGGTGCTGGAATATTGAAATATATTAGTTATGGTCCTGGAGTTGAGATCCTCAGATGCTGGCCAGGTCCCAGGCAAAAACAATAAAAACAACACCAAACCATAATAAAATGAGGAGACACATATGAGGTGGCCACAGGAAAATGGATGCAAGGAATGCTTGGGAGTAGTGACTCCTTATAATAAACTGCATCAGAGGCTGGCATTTAAAAAATTGAAACTCAAGTAGGACTTGATTAGACGAGCAATAGAAGACCATAGTCAATGATCTTGTCATTAGTATTTGCATGTTTGGAAAGAGATAATTATTAGGAAAGAAAGAATGATAGGGAAGTCCATAGCTATGGATTGAGAATTAGAAAAACTAGGTAAAGAAGAGACATCATGTCAAAGTCAGAAGTAACAGAGCTAGGATGTTGCAACCCAATGTCATAGTTTACTGAAGTAATTCTTCAATCCTGCACTGCCGTTACGTCCATCGATTATACATACCCTCTTAGCACAGAATTCCACTTCTTTTTAATTTTTTTAAAAATTTTAATTCCAGTACAGTTAACATATAGTGTTCTATTCCTTTCTGGTGTATGACATGGTGATTCAACATTCTATATGTTACTCAGTGTTCCATCGTGATGAGTATGATAAGTATGCTCTTTCATCCCCATCCTCTTTTAGCCATCTCCCCACCAAACTCCCCTCTGCTAACTACTCTCCTTTATATTCTCTGTTCTCTGCAGTTAAGAGAATTGCTCTTCTAAACACAAAACAAAAAGTGTCCATATGTCCATGTATATATTAGTTCTTATCAATACTCTGCGAAAGCTGGAACCAACTCTGCTCATGGAATAGATATGGAATAGATAAATTTGTAGCGTTATAGTCACTCAACAGAATACAATGATTCTTTTTTTTTTTTTTTTTAATTTACATTGTTGCTTCTGTAATGCGTTTCACAGTGAGGATTCAAACCCAGACAGTCTTGCTCCCGTCCTGAGTTTTAGCCTTCACTACATTAAGTGTCTGAAAGCATGCTGAATTCATATCCTGATTCTGAAGAACATTAAACAAAAATCTTTCCTATCTGTCTTCTTCCAACCTCTGTCCATCACTTTCACTAGGACAGCCAGATTGAACCAGTAATCTCAACTCTGGAAGACTACATCCCATACTATACTCTGTCTCTCACAGAATGATGACGTACTTAATTCTGGTGTTATATGCATGGATGAGTGTATTTATTAACTACCCTCCCCCACCAGAACCTACTAATCTCTCTCTCTCTTTTAAAGATTTTATTTATTTGGCAGAGATCACAAGTAGGCAGAGAGGCAGGAAAGAGAGAAAGGAGGAAACAGGCTGTGTGCTGATCAGGGAGCCCAATGCATAACTTGATCCTAGGACCCTGAGATCATGACCCGAGCCAAAGGTACATGCTTAACCCACTGAGTCTCCCAGGTACTCAGAACCTACTGCTCTTTAGAGAAGCATCAAATCTAACTATATTCTCATACAAACACAGTAGCTGGAATGTAAGAAAAGCTTCATATAACAGAACCTTATCCCATCTAAATGTCTGTTCTTTAATTTGTTTAAGTGGACCCCATCTATTTTAGCAATCAGTGAAGTAGAAAAGTAAGGGATGGATATTCCTGGTTGATTTTAGCCAATCCCTGGACTTGCCTCCGTTTCGCTGTACCTGCTGTTTGTTCTCACTCCCAAACAACCTTGTCCCTGTTTCAAATCTTTTATCTGATGTTCAACCTCAAGTAAACATCTGGTTCTATAGCCTTATGATTGTTACGGTCCTTTTACATCTCATAATCGCTTCTAATACTATGTGCGAAACTGCAGAAATGGAAGAGAGTTTAGGCCATTAACCTCCATCACACTGTCTTCTGCACATTTATATTCTGACATGTCAAAGTAATTCACAAATAACTTGAACTATTGGATAAAAATTTAACAAGAATATGAGCCATGAGATTCTGCATGTCAAGTGACCTATCTCAGACAAAAAAACTTTCAGAGGGCGTGAGGGAATTCTTTAATAGCCTCAAGACTCGAACTTCTCTGTGTCTTATTCAGTGTGTTCTGGTGATCTAGAATGGTTGGTGCAGTCTCAGGCATTTATGGAATCTTCAGACTTGAAAGGTCATAACATTTAAAGAAAGTGATGAGTTAATATGATCAGGAGTCATAGATGCTTTTCCCAAGACTTTTACATACCAGAGTCTTCTGACTGGCATTACCTGCAAAAAAGATACACTCAGAGCCCTAAGCCTGAATATTATTTAACAGCATCTTTCAGTGCTTCTCTTTCTTTTTTCTTTTCAGGGGTAGCAGTGCTACTCTTCTTGATGATGGACTACGATGGGATGTTTTTCTTTACTTGTAGGTCTGGCCCTGGATGACCCTTACATTGGCAGTCCCAAGTCACATAAGCTCTAATATCAAGCCTCTCAATTCGCATTTTGATGTTCTTTGTAAGAGATTTAATTTTATCTTTGTGCTTCTCTACTGTTTTATTGAGGGGAGGATATCTAATCTTGCATATGCTTTTCATATGTTAACACAAAAGATGTATTTTATAATCAAAATTCACCCAAGGAGAAAAGATGGATCAGTCTCTCTGCAACCACTTACTGTTGCTGCCCAATTCTCATCACCACCCATCACAGATATCTGCATAACTTTGGGGGCTGCCTATACTCAGTGATTTGCTTTCTGGGTTTACTATTCAGACTTGGCAATAAAAATAGTCAATAGAAATATTGACTTCGAATGGAATACACGGACACTTTGATCTAGGACACCTACACCTTGGCACAGACTGTTTTATTGAGAAGTATTTAGGTAATTAAGAATTCTATAGGCAAGGGACATCTGTGACAGGGAGCACCCACATGACAAAATTTCATAGATCCTACCACCGCACTGAAAGCCATCACATTGTCATATCAAGGGTCATGAGTGTAAGTTTTCCTGGTATCAAAAGGTTACCGGAAAGACTGGATGAATTCACTTTGGATTTCCTGTACTGTTTAATAATCTCATTTGGTATCACTACAATGGTGAATTCCTTGCTAGGGATGCCATAACAAAGTGCTACACGTTGCATGTCTTAGACAAAAGAAACATACTGTTTTCAGAGTTTAAGCTGGTAGTCTAAAATGAAGTTGTTGGCAGGATTGATTCCTTCTGAGTGTTATGGAGTAAGGGGCTGTTCTAGGCCTCTCCTCTTGGCTTGTCAGTTGCTGTCTTCTCCCTATGTCTCTTCATATCATCCTCCCTCTACGTGTCTCCTTCTCTCTGTCTAAATGTCCCATTTTTATCAGGATAGCAGTTCTTTTGGATTAGGGGCCACCCAAATGGCCTGGGTTTAACTTAACTCTATAAAGATCCCATTTCCAAAACAGAATCACCTTCTGAGGTGCTGGAGATTATGATTCTAACATATTTTTTGTTGAGTATAGGGGACATAATTCAGTTAGAACAAAGAATATGAAGTGATTTAAATGGATAGCCTCCCCTATACTCACGTAGTTTATAATTACTGTGATCGAAATGGATACTACTTTTGAGTCTGATGGGTCAGTCATTTATCTCATCCCCAAATTGGGGATTGAATGTGTGTTAAAATGTACAGATAGACTGAGAAGTATTTTCCTGATTGGCAGTCATAAAAATAGAAATATATATATATATAAAATCAGTAATGTTATTTGACCTTGTGTACCAGGTGTTTTACTGCATAATATTCTAGGGTAATAGTTGAGACCTTCTGCCAATAGAAGGGTAGAGGATATTCTCAGTTAGGATTATTTCTCTACCCTTTTACTGAAAAGCTTTGCTACTGTATGATTCTGATGTTACAACTACTATTTCTAGGGCTGGGTCTCTATCTCTGTCTATATACTGAAGGAATAGAGTCTAGAGCCTTTAACAGCAGAAATATATATGTATAGAGAGGTTAAAATATAGCCAGGAACCTGTACTATTTTTACTTCTTGTGTTACCCTGATTGTCTGATATTTTAATAAAGATAGAGTTAGAAACTAAATTTGAACTAGAAATTATACTAAACTCAGGGTGCCTGGGTGGCACAGTGGGTTAAACCTTTGCCTTCAGCTCAGGTCATGATCTCAGGGTCCTGGGATCGAGCCCCGCATCGGGCTCTCTGCTCAGCGGGGAGCCTGCTTCCCCCTCTCTCTCTGCCTGGCTCTCTGCCTACTTGTGCTCTCTGTCAAATAAATAAATAAAACCTTAAAAAAAAGAATCACTGCTCAATATACTGATTGTAACATCTCATATGGGTACAAATATGTACATAATGACATAAATATGTATATTTATGTATATATAAAAATATAACTATTTTCTCATTGATGGAAGCATGAGAGTCAAAGTTGTTCTTCTGTTTACCCTTCTTGTGCCATAAATGTGTGATTATTTTTACCCCACCTGATCTGAAAAATGATTTGAGATAACCTATACAATTAAATCAGTCCAACAGTGTAAAGGTAATCCAAAAACTTGTAATAAAGGAAAAGGTCAGTAAAATAATATAAATTCAATAGTATGTTTACTATGTAAAATATGGTAACACATTACATTACATTACATTACATTACATTACATTACATTACAGAAAGATCTAATCCAAATATTCAAGGATGATTTATCCTTTGAGTATCAGGCAATGTGTCACTGTGCTAAAAAAAAAATATGTATCTTGGTAGATGTCATAACATTTTAAAAAAGATTTTATTTGAGAGAGAGAAAGAAAGCACAAGTGAGGAGAGGGGCAGAGGAGAAGGAGAAGCAGACTCCTTGAGCAGGCAGCCCTACATGGGGCTCCATCCCAAGACTCCCAAATCATGACCTGAGCCAAAGGCAGATAGATACTTAACCTACCAAGGCACCCATAGGCCCCATAACAACATTTTATAAAGTTCAGCATTTTCAATGATTACAAAATTTTAAAACACTAGGCATAAAAGGGAACTTTTTTTTTTTAGCACAACAAAAACTGCATATTTAAAGACATCATATATGCAATGAACAAATTTTAAGACATCCCATCCCTTGCCAGTTGCTCTTCTGTTGAACTTATTTCTCTGACTTTTCAGGAATTCCACATTTGGAGCTCTCTAGTTTACTTTTCAACCTTGGAACTCAGAACTTGTTAATACCATTCAATTAATAATATTTCCTGTTTTGGCCCTGTCTGTCACCTTTGGAGGCTAGAAGATATATACTTCCTAAGGAGATAATTGGCCATTCAATAAAACCTCCAATTTGCTAATAGGTTAGCTAGAAATTTATGAAAACCTGTACAATTTTAATTGATATGAGCCATTCCTTCTTTACAAACTATTTTCCTGGTTTATTTCTCAATTTGTATATGCATTTTATATTCTTGTTTTTGTAAGAATATGAGTATATAGTATACATGTATGTGCACATATTATGTAAACAGAGAAATGTCATAAATTTATGATTCTCAAATGATGTTTATGAGTACATTGGTTTTGGTTTTATTTTTAGAACATTATTAGAAATATTAAGAATAGAGATTCTATTAGGCTATTTCTGACCTAGAGTGTTGATCTCTGATCAATAGATCAGACAGATCTCTATAAAATAATTTGGGGAAAGGAAGATACAAATGGAATAAAAAAAAAAAACAGAATTTGGAGTCCTGGAGATTACAAATAATAATGTAAGTTCTTAATATATTTCTTATTTAGGGGATTTAACCACACCCTAGCCTTCTGGTCCTTTGACAGAGCCTAAGTGAACTAAGAGGAGCAAAATACTCAATACCATTCCATTGGAGCCATATTGTCCCACCTAATAGTGTAAGTTTTTGACCCTCCATAAGATTGAACAAGTACAGACAGACATTTACTGTGCTTTTGTTTATTTGCTCATTCATCTAACAAATCTTTATTGTACATCTGATGTGTGCTAGGTACTGTATTCAATGAGGATATAGCAGCAAAGAAATACAGTTCCTGCCCTCCTAAACTTGATATTCTAGTGTAGAAGAGAGATGGCAAGTAAGTAAACAAACAAAGGCACTACGTAATTTTATGTGTTAAAATTTTCCATGAGGAAAATCAATTAGGTTAAAGACAGTAATGCATGAAATGAATTATCATAAAGTTTTTGCCTTTGTAAGTAAACTGTGTTCATAATGTTTGGTATGCCTACTATGGAAATGGAGGTACATAAAAGTGAAATTCCACATGGACAGTACAAATATAAAGCAATTAAGAAAAAATAAAACCCTGAAATGAATAAGTTATTGAGTTATATTGGGTTAACTATGTGATTTTGCTGTTTAGATATATTGTGATATGGTGTTGAAGTGAAGTTACTGTGTTTGCATTGGAAACAAGTTCTACAGTGCTTTCAAAGGCCAGGTCCTCAGACCCCATGATAGACAGCAACATTGAAATATAAGAAGAGATCATGCTTAAGTCGAGCACATTGGCAAAGTGACAAAAATCGAAGTTCTCCTATTCCTCAGCATACACAGAGGCAAAATTTTAATGAGTCACACGTATGAAATTACCAGTAAGAACTTGCCAATGATGAGATTCATTAAAAAGTTTTGTTTTTGTTCTAGAGATTTAGAAAGGTCTGCAGATAATAAACAGGATGTCTGCTCTTTGACTGTATTGATTAAAATTTCTTAATTAGTATCTTTTCAAGGTGTAAAGGGAAAAATGAATGAAACAAAACAATTAAAAGACCACAATGAACACATTATTGGATAACTAATTTATTTCAGGTACTAGGTAAAGCACTTTTGTATAGATTATCTCAATGCAAAGAGGAGAAAAAAAGAAAATAATGACCTACGAGGCAGTGGATTTTAGAGACTCTAAACCTTCCTCCCATTTATCATTAATAAGGGGTTAAATGAAGGCAAACTCTGGATGTTTGTAAGCAATGTTGATTTCTGTAAGTGTGTCCTATTGGGAGAATGGGGCCATAGGGTCTAATTCTTAGTCCCAAGGATTGTGGTTGCTTTGAAGTTCTCACAAACTTTTTCTTTTGACTGAATCATCTATTTTACTGCATAAAAACTGATTTTTATCTTGAAAAACCTGAGGCTAAAAAAAAGGATGACTGTCAGAATCAATTGAAAGGGTGGGGAACAGAAACATTCAGTAAATTTTGCTGTTCATTGGGACATAAGCATAAAACCCCCCTAACACAGACCATGGAGATTAGATCAGATCTGGCTATGATGTGCTGAATTTTGGTGCAGAAATGAAGGGTAAAATATTTGTCCCCATGGGGACAGATCCATGACTGCATTTTTCAAAATGTCAAGGTTATATTTGAAAAGTAGTTGCAATTTTCTCCCATTTCCTAAAGATAATTCTCCACTTGTACTTCACACATAAAAATCCATGACTTAATGAAAATTTTCTTCACAGTATTACGATAATAATTCCAACCAAACATGGCTTAGAGTAGAGTGTATTTTTTCCTTAATCTCCAGATTCCAGCGAATAAAAACATAGTATTGTTGGTGACCTAGTAATATTTTGTCTTTTCAACCACTTCAGTTTTGTAGGAGGTCATAGTTTGTTTCAGAAACTTTGTCAAATAAGCTATCTCTTTTTGGAAGTATTAATCTATAAAAGAAGAAAACATATTCCTATTTGTTCAGGATATTTCTATATAAAACAGTCTACCTCAGATAAATTGAATCTTACTGGATAAAAAAAAATGTACATTTGTGTATATTTGGTATGCTTTACCAAGTTCTGATTTTATATGCAATAGCAGTATAGCTAAACATTGCAGTATACTTTGACAACTATTAAACCATCAAAGTTTATTGTGGTATAAATGTTAAAAATGCTAGAGGCTATTTGGAGGTAGATATTAGATACTAATGTTTAATGAGATGGAATAAATGGAAAATGCAAAATAAAATTCTCAAATAATTTTAAGGAAAATTAATTTCAATTTATTAGAAATCGTAATATAAGAATTATTTTTAAAAGTCCATGTAAGAAAATTTTGGAGGATGGTCAGTTGTAGAAAATCAATAACTAGAAGCATTAATTAAAAATTCTGTCACCATGCTAGGAAGTGAGAGGACATATGCACAAGATTTTAAAGATTTAAGTCATTTTGCAGATGTCAACAGGTAATTTGCCTTTTTATTGGACAATTATTTTTAGTCCATAAACCACTGATACAGAAAAATAGTACCAAAATTATGGCCTCTCTGCAGAAATTAAACTATATCTTTGTAAGAAATACTCAAACATGAAACATCATTTGGATTCAACTAAATATTATAAATATTATAATATTTATAAATATATAAATATTATAACTATCATTTAAATATTATAAATATTATTTAAATATTATAATATTATAAATATTATAATGTCTGTATGTTAAAATCAGACATTTTCACATGGATCATCTTTTTTTTTTTTTCAAGATTTCATTTGTTTATTTGAGAGGGAAAGAGAGGGAGAGAGTGTGGGCACGCAAGTGGGGTGGAACAGGGGTAGGGGCAGAGGGAGAAGGACAAGTCAATTCCCCACTGAGCAGGGATCCAAATTCTGGGCTTGGTCCCAGGACCCTGAAATCCCACCTGAGCTGAATGCAACCACTTTAACAGAGTGACCCACCCAGGCACCTCTTCATGTGGATTGTCTTAGGTCATCTTCACAAGGACCTTGTGGAGCAATTATTTCAATTTTAAAGATAAGCAGATTAGACTTAGAGAGTTAGAGAGTCTAAGGAACTTGTTCAGAATCTCAGCTACTTGATGGTCAATGTGAACCTTAACTGAGCTCTTCTACCCCCAAATATAGTGCTTTTCCCACTACCTACACCAACTGAAGTAATTAATAGCCTCATTTGGACATCTCAATAAATAGCTTATCTCTTCAGTAAATATCTACAAGATTTCTACTATTTCTGACATCTCTGCGTTACCTCGTGGAGATTGAAGAGTTACCTTGACTGATCTCAAGTAAATTTTGTTCTTCTGTATGTTGTTTAATATGTTGTCTTTCTCTGGCAGCTTTCAAAACTTTCAAATGAAGCATAAATTTGACTGTATGTGTGTAGATGTTATTCTCCTTGCATTTACTATGTTTATGTTCTAATGAGCTTGAATTTGTACATTTATGATTTTCACCAAATTTGAGAAACAAGCCACATTTCTTCATCCATTTATTCTGTCCCTTTATTTTTTTTTTCCTCTCCTGGTACAATCACTGCATATATGTTAGGCCATCTTCAATTGTTGCACTTTTTCTGAGTCTGTTCATTTTTTGCATTTAATTCTCTCATCTAATTTATTATTTATCTGTCTTAAAGTTCATTTACTTTATCTTCACTATGTTGTTAATCCCGTCAGGTGAAATTTTTATTTCAGATTGTATTTTCCACTCTTTAAATTCTTTTTTATTCTTATAGCTTCTATTCTTTTGCTGAGATTTGTCTTTTTATTCATCATCAATGTATTTCCATATCCATGAAGATAGTTATAGTAGCTTGTTTAAAATCTGTTCTGATGCCAACATCTTGATCCATCTCTACTTTTGTCTTTGCTGATTGTTTTTTTCTTTGAGTGTGGCATCTTTCCATTTCATTGGAATTTGTCTAATTTGGATTTGTGTTCTGGGTATGAATTATACACTGTAGAGATTCTGGATTAGGTTATATTCTTTCAAAGAATGTTGTTGTTGTTATTGTTGAGTGTGCAGTTTGACAGAACTCAAACTACATTTTTTTTTCCATGTGGCGCATGGCAAGTTCGCCAAATATTTAGGCATAATGTGATGTTTCTACCTTATCTCTCTTTTTAGAAATCCTCCCCTCACTCTACTCTGCACCCTCTTAATTTTTCAGCTGTGTAGTTGTCCCAGACTCTGCTCTTCTTGGTTCATCAGTCTATTAAAAAAGTTTTATCACATCCACATTGTAGTTGCACAACATTACACTAATATTGGTGCTGTCTGTCCTCAGGTTCTGAGTGGTGAAACTAGGACGCTTGCCTAGGATTTTTCTCTTCTAGCAAGTGTTGACTTACCTGTAACATATGTCTGCTTTGCACAGTCTTCAGTGACCTTAGATAATTGCTTTTCTTTACACATTACACTGTAGTTTATGGAATCATATAACATCTGGTGTTTGTACCTGGCTTCTTTTGCTTAGCATAATGCTTTAAAATTAATTTGCAATGTTGTATATATAAGAGATTATTCCCTTATGTTCATACTCTTTTACTATTGAGTAGTATTTTGTTGTGTGAATATGGCACAATGTGTTAATCCATTAACTAATGAACACTTGGGTTGTTTTTAGTTTGGACTATTCTGAATAAAGTTCTTTAAAAATTCAAATAGAAGATGTTGGATGGAAATATAGTTTTGTTTTTTTTTTTTTTTTTTTGGAAATACTTGGTCATGTGTAGGTGTTACATATAACTTAAAGTATAAATTTTTTTTTCAAAGGCAATGACATTATTTTATATTCCCATCAATAATGTCTGTGATTTCCTGTAGATCCACATTTTCACTTGGTATTATCAGTCTTTAAAACAGTAATCATTCTAGGGGTGCCTGGGTGGCTATATCCTCAGAACCTATTCATCTTTTACCTGGAAGTTTGTACCCTTTGACCAACATCTCTCCATATTCCTCAGCACCTAACTCTTTGCAACCACCATTCTACTCTCTAGGTAGAAAGCCTTTTTCAGATTCCAAATATAAGAGATAACACATGATATTTTTCTTTTCTGACTAATTTCACTTGGCATGATGCCCTCAGTTTCCACCCGTGTTGTTACAAAAGGAAGGACAGGAAAATACCAGGGACTGACACTGACAGAGTCACCACGATCTGGAGCAATGCTGATCAATGTTTCTGGGGGAAGACAATATAGCACTGCCTCTTGAAGTTTTCTGGCATCAAAGCAACACATGTTGCTCTGCTCTTATTTTATTGGCCAAAACAAATCACATGTCCCGACCTATCTTCAAAGCACATTCTTACCATGAATCTGGAAGGTTATTGGTTATTAGTCTTCATGTCAACCATCACTCATTAAAAATAACATTAGATAAGGATTCTAATTCAAAATGTGTAGCCTGCATAATCATTTTAGTCTTGTGGTTTTAAAGTCAAAGGTCAAAGATTATGCATAATATTGGAATATTTAAGAGAACTTGATGTCCATCATGTCTATAAGTTTAATTTATTATGTATAGAAGAGTTAAATATATGAAAGATTTTAAATATTTTTGTAAATTGGACATTTAATTATCCAAATAGATATAGATGCAATTAAAAATATTTAAAGAGGGCGCCTGGGTGGCTCAGTGGGTGGGGCCACTGTCGTGATCTCAGGGTCCTGGGATCGAGTCCCGTGTCAGGCTCTCGGGACTCGGCAGGGGGCCTGCTTCCCTTCCTCTCTCTCTGCCTGCCTCTCTGCCTACTTGTGATCTCTCTCTGTCAAATAAATAAATAAAATCTTTAAAAAATAGATTTAAAGAAATCTAAACTAACTTTTAAAAATTTTTAAAAGATTTTATATATTTATTTGAGAGGGAAAGAGACAGTGTGTGTGCGTGCATGTTCCTGAGAGCAAGGGGGAGGGGCAGAGGCAAAGGGAGAGGTACAGGCAGACATGCTGGGTGAAGTGCCCACCTTGGGGCTTTTTCACAGCCCTGAGATCACCACCTGAGCCAAAACCAGAGTCAGATGCTTAACTGACTGAGCCACTCAGGTGCCCTAAGCTAACTTTTTAATGTGTTTATAAAGTAATCTCAGTCTCCTTAGAAGTGATTGTTAATATTTTTTGAGTTATAAATGGAGTAATAAATTTTGCCTGTTGAACTTAAAAATATAAGAATGAATTAAGTTTATGAATTTATTACTCAAATAAATAAATATTAATTTTTAAAACCAAAGTAAACTTGAACAAATGCTATCCTTTTTGGGCATTAAATTCTCACATTTAATACTAGTCAATGCTATTATAATCTCAAGGTCCCCTTTATTTTCCTTTCTGAGCGCAAAAGCCTGTGAAATGAATACTCTTAGAGATTTAGTATGAAGGACATACTAAAAATATATATTATAACAGAGGAAGACCTGAAGATGCAGTTGGCTAAGTTTCTAACAGAATGATTATCTTTTTTTTTTTTTTAGCTTACATTAAAAAAAAAAAAACAACAAAATTTTAGAAGGAAAAAATAGCATGTTTTCGAGACTCTTTAACATTCCTTTTTTACAAGAATAACCAGTACAGGTTAAGTTGACGGGATTTAGAGTAAGTAAAGTACTTACTGGAATTGGATGAGGGTACAAAGAGAAGAAAAATATTATATTTGATGAAACCCACTGTGCACACTTCCTTTAAGTTTGGGCCTATGCAGTGATTTACCTCTGATGAGTAAGAGCAAGTAAGATACTCAAAAACATATGAGACAATTTATGTAATATGTGTGTATTTATAAATATACTTATTTATAAGTATAAATAAAGTATAAAGTATATATATATATATATATATATATATATATAAATATAGCTATTTATAAATAAATATAAATAAATTTATTTATGGCTTCATTTGTACCACAAGAGAAATTGTAAAGACTCTGCAAAGACCACAAATCTTTTGCATCTAAGAAAAAAATGTCTATTCCATATGGCTTAGGAATATGTGTAAAGCTTCCATATGGGACAAAGATTTTCTGGTACCCAAATAAAGAATCAGGCATCAAAGAACCTACTGAAAAGTTTGGCAAATATTGACAATTGTCACAAAACTTTGAATTCCAATTTGAAAGTCTACATATTCTATTTTGCAATATTCTCTGTCATTTTATATTATAGCTGTTCAGAACTTTCTTCCAAAGCCATGGGATTTAATATATGATTATACCGTATAAACAATGCATACATGTATATGGATGTATATATTAGCATTCATTTCAGTTTGCTTGCAGTTTACATATCCTACTAGGTACCCAAGTGACTGGTTATTGCTCTCACAGTGAAACTAAAGATATGCTAACTCTCTTGAAGCAAAGTCCAAAACTTTAGAATAATGCTTATATATATAACTTATATGGGTTATTTCTCCCAGAGTGTTCATTTTAAATTAACTCCACATTGAAATAAGTGATCATGCTAATAGCTGACAGGGCTAGGTTAGGCTGACTTGTCTTCATGTCATTGACAGTAACAAGAAAAAAAAAAAAAAGAAAGAAAAGGAGATAAGAAAATGAAGGACAAAAAGAAAATTAACCTAATCAACTAAAGTTGCATTAAAATTGGGTTATCACATAAAGTTGAAGGAGGTTATTCTTTCTTATGGGGGGTGTGATGGGTACTCAAGGTCTGCATATTGCCACAGATCCTGTTTTATCTGTATGTGGCACTGCACAAATCCTAGACTGTGGCCCACAGGCCAGATTTAGCCTATGGCAGTGTTTCATTTGGCTTGAACAATATTTTACAAAAAAATTTGAGGGGCGCCTGGGTGGCTCAGTGGGTTAAAGCCTCTGCCTTCGGCTCAGGTCATGATCTCAGGGTCCTAGTGATGAGGGAACACGAGGCTGGCTGAAGACAAAGCAAGATCTGGCACCTTGTACCCCCCCTCCATCCACTCCCCCTCAGTCCTATGTGTAGCATCCCTCAGTCAGCCATGACTGCCACGAACAATAAGCAAATCGTTAATTTGCAGAGCTCACAATCCTGCTAGACCCGAGTCTCCCTTGGTTTACAAATGTCCTAAATCTCACTAACAAAGACGATTGAAAGCAGGATTGTGACATCCCACCAAAATTCTCCCAACTATCTTAATGTTAATGGCTGGTCTAAAGACAACATTGATCCAGCAGCAAGGGCAAGGCCTTCCTAGGCCTGGGACCTCCTGGCACCTTGTAGGCCCTCTTTAGCATATGAAAACTCCATTGAAACCTCCCTTCCCCTCACCTTCCCCCAACCACAGGGTACATAACTTGCCATCCCTCACAACCCGAGGCAGCAGCTCTTTCTGCCCATGGGTCCTGTCCCCGTGCTTTAATAAACCACCATTTTGCACCACAGATGTCTCAAGAATTCTTTCTTGGTCATCGGCTCCGTACCTCAGCCCACCGAACTTCACCTAGGTTCTAGAACTTCATCACTAGGATCTCGTCCTGCATTGGGCTCTCTGCTTGGCGGGGAGCCTGTTTCCCTTCCCCTCTCTCTGCCTTCCTCTCTGCCTACTTGCACTCTCTGTCAAATAAATAAATAGAATCTTTACAAACAAATTTGAGCTAATATTTTAAATTAGAAGCTTTCACATAAAAATCCAGATTTCTGGCATCTCTCAAAAAATTAGGAGATCTGGGAATACTGGACTCACATTACCACACTGCAGTCTATGGCTGGCTGGCTGGCTATTTATTGCCCTCTTTCGACACACATATGTTCTCCGTGGTCCCCACCAATTCTTCCTGCTTTGCAACACTGAAGCTGGCCATTCTCTTGTTCTATTTCTCTTTTAGTAGAAAATATTTCTTTCTGCCAAAGTCTTTATCAAAAGTAAGTAAAAATATGGCAGTATGGTAAAAAACATGGATTTATAGCTTTACATTGGATTTCTCTTTGTGGATTCTCTTCTCCCTTTCTCTCTCATACATTGGGGGCCAATTTTTCTTCCCTATCTTCCTCTGAAATTGAAACAAAGACCTGAGAAACCGTTGATCAGTGTTAAATACTGGAGGTTCTCCGAGGCATGTTTCCTGCTCTACTTTTTCTCCCAGAGACCTGATGAGATTGGGCTTGGGGAAAGTAGGGAAAAAAGGGAGGATGGAGAAACAAATAAGAGGGTGCAATTTCAGCTCTAAGCTTTGAGCTTACCCTCTGAAGTGCTGGGACTTGGACTCTAAATTTAGGCTGCCTTTGGTTTGTTCTCTTAGGCTCTGCCAGCAGAGGGCGCAAGAGGGAGCTGCATGGCTGGAGGAGGCTGAAGGGGCTTACTGCTGCTTGGTTACTGGGGACTTTCTGTTTCCTTGAAGTTCTTCAAGCATTGCCCTACCAAAACTCCTTCATCTTGGCAGTAGCAGTTCCTTTATGGCATTGCAGCTGAATGGGGTTGTAAGGACCCATTCAGCCAGAGCAGCCCCACCCTGGTTGAAATGCCGTTTTGTTGTAGAACTTAAATGGTCTCCCCACTGCCAGGGGAACTTACTTAAAAGCAAGTCTGGGAAACCAGCCCCAGGTAACAAAGTCCAAATACAAGGGTGGGTCAGGCCAGGTGGAGGTATTCAATTAGTGGGGGCGCATACTGTCTCCTAGCTGTTGGGCTGGCAGAAAGAAAGGGCTCCTTAAGATGGCGAAAGTCCCCACCACAAAACCTGAGCTCAGACAGGAGAACAAAGACCCAAGCAGGAATCTGAAAACCCTCCCACCCGGGGCTCCTGTGGACCAGTGGGACCCTGACAAGGGGGAATTTGAGACCCCCGCCCCAGGTTCCAGTGGACTAATGGGACCCTGACAAGCAGGTGAAATATCCAAATAAGGGAAACTTGCCAAAAGACCCCTGAACTCCCCTCGAGACCCCTTAAAAGCCCCCTTCTCCCTGCCTTGGGCGCGACTTCCGCCACTCTGCTTTCCAGAGTCGCGGAACCTCGCCCGAGGGTGCCCACGTCCTCCCGGCACAACTTTCCTGGTTCCCCTTCTCCTGAGCCCTGAAACTTTGCCGGGGAGTGCTTTTAATAAATCTTGCCTTGCACCCACTTTGCCTGGTGTTGTGTTTATCTCGCCGGAAAAACTTTATACTAGCTACCAAGGAGTATGGGCCCCGCCCTTTGAGCACCTTTTGGGTGCCAATTCTGTACTAGGTGATAGGCTGGTTCAAATGTCTACTAGGGTAAATTGTAATTCAAATGGTTACCTAGCATCACTCTGGAGTTTCCTGTGTGTGTTACAATCTCATTGGCCACCTGTGTGTGGCCAGGCCCTATCACACAGCCTTTGCTCTATAAAAATTAGTCTGGGAAGCAGGGAGGGGTCGTCCTCTCTGTAGGGGCGGCCCCAACCAGTCTGTTTGATGGTCGGTCTGATTCTTGATGCTTGGCGTGACTTCACTTTGTATCAGTCTCACTCCTTTAATCACGGAGCCATTATTGGGGTACCCAATTATGGGGGTCCCAACAGGGTCTTCAGTTTTTCCTTCACTTACCAAACCAGCTTCATTGTGTGATCCCTTCCCTTCACCCCCATTGCCTTCTTGATAGGTCTAACTTCCAGCTCATGGAGGCCTCGCCTCCAAGCTTCAAAGTTTAAATATTCTGGAGTCTTTCTTTTGTTTCCTCAGCTCTGAGGGAAGAAGCTGCTTCCTACAGTTGCTACTTTTCTGATGTGTTAGAATTCTCTTTTTTCTCTACTTAAAAAATCGATAGGGGCACCTGGGTGGCTCAGATGGTTGAATGTCTGACTCTTGGTTTTGGCTGAGGTGGTGATCTCGGGGCCTGGGATCGAGTCCCATGTTGGACTCTGTGCTCAGTGGGGAGTCTCCTTGAGATTTTCTCTCTCTCCCTTCTACGTTTCCCCCTTCTTGCTCTCTTTGTCCCTCTTTGTCTTCGAAATAAATCAATAAATCTTTTAAAAATATATATAATTAGTTAACAATTATTTATGTAACTTTTTCTCAGTTCAAATAACTCCTTCCTGACTGGATCCAGACTCACAGAGAGAGGTAGAGTTGACTCGTGTTGTGCGGCCCCAAATGCACAACTCCCCTTGATTATTTACATATAAGTTTAATTTAGTCAAAAAACTAAAATTAAAAACTTTTTCAGCTACATTAGTTACATTTTAAGAGCCCAGTAGTTAAACGGTGCTTACTGATCGCTCTATGGAACAGTGTGGATATAGAACATTTCTGTCACCACAGAAAGTTCTATTGGACAGTGCTGGGCTAAAGAAATGGGAGGTCTTTCAAGTGGGGAGGAAACATGAGGGGAAGACCTTTATTAGTGCCAGGAAATGGGGTGGAAGAGACTCTGGATGAGTTCTTCTCAAAAATGTTTGAAAAATATAGACAGATTATCTGATCATAATGCAATTAATCTAAAAATCAATACAAGGTAGAAAACCTTCATATATTTATGAATGACTGATACGATAATGAAATTATAATGAAACATTATTGGGGTTAATGTAGAGCATGAAATCAGCCATAATACCTGGCTTGCTAAAATATAACACAGAAACCCTGGGGCAGGATAGTTTTGAAGAATGGAGCAGGCCTTAGGAATGCCAAGGCCTGCATGACCACTCTGCCTTTGGAATACTGAGGGAAGTCACCTTTCCCAAAACTTTCTTTGCCCAAACAGCCACCCTGTGGTCTATGAGATGTATGCATTGTCCCTTAGGCTACATTTAGCAGAACTCCTAGAACGCGTAGATTAGCATATCCTATCTTTCTGGTAAACAGGTCCTCCTAGTTTCAGGAAGACTCTTTGTCACACATCACTTGCTTGAGAAACAGTGATAAGGATGTGTGATTATCCTGAAGGACCAATAAAAATGGGAGCAAAGAAGAGCAAAAGGTTTTTATCTCTGAGCGCAGGCCCCATGCCTGCACCCATGCCTTCTCCTCTCTTTCACAGCAATGTCTGGTGTAATCTTTCATCCATCTGTACAGGAATTGCTGGCCATTCCTGGAAAAATATTGTGTGTTTAAATTGGAGATTATAAGTAAAGTAGTATTTGCAGGGACATTTAGAGACTTAACTGAATATTTAGGAAAGAAGAAAACAGCAGGATTAATAAGTTAAACATCCAACTCCCAAGAATGAGAAACAGAGCTACAGTTGTCATAGTAGATACTAGAAATTAAAACAAAACAGAGGAGGAGTCAAGATGGCGGAGAAGTAGCAGGCTGAGACTACTTCAGCTAGCCGGAGATCAGCTAGATAGCTTATCTAGAGATTGCAAACACCTGAAAATCCATCGGCAGATCGAAGAGAAGAAGAACAGCAATTCTGGAAACAGAAAAACAACCACTTTCCGAAAGGTAGGACCGGCGGAGAAGTGAATCCAAAGCGACGGGAAGATAGACCCTGGAGGGAGGGGCCGGCTCCCGGCAAGCAGCGGAGCAACCGCGCACAAAATCAGGACTTTTAAAAGTCTGTTCCACTGAGGGACATCGCTCCAGAGGCTACCCTGGGCGAAGCCCACGCGGGGTCAGTGTGGCCTCAGGTCCCGCAGGGTCACAGAAGGATCGGAGGTGTCTGAGTGTCGCAGAGCTTGCAGGTATTGGAATGGGAAAACCGGGTACAGAGACAGAGCCGACAGTAAGCTCGCAGCTCGGGGTGACCTTGAACCGGTCGCAGGCTCAGTGAGCTCGGAGCGCGGCCGGAGGTCAGGCAGACGGGAGTAACTGCGCGCTGTTCTCTGAGGGCGCACTGAGGAGTGCGGCCCTGGGCTCTCGGCTCCTCCAGGCCGGAGACCAGGAGGCCGCCATTTGTATTCCCCGTCCTCTGGAACTCTACGGAAAGCGCTCAGGAAACAAAAGCTCCTGAAAGCAAACCCAAGCGGATTACTCACCCCGGCCCCGGGAAAGGGCGGTGTAATTCCGCCTGGGGCAAAGACACTTGAGAATCACTACAACAGGCCCCTCCCCCAGAAGATCAACAAGAAATCCAGCCGAGACCAAGTTCACCTACCAAGGAGTGCGGTTTCAATACCAAGGAGAGCAGCAGAATTCCAGAGGAGGAGAAAGCCAAGCACGGAACTCATGGCTTTTTCCCTGTGATTTTTTTTTTAGTCTTACAGTTAATTTAATTTTTTTCTTTTTCATATTTTGTTTTTTTTCTCCCCTTCGGGTAAAATTTTTTTTTAACTGTTACCTTTTTCTTTTTTAACGATTTTTTACTAGTTTATCTAATATATATATTTTTTCTTTTTATATTTTTCTTAGGTGTTTTCTTTTTTTTTAATTCTTCTCTTTTTTTTTTCTTTTTTCTTTTTTTTTTCTTTCTTCCTTTTTGAACCTCTTTTTATCCCCTTTCTCCCCCCTCACGATTTTGGATCTCTTATAATTTGGTTAAAGCATATTTTCCTGGGGTTCTTGCCACCCTTTTAGTATTTTACTTGCCCCTTCATATACTCTTATCTGGACAAAATGACAAGACGGAAAAATTCAACACAAAAAAAAGAACAAGAGGCAGTACCGAAGGCTAGGGACCTAATCAATACAGACATTGGTAATATGTCAGATCTAGAGTTCAGAATGACAATTCTCAAGGTTCTAGCCGGGCTCGAAAAAGGCATGGAAGATATTAGAGAAACCCACTCGGGAGATATAAAAGCCCTTTCTGGAGAAATAAAAGAACTAAAATCTAACCAAGTTGAAATCAAAAAAAGCTAATAATGAGGTGCAATCAAAAATGGAGGCTCTCACTGCTAGGATAAATGAGGCAGAAGAAAGAATTAGTGATATAGAAGACCAAATGACAGAGAATAAAGAAGCTGAGCAAAAGAGGGACAAACAGCTACTGGACCACGAGGGGAGAATTCGAGAGATAAATGACACCATAAGATGAAACAACATTAGAATAATTGGGATTCCAGAATAAGAAGAAAGAGAGAGGGGAGCAGAAGGTATACTGGAGAGAATTATTGGGGAGAATTTCCCCAATATGGCAAAGGGAACGAGCATCAAAATTCAGGAGGTTCAGAGAATGCCCCACAAAATCAATAAGAATAGGCCCATACCCCGTCACCTAATAGTAAAATTTACAAGTCTCAGTGACAAAGAGAAAATCCTGAAAGCAGCCCGGGAAAAGAAGTCTGTAACATACAATGGTAAAAATATTAGATTGGCAGCTGACTTATCCACAGAGACCTGGCAGGCCAGAAAGAGCTGGCATGATATTTTCAGAGCACTAAACGAGAAAAACATGCAGCCAAGAATACTATATCCAGCTAGGCTATCATTGAAAATAGAAGGAGAGATTAAAAGCTTCCAGGACAAACAACAACTGAAAGAATTTTCAAACACCAAACCAGCCCTACAGGAAATCTTGAAAGAGGTCCTCT
Source organism: Mustela lutreola (assembly GCF_030435805.1). Taxonomy (NCBI): domain Eukaryota; kingdom Metazoa; phylum Chordata; class Mammalia; order Carnivora; family Mustelidae; genus Mustela; species Mustela lutreola. Next base: position 36,084,200 of record NC_081297.1, on the reverse strand, counting down.
ATGCAAAGAGAGAGCCTACAAGTGGTAGATCAGAAAGGAGCAGAGACCATATACAGTAACAGTCACCTTACAGGCAATACAATGGCACTAAATTTATATCTCTCAATAGTTACCCTGAATGTTAATGGGCTAAATGCCGCTTTCAAAAGACACAGGCTATCATAATGGATAAAAAAACAAAACCCATCTATATGTTGCCTCCAAGAAACTCATTTTAAGCCCGAAGACACCTCCAGATTTAAAGTGAGGGGGTGGAAAAGAATTTACCATGCTAATGGACATCAGAAGAAAGCAGGAGTGGCAATCTTTATATCAGACTAATTAGATTTTAAGTCAAAGACTATAATAAGAGATGAGGAAGGACACTATATCATACTCAAAGGGTCTGTCCAACAAGAAGATTTAACAATTTTAAATATCTATGCCCCCAACATGGGAGGAGCCAACTATATAAACCAATTAATAACAAAATCAAAGAAACACATCCACAACAATACAATAATAGTAGGGGACTTTAACACTCCCCTCACTGATATGGACAGATCATCCAAGCAAAAGATCAGCAAGGAAATAAAGGCCTTAAACGACACACTGGACCAGATGGACATCACAGATATATTCAGAACATTTCATCCCAAAGCTACAGAATACACATTCTTCTCTAGTGCACATGGAACATTCTCCAGAATAGATCACATCCTCGGTCCTAAATCAGGACCCAACCGGTATCAAAAGATTGGGATCATTCCCTGCATATTTTCAGACCACAATGCTCTAAAGCTAGAACTCAACCACAAAAGGAAGTTTGAAAAGAACCCAAATACATGGAGACTAAACAGCATCCTTCTAAAGAATGAATGGGTCAACCAGGAAATTAAAGAAGAATTGAAAAAAATCATGGAAACAAATGACAATGAAAATACAACGGTTCAAAATCTGTGGGACACAACAAAGGCAGTCCTGAGAGGAAAATATATAGCGGTACAAGCCTTTCTCAAGAAACAAGAAAGGTCTCAGGTACACAACCTAACCCTACACCTAAAGGAGCTGGAGAAAGAACAAGAAAGAAACCCTACGCCCAGCAGGAGAAGAGAAATCATAAAGATCAGAGCAGAAATCAATGAAATAGAAACCAAAAAAACAATAGAACAAATCAACGAAACTAGGAGCTGGTTCTTTGAAAGAATTAATAAAATTGATAAACCCCTGGCCCGACTTATCAAAAAGAAAAGAGAAAGGACCCAAATAAATAAAATCATGAAAGAAAGAGGAGAAATCACAACTAACACCAAAGAAATACAAACTATTATAAGAACATACTATGAGCAACTCTACGGCAATAAATTTGACAATCTGGAAGAAATGGATGCATTCCTAGAAACATATAAACTACCACAACTGAACCAGGAAGTAATAGAAAGCCTGAACAGACCCATAACCAGTAAGGAGATTGAAACAGTCATTAAAAATCTCCAAACAAACAGAAGCCCAGGGCCAGACGGCTTCCCGGGGGAATTCTACCAAACATTTAAAGAAGAATTAATTCCTATTCTCCTGAAACTGTTCCAAAAAAATAGAAATGGAAGGAAAAGTTCCAAACTCATTTTATGAGGCCAGCATCACCTTGATCCCAAAACCAGACAAGGATCCCACCAAAAAAGAGAGCTATACACCGATATCCTTGATGAACACAGATGCGAAAATACTCAACAAAATACTAGCCAATAGGATTCAACAGTACATCAAAAGGATTATTCACCACGACCAAGTGGGATTTATTCCAGGGCTGCAAGGTTGGATCAACATCCACAAATCAGTCAATGTGATACAACACATCAATAAAAGAAAGAACAAGAACCATATGATACTCTCAATAGATGCTGAAAAAGCATTTGACAAAGTACAGCATCCCTTCCTGATCAAAACTCTTCAAAGTGTAGGGATAGAGGGCACATACCTCCATATCATCAAAGCCATCTATGAAAAACCCACCGCAAATATCATTCTCAATGAAGAAACACTGAAAGCTTTTCCGCTAAGGTCAGGAACATGGCAGGGATGTCCATTATCACCACTGCTATTCAACATAGTACTAGAGGTCCTAGCCTCAGCAATCAGACAACAAAAGGAAATTAAAGGCATCCAAATCGGCAAAGAAGTCAAATTATCACTCTTCGCAGATGATAGGATACTATATGTGGAAAACCCAAAAGACTCCACTCCAAAACTGCTAGAACTTATACAGGAAATCACTAAAGTGTCAGGATATAAAATCAATGCACAGAAATCAGTTGCATTTCTCTACACCAACAGCAAGACAGAAGAAAGAGAAATTAAGGAGTCAATCCCATTTACAATTGCACCCAAAACCATAAGATACCTAGGAATAAACCTAACCAAAGAGACACAGAATCTATACTCAGAAAACTATAAAGTACTCATGAAAGAAATTGAGGAAGACACAAAGAAATGGAAAAATGTTCCATGCTCCTGGATTGGAAGAATAAATATTGTGAAAATGTCTATGCTACCTAAAGCAATCTACACATTTAATGCAATTCCTATCAAAGTACCATCCATCTTTTTCAAAGAAATGGAACAAATAATGCTAAAATTTATATGGAACCAGAAAAGACCTCGAATAGCCAAAGGGATATTGAAAAAGAAAGCCAACGTTGGTGGCATCACAATTCCGGACTTCAAGCTCTATTACAAAGCTGTCATCATCAAGACAGCATGGTACTGGCACAAAAACAGACCCATAGATCAATGGAACAGAATAGAGAGCCAGAAATAGACCCTCAACTCTATGGTCAACTAATCTTCGACAAAGCAGGAAAGAATGTCCAATGGAAAAAAGACAGCCTCTTCAATAAATGGTGCTGGGAAAATTGGACAGCCACATGCAGAAAAATGAAATTGGACCATTTCCTTACACCACACACAAAAATAGACTCAAAATGGATGAAGGACCTCAATGTGCGAAAGGAATCCATCAAAATCTTTGAGGAGAACACAGGCAGCAACCTCTTCGACCTCTGCCGCAGCAACATCTTCCTAGGAACATCGCCAAAGGCAAGGGAAGCAAGGGCAAAAATGAACTATTGGGATTTCATCAAGATCAAAAGCTTTTGCACAGCAAAGGAAACAGTTAACAAAATCAAAAGACAACTGATAGAATGGGAGAAGATATTTGCAAACGACATATCAGATAAAGGACTAGTGTCCAGAATCTATAAAGAACTTAGCAAACTCAACACCCAAAGAACAAATAATCCAATCAAGAAATGGGAAGAGGACATGAGCAGACATTTCTTCAAAGAAGACATCCAGATGGCCAACAGACACATGAAAAAGTGCTCCACATCACTCGGCATCAGGGAAATACAAATCAAAACCACAATGAGATATCACCTCACACCAGTCAGAATGGCTAAAATCAACAAGTCAGGAAATGACAGATGCTGGCGAGGATGCGGAGAAAGGGGAACCCTCCTACACTGTTGGTGGGAATGCAAGCTGGTGCAGCCACTCTGGAAAACAGCATGGAGGTTCCTCAAAATGTTGAAAATAGAACTGCCCTATGACCCAGCAATTGCACTACTGGGTATTTACCCTAAAGATACAAACGTAGTGATCCAAAGGGGCACGTGCACCCGAATGTTTATAGCAGCAATGTCCACAATAGCCAAACTATGGAAAGAACCTAGATGTCCATCAACAGATGAACGGATCAAGAAGATGTGGTATATATACAGAATGGAATACTATGCAGCCATCAAAAGAAATGGAATCTTGCCATTTGCGACAACATGGATGGAACTAGAGCGTATCATGCTTAGCGAAATAAGTCAAGCAGAGAAAGACAACTATCATATGATCTCCCTGATATGAGGAAGTGGTGATGCAACATGGGGGCTTAAGTGGGTAGGAGAAGAATCAATGAAACAAGATGGGATTGGGAGGGAGACAAGCCATAAGTGACTCTTAATCTCACAAAACAAACTGAGGGTTGCTGGGGGGAGGGGGTTTGGGAGAAGGGGGTGGGATTATGGACATTGGGGAGGGTATGTGCTTTGGTGAGTGCTGTGAAGTGTGTAAACCTGGTGATTCACAGACCTGTACCCCTGGTGATAAAAATATATGTTTATAAAAAAATAAAAAATTAAAATACAAAAAAACCCAAAACCAAACAAAACAATACAACAGAATCATGAAAAATGCTCAACATCCTTCATCATCAGGGGAATGAAAATCAAAACTAGAATGAGATGTCACCTTCCTCTTGTCAGAACGGCGAAAATTAAAACCACAAGAAACAATGAGGGTTGATGAGGATGTGAATAAATAGGAAGCCTTGTGCACTGTTGGTGGGAATGCGACCTGGGGCATCCTCTTTGGGAAACAGCATGTGGAAATGCCTAAAAAGTTAAAAGTAGAACTCTTCTATGACCCAGTAATTCCACTACTGGGTATTTACTCCCCAAATACAAAAACATTAATTCAAAGGGATACATGCACCCCTATGTTTATAGCAACACTATTTGTAATAGCGAAATTATGGAAGTTGCCCATTTGTCCATCAACTGATGAATGGATAAAGAAGATGTGGTATATATACCAAATGAGATATTATTCAGTCATTAAAAAAATGAAATCTGGCCATTTGATATAACATAGATGGCGCTAGAGAGTGTAAATGTTAAGTGAAATAAATCAGTCAGAGGAAGACAAATACCATATGACTTCATTCATATGTGAAACTTAAAAAGAAAACAAATGAGCAAAGGGAAAAGAAAAGAGAGAGGCAGACCAAGAAACAGACTCCTAACTGTAGAGAACAAGCTCATGATCACCAGAAGGGAGGTGGATGGGGTGATGGGGATTAAGGAGGGCACTTGTGATCAGCACTGGCTATTGTATGGAAGTTTGAATCACTATATGGTACACCTGAAATGAATATCACATTCTTCCTTAACTATACTAGAATTTAAAATGAAAACTTAATTAAAAAAAAATTCTAAAACCAAGTATATTAGAAAAGAAATTAATTAGATAGCAAAAATAATAGAGAAGGCTAACAAAAACAATTGTTAGTTTTTATGAAATGATCAATAGAGTTGGTAAAACCCTGGGAAGATTGATCAGAGAGAAGGTAGAGAAGACACAAATAATAAATGTCAGTAATGAACAAGGGGATATTACTATAGTTCTGGCAGATACCAGGAAGATAGTAAGAGGATATTTTGAACAACCCAAGGCCAGTAAACTTGAAAACTTAGATGAAATAGACCTATTCCTAGGGGAAAAAAAGAAAAAAGAAGAAGACATTAAAACTCCCTAGAGGGGCACCTGGGTGGCTCAGTGGGTTAAGCCACTGCTTTCGGCTCGGGGCAAGATCCCAGGGTCCTCGGATCGAGCCCTGCATCAGGCTCTCTGCTCAGCCGGGGGCCTGCTTCCACCTCTCTCTCTGTCTTCCTCTCTGCCTGCTTGTGATCTCTGCCAGTCAAATAAATAAATAAAATCTTAAAAAAAAAAAAAAACTCACTCTAGAAAAGTAGATAATAAGAATGGTTCTTTAACTCTTAAACAACTGATCCATGATTAAATACTTTCCTTCCTTCAAAGACAATTCTGGGCTCATCTTTTCTTATTCAATTCTGTTAAACATTAAAAAAAATCTTAGTGGCAATCATTTACAAATCTTTCCAAAAAATAGTGGGGGAAGGGCAAACCCCAATCTAATTTCATGGAAGTCTCTAAACTTTACTACCAAACCAGACAAAAGGAGAAAAGTTGGAAAATCTCATATGTGAACAAATGTCCAGAGCTCCTAAACAAAATAACCACTAATCAAATCAGGCAGTATGTCACGCAGCTAAGTTTTTTTTTTTTTTTTTTTTTTTTTTTTTTTTTTTTTTTTTTTTTTTTTTTAATATTCTAGTATATGTGCTGCTGAAGCGAGCACTTTTTTTTAATATTCTAGGACTATAACATTGCTTGAAATTTTGAAGACACATCCATGTAATTCATCACATTAAAAGATTGGAAGACAAAAGTATTATAAGTATATGTAAAATAATTTGAGAAAATTTATGATTAAAAAGATTTTTTTAGTATTAGGGTGCCTGGGTGGCTCAGTTGGTTGAGTGTCGGACTCTTGATTTCCACTCAGGTCATGATCTCAGGGTTGTGGGATTGAACCCTGCATTAGGCTCTACCCTGAATGTGGAGCCTGCTTGGGACTTTTTCTTTCCTTCTTCATTTGCCTCTTCCCCAATTTGCATGCATGCAAAGTTTTCTAATGTGATAAAGGGTATTTACCCAAAACTTTAGAGTTAAATTTTACTTAAAAGTAAAACAGGGAAAATTTTGAGTTCTAGAAGACAATGAAAAGAAGTAACAGCTATGAAGTTTACATGAGAACAAACGAAATTATAATTATCCACAAATGATATTATTAGGTAGAAATACCCAATGATAAATTATGGGAATTAACTTGAAAACTTAGCAAAGTTGTTATAATTTAGCTCAATCAATTTTATTTTATACCCCAGGAATAAAACAAATGAAAGGTAAAAAATTAATAATACAGCCATTATAATAATATAAAAATATGGAATACCTAGGAATTAATCTACCAGCTGTGCAAAACCTCTATACACATTATTGAGAAACATTAGGAAAAGATCTAAATAAATGGAAAGATACATTACATTCAGTATTTCTTTGTGTGTGTGTGTTTAATCTTCTTTTATTTAAATTCAATTAATTAACATATAGTACATAATTAGTTTCAGATGTAGAGTTCAGTTGTTCATCAATTGCATATAACACCCAGTGTTCATTACATCTATGCCTTCCTTAATGCCCATCACCCAGTTACTCCCTTTTCCCACCCGTTCAGTATTTCAATTCTCTCTAAATTGATTTAGAGTCAGTGTCATCCCCCCAAAAAATTCCATCCCTTTTTTATGTGCTTGCATTTATGTGTGTGTAACCTGGTAGGATAATTCTAAAATGTGAAAATGGAAAAACAAAACAAAACAAAACAAAACAGAGATAATTAAGATAATATTGAAGATGAGTAAGGTTGGTGATGATGAAGATGAGTAAGATAATATTGAGGATGAATGAGGATTGACTTTAGCAGTTATTAAGATTAGATACCAAAGCTTGAGTAATTCAAATAATGGATGGTGAAAAATGTTATCCTCTGAGCTGATCTTGAAATGTTCTATTACCTACTATTCCTGCTTTGTTAGAAATATTCAAAACAATTTTCAAGTCCAATCTATTCAGTCTTCATTATAATGCAATGTTGAATCCAGGGGACATGAATATGGAAGAGAAGGCTGTGTTCACATAGCCCTCTTTGGTTTCTACATTTCCTCATGAACAGAGAATATGGTGGTGAGCTTCTAACTAGTTTTGACATTTTTGAAATGTCTAGGACAATGATAGAGGTATTGAAAAACCAGATATGGATAAATACTACTAAAATAAATATTAAATTCTGAAATTAAAATATATTTTGAACACTATGGATTGATGAGCTCAATTATCACTTTAGAATGAAATACCTCAATGGATTAATTCAAATGTATCTTTTGAGCTCTTTTGAAAAAGCAAAGTGCTTGTTGTTAGTGATTCTGAGTTTACTTAGAATAAGGTCCTTCAAATTTCCCAAATTCCTTTGCTGAATAAAGCTTGTCCTAAGTTGATTGATGAAAAACGTGTGACAGATATTCTAGCCTGTTCTGTTTCTGTGCAGTGGCTATTTGAGGTTATGCCGGCTAAGCATTGTTGATGTGTTCAGGAAACATGGGGTTAACATGGACTTTGAAAATTTAGCAAATGTATTCAATGACAGAATAGAGATTTAGAGCTAGCTTGAAATAAAGGACTAAGTTCAAGAAGCTGAAGCGTGATAGGGATTAATGGAAACTATTACAGTGAATTTACAAATCAACTAACCAAATATAGGATGGACGAGATGTGTCCTAACATTAATTCATAAAAGAAAAAAGGACCAGACTTTGTTTTCTTTCTTTCTTTCTTTCTTTCTTTCTTTCTTTCTTTCTTTCTTTCTTTCTTTCTTTTGTCAAATATGAGCTCATGACAAGTCAATGATTTAATATGTCTGCTTAGACCCTAATTCAATCTTGGGCTTCATAAATGGATAGGTAGGCCACAGTGACAAGAAGGTGATAGACAATAATAACAGCCCATGGCAGATCTCACCTCATTCATCTCACTTTACTGAGATGACACACTTGGCAGGTGATTCTGATAAATGGAAAACATTTAAAGGAAAAGCACACAAAGCCAACTCCCCAGTGAGCAGGAATCCAAATGCAGGGCTTGGTCCCAGGACCCTGAGATCCCACCTGAGCTGAAGGCAGCCACTTTAGCAGACTGAGCCACCGAGGGACCTCTTCATGTGTATTATCTTAGGTCATCTTCACACTTGTACAGCAAGTGTTCCAATTTTAAAGATAAGCAGATTAGACTTAGAGAGTTTAGAGAGTCTAAGGAGCTACTTGATGGCCAATGTAAACATTAACTAAGCTCTTCTACCCCAAGTATAGTGTTTGTTTTCCAGTACCTACACCAACTGAAGTAATTAATAGCATGAAGTAATTAATAGCCTCATTTCGACATCTCAATAAATCTCTTATTTCTTCAGTAAATATCTACAAGATTTCTAGTATTTCTAAGATCTCTGTGTTATATCGTTTGACTGATCTCAAATAAAGTTTGTTCTTCTGTATGTTGTTTAATATGTTGTTTTTCTCTGGCTTCATTCTTCAGATTTGCTGTGGAATGACTACTACTTTTAATTTCCATGGAAATAGAAGAACTGGCTTATCCATGGACACAGGCACTTGCTAGATAGGAAACTGGGATTGAATTGAATCTCTCAATCAAGGTGGGGTCAGTTGAAACTTTACAATGCCGATCATCCAATCCATGATCCTGTTCTTTTAACCTAGGTAACATGTTAACATATTGGACATCCCATTGATTTAGACCATAAATTCCCCCTGAGTAATCTTTGATGGTTTTCTGGGTGGAGACTTGCTGTGTAGAGACTGTATAAAGTCTTTGGATAGATGAAGTCCTCCTTTTGGTGCTCTCATCAACAGGATGTTCAGCCTTTGTTCGTATGTCCCAGAATGCCAATGAATTTTTCTTCTTTTTTAACTTATATCTGATGACTTTGATTCATTCACTTCCTGATTCTAATACCTTGTACATTCTCTTAGAATATCTTTCTATACAAATTTCACTCATTTTATCCAGTTGTTATACCTTTCATGTTTCCTCCATCACTCCTAATACTCGCTAGGACGTCGCCATCTAGGTTTGTAGAACAGTTGTTCAATTTTAGGTGTTCAATACTACCAAATTTTGTTTCTGCCTTGGTGGGCTGATTAGGTATCTTGTTGAAGCAGCACATCATTATATGTGTATGTGGGTATTGATGCAATCTAACAAATTTAATGTTTTTATTAGAGTATAGAGACCATTGATATTTCATGAAATGACTGAGCCCCTCAATGTTTGTCTGTTGTCTTGCAATTTGTTTGCTTCATCCCTTTTTAGACCCTTTTTGAAAATATATTTTTTTCATTATGTTTTTTAAATGCTGATAAATGCTGTCAGCCTCCAAATCTATGGTCACTTAAAGTACATACCAAATGAGAAAAAGGAATGTAGATTTACAAAGAAGAACCATTTAGCTTTTATAGGTCCTTCTTTTAAACACTAGAGAATTTACTTTCCCAAAAAGAAACAAATTCAGAAGGAAAGAGTAGGATGAAAGTTACTTTTATCAGCCTCTAAACAGATACTCAATACAAAAAAAAAAAAAAAAAAAAAAAAAAAAAACTGTAAACTCCAAAAAGATGCCAAGTGTTTTTAAAAAAGATGGCAGACGACTTTAGGTAACAATGACATTCATGAATATTGAGGAGGTAGAGGTGGTCGAATTGTTCAGGCGGCACCATGCAAATAACCTTGTAATGAAAGGAAGGAAGACTGAGATTCTTACCAAAAATGTTTTACTAGCCAATAAATAAATAAATAAAAGTGTGTGTGTGTGTGTGTGTGTGTGTGTGTGTGTGTGTGTGTGTGTATGCATATAAACTATCCCAGTCCTAAACCCCAGCACCTGGGAATGTGACCTTATTTGGAAATAGTGTCCCTGGAGATGGAACTAGCTAGGATAAGGTAATATCTGAGTGGGCTGGGCCCCTAATTCAGGAAGACTTGTGTCCCTCTAAGAAGGGAAACTTGGGATACACAGATATGCGCTGAGGGAGGCGGCCATGTGAAGAAGGCCAAAGCCAGGGCAATCCTGCAAGCTGGGAGAGCAGCCTGGAACAGATCCTTCCTTAATACTTACAAAAGGAGCATGGCCTACCAACATTGTAGCCTCTAGAACTGTGACACTGTCCAGTGTTGTTTCAGCCACTAGCCTTGTGGTATCTTCTTATAGCAGCCCTAGAAATCTAATACAAGCCTTGTTAGAGGAAAAGAAACCAACCATAAGCCCATGGGGAATTGGAAAAGAAAAAAAAATCTATCTATCTATCTAGCTTGCTAGCTAGCTAATCTAACTCTTGAAAACATTGAAAAGGAACGCACATTTGTGAACCCTGTGAAAAAGAAAACAAGCAAACAAACAAACTACAAAACTGAGCCCCAGGATTCACTCGGCTTTTCAGCTGGAGGAGTTCTGGATGGTGGGGGTATGGAGGAGATTCCAAGGAAAAGATGGGAGTCTCCCTGGTGTGAGGAAAGAGAGATCAGAATTCAGGAAGTCTCGAGTGATGAAAAGGCCATGGGTTCCAGAGAGAAGGAAGTCAAGTAGAAAACAAGCTCTTGGAAATACACACTGGAGTCCTCTTGAGTCCTTGCTCCATAGGAAGCAGTGTGTGTCTAAGAAAATGGCCCAGGTTCTAACAAAGAGTCAAGGCAACTGAACCAGATGGTTGCCAAGACTCATAAAAGGTGAGAGGTCATTGGAGTTCCAACAAGCCATAGGGAAGTGTTCTTTTGGATAAGTCAGAATATTCAGGAGAGACCTGGTAAGGAGCATGAGTTAGGAGCAGGACAAAATGATCCCTCAAAGAAAGCTTCCTCTACAGATTCCCTGAACAAGTGGGAGAACAATTTTAGAAAGGGTCAGAATTACCTACTAATCTCTCACTGCCCGTGTGACAGCCAATAATAGAAGACACAGAGCAGCCTACAAAGGACTCAGTTCGTTGAAAGGAAGGCAGTTCAAAAGAGAAGAAGGAACAGACGGGAAAAAGAAAACACGACTAATGAGGTAGTAGACTTCCACTTCAACATTTCAACAATGACCTTCAGAATGAACTACTAATATTCTATTTCAAGAAAAGACCTAAATATGTCAGTGAAATATAAACTATACATAGAAGGATGCAGAGGATAGTATAGATTTTGTGAAAAGAAAATGGTGAAAAGGGCTAGACCGTACCCAAACTAAGCCTAAAAGGCTGAGTTTCCTAGATCTTGACAAGAGACAATAGAAAGACAACCAATCTAATGAGCAGAGAAAGAAGACAATTCAGAACAGCAAAGGGTCCATTTAGAAAGACATGGCCATCATCCAGGTGTCTGCATCCGATGAGAAAACTCGTTGAGATTAACCACATTCAAGCCCATAAAACGAGGCTCAAGACCTCCATGGCATCATGGGGCCACCCCTACATTAGGCGCCCTCATTGACAAAAACTCCAGCCTGAGTGAATGTCTGACACTCAAGCTAATAACTTCAGATGCTGGGGATCTCAGTTCAGTCTCTGCAGATTGGGCCTACCATGCCCTAGGCCCTAAACCTAATCTTAGCTTGTATTTTCACACTTTTCGTCCTCACATTCCTGGCCCCAAGGCCCTCAAGATTGGTAATTCTGGAGCCACAAAGTAGCACTATGCCTGCCCACCAGAAAGAATAAGTGCCCTATGGGGCTGCCTCAAATAACCAGATGAGGATCCACCTCCATGGCCTTTGAAAGCAGCCCAGTTCCATAGGCAGACTTGTGCATTAATGCTCTGTGTGACACAGCCTGAACCCAGACCTCCTGTCAGCCACCCAGATAGCTGGTTGCATATCCAGAAGATGGGACCTGCCATGGCCCTAGGCGGTCATCTCTACCCAACCTGGCTTTCAGGCATCTGTAATCTGACCTTATCTCAAATCCCTGCATATGGGGGAAACTGATGAACAAGACTGTACTCCTCCTTCCTCATGGCAGGAAAATTTGCTGTTGGGATGGGTGTATAACCCTTGGAGTAAGAGAAACCAGCATGGCCCATTAGGCCACACCAACTCATGAGGGCTGCCCTGGGCACATACATGCATTGTGACCCTCAGCCTGAGCCTATTTTCAGCATGGCCCCCTTAGGAGCTGGACTAAGAACCTGCCTATTGGGCCTGCCTTGCCCCTAGGCCCGAATCCTAACACACAGTGTTGTTTTCTAGGGGCTTGTACCCAGAGTCCGTCTCTGGAATCCCTCTATTTGGGGGACCCCTGAGACAGAAACAGGACTCTTCCCTTCCCCTAGGATGACACCAAACTGCTGAGAGCCTGGTAGAATCCCCAGAGACAGAGAATCTTTCAATGCCCCATGAGGCCACCCCTACACTGCTTCTAATCTTAGACACACAATTCAGAGACAAAGGCTTAAGCTACAACTTCACATTTGCCCTAATATCAGATCCCAGAAAGCTACCACCAGGGTCTCTAGATCGGACCTCCACAACCTTGGCCCTAACCATAACCTGAGTTTTTGTTTCCAGACATCTGTTCCCAAAAGCCCTGGGCAAACACACACAGCAGGCTGAGGTATCTGGAGCCACACCACGGGACTGTGCCTGCATTCCCAAAGGAAACTGTGACATTTACAGTTGCCAATTCCCTCCAGATTAGGAGAACCCTGCAAGGCCCCTGGAGCCTCCCCAATTTTGTACGCCACCCTTAACAAAATGCGCAGTCTGAAACATCCTGAGAACCTATCTCCAAGCAGACACCCAGGTAAATGGCCCTAGAGACAGAAGATTGAAACTGATATGCCCCTAGGCCCTAATCTGAACCCTAGCTTAAGTTTTCAGTCATCTGTACCCAGAGGCCTGGTCTCGAATACCAACATAGGGGGTCCCTGAGAACAAAACAGAACACCCTCTGTCCCCAGAAGGGAACCTATTATGTGGAGCTGTGTCAAAGCCTCTGTGCAGGAGAATCCTGCATGGCCCCTGACCACCGCCACATTCCAAGATCTCCGTGGACGCAAACCTGCATTGTGACCCAAAAGCATGAGACTCATCCTTCTCGGTTGCTCACTCCAGAGGCAGCAGATGGAACCTGCATTATTCCTAGGCACCAATGGGAATGCTAGGAGGAGTTTCAAACATCCAACATAGAGCCCTGCTCTTGAATCTTTCAGTATGGGGAAACATTGAACCAACAAACAGAACTCCCCATGTCCTGCAGAAGGAAACCTTGCGCTTAGGAGCAGCTCACAAGCCCCAGAATGGGGAAAGCTCCATGGCTTCATGAGGCTGCTCCTCCATTAGGCAGCCATCATGAACACAAATTCCAGCCTGAGGGAACTTCTGCCACTCACCATTGTTAGGATACGGAGTCGACCACCCCTCAATTAGACAGAGAACACTCTCGATAATGCAAGTCACACAGCGAGGTTTATTTCCAGCTAGCTGGGGTCCAAGTATCTGTCTGGCGCAGCAGGTTTCAACAAGGACCCCGAGCACTCAAAGCCAAGGGTTTATATAGCATTTTCAAGGCACCTTTTCATAACTACATACATACATACATACATACATACATACATACATACATATCATGCATCCCACTTTGACAGTTTAACTTTGTTTAGCCTTTTGACACCCTGGCGTCATCCTGGCAGTTAAGCAAGATTTAGGTTTAGAGGAAATTTAACTTTATTTACATTTCCTTCTGTCTCAGCCTCCTTTCCTTTTATGGTGCGACCTTAGGCCTTGAGGAACTGAGCCCTTTGGCTCTGGAAATTGGGCCATTTGAAGAGATAGCCCTTTTTGTTGTAAATCACCAGGACATTTGCAAACCAAGGGAGATTCCTGTCTTGCAGGATTGTGATCTCTGCAAGTTAAACTATTTGTTTTTCTTTAACACCTGGTCCCTGGGGCACCATTGCCTCCGCCCTGGTGGTATATGATTAAGTTGCTTTTTCAGGTTTTAGCTATTTTCTCTTATCTCTTATCCCTTTCTCTTATCTCAAGTGCGCCCTGTGGGCTGGTTAGGGATGCTCAGTAAAATGGCTTCCTGGCCTTCAGGATTGCCATTATTATGCTAACCCACTCTTACAGTGCAAGGTGCCAGCTTTTGCTTTGCCAAGATGGCTGTACTTATGTCAGGGCTAGACTCGAGGTGGGTACAGCCTTGTTTTTCTTGGCCTTCACACCTGGAGCTGGTTTCTGGGACTTGTTTTTAAGTCCCCTGGGGGAGGGGAGCAGGGACAGTAAAATAGGTCCTTACAACCACTACTTCAGAGGTTGGAGATCTCGATTCAGCCTCTGCAGATTGGTCCTGCCATGCCCTAGGTCCTAAACCTAAAACTAGCTTGTGTTTTCAGACTTCCATCCTCACACTTCTGCCCCACAAGACCTCCAGATTGGAAATTCTGGAGGCACAACACAGCATTCTGCATGTCGACCAGAAGGAAAAAGTGGCCTATGGGGCTGCACAAACACACAAATGAGGATCAACGTGCACAGACTTTGATGGAACTGCAATTCCATAGGCCGCCCTGTGCACTGACACAGCCTGAGTCCAGACCACCTGTCAGCCACCCAGTTAGCTGAACGCATATCCAGCAGATCTGAACTGCCAGGGCCCTTGGCTGTCATCTCTACGGAACCTAGGTTTTCAGACATCTGTCCCCAGATCTTATCTCAAATCCCTGCACCTGGGGGATCCTGATGCTCAGAACAGAACTCCTCCTTTCCCATTTCAAGAAAGCTTGCTGTTGGGATGCTGATGGGGGTCAAAGTGAAATACTCAAGAGTAGAATAATCCTGAATGGCCCATGAGGCCATGCCCATGCTTGAGGGTCACCTTGGGCACAAACATGCATTGTGACCCTCAACAAGAACCCATTTTCCAATAAGGCCTCTCAGAGGCTTGTCCAATCGCTCGCGTATTGGGCTGGCCATGACCCTAGGCCCCAGTCTTAACCAAAGGTGGGGTTTTCTGGTCATCCGTACCTGGGGCTCTGCTCTGGAATCCCTCTTTTGGAGGGACCCCTGAGACAGAAAACAGGACTCCTCCCTTCCCACAGAATGACCCCAAACGATTGGGAGCTGGGCGAAATCCGCAGAAAGGGAGAATCGTTCATGGCCCATGAAGCCACCCCTACATTCCACGGCCATCCTTGACACAAAACCCAGAGACAAAAGCCTGAGCTACGGCCCCACACTTTCCTTTATTTCCTATCCTGAGGCGCTCCCCTCAGTCTGTAGATTCAACCTGCCATGCCCTCGGCCCAATACCTAAGCTGAGTATGTGTTTTTACATTTCTGTCCCCACAGCCCTGATCCACACAGCCTTGAGGCTGGGGCCTCTTGAGCAGCAACACAGGACTGTGCCTTCCCTCTCAAAGGAAACTTGGCCCATTCCATTGGCCACAACCCTACAGATTAGGAGAAACCTACAGTTCCCCAGAGGCCACCCCAGTTGCTTAGTCCACCCTGGACAAAAAGGTGCTTTCTCACACAACCTGAGCAACTTCCTCCACTCAAACACGCAGACAGTTGTCCCACAAACAGAAGATTGAACCAGACATGCCCCTAGGCCCTAATCTGAATGCTATCTTAGATTTGCAGGCATCTCTCCTCAGAGGACTGGTCTCCAATACTAGCATATGGGGTTTCCTGAGGCACAAAACAGAGCACCTCTTGTCTCCACATGGGAAGCTTGCTACGGGGAGCTGTGTAAAATCCTCTGGGTAGGAGAATCCTGCAGGGCCCCTGAGCCACCTCCATATTACAGGGTCTCCATGGACACAAACCCACATTATGACCCAACCTCATGAGAGTCCATTTCAACTCAGCCCCCTGGGTAGCTCTGCCCATAGTGAGCGTATCGAATCTCCCTTGTCCTTAGGAGCCAATGGAAATGTGAGCCAATGAAAATACAGGTATCCATCCTTAGAGCCCTGTTTTCAAGTCTTTCTGTATAGTGCATCCTTGAGCCATGCAAGAGGACTCGCCTGTCCCACTGAAGGAAACGTTGCAGTTTGGAGCAGCTCATATCCCCCAGAGTGGGCAAACCTCCATGGCCTCATGAGGCCCCCTCTTCATTAAGGTGCCATCTTGGACACAAACTCCAGCCTGAGCCAACGTCTGGCCCTTCCCCTTAATTCAGAGGCCTGGGATCTCAATTCAGACTCTGCCGAGTGGGCCTGCCATGCCCTTGACCCGAAACATACCCCTAGCTTGTGTTTCCTGGAATTCTGTCCTCACACTCCTGGCCCAAAAGGCCTCCAGATTGGGAATTCTGGAGCCACAACTCAGCACTCTGCCTGCGCACCAGAAAAAAAAAAAAAAAAAGTGCACTATGGGCCTGCCCAGAACCCCAAAAGAGGATCAACCTGCTCGGCCCACGAACACACCCCAATTTTCTAGGCTGTCTTGTGCACTAAGGCTCTATCTGACACAGGCTGAGCCCAGACCTCCCATCACACGCCCAGATAGCTGGCAGCATATGTAGCAGATCGAACACGCCAGGCCCTCAGCCATCATCTCTTCCCAACCTAGGGTTTTAGCCATCTGTCCCTATACCTTCTCTCAAATCCCTGCATATGGGGGAACCTGATGCACAAAACAGAACTTTTCCTTCTCCATGGCAAGAAAGCTTGCTTTCCAGTCGCTGTGCCTGGAACTCTGATCTGGAATCCCTCTTTTGGAGGGACTCCTGAGACAGAAAACAGGACTTTTGCCTTCCCACACAATGACCCCAAAAGTTTGGGAGCCGGGCCAAATCCCAAGAGAGGGAGAATTGTCCATTTCCCTTGAGGTTACTACCTCTACATTCCTCGGCCATCCTTGACACAAAATCCAGAAACAAAATCCTGAGCGACCGCCACACACTCGCCCTTCTGTCATATCCAGTGGAGTTCCACTCAGTCTGTAATTCGGGCCTGCCATAACCGCGGTCCAAAACCCAACTCGAGATTGTGTCTGAGCGCTCGTCCGTAGGGCCCTTTGGCTGAGGCTTCTTCAAGTAGGTTTGGAAATCACGTCTGTCTACCTAGAACAGGGTTCTCGTGGATGGCGCAGGCCGCACACACCAGCCTCCCAGGTGAGATGGCTGCACTGTTCCCTTTTGCCTCACACATGCTTCCGAAGGCATCTGTGTTCTCTGGCAGGAGCGAGTTTGTGGAGGTATCTTTCCTCAACAGTGTTGTTGGAGGGGCTGCTCTCCCAGCAGACCTGTTTCTCGCTCCCAGGAAAGGGCCCGGCACGTTCCTCGAGCCTCCACACACCCTGTGGAGAGTGCTGCCGTCTTCTGCCTGGGTGGATGCGGTTTCGGGGTGACTGGCACTCACGGCAGTTTGGGCCCTGGGCCTCGTGGGCACCGGGCATGGGCTCTGGCTTCCAGAACGATGCTAGATGAACGGCGGCTTTCCCCGCCCTGTAAACTCCCAAAAGTGCACCAGGAATAAATTGACAACCTGAATAGACCGGTATCTAGTGAGGAGATTGAAGCAGTGATCCATAACCTCCCAAAAAACAAGAGCCCAGGACCTGATGGAAAAATGGAAGCAGAAGGGAAACATCCAGACTCTTTTTATGAAGCCAGCATTACCCTGATCCTCAAACCAGGCAAAGATCACACCAAATAGGAGAATTTCCGACCAATATCATTGATGAATATGGATGCTAAGATTCTTTTTTTTTTTAAAGACTTTTTTATTTATTTGACAGACAGAAATCACATGGAGGCAGAGAGGCAGGCAGAGAGAGAGGAGGAAGCAGTCTCCCCGCCGAGCAGAGAGCCCAATGCGGGACTCGATCCCAGGACCCTGGGATCATGACCTGAGCCGAAGGCAGAGGCTTTAACCCACTGAGCCACCCAGGCACCTCTGGATGCTAAGATTCTTAACAAGATACTAGCAAATAGGATCCAAAGCACATTAAAAAAGATTATCCACCATTGGTGCCTGGGTGGCTCAGTGGTTTAAGCCACTGCCTTCGGCTCAGGTCATGATCTCGGGGTCCGGGGATCGAGTCCCACATCGGGCTCTCTGCTCAGCGGGGAGCCTGCTCCCTCCTCTCTCTCTCTCTGCCTACTTGTGATCTCTCTCTCTGTCAAATAAATAAATAAAATCTTAAAAAAAAATTATCCACCATGACAAGGTGGGATTCATCCCTGGGTTACAAGGATGGTTCAACATTCACAAATCAATCAAAGTGATAGAACAAATCAATAAGAGAAGAGAGAAGAACCACATGGTCCTCTCCATTGACGCAGAAAAAACATTTGACAATATCCAGCATCTGGTCTTTATTAAAACGCGTCAAAGTATAGGGATAGAGGGAACATTCCTGAACTTCATAAAATCTATCTATGAAAGACCCACAGCAAATATCATCCTCCATCCTCGATCCTCCTCCAAGTTCGCAGCCTTCCGGTTGAGATCAGGAACATGACAAAGATGTCCACTCTCACCACTCTTGTTCAACATAGTATTAGAAGTCCTAGCAACTGCAATCAGACAACAAAGAGAAATGAATGGTATCCAAACTGGCAATGAAGAAGTCAAACTCTCTCTCTTCGCAGATGACATGATTCCTTATATGGAAAGCCCAAAAGACTCCACTCCCAAACTACTAGAACTCATACAGCAATTCAGTAACGTGGCAGGATACCAAGTCAATGTACAGGAAACAGTGGCTTTTTTATACACTAACAAGAAAATACAAAAAGGGAAATTAGAGAACTGATTCCATTTACTTTAGCACCAAGGAACATAAGATACCTGAGAATAAACCTAACCAAAGAGGTAAAGGAACTGTACTCGAGGCACTACAGAGCACTCATGAAAGAAACTGAAGAAGACACAAAAAGATGGAAGACCATTCCATATTCTTGGATTGGAAGAATAAACATTGTTAAAATGTCTATACTGCCTAGAGCAATCTATACTTTTAATGCCATTCCAATCAAAATTCCACGGGTATTTTTCAAAGAGCTGGAGCAAATAATTCAAAAATTTGTATGGAATCAGAAGAGACCCCGAATCGCTAAGGAAATATTGAAAAACAAAAATAAAACTGGCGGAATCATGCTACCTGATATCAAGCTTTACTACAAAGCTGTGGTCACCAAGACAGCATGGAACTGGCATAAAAACAGACACATAGACCAGTGGAACAGAGTAGAGAGCCCAGATATGGACCCACAACTCCATGGTGAAATAATCTTTGACAAAGCAGAAAAAAATATACAGTGGAAAAAAGGCAGTCTCTTCAATAAATGGTGCTGGGAAAACTGGACAGCTATATGTAGAAGAATGAAACTTGACCATTCTCTTACACTGTACACAAAGATAAACTTGAAATGGATAAAAGACCTCAACATGAGACAGGAATCCATCAGAATCCTAGAGGAGAACAGAGGCAGTAACCTCTTCGATATCAGCCACAGAAACTTTTTTCAAGCTATGTCTCCAAAGGCAAAGGAAACAAAAACAAAAATAAACTTTTGGGACTTCATCAATATCAAAAGCTTCTGCACAGCAAAGGAAACCATCAAGAAAACAAAGAGGCAACCCACGGAATGGGAGAAGATATTTGCAAATGACAGTACAGACAAAAGGTTGATATCCAGGATCTATAAAGAACTCCTCAAACTCAACACACACAAAACAGATAATCATATCAAACAATGGGCAGAAGATATGAACAGACACTTCTCCAATGAAGACATACAAATGGCTTTCAGACACATGAAAAAATGTTCATCATCACTAGCCCTCAGGGAGATTAAATTAAAACCACATTGAGATATCACCTTACACTAGTTAGAATGGACAAAATTAGCAAGACAGGAAACAACATGTGTTGGAGAGGATGTGGAGAAAGGGGAACCCTCTTCCACTGTTGGTGGGAATGCAAGTTGGTGCAGCCACTTTGGAAAACAGTGTGGAGATTTTTCAAGAAATTAAAAATAGAGCTTCCCTAGGACCCTGCAATTGCACTACTTGGTATTTACGCCAAAGATACAGATGTCGTGAAAAGAAGGGCCATCTGTACCCCAATGTTTATAGCAGCAATGGCCACAGTCGCCAAAACTGTGGAAAGAACCAAGATGCCCTTCGACGGACAAATGGATAAGGAAGATGTCGTCCATATACACTATGGAGTATTATGCCTCCATCAGAAAGGACGAATACCCAACTTTTGTAGCAACATGGAGGGGACTGGAAGAGATTATGCTGAGTGAAATAGTCAAGCAGAGAGAGTCAATTATCATATGGTTTCACTTATTTGTGGAGCATAACAAAGAGCTTGGAGGACAAGGGGAGATGGAGAGGCGAAGTGAGTTGAGGGAATTGGAAGGGGAGGTGAACCATGAGAGACTATGGACTCTGAAAAACAACCTGAGGGTTTTGAAGTGGCGGGGGGGGGGGAGGTTGGGGGAGCAAGGTCGAGGACACGTATTGCATGGAGCACTGGATGTGTTGCAAAAATAAAGCATACTGTTACACTGCAAAGAAATTTTTTAAAAATCTGTATTTTGGTTTGTCTCTTTTTTTTCTCCTTTATGTATGTATGCTTGTTTCCTCGATTCTACACAAGAGTCAGTTTCTCTGACTGACTGTTTTTACTGAGGATAATCTTCTCTAGTTCCATCCATGTGGCTGCAAATGGCAAGATTTTATCATTTTTTTTTTTTTTTGCCTGAGTAATATTCCTCTGTGTGTGTGTATGCATCTCATTTCATTTATCACTTTATCAACAGACACTTTGGTTGCTTCTGTATTGTGATCTTTTAAATATTGCTGGAAGAGACAAAGGGGTGTATGTATCCTTTTGTGCTCTTGTTTTTATGTGCTTTAGGTAAATACCCAGTAGTGTTGTGGCTGGATCCAGGGTAACTCTATGTTTAACGCCTTGAGGACTCTCCATACTGTTTTCCAGAGTGGCTGTAGCAGGTTGTTTTTCCACCAACTGTACAGAAGGTCCCCTTTTGCCACACCCTCCCAGCACCTGCTCTTCCTTGTGTTGTTGATGGGAGTCATTCTGACAGTATGTGGTAATATCTCATTTTACTTCTGGTTTGTATTTTCCTGAGCTTGGGTGATGGTAAAGCAGCTTTTCATGGGACCGTTGGCCATCTCTATTTCTTCTTCGGAAAAATGTCTGTCCGTGTCTTCAGACTATTTTTTAACCAGATTACTTGTTTTTGTGGTGTTGAGTTGTATCCATTCTATATATTTTGGATACTATCCCTTTATTGCATAGGATATTTGTAAATACCTTCTCCCTTTCAGTAGGTTGTCTTATTATTATTACTTCTTCCTTGTTCTCCTGCGTGGAAACTTTTTATATTTTTTTATATAGTCTCAGTAGGTTATTTTTGCTTTTCTTTCCTTTTCCTCAGGAGACAGTCTAGAAAAATGCTGCTTGTTCCATGTCAAGAAGTTACTGTCTGAGCCCTCTTGTAGAGTTTTTATGGTTCCTGATCTTTCACTGAGGTCTTGAAACTGTTTTGCGTTTGTTTGTCTCTATGGTGTAAGGAAGCAGAGTAACTGCATTCTTTTGTTTGTGGACGTCCAGTTTTTCCAAAACCATTTGTGGTAAAGACTGTCTTTTTCCTTTTTGATATTCTTGCCTGCTTTGTGGAAGATTAATTGGGCACACAACTGCGGGTTTATATCTGAGCTTCTGTCCTGTTCCCTTGGTTTCTGTGTGTATTTTTGTGCCAGGACCATCCTGTTAGGATGACTACAGCTTTGTAGTAGAACTTGAAATCTGGAATTGTGACTCCTCCAGCTTTGTTTTCCTTTCTCAGCATTGTGTTGACTTGACTGTTCAGTATCTTTGCTGGTTCCATACAGGTTTTTAGGAGTGTTTGCTTGAGTTCTTTTTGTTTAACTTAAATTCAATGAGCCAACTTAGACTACATCATTAGTTTCAGATGTAGTGTTCAATAATAGATCAGGTGTGTGCAACACCCAGTACTCCTTGCATCCCATGCCCTCCTTAATGTCCATCACCCAGTTACAGTATTCCCTAGCCACCTCCCCTCCAGCAACCCTAAGTTTGTTTCTGTAACAATCCCAACAGTTTGATTCTGTACTGAAGAATCTCTCATGGTTTTTCTCTTTTTCTGATGACATCCCATTCAGCTTTCCTTCCCTACCCCTCTGATCGTCTGTGGTGTTTCTTCTATTTCAGAAAGGAGGGAACCCATGTACAACTGTCTTTCTCTGATAGACTTACTTTGCTCAGCATAACACCCTCCAATTCCATCCAGGTGGATGTGATGCTAAGTCTTCATCCTCTCTGATGGCTGAATAATATTCTGTTGTAGATATGAACCACATCTTCTTTACCCATTCATCTGTCCATGAACATCTGAGCTCTTTCCGTACTCTGGCTAGAGAGGATAAAGTTGCAATGAACTTTGGGGAGCAGGTGCCACTAGTTTTTATTCAATCTGTGTCTTTGGGGTAAATACCTATTAGTGCAATTGTTGGGTCGTACTGTAGCTCTATCTTTAAGTTCTTGAAGAAACTTGGTAACATTTGGAAGAGTAGATGTACGAGCTTGTTTTTCCACCAGCAGTGTAAGAGGATTCCCCTATCACCACGTCCTCACCAACATTTGTTTTTCCCTGCCTTGATAATTTTAGCCATGCCAGCTGTTGTAAGGTGGTATCTCACTGTGGTATTGATTTGTATTTCCCTGATGCTAAGTGATGTGGCACTTGTATGTCCTTTTAGTAGAAAGTTGTGTTCATGTTTATACCTACGTCTTAATCTAGGATAGGGGTGGTCCAAGGAGCATGGAAGGTGTGATCTGCTTAGGTGTGGAGACCTTCACAGATGTCTGAATTGAGGGCTAGAGTTAAGGAGAGTATCAGGCTCAGGCTTTGCATTCAGTATGGTTTGGAACTATAAATAAGCAGGGATTGGTTCAAGATTTCATTCAGATTTCTTCTCTAAATCCTTTCTGCAGTTCCAAAAGGCATGATTTCTGACTTTGTTGTAGGATGAGCCCTCTGCTTTGCTTAGGTGTCCCCATTCCCTGGGGATCTGGAGCCAGGCCTCTGGGCATGGTCCTTTAAAAAGCCAATCTAGGGTGAGGGTTGGGGCCTAGGATCATGGCAGGTTCAATCTGCTAGCTGTGTGGCAAGACTACTGAAGGGCGGAGTTCAGGGCATGGTCAGGGTGAGTTTCAGGCTCCAGGTTTGAGTCCAGCCAGCACTGAATGTGGGGGTTGCTTTAGGTGGGCATGCATATTTCTCCTGCTCTGAACCAAATGGCATGGTTTCCTTCTGGGTGGCAGGTGGAATCCTCTGGATTTACTCAGGTGTCCTTAGTCCCTGGGGCTTTGGCATCAGGTCTCTGGGAACAGACCCCTCTGAGCCTAACCTAGGGACAGGGTTGGGGTCAAGTTTATAGTCAGGTTTTAGGGTCACGGGTTAGGGTCAGGGGTTAAGGTTAGGGGTTTGGGGTAGAGTTAGGGTCAGGGGTTGAGGTAGGAGTAGGTTTAGGGTTGTGCTAGGGTTAATTTTTTGCCATTCCTGTGGGACAGAAAGCACACTACTGTATTATATCCTCCTTGCACACTGTGGCTAACAAAGGGGAAGCACACGCTCACCCTCATAAGTTCACACTTAAACCTTTGTTTCTGCGCATCACTATCATGTACAGTGCATTCCTGTTGGGCTGCAGACATGTAGATATGTCATTTAAGGTTTAAATAAAGGAGGATGGAGATGGAGTTCTGGCTAAAAAGATGGAAGTCCTTGCCTCTGGGGGTGAAGAAATTAAATTTTACCCAGAATGCGCTATTCTCTGTTCAAAGAAGTGACATGATCCTAGGACTCTTGAGACCAGGGATCGACACAGACTTTTCCATAAGGTCTCTGTAAAAATTTTCTGTCATGTTTGCTGTCCATGTGGTGTCTCTGACAATGACTCCACTCTTGCACTGTGGCTTGAGAGCAGCCCCAGACCATCCATAACTCATGTTCCAGCCACACTTTATTGACAGAATACAGGGAGAGGTCCCATTTGGCCCATGGGTGATAGTTTCCCACACTCCAGATCTGCAACATGATGGATGATGGGAGAGAGGGCTCTTCTTTTCCAGTGGCAGAGTGGGAGTACACTGGGACATATCCTGCCTGACCCTGGCCCCTCCACTTGAAAGGAAAAAAAGATGATAGTGAGACTGGCCAACAATGAAGGCCTCAGGGATTCTCCTGCCTTTCTCTGTAGGCCTCAAGTTTGCCACAAGATGTTTGTCTGTGGTTGAATTCCATGTGGGTATTGTTTGGCTGAGACAGTCCCCTTTGCCTGGTGGGTATATCTTGCAGGTTATATACCACATAGATGGTCATCTTGTTCAGGCCAAGACCATGAGCACATTTAGGGTTCTCCTGAGTTAGCAGAGGTTGTAGCATGTGTGGCCTTCAGGACAAGCCTGATTCAGCCCTCAGCAATGTAATGAAGCATCTGGCTTCCTGAGCTCTCTGTGGCACTGGCACAGGCCTGGCTGAGGCTACTTCTGTGGTCATGATGGAAAATCTCCCTGGCCTGGGCAGTTCACCCCATCCTTGGCCCTGCAGGCTAAGACCCAAGGTTCCTCCCACCTCATTGGCTGGGACCAGGTCACATGCCCATGAATGAACCAATCCCTAGAGCCAGAGAGTGGAGCCATGGAGGTTGGCACATGTTGTTAGGACCTCCGTTGTAATGACTTTTCTAAGGGCTGTGGTGGCAAGATCTTATGGGATGCATCTGTTAATAAAACGAATATTAATTTCTGATAGTAAGTGGGTCCAAGGTGCTGGCTTAGCACCTAGCACCTCAGTCCCAGCACCTCAGTACTGATGTACTTCTCTGCAGAGACAATGGCTGAGGAGCAAAGTGGATGGAAACTGGCCCAGAGTGCACAAGAGAAGTGTGTGTGTTTAGGGGATTGGGGATAATAGCTCTGGGCAAGCTATAGCTCCAACTTGCCTAGGTTCAAGAAGGTGCAGGGAATCCGTGGTGTTTCACCATCCATCATTTTGCAGATGGAGAATATGCCTTTGCATAGAGTCTGGCAAGACTTGTTCCAAGTCTTCTCTAGTTGGTACGGAAGCCGGGAAGACAGTACCCTCCATCTGCTGGGATAGGCATGAGAGGCTGAGTGCTTCCAAGAAAGTGTCTGGCTTTCTGTGAGCCTGCACACAGGCCTGATGAGGACAGCTCACGGTTTTGTTCTGAGGAGGCAGGGGTGCCACGTGTGATCCCGGGAAGAGGACAGACCTGGAGTTTGCTGTAGAGCTACTTCATGGGAGTCGGGGTGATCTGCAGCATCCGCCCCATGGGATGTCTCTCCTTTATTGAGTTCTGGGTATGGTTTCTGTGACTGTGTCCTAATGGCTGGGATTTCCAAGGAGCAGGATTTTTTGGCTTTACATTAAGAGTTGGTCCACCCGGACTGGGCAAGTCCCATTCTGCTGCTGAGAATTGTGTCTCCAGGGGTTGGAGTGTGTATTACAGGCCTAGAGGTCAATGGTGGGGTAGTTACAGTGGTCAGTAGACTACTGTTATTGATGATTTTTGTAAGTGAAATCTATAGGATGATATGTTAGATCTTATGGTTAGGGATCCACATTAGGTGCCCATAAATGGTGCTTTTTCTCAATTTCATATTTGGTATCTTTTTACTACTTCTAATAGCCCTCCTTGTACTTGGTATTCCAAGAAGCAATGCATCACACCGTTGCCTGCATTGCGTTGATGGGAATTTGAGCATGAAAAGGTTATCAGTGCTTCCACAAATTGTACACTGGAACAGCCAAAAAATAAAATTTTATTTTTGACACTAAGGAGGAAATATCCTGCTGTGATTCTTAATTTAAACCAGGGGAGGGGTCCTCTTTTGGTACTGGTAATGAGTACCATAGGCCTTCCTAGGGAACATTATCAGATTCTATTGGAAACTTGGTCTTCGTTTTTGTGGAAGAATCAGGAGTCAACCAGTTATTTGTGTCTTGTCTCATTTTCCATGATAGTTCCACAATATCTGGTTTCACACCTCTACCATTGTGAAATCCCAACTTTGGCTCCAACTTGCCCTTCTCTGCCAAGGGCAGAGAGCCTAGTTTGAGCCAAGACAAGAGCTGCTTCTGGGTGACTGGGAGACTCTAGGATCAGAATGCTGTTGGTAGGGAGTTAATGGGAACCTAAATTCCAAACCAGCTCCTGACACCCAGCTGAAATACATTTCTTTTTCTTTTTTTTAAGATTCTATTTATTTGACAGACAGAGATCACAAGTAGGCAGAGAGGCAGGCAGAGAGAAAGATAGGGAAAGCAGGCTCCCCGCCAATCAGAGAGCCTGATGAAGTGCTCGATCCCAGGACCCTGAGATCATGACCTGAGCCCAAGGCAGAGGCTTAACACGCAGAGCCACCCAGGCGCCCCTAGATGAAATACATTTCTGACTTAGAAACTTCAGATAGAATTTTTTTTTCCATGATGACAACTGAAGAAAATGTGTCATCCCTAAACCTAACCTTAACCCCTACCAACGCTGAAACCTAAGCTGACCTTAAAGCCCAAACTAGAACCCTGAATCTCAAACCTGTAATGGAACCCAAAGCGTGTACCTTAGCCCTGGATCCAAGCCCTGAACCACTAACCAAAACCCTAAACCAGACCTCCAAGACATGAACCCTGAACCCAAATCTCAGCATGAAGCCAAACCCCAAATTTGACCTTGAACTTTATCCCATAGGCCCTGAGTCTTAAAGCCTAAATCATAAACTTAAAGCCCTAAACTATAACTCTGTTCCCTTGTCCTTCACTCTAAATCCTCACCCTAACACTAAACCCAAAGCCTGATCTAGAACTCTGACTGAAACCTGAACCTGAACCCAAATTCAAACCCTTCACCACACTTTGCTTATGCACTTGCCATTGATGGATATGTGCAGTTTCTACCTTTTGATTCTTGTGAACATTGTTTGGGTTGGGGCTAGGGTTAGGGTCTTGGATTAGGGTAGGGTCCAGGCTTGAGACCAAGTTGAGGTCAGCATGTGGGTCTGCATCAGGGCCATGTTCAGTGCTACTGTTTGGGTCAAGGACTGTTGTAATTCCACATTGTTTCCAATTCATTGTTCCTTAGCTACTTTGGGGAAGTTGGGGGATATTGGACTCCATGCAGCTTGAATTTCCAGAATGAAATGGCGTCAGCTGGACCCCGGGAGGGAGCAGGACCTTCCACTGAAGGGTGAGCTCCCACAGTCCTGCACTGCCTTGCACCGCCTGCAGAGGGCGCCAGACCCCAGCTCCCGCCCTGAGCACAGGCTGAGCAGCCGCAGCTGGGACCAGAGCCCCACCTCTTCAGGACCCACTGTGGAGACTTCTGGAGAATGTGGGGCGCCTCCCATCCAGACAGGACAAGCTGAGGAGGGTGTGGCTCTGCATCCACACTGACCGGACCCGTTGTGGAGGACGCGCCCACACTGACAGCAGTCCAACCTCCTAAGGACCAGACGCTGGAGGAGGTGAGGAGAAGCCGCCTGAGTGGACTGCCAAGGGGTTCGTGGTCTCAGGACCCCACAGAGGATGGGCGCCCTGTGTAGACACTGGGGCTTCCGTCGTTTTGTGTGAGGAGACGTGGCCTCCTGCTGTGCTGTCCGCGGGGCTGTGGGGTCCCACCTTTCTGGGCTTGGGTGCTCCTCGGTCCTCGTCTGTGTTTGTGTGCTCAAGGATTCGGTTCTTGGGGCTCCTCAGATGGTCTGCAGTCAGGGAGCGTCCGCCTGCTTCGGTGCTTGTGCTCCCCCCACCTCAGCCCTGCGGGGTCCTTCCCGTGTCCACACCCACTCCTGGCTGGCGCCGAGTCCGGAAGTTCGGGAGCCAGAGTGAGCACTCTGTAGACGGTTTTGGGGAGAGTAGGTATTTTCCCAGTGTGGGCTCTTCCCTGAGCACAGTGCCTCCCCATCTCCATGTGTGCTCCTCCCTGTCTGTGGTCATTGTTGCAGGGCTGTCAGAGGACAGGTCTGTCACCTTCTTGGTTCACGGGCCTCCCGGGTATCGTGCTCTCCTGGATGCAGGTGTAAATAAGACTGTTCTCCCTAGTCTCTTTCTGATGGTTCCTTCCGAGCACGTAGGAGTGCCACTAATTTGTGCATATTGATTTTGTTCCTTGCAACTTCTTGAATTTATTAGTTCGATTTGCCTTAAGCTCAATCTGCCAGTTATTTGACCAGCAGCATGGGTTTATTTGGGAATAGCAGAGAATGGCAGTCTGGGCTGAGCAAGCTATGGTCCCATCACAGGCAAGTGTGAGAAACAAAGGTGAGGAACATTATTTCATGGAGGAGGAAGAAGTTGGGAGGGGTGCTTGGAAGGAAATTCCCCTGGAGAAAGGCAGGGTGATGGAGAATTCTTACAAGCTGAGCTGCAATACTCCTACAAAAAGTGAGGAGATGAACCTCCAGCTTCCCCTGTGGGGCCTGGAATTGGTGAGTCTCTTCTGTGGGGGATTGCAATATGGGGTCTGTAATGGGCACTGAGCACCAGGCGCCCCCTTCCAGCCTCCCCTTCTGGCATCCCCAGTCCACTTTACTGGGGCTTCCCTTCCTGATTTTTGCACAGTTCTAACCAGCTTGTGGTGAAACGTTGTGGAAAACTGGAATTCCAAATCCACTGCTTCTACTGCACCTGAGATACAGGGGCCCATGATTTAATCCTCCCACGAGTCTCTTGCTAACATGTGTCCTCTCCATGTCGGGTGACCTGGAACTGGGAGGGCTTGGCCTCCATCCCAAAGTCTGATGTCCTCTCTGCTTCTGTGTCGTCGTGCTAACATGGATGTTTGGAAGAGTCATTTCCTCTGCGATGATTTCAAAGTGTAGTCTGCTTGTTATAGCAGCACAAATACGTGCTGTCTCCACACTCAGATTCCCCAGCCGTCATTTCTTTACTACGTTTGCCACTTCACACGGGATGCTTCAGTGTGTTTGACTCCACACCAGGACAATGTCCTGCAAAACCACCACATAACCTGAAATGAGGAGATCATTACAGAACCCATCCAAGGGTTAGTGTTAGGGACCAGGGACATGGCAGGACTGACCGGAAGACCCCATGGAGAGCTGTCTGGGTGGTTGAGTTGACAGTGTAGGTGAGGGTGAGTGTCTGGCTCTGGCTTTGTGTCCAGGAGTCAGCTCTGAATGGGCGTGTCCTCAGCTGGGCATGCAGATTTCTGCTCCTCTGAATCCATTCCGCAGTTCCAAATGGCAGAGTTTTCCTTCTGGGCGGCAGGCTGAGTCCTCTAGGATTGCCCAGGTGTCTCCAAATTGTAGGGCATCTACTGCAAGGCCTTTGGGGTCAGAACCCTGAGAACCAAACCAAAGGTTATGGTTAGGGACCACCACATGGCAAGCCCAATCTGCCAACACTCTGCCCATCTCTCTGGGGGGAGGGGACAGTCGAGGGATTGGTTCAGGGTGAGTGTCAAGCTCCAGGTTTGCATCCAGGGGCCTGCTGAATATGGGGGTGTCCAGAGGTGGGAATGCAGATTTCAGTTCCTCTGAATCCTTTCTAGAGTTCCAAATGGCATGGTTTCTTTCAGGGTGGCAGGGTGAGTCCTATGGTGTTCCTCACTGTCCCCAATATCTGAGGCTTTAGAGCCAGGCCGTTGGGGAGAGACCTCTCAGGACAGAATCTAGGCTTAAGGGTTTGTGCCTATGGGCATGGCCGCACTGATCTTAAAGCACTGTGGTGAGGATCACAGGGGTCTGAGTTGAGAGCATGGTTCATGATCAGTATCAAGGTCTGGGTTTGTGTCCAGGGGACCGCTGAGTGTGGGGGTGGTCTCAGATGTCCAAGCCGATTTCCGCTACTCTGAATCCTTTCCAGCATTCCAAACAGCCTGGTTACCTTCTGGGTGGCAAGCTGAAATCTCTGGGATTTCTCAGGTCTTGCCCTTGCCCTTGCAAGGGCAAAATACTTTTTATAGTAAAAGAATTCACCAGATGAGCTGAACAGCAGAAAAGACACAGCTCAGGAGTAAATCAGTGAACAGGAATATCATGCCAAAAACTTCTTTAAGGACACACTACAGAGCAAGGGAAGATAGGAGAGAAAGCTGAGATATAAAGGACAAACCCTCCAACTTTCCAACATCATTCCCTACTTTTTTATTTCCATTGCTGTCAGCTCCTTCCAAGCCAAAAATAAGTCACTTGAGCCAGCCTTTTTTCTTCCTGAGTTTGGGGCACTGCAAAGCCCATCAGAGGGGCCAAGGGCACCTCTGTACCTGCTGAGTTGAGCCCATTTGTACCCCAACAGTGAGCAGGTACCAGCCTGGCCCTCTGGTACTCCGTGGTCTGTGGCAGTCCTTCCTTCTGGACCCTGCTTTGCTGCTCTTACTTTCCTAACACTGGTTTCAAACTAGAGATTACTCCTGGAGGAGGAACCCAGGGAGATGAGGATCAGGAGGGCCTCCCTGCCTGGAATATCCATGTGGGGAGTGCACAGCCAACGGATTTTGCCCAGGGACTTGCAAAATGCAGAGAGGCAGATTTCTTTTCTCTCTTTCTCTCTCTCTCTCTAGCCTCATACAAACCAGGAGTTCTTAGGACTTTCTTCAGTGACATCTAGGTGTAGCTTGGCCACTGTTTCCACAGAAAGGCCACTTGAGCATAATCAAGCACACGTATAAGCAATTACATTTTTTTTTAAAAAACAACAAGCCAATGCACACAGACCTTTGACAGCAGCACAGGACGCTCAAGGGACCAGAGTCCCTACCTTGGGCAATAGTGATAGAGGCCGGGTTCTGCCACGCAGGTCCCTAGACCTTTGGCAGTTTCCACGATTGCAAATCCAGACATGCAGAATCCTGA
The DNA here is from genome assembly GCF_030435805.1 of Mustela lutreola. NCBI lineage: Eukaryota > Metazoa > Chordata > Mammalia > Carnivora > Mustelidae > Mustela > Mustela lutreola. The sequence continues at coordinate 36,053,023 of NC_081297.1, read as the reverse complement.
GGGACAACCTACTAACTGCAAAAGAGCAAAAATTCATCAGGATTCAGAGAGTGGAAATCCATTTGTACTGGAAAAGAAAGAAGCAGGCTTGCTGTGAATCCAGCAGAGAGGACAGGCATAGATAAAGGCTGCTGTATGGTTCACGGAAACTATTGTTTCTCAAGTGTCCTGCTGTCTCTGTAAAATGCTATGAGGACTGTCTCTTGGGGAACTCCTGCTTTCCTACCAGTGACGCCCCCAGATTCTGCTTTGCTAGTCCCATGGATTCCTAGGGATACCCAGTTGATAAGCTATGCTGTCCTCATGACAACAATTGCTAATGGACTGAATGTTTGTGTCTTGTCCCAATTCAGATGAGGGAGTGCCGTCAGGAGGTATGGGCTTTGAGAGGTGATGAGGTAATGAGATTGGAACACTTGTGAATGAGATAAAACCCCTCTGAGAAAAGACCTGAGAGATTGTTCTGCCAGCTGTCAGCCATGCAAGGCTACAACAGGAATATGGGCATCTATAGATAATGAAGCAGTCTCTTGCTAGATATCAGATCTCCCAGGATCTTGCTTTGGACTTCTCAGCCTCTAGAACTGCAAGGAATAGTACATGTTTTGCTGTTTCAGCCACCCAGTCTGTCATCATTTGTTGCAGCAGCCTGAACTGAATATGGCAGAGCCCAAGTCCTGGTTAATCCCTGCTTCTACTCATTTCCCCTCAGAAAGAGCTTCTAATCCAGAACTGCCCTCTGCTTTCCATACACGTGCTTCAGACTCCTTCTGTGAGAGCACAGACTTTGTAAAAGACTCCTCCCTCATGGCAACCAGCATTCTGTGACTCCTGAGGAATGTCCTCCCTGACTGTCTTGAGTCAATCAATCTGATTTTGATTTTGGAGTCCCAGGATAAAGTCCTGCTTCAGGCTCCCAGCTTCATGGGGAGTCTGCTTCTCCCTCTGACCTTCTCCCCTCTCATGCTTTCTCACTCTCTCTCTCTCTCAAATAAATAAATAAAAGTCTTTTAAAAATCTGATTTTAACAGACCATAAGCTTGTTCGGCCCGCACCCAGGGATGGGGAGTAATGGGTAACTGTCCCTCCTTCCCCGGGACACCCCCTGCCTCCACCAACGCTGCCACATCCTGGAGGAAGATGGCATCTGACTGCTCGTTCCTCCAGGAGCTGTTTCTGCGAGTTCAGGGCCGGGCGCCCGGTGGCAAGCCCATGTCTGCATCAGGGACAGGTGGCCAAGGAGCTCCTGTCCCCTTGGGCCCAGAGGCCCAGGACAGGCATGCATTCTGCCCAGACTCCTTCCTCATAGTGGAGCACGCGCGCCTGCCCTAGTCGTCCCCTGGTGTCTCCTTAGCAGCCATTCTTCCGTCTCTCCGGACAGGGAGAGGATGACAATTGTCTTGCCACCTGCCCGCTGTTCCAGCCATGGCAGGCTCTCCCGCTTCACGACCATTTCCCGACAGCAAGGCCAACAGCTCCTTCCCTTCTCTCGGAGCAGCGTGCTGCGCCTTCCTCAGACATGCTCCTGGGGAGCTCAGTGACAGACGTGTCCCTTTCCTTAAGGCTCTTTCCACAGGTGCAACCACGCTTCTCTCTCAGACAGAGGGGATGCCTGGGCTAAGAGGATTTCGCTTCATAAGGGTTTCTCCCACCGTGCTTCGGAGACTATGTTCAGGCAAGCAGCATCAACAACCCTCAGAACTGACACTGATTTCCCAGCGCATGCTGTGCTTTCCCAGAGGGGATGCACTTACAAAGAGGCTTTGGATCTATGCGGGTTTCTCCCACCATGACACTGGGCTCAGGCAAGCAGCAGCATCCCGCAGACCTGACTCTGATTTCTCAAAGAATGCAGTGCTTTTCCAGAGGGGATGACTGGGCAAAGAGACTTTCGCACTATCTGGGTTGCTTCCACCGTGCTGCGAATACTAGACTAAGGCAAGCAGCAACAGCAGCCCACAGAACCGACTCTGATTTCCCAGCTACTGCTATGCTTTCGCAGAGGTTTTCAGCTTGGCGCGAACCGCACTTCGCTGCTGCTCTGTCGCGTCAGGGAAGAGCTGCGGAAGAGCTGGTGCCTCTTGGGCCTTGCTTTCCCGGATTCCATGCTTGTGCCCTGGGTTCACCCTGCCAAGCCGAACTAAGCAGACACAGCCACAACCCTTCAGCAGCGTGCGAGGCCTAGGATGGCACTCTATGCACAATACCATCTCCTGCCGTAGGCCAGGCTTGGCCTTTTGCTCTGGCACTCAGGTGGACTCCGGGACTATGCCAGTGCCTTTCCCCACAGGAGAGTAGAGGCGACAGGATCCCTGCACACCACCTGTGCACTGGGATGGGGAGCTTTGGGGGATTGTCACCACTCCTTCCCCGGCACACCCCATGCCTCCGCGAACGCTGCCACATCCTGGAGGAAGACAGCATCTGACTGTCCATTCTTTCAGGGAACAGTTTCTGCGAGTTCCGGGTAGGTGCCTGGTGGCAACCACATGTCTGCACCAGGGACAGGTGGCCAGGAGCTGCTGTCCCCTTGGGCCCAGAGGCCCAGGACTGGCCTGCCTTCTGCCCAGTCTACTTCCTCACAGTGGAGCACGCGCGCCTGTCCTAGTCATCCGGTCCTATCTCCTTAGCTGTCAGGCTTCCGTCTCTCCGCACAGGGAGCGGGAGACACTTCTCTTGCCACCAGCCCGCTGTTCCTGCCAGGGCCGGCTCTCCTGCTTCGCGACTGTATCCCGACAACAAGGCCAACGGATCCTTCTCTTCTCCAGGGGCAGCGTGCTACACCTTCCCCAGAAATGTTCCTGGGAGCGCTGTGACAGACGTGTCCCTTTCCTTAAGGCTCTTTCAACAGGCGCCACCACGCTTCTCTCTCAGGATGAGGGAATGCCCGCGCAAAGAGGATTTCGCTCCATGCGGGTTTATTACCCCGTGCTGTGGAGACTAGCTCAGGCAAGCAGCAGCAGCATCCCACAGTCCTGACTCTGATTTCCTAAAGAATGCTGTGCTTTCCCAGAGAGGATGCCCGGGCAAAGAGGCTTTCTCTCTATGTGGGTTTCTCCCACCATGCTGCGAATACTAGGCTAAGGGAAGCAGCAACAGCAGCCCACAGAACCGACTCTGATTTCCCAGTGACTGCTATGCTTTAGCAGAGGTTTTCAGCTTGGGGCGAACTGACTTCCCTGCTGCTTCCTTAGCAAAGCTTTGGCATTCGCTCTGTCGCGTCAGGGAAGAAGAGCTGCGGGTGAACTGGTGTCTCTTGGGCCTTGCTTTCCCAAGGCTCCATGGTCGCGCCCTGGGTTCACCCTTCCAGGCCCAACTAAGCAGACACAGCCACAACCCTTCAGCAGCGTGCGAGGCCTAGGATGGCACTCTATGCACAATACCATCTCCCGGTGTAGGCAACGCTTGGCCTTTTGCTCTGGAGCTCAGGCGGACTCGGGGACTATGCCACTGCCTTCGCCACAGGAGAGGAGAGGCAACGAGATCCCTGTAATCCGCCCGTTCACTGGGACTGTCACCACTCTTTCCCCAGCACACCTCATGTGTCTGCGAACGCTGCCACATCCTGGAGGAAGATGGCATCTGACTGCCCGTTCTTTTAGGAAGCTGGTGACACTTGTCTTGCCAAGGGCCCGCTGTTCCTGAGTTCAGGGTAGGCGCCTGGTGGCAAGCCCATTTCTGCACCAGGTACAGGAGGACAAGGAGCTACTGTCCCCTTGGGCCCAGAGGCCCAGGACAGGCCTGCCTTCTGCCCAGTCTACTTCGTCACAGTGGAGCACGCGCGCCTGTCCTAGTCATCCGGTCCTGTCTCCTTAGCAGCCAGGCTTCCGTCTCTCCGCACAGGGAGCGGGTGACACTTGTCTTGCCACCGGCCCGCTGTTCCTGCCAGGGCCGGCTCTCCTGCTTCAAGACCGTTTCCCACCAGCAAGGCCAATGGCTCCTTTTCTTCTCACGGGGCGGCGTGCTGCGCCTTCCCCAGACATGCTCCTGGAGAGCACGGTGATAGATGTGCTTCTTTCCTTAAGGCCCTTTCCAGAAGTACAACCACGCTTCTCTCTCAGGCAGAGGGGATGCTAGGGCAAAGAGAATTTCGCTCCATGAGGGTTTCTTCCACCGTGCTGTGGAGACTAGCTCAGGCAAGCAGCAGCAGCATCCCACAAACCCGACTATGATTTCCCAAGGAATGCTGTGCTTTCCCAGAGGAGATGCCCAGGCAAAGAGGCTTTCGCTGTATGCGGGTTTCCCCCACCATGAGACTGGGCTCAGGCATGCAGCAGCAGCAGCAGCCCGCAGAACCGACTCTGATTTCTCAGCGAATGCTGTGCTTTCGCAGAAGCTTTGGGCTTGGAGCGAACCGCACTTCGCTACCGCTTCCTCAACAAGTCTTTGGGCGTTCGCTTTGTTTCGTCAGGGAAGAAGAGCTGCGGGAGAGCTGGTGCCTCATGGGCTTTGCTTTTCCGGGCTCCATGTTCGCGTCCTGGGTTCACCCTGCCAAGCCGAAATAAGCAGACACGGCCTCAACCCTGCAGCAGCGTGCGTGGCCTAGGATGGAACTCTGCTCACAATGCCATCTCCCGGTCTTGATATCTTATACAATAGAAAAGGCTTTCACAATAATAATAAACCAACTAACTAAAAAGTTACATTTGAGTGAGTGACGAGGTGTAATAAAACTTAGCTTAAGTAATACACTATGAAGCTGGAAGAACTGCTTTATCCCTTGTAAGGTTCTCTAAAAGAAATAATACCCTTACCACCAATGCCTCCTCGTCTATACATGTATTTCAGTAACTAGTCAACAGAATAAAATCTTTAAAAAAAAAAATTGACAAAATGGTGGGCCCTGTGTATAGCAGAAAAGTATAGAAGACAAACACAAATGGATTAGTTTAATTATAGTAGACAAAAAGAGGAAACTGCATGCTTAACCAGCAAATCCTATCTGGGGCGTCTGGGTGGCTCAGTGGGTTAAAGCTTCTGATTCTGGCTCAGGTTATGATCCTGGGGTCTTTCGATCAAGCCCTACATTAGGCTCTCTGCTCAGTAGGTAGCCTGCTTCCCCCACAACCCTGCCTGTTTCTCTGCCTACTTATAATCTCTCTCTGTGTGTGACAAATATATAAATAAAATCTTTTAAACAACCAACCCAGTTAATACAATTTGAGATATGCGCTTAAATATTCATGTATTTGTGACGGGTATTTATATCTTCTATGTGTTGTACATTCTGCCTATTTGGTGCTGGAATATTGAAATATATTAGTTATGGTCCTGGAGTTGAGATCCTCAGATGCTGGCCAGGTCCCAGGCAAAAACAATAAAAACAACACCAAACCATAATAAAATGAGGAGACACATATGAGGTGGCCACAGGAAAATGGATGCAAGGAATGCTTGGGAGTAGTGACTCCTTATAATAAACTGCATCAGAGGCTGGCATTTAAAAAATTGAAACTCAAGTAGGACTTGATTAGACGAGCAATAGAAGACCATAGTCAATGATCTTGTCATTAGTATTTGCATGTTTGGAAAGAGATAATTATTAGGAAAGAAAGAATGATAGGGAAGTCCATAGCTATGGATTGAGAATTAGAAAAACTAGGTAAAGAAGAGACATCATGTCAAAGTCAGAAGTAACAGAGCTAGGATGTTGCAACCCAATGTCATAGTTTACTGAAGTAATTCTTCAATCCTGCACTGCCGTTACGTCCATCGATTATACATACCCTCTTAGCACAGAATTCCACTTCTTTTTAATTTTTTTAAAAATTTTAATTCCAGTACAGTTAACATATAGTGTTCTATTCCTTTCTGGTGTATGACATGGTGATTCAACATTCTATATGTTACTCAGTGTTCCATCGTGATGAGTATGATAAGTATGCTCTTTCATCCCCATCCTCTTTTAGCCATCTCCCCACCAAACTCCCCTCTGCTAACTACTCTCCTTTATATTCTCTGTTCTCTGCAGTTAAGAGAATTGCTCTTCTAAACACAAAACAAAAAGTGTCCATATGTCCATGTATATATTAGTTCTTATCAATACTCTGCGAAAGCTGGAACCAACTCTGCTCATGGAATAGATATGGAATAGATAAATTTGTAGCATTATAGTCACTCAACAGAATACAATGATTCTTTTTTTTTTTTTAATTTACATTGTTGCTTCTGTAATGCATTTCACAGTGAGGATTCAAACCCAGACAGTCTTGCTCCCGTCCTGAGTTTTAGCCTTCACTACATTAAGTGTCTGAAAGCATGCTGAATTCATATCCTGATTCTGAAGAACATTAAACAAAAATCTTTCCTATCTGTCTTCTTCCAACCTCTGTCCATCACTTTCACTAGGACAGCCAGATTGAATCAGTAATCTCAAATCTGGAAGACTACATCCCATACTATACTTTGTCTTTCACAGAATGATGACGTACTTAATTCTGGTGTTATATGCATGGATGAGTGTATTTATTAACTACCCTCCCCCACCAGAACCTACTAATCTCTCTCTCTCTTTTAAAGATTTTATTTATTTGACAGAAATCACAAGTAGGCAGAGAGGCAGGAATGAGAGAAAGGAGGAAACAGGCTGTGTGCTGATCAGGGAGCCCAATGCATAACTTGATCCTAGGACCCTGAGATCATGACCTGAGCCAAAGGTACATGCTTAACCCACTGAGTTTCCATGTACTCAGAACCTACTGCTCTTTAGAGAAGCATCAAATCTAACTATATTCTCATACAAACACAGTAGCTGGAATGTAAGAAAAGCTTCATATAACAGAACCTTATCCCATCTAAATGTCTGTTCTTTAATTTGTTTAAGTGGACCCCATCTATTTTAGCAATCAGTGAAGTAGAAAAGTAAGGGATGGATATTCCTGGTTGATTTTAGCCAATCCCTGGACTTGCCTCCGTTTCGCTGTACCTGCTGTTTGTTCTCACTCCCAAACAACCTTGTCCCTGTTTCAAATCTTTTATCTGATGTTCAACCTCAAGTAAACATCTGGTTCTATATCCTTATGACTGTTATGGTCCTTTTACATCTCATAATCGTTTCTAATACTATGTAGGAAACTGCAGAAATGGAAGAGAGTTTAGGCCATTAACCTCCATCACACTGTCTTCTGCACATTTATATTCTGACATGTCAAAGTAATTCACAAATAACTTGAACTATTGGATAAAAATTTAACAAGAATATGAGCCATGAGATTCTGCATGTCAAGTGACCTATCTCAGACAAAAAACTTTCAGAGGGCGTGAGGGAATTCTTTAACAGCCTCAAGACTCGAACTTCTCTGTGTCTTATTCAGTGTGTTCTGGTGATCTAGAATGGTTGGTGCAGTCTCAGGCATTTATGGAATCTTCAGACTTGAAAGGTCATAACATTTAAAGAAAGTGATGAGTTAATATGATCAGGAGTCATAGATGCTTTTCCCAAGACTTTTACATACCAGAGTCTTCTGACTGACATTACCTGCAAAAAAGATACACTCAGAGCCCTAAGCCTGAATATTATTTAACAGCATCTTTCAGTGCTTCTCTTTCTTTTTTCTTTTCAGGGGTAGCAGTGCTACTCTTCTTGATGATGGAGTACGATGGGATGTTTTTCTTTACTTGTAGGTCTGGCCCTGGATGACCCTTACATTGGCAGTCCCAAGTCACATAAGCTCTAATATCAAGCCTCTCAATTCGCATTTTGATGTTCTTTGTAAGAGATTTAATTTTATCTTTGTGCTTCTCTACTGTTTTATTGAGGGGAGGATATCTAATCTTGCATATGCTTTTCATATGTTAACACAAAAGATGTATTTTATAATCAAAATTCACCCAAGGAGACAAGATGGATCAGTCTCTCTGCAACCACTTACTGTTGCTGCCCAATTCTCATCACCACCCATCACAGATATCTGCATAACTTTAGTGGCTGCCTATACTCAGTGATTTGCTTTCTGGGTTTACTATTCAGACTTGGCAATAGAAATAGTCAATAGAAATATTGACTTCGAATGGAATACACGGACACTTCGATCTAGGACACCTAGATGGAAACTGTTTGAACAGACTTTGTTGAAATCTTGACGAATCGCGGACAGGGCCGTAGTCTTGAACTTCCATACCTGTGACCATTGGAAGGTCTGTGTTCAGTCAAACTTCTTCAGGTGGACACTTATTTGTGGTCGTATATTCACAGATGAAGAAACATAGAGCAAGGATGGACTCTGGACAGGTTATATACTCTGAGTGAAGTGTAGGCCACAGCCCTTAGGATTCCAAAACATGGAATGGCAGAGCACGACCTATTGTCATCCATTCTACCTTGTCGAAAACTCTTCAAACATATTGAGGGAAGTGTGCTTTAGGACAGACTTCGACAGTTTTAAGAGGGTTGAAAATGGAAGCTGCTGGAACTGACAGAATAGAAAACATGAATAGTAAAAAGCTTCGCCCTGGTCTCCAATGTCCATTCCTGTGACCGTAGCAGGTCTGTGTTCATTGAAACCTCTGAAGGCAGACACCCATTCGTGGGAGTGTCTTCCCAGTGGAGGAAAGAAGATAGAACAAGGACGGACTCTGGGCAGGTTGGATAGTCAGGTGTAAGTGCAGGCCAAGGCCCTTAGGCTTCCAAAGCATGGAATGGCAGAACATGACATCTGGTCATCCAAACTGTCTACATCTGTCGAAAACGCTTCAAATGTGGTGAAGGAAATGTGCTTTGGGACAGACTCATGTCAGTTTTGATGGGGTTGGAACATGGAAGGTATTGGAACTGACTGTGTTGAAAACATGAATAGTCGCGTACAGTGCCATGTCTCAGTTCTGAGTTCAGTGAAACTTCTTCAGGCAGACACCCATTTGAGGCACTGTCTGCTCAGTTGAGGAAAGAAGATAGAATAAGGATGGACTCTGGACAGTGCTTGCACTGCACTTCCTCAGGAGAACCCCTGTTACTTCAGGATAGCAGGTGTTTCTGCAGGATTAAGTTGCAGGCAGACCTGTTATCAGCAATTGCTCAGGACACGTGCCATTCACTTTCCCATGCTGTGAGGAGGCACAGTGTTTGTCGCTTAGGCAGCAGGTATCTCCTGACTGCCAAAAACAAAGAGGGAAAGAGAATGATTCAGCCAGGAAAGGAAAGCTGTGGAAACCCTGTCTACCTTAAGATCAGCAATGGTGGTGAAAGCTCAACGTTAAGGGTGTTGGTTTCCTAGGGTTTGCAGTGCCGCCATTTCTTTCTGATGCTGCATTCCCTCAGGAGAACCCTTGTTTCTTCAAGAAATGAGTGCTGCTTCAGGGTGAAGTTGCAGTCGTCCCGGGTTCTTGGCCTTTGCTCCAGGACACGTGCCATTTGCTGTGAGGAGGCACAGTGATAGTGACTTCGGCAGCAGATGTCTCCTGACTGTCTAAAACAAGCAAAAGGGAGAATGATTCAGCCAAGGGAGTCTTGTAGCCCAGATTTGATTCTATGTTCAGGGCAGAGGACCTGAGTGGAATGTTTCCTCACAGAGAGCTTTGCTGAGCACAGAGAGGGAAGACTAGGGCCCCTGTCTCCTGCGTTCACATAGCCTTGGGGAAAAGGTAAGTCGTGGCTTTAGTCATTTAGGGCCCTCTCCTGTTGCTCAAGGAAAGCTTTGGAAACCCTACCTACCCTCAGATCAGCGATGGGGGTGAAAGGCCAGTGGTGAGAGGGTGGTGGTTTCCTAGGATTTACAACATCGCCCTTTCCTTCTGCGGTCGCACTTCTTCAAGAGAATGCTTCTGTCTTCAAGAAACAAACATCTCCAGGAGGGTTCTGCTCCAGCAGGTCTTGGTTCTCGACTTCCACTAGAGGTCACATGCCACTCGCTTTCCGACGCTGTGGGGAGGTACAGGGCTTGTCGCCTCAGGGTCAGATGTCTCTTGACTGATGGAAACAAGCGGGAAGGAGAGTGATGGAGTCTAGAGAGCCTTGTAGCTCAGATTGGAATCTACACTGAGGACAGAAGACGTCAGCACTAAGTTTCCTCACAGAGAGGTTTGCTTTGCATAGTGAAGGAAGTCTGGGTCCCTCATCGATCATTCACAAAGCCTTAAGGTAAAGGTGAGGTCTGGGTTTTGGTCATTTTAGGGTCCTCTCCTGTTGCTTAAGGAAAGCTTTGGAAACCCTGCCTACCATCAGATCAGCGATGGGAGAGGAAAGCCGGTGGTGAGAGGGTGTTGTTTTCCCAGAGTTTGAGGCTTCAACCTTTGCATTTGCATGCTGCACTTGCTCATGAGAATGCTTGTGTCTTCAATAAATGTGTTGTTGCTGGAGGATTAAGTTATAGGCACACCGGGTTCTCGGCATTCGCTGGAGGCCATGTGCTATTCACTTTCCCAAGCTGTGAGGAGGCACAGTGCTTGTTGCTTCAGCAGCAGATGTCTCCTAAGTGCCTAAAAAAGTGGGAAGGAGGATGATTCAGCCTAGGGAGTATTGTAGCCCAGATTTGATTCTATGTTCAAGACAGAAGCCCTGAGTGGAAAGTTTCTTCACAGAGAGAATTGCTTCGCACAGTGAGGAAATTCCAGGGCCCTTGATTATTTGCTCACCCACACTTAGGCAAATAGTCAAGTGCAGGCTTTGCTCATTTTCAGGCCCTCTCTTGTTGCTTAAGGAAAGCTGTGGAAACCATGTCTACCTTCAGATCAGCAATGGGGGGTGAAAGCTCAACGTTACAGGGTGCTGGTTTCCTAGGGTTTGCAGCGTCGCCCTTTCCTTCTGATGATATACTTCCTCAGGAGAACCCTTCTTTCTTCACGAAACAAGTTATTGCTGCAGAGTTAATTTGCAGGCAGACCATGTTCTCGGCCTTGGCTCAGGACACGTGCCATTTGCTATCCCATGCTGTGAGGAGGCACAGTGCTTGTTGGTCAGCAGCAGGTATCTTCTGACTGCCAGAAACAAAGAGGGAAAGAGAATTATTCAGCCAGGAGTGTCCATAGCTCAGATATGATTCTACGTTCAGGACAGAAGCTGTCAGTGGAATGTTTCCTCACAGAGAGGTTTGCTGTGCAAAATGAGGGAAGCCTAGGGCCCTTGCCTTGTTCGTTCACACAGCCTTGGAAAAGGAGAGGCATGGGCAGAGATCACTTTAGGGCCGTCTCCTGTTGCTTAAGGAAAGCTTACCTTCAGATCAGTGATGGGGGTGAAAAGCCGGTCATGAGAGGATGTTTGGATCCTAGAATTTGCAGCATTGCCCCTTCCTTCTGTGACCGTGCTACCTCTAGAGAACACTTGTTTCTTCACGAAACGAGTTGCTGCTGCTGGGTGAAGTTGCAGGCGGACCGGGTCCCTGGCCCTGGCTGAAGGACACGTGCCATTTGCTTTCCCAAGCTGTGAGGAAGCACAGTGCTTGTCTCGTCAGCAGCAGGTATTTCCTGACTGCCAAAAACAAAGAGGGAAAGAGAATGATTCAGCCAGGAGAGTCCTGTGACTCAGATATAATTCTACTTTCATGACAAGAGACGTCAGCAGAACGTTTCATCACAGAAAGGTTTGCTGTGCAAAATGAGGGAAGACTAGGGCCCTTGCCTCATTTGTCCACACAGCCTTGGAAAATGGAGGCATTGCCTCCATCAGGAAGGATGAATACCCAACTTTTGTAGCAACATGGACGAACTGTAAAAGATTATGCTGAATGAAATAAGTCAAGCAGAGAGAGACAAGTATCATATGGTTTCACTTATTTGTGGAGCATAACAAAGAGCATGGAAGACATGGGGAGTTAGAGAGGAGAAGGGAGTTGGGGGAAATTGGAAGGGGAGGCAAATCACGAGAGACTATGGACTCTGAAAAACAATCTGAGGGGTTTGAAGTGGCAGGGGGTTTGAGGTTGGGAGAACCAGGTGGTGGGTATTAGAGAGGGCATGGATTGCATGGAGCACTGGGTGTGGTGCAAAAATAATGAATACTGTTATACTGAAAATAAATTAGAAAAAATAAATAAGAAGGGAGTTGGGGGAAATTAGAAGGGGAGATGAACCATGAGAGACTATGGACTATGAAAAACAATAGGAGGGGTTTGAAGTGGTTCGGAGGGTGGGAGGTTGGGGGAACCAGGTGGTGGGTATTAGAGAGGGCACGGATTACATGGAGCACTGGGTGTGGTACAGAAACAATGAATACTGTTATGCTGAAAATAAATTAAAAAATTAAAAAAAATAGAGACAAGATGGCAGGAAAGTAGGAGAGGCACCCTTTCAACCTGTACCCTAAAGTGAGCTGATTACCTTCCAAAGATCTCCAATCACCCAAGAAATCAGCCTGAGATCAGAATTATACATGTCTGGATCTCTACTGGAGCAGAAGACACCAGTGTGCAGGTAAAGCGGAGTGGGAAAGTCGGACTGATATGGGAAGATAAACCAAAGGGGGAGGGAGCCACTAGAGGCGACCCGTTGGAAAGTAGTATCCCAATAGGAGAGTGCCCTGTGCCTGGGGACCAGCATTAACTTGGGAGTCTGGTAGAAAGCACTCAAAAAGAGCAAAGGATCACCGGGGGGAAAATTGTGGGAATTGGGGTGTTAGGGTCGGGTTTAAGTCCCCAGACCCAGGACATCCACCCCTGGTGCAGAGCCAGAGAGAGTGAGGCAGAAACCAGGTCTCCCTCCCTGAACCACCAGCGCACCTGAGAGTGCATTGTGCCAGGCTCCCTTGAGGGGCTGGGAGCCTCACCAGCCAACAGAAGCACAGCCTTTTTGCAGTCCCCACTGGCAAGTGCCCTGCCATACCATCAGAGTCCTAGTCTTTCCCCATGCCCTCCCCTGAGAGAGATGCACACAAAAGCCAAGCCAGGTGCTCTCGGACCTGAAAGACCAAGCACTCCCTTCCCAGGCCAGTGGGAAAATCTCAGTGTGAGATCGCTGCTTGGAACTTCTCTGGCAGTCTGGAGCTGCCCAGAGATTTTGTGCTGCTGCCTTGATTTTGGGTACAAGCAAATAATCATGAGTTCCCAGGGACTGTGAATGGGAACCTGCTCTGCCAGTGGCCAAGGGGGGACTTCTATGGGCTCTGCAGCCAGACCAAGGCTTCTCTCTGAGAGGGAGGTCAGGGTGCAGTTTGCTTTCCTCTAAATCTACAAAAACCATCAAAAGCGGTCAAGGCATGAGAGAGAAACAAAAGTGAACAAACCTAAAAACCTCCAGAGAACAAAAGCCTGAAAAAACCAGTTTCCTCAGAGCCCACCCCCTTGAGGGGGGCGGGAAAACTTAGCTGAGAGAACTTCAGGGACTGAAAACCCACATGGCAGGGCCCTCCCCCAGAAAACCAACTGGGAAAGGAAAAAAAAAAAAAAAGACAACAAGAGAACAACCACCACTACTTCATAGAACAATTTTTATTATTAATTCGATCCCACTATTCTGGCTCTTTTTTTATATAGTTAATTTTTTATTATTATATAGATAATTTGTTTAACTTATTTACCATCACAGTGAGATGTCCAGTACAACAAATTCCATAATAACCTTCTAACCTGAACTTTTTGATACATACACATGTGTTTTCCTTTTGCATTTCTATTTTTAATTTTTTTAAAAATTTTAGTTTAGTTTAGTTTATCCCTTTTTTGAATTTTTATTTTCTTTTTTTTTTTTGTGATTTTTTTTTTAATTTTTAATTTTTTATAAACATATATTTTTATCCCCAGGGGTACAGGTCTGTGAATCACCAGGTTTACACACTTCACAGCACTCACCAAATCACATACCCTCCCCAATGTCCATAATCCCACCCCCTTCTCCCAAACCCCCTCCCCCCGGCAACCCTCAGTTTGTTTTGTGAGATTAAGAGTCACTTATGGTTTGTCTCCCTCCCAATCCCATCTTGTTTCATTTATTCTTCTTCTACCCACTTAAGCCTCCATGTTGCATCACCACTTCCTCATATCAGGGAGATCATATGATAGTTGTCTTTCTCTGCTTGACTTATTTCGCTAAGCATGATACGCTCTAGTTCCATCCATGTTGTTGCAAATGGCAAGATTTCATTTCTTTTGATGGCTGCATAGTATTCCATTGTGTATATATACCACTTCTTCTTGATCCATTCATCTGTTGATGGACATCTAGGTTCTTTCCATAGTTTGGCTATTGTGGACATTGCTGCTATAAACATTCGGGTGCATGTGTCCCTTTGGATCACTACATTTGTATCTTTAGGGTAAATACCCAATAGTGCAATTGCTGGGTCATAGGGCAGTTCTATTTTCAACATTTTGAGGAACCTCCATGCTGTTTTCCAGAGTGGCTGCACCAGCTTGCATTCCCACCAACAGTGTAGGAGGGTTCCCCTTTCTCCGCATCCTCGCCAGCATCTGTCATTTACTGACTTGTTGATTTTAGCCATTCTGACTGGTGTGAGGTGATATCTCATTGTGGTTTTGATTTGTATTTCCCTGATGCCGAGTGATATGGAGCACTTTTTCATGTGTCTGTTCGCCATCTGGATGTCTTCTTTGCAGAAATGTCTGTTCATGTCTTCTTCCCATTTCTTGATTGGATTATTTGTTATTTGGGTGTTGAGTTTGCTAAGTTCTTTATAGATTCTGGACACTAGTCCTTTATCTGATATGTCGTTTGCAAATATCTTCTCCCATTCTGTCAGTTGTCTTTTGATTTTGTTAACTGTTTCCTTTGCTGTGCAAAAGCTTTTGATCTTGATGAAATCCCAGTAGTTCATTTTTTCCCTTGCTTCCCTTGCCTTTTGCGTTGTTCCTAGGAAGATGTTGCTGTGGCAGAGGTCGAAGAGGTTGCTGCCCGTGTTCTCCTCAAGGATTTTGATGGATTCCTTTCGTACATTGAGGTCCTTCATCCATTTTGAGTTTATTTTTGTGTGTGGTGTAAGGAAATGGTCCAATTTCATTTTTCTGCATGTGGCTGTCCAATTTTCCCAGCACCATTTATTGAAAAGGCTGTCTTTTTTCCATTGGACATTCTTTCCTGCTTTGTCGAAGATTAGTTGACCATAGATTTGAGGGTCTATTTCTGGGCTCTCTATTCTGTTCCATTGATCTATGTGTCTGTTTTTGTGCCAGTACCATGCTGTCTTGATGATGACAGCTTTGTAATAGAGCTTGAAGTCCGGAATTGTGATGCCACCAACGTTGGCTTTCTTTTCCAATATCCCTTTGGCTATTCGAGGTCTTTTCTGGTTCCATATAAATTTTAGCATTATTTGTTCCATTTCTTTGAAAAAGATGGATGGTACTTTGATAGGAATTGCATTAAATGTGTAGATTGCTTTAGGTAGCATAGACATTTTCACAATATTTATTCTTCCAATCCAGGAGCATGGAACATTTTTCCATTTCTTTGTGTCTTCCTCAATTTCTTTCATGAGTACTTTATAGTTTTCTGAGTATAGATTCTGTGTCTCTTTGGTTAGGTTTATTCCTAGGTATCTTATGGTTTTGGATGCAATTGTAAATGGGATTGACTCCTTAATATCGCTTTCTTCTGTCTTACTGTTGGTGTAGAGAAATGCAACTGATTTCTGTGCATTGATTTTATATCCTGACACTTTACTGAATTCCTGTATAAGTTCTAGCAGTTTTGGAGTGGAGTCTTTTGGGTTTTCCACATATAGTATCATATCATCTGCGAAGAGTGATAATTTGACTTCTTCTTTGCCGATTTGGATGCCTTTAATTTCCTTTTGTTGTCTGATTGCTGAGGCTAGGACCTCTAGTACGATGTTGAATAGCAGTGGTGATAATGGACATCCCTGCCGTGTTCCTGACCTTAGGGGAAAAGCTTTCAGTTTTTCTCCATTGAGAATGATATTTGCGGTGGGTTTTTCATAGATGGCTTTGATGATATTGAGGTATGTGCCCTCTATCCCTACACTTTGAAGAGTTTTGATCAGGAAGGGATGTTGTACTTTGTCAAATGCTTTTTCAGCATCTATTGAGAGTATCATATGGTTCTTGTTCTTTCTTTTATTGATGTGTTGTATCACATTGACTGATTTGCGGATGTTGAACCAACCTTGCAGCCCTGGAATAAATACCACTTGGTCGTGGTGAATAATCTTTTTAATGTACTGTTGAATCCTATTGGCTAGTATTTTGTTGAGTATTTTCGCATCTGTGTTCATCAAGGATATCGGTCTATAGCTCTCTTTTTTGGTGGGATCCTTGTCTGGTTTTGGGATCAAGGTGATGCTGGCCTCATAAAATGAGTTTGGAAGTTTTCCTTCCATTTCTATTTTTTGGAACAGTTTCAGGAGAATAGGAATTAGTTCTTCTTTAAATGTTTGGTAGAATTCCCCCGGGAAGCCGTCTGGCCCTGGGCTTTTGTTTGTTTGGAGATTTTTAATGACTGTTTCAATCTCCTTACTGGTTATGGGTCTGTTCAGGCTTTCTATTTCTTCCTGGTTCAGTTGTGGTAGTTTATATGTTTCTAGGAATGCATCCATTTCTTCCAGATTGTCAAATTTATTGCCGTAGAGTTGCTCATAGTATGTTCTTATAATAGTTTGTATTTCTTTGGTGTTAGTTGTGATCTCTCCTCTTTCATTCATGATTTTATTTATTTGGGTCCTTTCTCTTTTCTTTTTGATAAGTCGGGCCAGGGGTTTATCAATTTTATTAATTCTTTCAAAGAACCAGCTCCTAGTTTCGTTGATTTGTTCTATTGTTTTTTTGGTTTCTATTTCATTGATTTCTGCTCTGATCTTTATGATTTCTCTTCTCCTGCTGGGCTTAGGGTTTCTTTCTTGTTCTTTCTCCAGCTCCTTTAGGTGTAGGGTTAGGTTGTGTACCTGAGACCTTTCTTGTTTCTTGAGAAAGGCTTGTACCGCTATATATTTTCCTCTCAGGACTGCCTTTGTTGTGTCCCACAGATTTTGAACCGTTGTATTTTCATTATCATTTGTTTCCATGATTTTTTTCAATTCTTCTTTAATTTCCCGGTTGACCCATTCATTCTTTAGAAGGATACTGTTTAGTCTCCATGTATTTGGGTTCTTTCCAAACTTCCTTTTGTGGTTGAGTTCTAGCTTTAGAGCATTGTGGTCTGAAAATATGCAGGGAATGATCCCAATCTTTTGATACCGGTTGAGTCCTGATTTAGGACCGAGGATGTGATCTATTCTGGAGAATGTTCCATGTGCACTAGAGAAGAATGTGTATTCTGTTGCTTTGGGATGAAATATTCTGAATATATCTGTGATGTCCATCTGGTCCAGTGTGTCATTTAAGGCCTTTATTTCCTTGCTGATCTTTTGCTTGGATGACCTGTCCATTTCAGTGAGGGGAGTGTTAAAGTCCCCTACTATTATTGTGTTGTTGTTGATGTGTTTCTTTGATTTTGTTATTAATTGGTTTATATAGTTGGCTGCTCCCACATTGGGGGCATAGATATTTAAAATTGTTAAATCTTCTTGTTGGACAGACCCTTTGAGTATGATATAGTGTCCTTCCTCATCTCTTATTATAGTCTTTGGCTTAAAATCTAATTGATCTGATATAAGGATTGCCACTCCTGCTTTCTTCTGATGTCCAGTAGCATGGTAAATTCTTTTCCACCCCCTCACTTTAAATCTGGAGGTGTCTTCGGGCTTAAAATGTGTTTCTTGGCGGCAACATATAGATGGGTTTTGTTTTTTTATCCATTCTGATACCCTGTGTCTTTTGACAGGGGCATTTAGCCCATTCACATTCAGGGTAACTATTAAGAGATATGAATTTAGTGCCATTGTATTGCCTGTAAGGTGACTGTTACTGTATATGGTCTCTGTTCCTTTCTGATCTACCACTTGTAGGCTCTCTCTTTGCTTAGAGGACCCCTTTCAATATTTCCTGTAGAGCTGGTTTGGTATTTGCAAATTCTTTCAGTTGTTGTTTGTCCTGGAAGCTTTTAATCTCTCCTTCTATTTTCAATGATAGCCTAGCTGGATATAGTATTCTTGGCTGCATGTTTTTCTCGTTTAGTGCTCTGAAAATATCATGCCAGCTCTTTCTGGCCTGCCAGGTCTCTGTGGATAAGTCAGCTGCCAATCTAATATTTTTACCATTGTATGTTACAGACTTCTTTTCCCGGGCTGCTTTCAGGATTTTCTCTTTGTCACTGAGACTTGTAAATTTTACCATTAGGTGACGGGGTGTGGGCCTATTCTTATTGATTTTGCGGGGCGTTCTCTGAACCTCCTGAATTTTGATGCTCGTTCCCTTTGCCATATTGGGGAAATTCTCCCCAATAATTCTCTCCAGTATACCTTCTGCTCCCCTCTCACTTTCTTCTTCTTCTGGAATCCCAATTATTCTAATGTTGTTTCGTCTTATGGTGTCACTTA
Organism: Mustela lutreola; assembly: GCF_030435805.1. Lineage (NCBI taxonomy): Eukaryota > Metazoa > Chordata > Mammalia > Carnivora > Mustelidae > Mustela > Mustela lutreola. Next base: position 36,034,710 of record NC_081297.1, on the reverse strand, counting down.
TCTCTCGAATTCTCCCCTCGTGGTCCAGTAGCTGTTTGTCCCTCTTTTGCTCAGCTTCTTTATTCTCTGTCATTTGGTCTTCTATATCACTAATTCTTTCTTCTGCCTCATTTATCCTAGCAGTTAGAGCCTCCATTTTTGATTGCACCTCATTAATAGCTTTTTTGATTTCACCTTGGTTAGATTTTAGTTCTTTTATTTCTCCAGAAAGGGCTTTTATATCTCTCGAGAGGGTTTCTCTCATATCTTCCATGCCTTTTTCGAGCCCGGCTAGAACCTTGAGAATTGTCATTCTGAACTCTAGATCTGACATATTACCGATGTCTGTATTGATTAGGTCCCTAGCCTTCGGTACTGCCTCTTGTTCTTTTTTTTGTGTTGAATTTTTACGTCTTGTCATTTTGTCCAGATAAGAGTAAATGAAGGGGCAAGTAAAATACTAAAAGGGTGGCAACAACCCCAGGAAAATATGCTTTAACCAAATTAGAAGAGATCCAAAATCGTGAGTGGGGAGAAAGGGGATAAAAAGAGGTTCAAAAAGGAAGAAAGAAAAAAGAAAAAAAAAAAAAGAAAAGAATATTTTTAAAAAAAGAAAACACCTAAGAAAAATGTAAAAAATATATATATATATATATTAGATAAACTAGTAAAAAATCGTTAAAAAAGAAAAAGGTAACAGTTAAAAAAAAAAATTTACCCGAAGGCGAGAAAAAAAAAAAAATGAAAAAGAAAAAATTAAATTAACTGCAAGACTAAAAAAAATCACAGGAAAAAAGCCATGAGTTCCGTGCTTGGCTTTCTCCTCCTCTGGAATTTTGCTGCTCTCCTTGGTATTGAAACCGCACAACTTTCTTGTTGATCTTCTGGGGGAGGGGCCTGTTGTAGTGATTCTCAAGTGTCTTTGCCCCAGGCGGAATTACACCGCCCTTACCCGGGGCCGGGGTGAGTAATCCGCTCGGGTTTGCTTTCAGGAGCTTTTGTTCCCTGAGCGCTTTCCGTAGAGTTCCAGAGGACGGGAATACAAATGGCGGCCTCCTGGTCTCCGGCCCGGAGGAGCCGAGAGCCCAGGGCCCCACTCCTCAGTGCGCCCTCAGAGAACAGCGCCCAGTTACTCCCGTCTGCCTGACCTCCGGCCGCGCTCCGAGCTCACCGAGCCTGCGACCGGTTCAAGGTCACCCCGAGCTGCGAGCTTACTGTCGGCTCTCTGTAGCCGGCTTTCCCATTCCAATACCCGCAAGCTCTGCGACACTCAGACACCCCCGATCTTTCTGTGACCCTGCGGGACCTGAGGCCACGCTGACCCCGCGTGGGCTTCTCCCCGGTTTAGCCTCTGGAGCGATGTCCCTCAGCGGAACAGACTTTTAAAAGTCCTGATTTTGTGCGCGGTTGCTCCGCCGCTTTCCGGGAGCCGGCCCCTCCCCCCGGGGTCTATCTTCCCGTCGCTTTGGATTCACTTCTATGCCGGTCCTACCTTTCAGAAAGTGGTTGTTTTTCTGTTTCCAGAATTGCTGTTCTTCTTCTCTTCGATCTGCCGATGGATTTGCAGGTGTTTGCAATCTTTAGATAAGCTATCTAGCTGATCTCCGGCTAGCTGAAGCAGTCTCAGCTTGCTACTTCTCCGCCATCTTGACTCTTCGAATTTTTATTTTCTAATAGTCATTTAGAGTTAAACTTCAAGGTAATCCCATTTCCCCAATCAATGCCACTCCTATAGGTAAACCAATTCCTAAACCCGCTTATCTTAGAAAAGTTGAGTCCTTTAACAAAGATGTCAAAATACATCCAGGAAGAATCAAAACAACCTTCCTAACCCACACTGAGAATTTACAACCACTCTTCCATCTTTTTCTTCCACCAGTATTTCTGTGTTTTTGTGTTTGTCCTGATAGAATATAAATCTTACACTCAGGGTTCTTTTTGACAAGGTTCTTCCTTTATATACATATATACATGTATGTATGCAAATAAATATATACATACATATATATATATATGTATGTATGCAAATATATATGTATTTTTCTCTTGTCATAAACTTTTATCAGTCTTTTTGTTTGTCTGTGTCTGTATACTTCATAAATCTTACCTTGGGGCCCATTTGTGCTAAACCTTCTCTTTTATCTCACCTTTCTTTCCTGCCTCTCTTCCTCTCTCTTTTTTTCTTTTCCTTTCCTTTTTCCTCTCATTTGGGTGGGGAGCCCTGATTGCTCAGAAGCATTCCAGGGTGCACCTTGACTGCACCACAGTCGATACACCCAGCTACACCCGTTCAGCCATCTCTCACCAAAATGACTAGGAGGTGGAATGTCTAACAGAAGAAAAATACAGAGGATGGATCTTCTGCAACAGAGATAACAGCTATCAACATAGACAATATGTCGCAAAGAGAATTCAGGCTAACAATTATCCAAGCAATAGCTAGGTTGGAGAAAGCCATGGGTGACCAAATGAAATTGATTAGGGCTGAACTGAAAACGACCAGAGATCATGTTTTTAATATTAGGGAAGAGCTGAAAGCTACCAGGGATGAGCTTCACAATGCTCTCAATGAGTTCCAATCTAATGTAAATTCTCTCAACGCTAGAGTAACTGAGACAGAAGATAGAATTAGTGATCTGGAGGACAAACAGATAGAGAGAAACGATCAGGAGGAAGCCTGGAACAAACAGCTTAGAAGCCACAAAAACTGAATCAGGGAAATAAATGATGCCATGAAATGCTCCAACATCAGAATTATTGGAATCCCTGAAGAGGAGGAGAAAGAAAGAAGTCTAGAAGATACAGTGGAACAAGTTCTTCATGAAAATTTTCCAAATGTCATGGATGGAACCAGCGTTCATGTACTAGAGGCCGAAAGGTTTCCCCCCAAGATTAAAGATTCTCGAAAGTCCTTGAGACATCTAATAGTATGAATGAAGAATTATAATTGTAGGCAGAACCTCTTGAAAGCAACTGGAACAAAGAAGATCCTTATGTACAGAGGAAAGCCAATCAGAATAATGTCAGAACTGTCCACAGAGACCTGGCAAGCCAGAAAGGGCTGGCAAGATATATTCAGGGCACTGAATGAGAAGAACATGCAGCCAAGAATACTTTATCCAGCAAGACTGACATTCAAAATGGATGGAGAGATAAAGAGTTTCCAAGACCGGCAAGGCTTAAAAGATTATGCAACCACCAAGCCGATACTGCAGGAAATATTAAGGGGGCTTCTTTAAAGGAGGAAAAAGCCCAAGAATAGCATTGAACAGAAATATAGAGACAATCTACAGAAAGAAAGACTTCAAAGGTAACACAATGTCAATAAAAACATATCTATAAATAATCACCCTCAATCTGAATGGCCTAAATGTGCCCATAAAATGGCACAGGGTTGCAAACTGGATAAACAACAGGACCCATCCATATGTTGTCTACAATAGACACATTTTGAACCTAAAGATACACCCAGACTGAAAGTTAAGGGATGGAAAAGCATCTTTCATACCAATAGGCATCAAAAAAAGGCTGGGGTAGCGATTGTCATATCTGACAAATTAGATTTTAAACTAAAGACTGTAGTCAGAGATACAGAAGGACACTACATCATTCTTTATTTTTTCATTTATTTATTTTCAGCATATCAGTATCATTATTTTTTCACCACACCCAGTGCTCCATGCAATCCATACCTTCTCTAATACCCACCACCTGGTACCCCGGCCTCCTACCCCCCGCCATTTCTAACACCTCAGATTGTTTTTCAGAGTCCATAGTCTCTCATGATGCACTACATCATTCTTAAAGGGACTATCCACCAAGATGATCTAACAATTGTAAATATCTATGTCCCCAATATGGGAGCAGCCAATTACATAAGAAAACTGTTAATCAAGATAAAGAGTCATATTGATATGAATACACTAATCATTGGAGATCTTAACACAACTCTCAGAAATAGATCATCAAAGCAGAAAATCAATAAAGAAACAAGAGCATTGAGTGACCCATTGTACCAGATGGAACTCATAGATATAAACAGAACATTCCACCCTAAAACAACAGAATACTCATTCTTCTCAAGTGCACATGGAACTTTCTCCAGAATAGACCACATACTGGGTCACAAATCAGGACTCAACCGATACCAAAAGACTGAGATTATTCCCTGCATATTCTCAGATCACAATGCTTTGAAACTGGATCTCAATCACAAGGAAAAGTTCTGAAGGAACTCAAACACCTGGAAGCTAAAGACCACCTTGCTTAAGAATGCTTGAATCAACCAGGAGATCAGGAAAGAACTGAAAAAATTCATGGAAAGAAATGACAATGAAGACACTTCAATCCAAAACCTATGGGATATAGCAAAGGCGGTCCTGAGGGGAACTATATAGCCATCCAAGCTTCCCTCAAAAAAAATTGAAAAATCCAGAACACAGCAGCTGTCTCTACACCTTAAAGAACTGGAGAATCAACAACAAATCAAACCAACTCCACACATAAGAAGGGAAATAATCAAGATTAGGGCTGAGATCGATGAGGTAGAAACCAGAGATACAGTAGAACGTATCAGTGAAACTAGAAGCTGTTTTTTTGAAAGAATCAATAGGATTGATAAACCATTGGCAACACTAATCCAAAAGAAAAAAAGGGAAAGCTCAAATTCATAAAATTATGAATGAAAAGGGAGAGATCACAACGAACACCAAGGAAGTAGAAACAATCATCAGAAGTTATGATCAACAGTTATATGCCTATAAGCTAAGCAACCTACACTAAATGGATGCATTCCTGGAAAACTATAAACTCCCAAAATTGAATCAGGAAGAAATTGACAACCTGAATAGACCAATATCTAGTAACGAGATTGAAGCAGTGATCAAAAACCTCCCAATAAACAAGAGCCCAGGACCTCATGGATTCCCTGGGGAATTCTACCAAACTTTCAAAGAAGAAATAACACCTATTCTCCTGAAAATGTTTCAAAAAATTGAAGCAGAAGGAAAATTTCCTGACTCTTTCTATGAAGCCAGCATTACCCTGATCCCAAACCAGGCAAAGACCCTACCAAAAAGGAGAATTTCAGACCAATATCACTGATGAATATGGATGCTAAGATTCTCCACAAGGTCCTAGCAAACAGGATCCAACAGCACATTAAAAAGATGAGGAAGTGGTGATGCAACATGGGGGCTTAAGTGGGTACGAGAAGAATAAATGAAACAAGATGGGATTGGGAGGGAGACAAAACATAAGTGACTCTTAATCTCACAAAACAAACTGAGGGTTGCTGGGGGGAGGGGGTTTGGGAGAAGGGGGTGGGATTATGGACATTGGGGAGGGTATGTGCTTTGGTGAGTGCTGTGAAGTGTGTAAACCTGGTGATTCACAGACCTGTACCCCTGGGGATAAAAATATATGTTTATAAAAAATAAAAAATTAATAATAAAAAAATAAAAATAAAAAATACATTACTGAAGTTATTAAATTGCAAAAAAAAAAAAACAACTCATATTCAAGAACAAAACAAATCTCAATAAATTTTTTTAAAAGAAAAAAAAAAAGATTATCTACCATGACCAGGTGGGATTCATCCCTGGGCTACAAGGATGGTTCAACATTCGCAAATCAATGTGATACAACAAATTAATAAGAGAAGAGAGAAGAACCACATGGTCCTCTCAATTGATGCAGAAAAAGGATTTGACAAAATCCAGCATCCATTCCTGATTAAAATGCTTCAAAGTATAGGGATAGAGGGAACATTCCTGAACTTCATCAAATCTATCTATGAAAGACCCACAACAAATATCATCCTCAATGGGAAAAAACTTGCAGCCTTCCCGTTGAGATCAGGAACACGACAAAGATGCCCACTCTCACCACTCTTGTTCAACATAGTATTAGAAGTCATAGCAACAGCAATCAGACAACAAAGGGAAATAAAAGGTATCCCAATTGGTAATGAAGAAGTCAAACTCTCTCTCTTTGCAGATGACATGATTCTTTATATGGAAAACCCAAAAGACCCCACCCCCAAACTATTAGAATTCATATAGCAATTCAGCAACGTGGCAGAATACAAAGTCAATGTACAGAAATCAGTGGCTTTCTTATACAATAACAATGAGAATACAGTTAGGGAAATTAGAGAATTGATTCCATTTACTATAGCACCAAGAACCATAAAATACCTGGGAATAAACGTAACCAAAGAGGTAAAGGATCTGTACTCAATGAACTAGAGAACACTCATGAAAGAAACTGAAGAAGACACAAAAAGTTGGAAGACCATTCCATGCTCTTGGATCGGAGGAATAAACATTGTTAAAATGTCTATACTGCCAAGAGCAATCTGTACTTTTAATGTCATTCCAATCAATATTCTACCGGTATTTTTCAAAAGAGCTGGAGCATATAATCCAAACATTTGTATGGAATCAGAAGAGACCCCAAATCGCTAACGAAATGTTAAAAAATAAAAATAAAGCTAGGGGCATCACGTTACCCGATTTCAAGCTTTACTACAAAGCTGTGATCACTAAGACAGCATGGTACTGGCATTAAAACAGACACATAGACCAGTGGAATAGAGTAGAGAGCCCAGATATGGACCCTCAACTCTATGGTCAATTAATCTTTGACAAAACAAAAAAATATATATACAGTGGAAAAAAGACAGTCTCTTCAATAAATGGTGCTGGGAAAACTGGACAGCTAAATGTAGAAGAATGAAATTCGTCCATTCTCTTACACTGTACACAAAGATAAACTCAAAATGTATAAAAGACCTCAACGTGAGACAGGAATCCATCAGAATCCTAGAGGAGAACATAGGCAGTAATCTCTTCGATATCAGTCACAGCAACTTCTTTCAAGATATGTCTCCAAAGGCAAAGGAAACAATAGAGAAAATAAACTTTTGCGACTTCATCAAAATCAAAAGCTTCTGCACAGTAAAGGAAACAGTCAACAAAACAAAGAGGCAACCCACGGAATGGGAGAAGATATTTGCAAATGACAGTACAGTCAAAAGTTTGATATCCAGGATCTATAATGAACTTCTCAAACTCAACACACACAAAACAGGGAAACATATAAAAAAATGGGCAGAAGATATGGACAGACACTTCTCCAATAAAGACATACAAATAGCTATCAGATACATGAAAAAATGTTCATCATCACTAGCCATCAGGGAGATTCAAATTAAAACCACATTGAGATATCACCTTACACCAGTTAGAATGGCCAAAATTAGCAAGACAGGAAACAAAATATGTTGGAGAGGATGTGAAGAAGGGGAACTCTCTTCCACTGTTGGTGGGAATGCAAGTTGGTGCAGCCTCTTTGGAGAACAGTGTGGAGATTCCTCAAGAAATTAAAAATAGAACTTCCCTAGGACCCTGCATTGCACTCCTGGGTATTTACCCCAACGATACAGATGTCGTGAAAAGAAGGGGCATCTGCCCCAATGTTTGTAGCATCAATGGCTACAGTCGCCAAACTGTGGAAAGAACCAAGATGCCCTTCAACGGATGAATGGATAAGGAAGATGTGGTCCATATACACTATAGAGTATTATCCCTCCATCAGAAAGGACGGATACCCAACTTTTGTAGCAACATGGATGGGACTGGAAGAGATTATGCTGAGTGAAATCAGTCAAGCAGAGAGAGTCAATTATCATATGGTTTCACTTATTTGTGGAGCATAACAAAAAGCATGGAGACATGGGGAGTTAGAGACAAGGGCTTTGGGATAATTTGGAAGGGGAGGTGAATCATGAGAGTCTACGGACTCTGAAAAACAATCTGAGAGGTTTGAAGTGGTGGGGGTTGGGAGTTCAGGGTACCAGGTGGTGGTATTATAGAGGGCATGGATTGCATGGAGCACTCGGTGTGGTATAAAATTAATGATACTGTTATGCTGAAAATAAATAAATTAAAAAAAAGAATTAAAAAATAATGAATACTGTCATGCTGAAAATAAATAAAAAATAAATTTAGAGTCCATAGTCTCTCATGGTTCACCTCCCCTTCCAATTTTCCCCAACTTCCTTCTCCTCTCTAACTCCCCATATCTTCCATGCTATTTTTTATGGGTACCAGGTGGTGGTTATTATAGAGGGCATGGATTGCATGGAGCACTGTGTGTGGTGCAAAAATAATGAATACTGTTATGTTGAAAATAAATAAAATATAAATTCAAAAAAATAAAATAAATAAATTTTAAAAATAGAAGAAGAAAACTGTAACTACATATTTTAAAAAAAAATGGAGGCAAGGGCCGAGGTCACTTTAGGGCCATCTGCTATTGCTTAAGGAAAGCTATGGAACCCTGCCTACCTTCAGATCAGCGATGGGGGTGAAAAGCGGGTCGTGACAGTGTGTTGGTTTCCTAGATATTGGAACGTTGCCCTTTCCTTCTGTGGCCACACTTCCTCAGGAGAACGCTTGTTCTCAATGAAATGAGTTGTTGCGCAGGGTGAAGTTGCAGGCAGAACGAAGTCTCGGCCTTCTCTACAGGCCATGTGCTATTTGCTTTCCAAAGCTGTGAGGAAGCACAGTGCTTGTCGCGTCAGCAGCAGATGTCTCCTGAGTGCCTAAAAAAGCGGGAAGGAGAATGATTCAGCCTAGGGTGTCCTGTAGCCCAGATTTGATTCTATGTTCAGGACAGAAGCCTGAATGGAAAGTTTCTTCACAGAGAGGATTGCTTTCTACAGGGAGGGATATCTGGGGCCCTTGCGGTGTTGGTTCTCCCAGCCTTAGGGAAATGGTCAGGCGCAGGCTTTGTTCATTTTCGGTCCTGTCTTGTTGCTTAAGGAAAGCTGTGGAACCCCTGTCTACCTTCATATCAGCAATGGGGGTGAAACTCAATGTTACAGTGTCTGGTTTCATACATTTTTAGAGTGCTGCCGTACCTTTCTGACACTGCACTTCCTCAGGAGAACCCTTGTTTCTTTACGAAACGAGTTGTTGCTGCAGGGTGAAGTTGCAGGCGGCCCGGGTTCTCGTCCTTTGCACCAGGACTCCTTCCATTTGCTTTCTGAAGCTGAGAGGAGGCACAGTGCTGGTCATGTCAGCAGCAGATGTCTCCTGAGTGCCTAAAAAAGTGGTAAGGAGAATGATTCAGACCCGGGAGTCTTATAGCCCAGATTTGATTCTACCTTCAGGACAGAAACCCTGAGTGGAAAGTTTCCTCACAGAGAGGATTGCTTCACACAGTGAGGGAAGTCTCGGGACCTTGCGTCGTTCATTGACCCAGCCCTAGGAAAAGGTCAGATGTGGGCTTTGTTCATTTTTGGGCCCTCTTTGTTGCTTAAGGAAAGCTGTGGAAGCCCTATCTACCTTCAGATCAGCGATTGGGGTGAAAAGCTCAATGTTACAGGGTGCTCATTTCCTGGGGTTTGCAGCGCCACCCTTTCTTTCTGCAGCTGCACTTCTTCAGGACAAAGCTTGTTTTCTCATGAAAGGACTTGTTGCTGCAGGGTTAAGTTGAAGCTGGACCGGGTTCTCGACCTTCACTCATGAGACATGCTATTCGCTATCCCATGCTGTGAGGAGGCACAGTGCTTGTCGTGTCAGCAGCAGGTATCTCCTGCAAAGAGGGAAAGACAAAGATTCAGCCAGGAGAGTCCTGTAACTCAGATATGATTCTACTTTCATGACAAGAGCTGTCAGCAGAACGTTTCATCCCAGAAAGGTTTGCTGTGGAAAATGAGGGAAGACTAGGGCCCTTGCCTCATTCGTTCACACATCCTTGGAAAAGGGGAGGCACAGGCAGAGATCACTTTAGGGCCATCTCCTTTTGCTTAAGGAAAGCTTTGGAACACTGCCTACCTTCAGATCAGCAATGGGGGTGAAAAGCCGGTCGTGAGAGGGTTTTCGTTTCCTAGAGGTTTCAGCGTTGCCCTTTCCTTCTGTGGCCGCACTTCCTCAGGAGAGCACTTGTTTCTTCACAAAACGAGTTGTTGCTGCAGGTGAAGTTGCAGGCGGTCAGGGTCCCAGGCCTTTGCTGCAGAACACATGCCATTTGCTTTCCCAAACGGTGAGGAGGCACAGTGCTTGTTGCATCAGCGGCAGATATCTTCTGACTGCCTAAAACAAGCAGGAGGGAGTATGATTCATCCTAGGGAGTCTTGTAGCCCAGATTTGATTTTATGTTCAGGACAGAGGACCTGAGTAGAATGGTTCCTCACAGAGAGCTTTGCTGTGCATAGTGAAGGAAGACTAGTGTCCCGGCCTCCTTCGTTCACACAGCCTTGGGGAAAAGGTGAAGTGCAGCTTTAGTCATTTAGGGCCCTCTCCTGTTGCTCAAGGAAGGCTTTGGAAACCCTAACTACCTTCAGATTAGTGATGGGGGTGAAAAGCAAGTGGTGAGAGGGTGGTGGTTTCCTAGGGTTTGCAGCATCACCCTTTCCTTCTGCGTCTGCACTTCTTCAAGAGAACGCTTCTGTCTTCAAGAAACAACCTGCTCCTGGAGGGTTCTGTTCCAGCCGGACTGTGTTCTTGACCTCCACTCCAGATCACATGCCACTTGCTTTCCCGTGCTGTGGGGAGGCAGAGGGCTTGTCGCTTCAGGGTCAGAAGTCTCTTGACTGGTGGAAACAAGCGGGAAGGAGAGTGATGGAATCTAGAGAGCCTTGCAGCTCAGATTGGAATCTACGTTGAGGACAGAAGATGTCAGTAGTAAGTTTCCTCACAAAGGGGTTTAGTTTGCACAGTAAGGGAAGACAGGGGCCCTTCCATCATTCGTTCACATAGTCTTGGGGTAAAGGTGAGGCCTGGGTTTATGTCATTTTAGGGCCCTCTCCTGTTGTGTAAGGAAAGCTTTGGAAACCCTGCCTACCTTCAGATCAGCGATGGGGATGTAAAGACGGTGGTGAAAGGGTGTTGTTTTCCTAAAGTTTGCAGCTTCAACCTTTGCATCTGCATACCATACTTGCTCATGAGAATTCTTGTCTCCATGAAACGAGTTTTTGCTGAAAGGTTAAGTTGCAGGCACACTGGGTTCTTGGCCTTTGCTACAGGCCATGTGCTATTGGCTTTCCCAAGATGTGAGGAGGCACAGTGCTTGTCGCATCATTGGCAGATGTCTCCTGACTACCTAAAACAAGGAGAAATGATTCAGCCTAGGGAGTCTTGTAGCATAGAGTTGATTCTATGTTCAGGACAGAAGTCCTGAGTGGATAATTTCCTCACAGAGAGGTTTGCTATGCACAGTGAGAGAAGTCTGGTTCCTTCGCGTCATTCATTCAGACTGCCTTGGGTAAAAGATGAGGCATGGACTTTTTTAATTTTCAGGCCCTCTCCTGTTGCTTAAGCAAATCTTTGTAAACCGTGTCTACTTTCAAATCAGCGATGGGCCTGAAAAGCCCATCTTTATAGGGTGCTGGTTTCCTAGGGTTTGCAGCATCGCCCTTTCCTTCTGCCATTGCACGTTCTCCTGAGAACGCTTCTCTCTTCTGGAAACCAGTTGTTTCTGCAGGGTGATGTTCCTGTCAGACTGGGTTCTCAGCTTTCGCTCAAGGACACCTGCCATTTGCTTTCCCACGCTGTGGGGGAGGATCTCTGCTTGTTCCTTCATGGATAGATGTCTCTCGATTGCCTGAAACAACTGGGAAGGTGATCGATTCAACCTAGAGAGTCCTGAAGCTCATATATGATTCTACATTCAGGCCATTAGCTGTCAGTGGAACGTTTCCTCACAGAGATAGTTGCTCTGCACAGTGAGGGAAGAGTAGGGCACTTTCTTCATTCATTCACACAGCCTTTGGGAAAAGGTGAGGCACTGGCATAGGTCATTTTAGCTCCCTCCCCTGTTGCTTAATGGAAGCTTTGGTCCTTTTAGGACTCATTTCTCCTGCTTATGAAAAGATTTTGTATCTCTGACTATGTTAGATCAGTGATAGGTGTGAAATGCCTATCGTGACAGTGTTGTGGTGTCCTAGAGTTTGCACTGTTGCCCTTTCCTTGTGTTGCTGCATTTCCTCATGAGAGCACTTCTCTCTTCATGAAACACGTTCTTCTGGAGGTTCATGAAACACGTTCCTGGAGGGTTCTCAGCCTTTGTTATTGGACATGTGCCGTTCTCTCTCCCATGCTATGGGGAGGCACTGTGCATATCATTTCAGGGCAGATGTCTCTTCACTGCTTGAAACAAGCAGAAAGGAGAATGTATAAGCCTAGAGAGTCTTTTAGGTCATATATGATTCTAATTTCCAGATAGAAGCCATCAGTGGAAAGTCTCCTCACACAGAGGATTGCTTTGCAGAGTCTGGAAAGTTTGGGACATTTTCCTTGTTCATTCACACAGCCTTGGCACAGGGTGAGATGCAGGCTTTGCTCATTTCAGGGTCCTTTTCTCCTGCTTAAGAAAATCTTTTGAAACTCTTCCTACCTTCAGATAAGTCATGGGGGTGGAAAGCAGGCATTGTGACAGGGTGGTGGTTTCCTAGAGTTTGCATCATCGTCCTTTCCCTCTGCTGCCACACTTCCTCACAAGAACGCTTCTCTCTTCACTAGAGGACACATGTCGTTCACTTTCCCATGCTGTGGGGAAGCACAGTGTGTTGCTTCAGGGTCAGATGTCTCTTGACTGCCTGAAATAAGCAGGAAAGAGAATGATTCAGTCTTGTGAGTCTTACAGCTCAGATTTGATTCTGGGAAGTCTGGGGCAGTTTCCTGGATCATTCTCACAGCCTTTGGAAAAATGTGAGGTTCAGATTTGGTCCTTTTAGGGCCCTTTTCTTCTGCTTAAGAGAATATTTTGACACTGTGCCTACCTTCAGATCAGTGATGGGCTGAAAAACCATCATGGTATGGTGTTGTTTTTCTTGAGTTTGTAGCATTGCCCATTCCTTCTGTTGCCGCACTTCCTCACATGAGCACTTGTCTCTTCTTGATACCAGTTGTTCCTGGAGGGTTACACTCCAGCAGTAATGGGTTCTCGGCCTTCACTAGAGGACACATGCCTTTTGCTTTCCCACACTATGGGGAGGCACTCTACTTGTTGCTTCAGGGACAAATGTCTCTTGACTTCCTTGAATCAAGCAGGAAGGTGAGTGATTCAGGTTAGAGTTCAGATTTGATTCTATGTTCAGGACAGAAGCCAACAGTGGAAAGTTTCCTCACATAGAGACTTACTTTGCAATGTACAGGAAGTCAGTGGCACTTGCTTCATTTGTTCACACAGCCTTTGGGACAAGGTGAGTCATGGGCTTGGTCTCTGTAAGGTCCTTTCCTCTTGCTTAAGGAATGCTTTTGAAACTCCCCCTACCTTCAGATCAGTGATGAGGGTGGAAAGCCTGTGTCCTGACAGGACAGTGGTTTCCTAGAGTTTGCAGTGTCGCTCTTTCCTTCTGCCACCACAGTTCCTCATGTGATCACTTCTTTCTTCATGATACCAGTTGTTCCTGGAGGGTTACATTGCCTTCAGACCAGGCTCTTGGCTTCGCTATAGGACATATGTTGTTCCCTTCCCCATGTTGTGGGGAGGAACACTGCCTGTCGCTACAGGGGCCGATGTCTCTTGCCTGCTTGAAACAAGTGGGAAGGTGAATGATTCAGCATACAGAGTCTTATAGCTCAGATATGATTCTACAGTCAGGATAGGAGCCGTCAGTGGAAAGTTTCCTCAGAGAGAGGTTCGCTGTGTGAAGTGAGGGAAGACTAGGGCCCTTGCCTCATTCATTCACACAGCCTTTGGGAAACGGTGAGTGTTGGAGGCCACGGCACGGTTGGAGTCAAGGACCAAACCAGGCCCTGACTTGTGTCTCCTTCAAAGTCTGGACACCTTGACAAGATTAAGGACGGGAAAGTTGAGTGCACTGAGAAAGGGTCTGTGCTGTGTCATGCGCTCGCCTACCTGACTTCCCACACACTCTCCCTACGGTAGGGAACAATGTGGCCAGGGTCCTGAGTTCTTAGTTGTTCCTTGTTGTTCTGTACCTCCCATGACCACTCCCTGGTTGATTGTCTTGCTAATGACTTTAGCCAAAACTACTGGCATCATGAGGTTTGTTTGTAGTAAATGTAAACTTGTTATAGAAGCTTGTGGTCATCTGACTACATACTTATGTATTACTCCTCCTATTCTGGTCTGCCTTATAAATGCTTGTAAGATGTGGAATAAATTTGGCACTGTTGGACATATCTTCAGTGTCTCTCCTGCCCCCATCTCTTTGTCTCTTAACTTTTTTTCATCATCCTCTTAGTCCTCACGGTTACCCTGGTCGATTCATCATGCTGGCTGTGACAGGTGAGTTAAGGGCTTTGGTCATTATAGGGACATTTCCTCCTGCTTGAGAAAGGCTTTTGAAACTGCCTACCTTCAGATCAGTGATGGGGTTGGAACGCCTGTGTCGTGAATGGATTGTGATTTCCTAGAGTTTGCAGAGTTACCTTTTCCTTTTGCCACTACATTCCTCAGGATAACACTTCTCTCTTCATGAAACCAGTTGTTCCTGGAGGACTGCCTCTGAGCTAGACTGGTTGTTGGACTTGGGTATTTAGCTGCTCCCTTAAGGCTTTCCCTCACAGTTAGTACATTGCCTGGTCCTACAGGAGAAGACATGGGTCACAGGGCTTTTGCTCTCAGGGGGTTGTGTTTTGGGCCTCAGTACATGCCACTTTCCTTATGCTTCCACGAGGCCCTTCAAAAACTCTCCTGACTCCTGGAAACAAGAAGTGAGGCGAAAGAGTCAGTCTACACTGGCTTGTTTCTCTGAGTGAATTATACAGCAAATTCAATATGCTCCCAACACCTCCCCCCTGCCACTGCCCCCTCATCGTTAATGCAATGCTCTTTTCAGGATAGTAGACATCAGTGGAAAGAGGTGGCACACACAGACTTGCTTTGCACACAGTCAAGTATGCATATAGCACTTGCCTTGTCCTTGCGCATGGCCTTTACAACAAGGTGAGGCTCAGTTCTGGCAGTTACATGGGTGTTTCCTTCTCCTTTCCCACAAATGTCTTGAAATGGCTTCTACCTCCAGATCGGTGATGGTCGTGGAAAGCCAGGGTCATGATCGGGTGGTGGTTTCTTTCTTAAGGAAAAAAGTGTTTCTAAAGGGTTGCTTTCTAGCCAGCCTGGATTCTCGGTCTTCAGTACATCGCACTGCCCTTTTACTTTCCCATGCTGTTGGGACATTGCTTGTCATTTCATAGGTAGGGGTGTGGGGGAGGATGTGAGTGGTCAGGCTGCTTCTCTCAAGCACCGTGTCTTGTGGTTACCATACATGCCACTTTCCTCATGGTTCCCCAGGTTCGTTTGAGAACTCTCCAGACTCCCTGAAACAAGAGGTTAGGTGAATGACCCAGTGTAGAGAATTCTGTTTCTCAGACTATAGTAAAGGGCCCCCATCTTTCTGCCTCCATGCCCCCTTTGCAAAAGCCATTCTATTTTCAGAACAGAAGCCATTAGTGGAAATCCGTCCTACCTAGAGACCTGCTCTCCAAAGTTAAGTACATTTCTAGCCCTTTGCCTCACTCTGTCCATAGCGTTTGGAATGAGGGGAGGCTCTGGCTTCGGTAAGAATATGGCTGTTTCCCTCTGTATCAGCCAAAAAACAAACAGACCAACAAAGAAAGAACAACCCTTCTACCTTCAGATTAGTGATGTTTGTGGAAAGCTGGTGTCCTGACTGGGTGGTGGTTGTTTAGAGGGTGCTGCATCACCCTTTCCTTATGCCTCCACACGACCTCCCAAGAACACCTCTATCTTCATGAACACAGTTGTTCCTGGAGAGTGGCCTTTCAGCCAGACTGGGTTCTCATAGTTCAGGATTTCACACCTCTCTTAGGCTTAGCAGCTAGCTGGGCTATCTCTAGATGTTTCAGGGGGAAGTTGTAAGTTGTAAGGTTGTTCCTCTTAAGGCTGGTGTCCAGGATTTAAGGGCAGGCCACATTCCTTGTGCTTCCACAGGTCCATTCACAAACCCTCTGGCCTTCCTGAAGCAAGCTGTTAGGTGAACGACCCGGTCGAGAATGTTTTGTTTCTCCAAGTTGAGGAAAATGAAGCCCTGTCTTTATGCTCCTGCAGGCCTTTTTGAAAAATGAGCCTTATTTCAGGACAGAAGACATTCTGTGTGGAAAGGTGTCATACACACAGACATACTTTACAACATTAAGGAAGCATAGGGCACTTGCCACACAGCCTTTTGAAGAAGGTGGGGCTTGGGCTTCCTGAAGCATAGGTCCATGTCCTCCTTTTGAAAAAAACAAAAACAAAAACAAAAACAAAAAAACAATTTGGCATCCCTCCACCTTCAGATGAGTGAGATTTGTGAAAAGCCAGAGTCCTGATTGGGTGATAGTTTCTTACAGGTCGCTACATCACCCTTTCCTTCTGCCTCCACACTTCCTCACGAGAATGCTCTTGTTTTCAGGAAACAAGGCATTGCTAGAGGGTTGCATTTAAGACAGACTGGGTTCTCAGACTTTGGTGTGTGTGAGGTACCTCAATTTGGCTTTCCCATGCAAGTGGGACCAATGTAGAAGCTTCTGGGGGGGAGTAGTAGTATGTACTACTTGCAAGTAAATGCAGTTTCTCTTAAGCTTTGTGTCCTAGGGTTAAGGACGGGCCACTTCCTGCATGCTTCCACAGTTCCACCTGGAATCTCTCTTGACTCCCTAAAACAAGGTGGAAGATGACATGTTCAGCCCAGGGGCCTTGTTTCCCAGAGTGAAGTACATGGAACTTTATTACACTCCCCAGAACCCTTCTGAGGGTTGAGACTATTTCAGTACAGAAAACGTCAATGCAATGCTGCCTTATGCACTGACTTGCTTTGTGAAGTTCACTGTGTTTATGGCACTTGCCTTGTTCATTCACACCACCTTGGGAACACAGTGAGCCCTGGGCTTTGGGCAAGCATATGGCCATTTCCGTCGCCGTGTACAAGCCGCCAAAACTCCTTCTCCATCATCTCAGTGATGTGAGTGGCAGGGCTGTTTCTCTCCAGGGTTGTGTCTTGGGGTTCAGTACATGTCTCGTTCCTCATGCTCCCACAGTACACTGGAAAACTCTCCGGACTCTCTGAAACAGTCAGTTAGATGAACGGGCCAGACTAGAGAGTCTCTTGTTTTCCAGAGTGAAGTCAAAGGCCCTGTTTTTATGCTCCCACACCTCCTTGTGAAGCCTGATTCTGCTTTCATGAGAGAGGACGTCAGTGGAAAGCTGTTGTACACACAGACATGCTTTGCAAAGTGAAGGAAGTATATGGCACTTGCCTTGATTGTACCCAGGCACTGTGAAAAAAAAAGGTGAGGCTCGGGCTTTGGCAATTCTCAGGCCACTCAGCTCAGTGATGGTCGTGGAAAGCTGGCGCCCCCACCTGGTGGTGACTTTTTAAAGTTCGATGCATCCACTCTCCCTATGCCTTCGCAGACTAGAGTGCCTCTATTTCTAGGAACCGGGTTATTCCTGGAGAGTTGTGTTCCTTGACAGCAGGGGTTCTCGGGTGTCGGAATAGGGCACCTCCCTTATGCTTTCCCATGCACTTTGGATATGCCTTGGTCTGCGGGAGTGATGTGACTTGCAAGGTTACCTCTTCTCAATAGCTGGGTCCCGGATGGGGTTCAGTACATTCCACTTTCCTTAGGCCTCACAGGTCCATTCACAGAAAGTCTCCCAGCTCCCTGAAACAAGATGTTGGGTGAGCAGTCCAGTCGACAAAGTCTTGTTTCCCAGAGTGAAGTATTCGACACTTTCGTTAGGCTCCCCCCCCCCCCATTTGAAATGTGATTCTATTTTCATGGTGGAAGACTTCAGTGGAAAGAGGCAGGACACACAGACTTGCTTTCCAAAGGTAAGTAAGTATATGGCCCTTGCCATGTTCCTTCAGACTGCTTTTGGAAGAAGGTGAGGCTCAGGTTTCATTCATCCTAAGGCCATATCCTTCTGCTTTTGCTCAAACTTTGGAAACTCCTTCTGCTCTCAGATAGGTCTTGTTCATGGACAGCCCATGTCCTGACAGGGTTGTGTTTGCTATCTTCATGAAACCAGTTGTTCCTAGAGAGTAACATTCCAGTCAGACTGGGTTCTCGGCCTTCACTATAGGACACATGCTGTTCACTTTCCCACATTGTGGGGAGGCACTCTGCTTGTTGCTTCAGGGGCAGATGTCTCTCGATGGCCTGAAATAAGCAGGAAGGTGAATGATTCAGCCTAGAGAGTCTTGTAGCTCAGATTTAAGTCTACGTTCAGGACAGAAGCTGTCAGTGGAAAGTTTCCTCACAGACAGCTTTGCTTTGCAAAGTGAGGGAAGTCTGGGGCACTTGCCTCGTTTATTCACACAGCCTTTGGGACAAGGTGAGGCACAGGCTTTGGTCATTGTAGGACCTTTCCTCCTGCTTAAGAAAAGCTTTTGGAACTCTACCTACCTTCAGATCAGTGATGGGGGTGGAAAGCTGGTGTCCTGACAGGGTTGTGCTTTCCTAGAGTTTGCAGCATTGCCCTTTCCTTCTGCTGCCACACTTCCTCAAGAGAATGCTTCTCTCTTCTCGAAACCACTTGATCCTGGAGTGTTGCATCTGAGCCACAATGGGTTGTTGGACTTCAGTATATGTCACCTCCCTTACACTTTCCCATGCAGTTTGTATATTGTCTGTATCTTCAGGGGAACATGTGAGTTGCAAGGCTTTATCTCTCAGGGTGGTGTCTGGGGTTCTGTACATGCCACTTTCCTTCTGCTTCCACATGTCCATGCAAAAACTCTCTTGAGTCCTTGGAACAAGATGTTAGGTGAAAGATCCAATATACATAGTCTTTCTTCTCAGAGTGAACTATACAGCAATTTAATTATGTTCCAACCCCCCATTTTTTAATTAATTTATTTATTTTCAGAAAAACAGTATTCATTATTTTTTCACGACACCCAGTGCTCCATGCAATCCATGCCCTCTATAATACCCACCACCTGGTACTCCAACCTCCCACTGCCTGCCACTTCAAACCCCTCAGATTGTTTTTCAGAGTCCATAGTCTCTCATGATTCACCTCCCCTTCCAATTTACCCCAACTCCCTTCTCCTCTCTAAGACCCCTTGTCCTCCATGATATTTGTTATGCTCCACAAATAAGTGAAACCATATGATTCAGGACAGAAACCTCAATGGAAAGAGTCAGAACACATAGAATTGCTTTGCAAAGTTAAGTAAGTATATGACAAATGTCTTGTTCATTCATATAGTCTTCATTGAAGGTGAGACGCAGCCTTTGGTAATTATATATCTGTTTCCTTCTGCTTTAGAAAAACTTTTGAAAGTTCTTCTACCTTCAGATCTGTGACGCTGGTGAAAGCTGGTGTCATGACAGGGTGGTAGCTTCCTAGAGTTCAATTAATCACCCTTCCTTTATGCTTCCACACTTCCTCATGGGAATGCTTCTATCTTCATGAAACAAGTTGTTCCTGAAGTGTTGAATTTGAGCCAGACTGGTTCATCGAACTTTGGTATATGGCACCTCCCTTAAGCTTTCCCACGCAGTTTGGACAATGCTTGTGTCCTCCAGAGAAGATGTGAGTTGCAAGGATTTTTCTCTCGGGGGCTGTATCTTGGAGTTCAGTACATGCCACTTTCCTTGTGCTTCCACAGGTACATATGCCCATTTACATCTGTTTTAGCAAAAACTTTAGAAACTCCTTCTCACTTCAGATTAGTGATGTTCATGGAAAGCCATTATCATGACTGTGTGGAGGTTATTTATAGGTAACTGCATCATCCTTTCCTTATTCCTCCACACATCCTCACAAGAACACTCCTATCTTCATGAAACACATTGTTCCTGGAGTGCTAATTTTAAGCCAGACTGGTTTCTTGGACTTTGGTATGTGTCGCCTCTCTCTCTTTTAATTTTTTAAAAATTATTTATTTTTTTAAAATTTATTTTCAGTGTTCCAGAATTCATTGTTTATGCACCACACTCAGTGGTCCATGCAATATATGCTCTTTATAATACCCACTACCAGGCTCACCAAACATCTCACCCCTCTCCCCTCCAAAACCCTCAGTTTATTTATCAGAGTCTATAGTCTCTCATGGTTTACCTCCCATTCCAATTTCCCCCAACTCACTTCTCCTCTCCATCTCCCCATGTCTTCCATGTTATTCCTAATGTTTCACAAATAAGTGAAACCATATGTTAACTGACTCTCTTTGCTTGACTTATTTCACCCAGAATAATCTCACTCCCATCCATGTTGATACAAAAGTTGGGTATTCATCCTTTCTGATGGAGGCATAATACTCCATTGTATATCTTCTTTATCCATTTGTCTGTTGAAGGGCATCTTGGTTCTTTCCACAGCTTGGTGACTGTGGCCATTGCTGCTATGAACATTGGGGTAAAGATGGCCCTTCTTTTCACTACATTTGTATATTTGGGGTAAATATCCAATAGTACAATTGCAGGGTCATAGGATAGATCTATTTATAATTTTTAAAGATATCTCCACACTGTTTTTGAAAGTCGCTGCACCAACTTGTATTCTCAGCATCAGTGTAAGAGGGTTCCCCTTCCTCCACATCCTCTCCAACACTTGTTTACTGTCCTGTTAATTTTGGCCATTCTAACTGGTGAAAGGTGCCCGATGTGGTTCACGTGCATGCCTCTGGACAGAGAGTTGGATTATTGTGTCCTAATAAGATGGCAGTGCTGGAACACCCTGCTTGCGAAAACCTTGATTTCCAACCTGGTTCTGTAACTTCACCAAAGCTACATAATTATTATGCCTCCATCAGAAAGGATGAATACCCAACTTTTGTAGCAACATGGACTGGACTGGAAGAGATTATGCTGAGTGAAATAAGTCAAGCAGAGAGAGTCAGTTATCATATGGTTTCACTTATTTGTGGAGCATAACAAATATGGAGGACATGGGAGTTAGAGAGGAGAAGGGAGTTGGGGGAAATTGGAAGGGGAGGTGAATCATCAGAGACTATGGACTCTGAAAAATAATCTGAGGGGTTTGAAGTGGTGGGGGGTTGGGAGGTTGGGGTACCAGGTGGTGGGTATTATAGAGGGCACGGATTGCATGGAGCACTAGGTGTGGTGAAAAAATAATGAATACTGTTTTTCTGAAAATCAATAAATTGAAAAAATTAAAAGAAAAAAAAAGAAAGTATATGACAAGAGAAAAAAAAAAATATATATGCAAATAAAGGAAGAGCTTCGTCAAAAAGAGCCCCAAGTGTAAGATCTATATACTATCAGGACAACACAAAAACACAGAAACAATGGTGGAAGAAAAAGATGAGAGAGTAGTTATAAATTCTCAGTGTGAGCGAGGAAGGATTTTTTGATTCTTCCTGGATGTATCGTGGTATCTTTGTTTAATGACTCTACTTTCCTAAGATAAAGCGGGATTGAAAGTTGGTTTACCTATGTGCAGAAGCTTTTGATTTTGATGAAGTCCCAAAAGTTCATCTTTGCTTTTTTTTTTTTATTTGCCTTTGGAGACATATCTTGAAAGAAGTTGCTGTGGCTGATATCGAAGAGATTACTGCCTATGTTCTCCTCTAGGATTCTGATGGATTCCTGTCTCACATTGAGATCTTTTATACATTTTGAGTTTTTCTTTGTGTACAGTGTAAGAGAATGGTCGAGTTTCATTCTTCTACATAGAGCTGCCCAGTTTCCCCAGCACCTTTTATTGAAGAGACTGTCTTTTTTCCACTGTATATTTTTTCCTGTTTTGTCGAAGATTATTTGCCCATAGAGTTGAGGGTCCATATCTGGGCTCTCTACTCTGTTCCACTGGTCTATGTGTCTGTTTTAATGCCACTACCATGCTGTCTTCGTGATCACAGCTTCATAGTAAAGCTTGAAATCAAGTAACGTGATGCCCCCAGTTTTATTTTTGTTTTTCAACATTTCCTTAGTGATTTGGAGTCTCTTCTGATTCCATACAAATGTTTGGATTATTTGCTCCAGCTCTTTGAAGAATACTTGTGGAATTTTGATCAGAATAGCATTAAAAGTATAGATTGCTCTAGGCAGTATAGACATTTTAACAATGTTTATTCATCCCATCCAAGAGCATGGAATGGTCTTCCATCTTTTTGTGTCTTCTTCAATTCCTTTCATGAGTGTTCTGTAGTTCCTCAAGTACAGATCCTTTACCTCTTCGGTTAGGTTTATTCCAAGGTATCTTATGGTTCTTGGTGCTATAGTAAATGGAATTGATTCTCTAATTTCCCTTTCTGTATTTTCATTGTTAGTGTATAAGAAAGCCACTGATTTCTGTACATTGACTTTGTATCCTGCCACGTTGCTGAATTGCTGTATGAGTTGTAGTAGTTTGGGGGTGGAGTCTTTTGGGTTTTCCATATAAAGAATCATGTCATCTGCAAAGAGAGAGAGTTTGACTTCTTCATTACCAGTTTGGATACCACAGCAAAGGAAACAAGAAACCAAAGAAGCAACCCACGGAATGGGAGGAGATATTTGCAAATGACAGTACAGGAAAAAGGTTGATATCCAGGTTCCATAATGAACTGCCCAAACTCAACACACACAAAACAGACAATCATATCAAAAATTGGGCAGAAGATATGGACAGACACTTCTCCAATAAAGACATACAAATGGCTATCAGAAACATGAAAAAATGTTCATCATCACTAGCCATCAGGGAGATTCAAATTAAAACCACATTGAGATGTCACCTTACACCAGTTAGAATGGCCAAAATTAGCAAGACAGGAAACAAAATGTGTTGGAGAGGATGTGGAGAAAGGGGAACCCTCTTCCACTGTTGGTGGAATGCAAGTTGGTGCAGCCTCTTTGGAGAACAGTGTAGAGATTCCTCAAGACATTAAAAATAGAACTTCCCTAAGACCCTGCCATTGCACTCCTGGGTATTTACCCCAAAGATACAGATGTCGTGAAAAGAAGGGCCATCTGTACCCCAATGTTTGTAGCATCAATGGCCACAGTCGCCAAACTGTGGAAAGGACCAAGATGCCCTTCAATGGATGAATGGATAAGGAAGATGTGGTCCATATACACTATGGAGTACTAAGCCTCCATCAGAAAGGACGAATACCCAACTTTTGTAGCAACATGGATGGGACTGAAAGAGATTATGCTGAGTGAAATAAGTCAAGCAGAGAGAGTCAATTATCATATGGTTTCACTTATTTGTGGAGCATAACAAAAAGCATGGAGGACATGGGGAGTTAGAGACAAGGGGGTTGGGGTAAATTGGAAGGGGAGGTGAATCATGAGAGTTTATGGATTCTGAAATAAAATCTGAGTGGTTTGAAGTGGCGGGGTGTGGGAGGTCGGGTTACCAGGTGGTGGGTATTATAGAGGCACAGATTGCATGGAGCACTGCGTGTGGTGAAAAAAATAATGATACTATTATGATGAAAATAAATAAATAGGAAAAAAAACCCAACAACCACATTGAGATATCACCTTACACCAGTTGGAATGGCCCAAATTAGCAAGACAGGAAACAACATGTGTTGGAGAGGATGTGGAGAAAGGGGAACCCTCTTCCACTGTTTGTGGGAATGCAAGTTGGTGCAGCCTCTGGAGAACAGTGTGGAGATAACTCAAGAAATTAAAAATAGAACTTCCCTAGGACCCTGCCATTGCACTCCTGGGTATTTACCCAAAAGATACAGATGTTGTGAAAAGAAGGGCCATCTGTACCCCAATGTTTATAGCAGCAATGGTCATGGTCGCCAAACTGTGGAAAGAAACAAGATGCTCTTCAATGGATGACTGGATAAGGAGGATGTGGTCCATATACACTCTGGAGTATTATGCCTCCATCAGAAAGGACGAATACCCAATTTTTGTAGCAACATGGATGGGACTGGAAGAGATTATGCTGAGTGAAATAAGTCAAGCAGAGAGAGTCAATTATCATATCATATGCTATTTGTGGAGCATAACAAATAGCATGGAGAACATGGGGAGTTAGAGAGAAGAAGGGAGTTTGGGGAAACTAGAAGGGGAGTTGAACCATGAAAGACTATGGACTTTATAAAACAATCTGAGGTGTTTGAATTGGGGGGTGGGTGGTAGTTTGGGGTACCAGGTGGTGGGTATTAGAGAGGCACGGATTGCATGGAGCACTGGATGTAATGGAAAAATAATGAATACTGTTAAGCCGAAAATAAATAAAGAAGAAATTTAAAAAAATAAAAAAGATAAAAAAAACTAAAACTAAAACTAAATAAATAAAAAAAAAGTATCTTTAAAAAAAAAATACCGTGCCAACTCACTCCCAGAGCGACTTCCCCCACTCTGCTTTCCAGAGTCACCGAACCTCGCCCGAGGGTGCCCACCTCCTCCCGGTGCAACTTTCTTGGATCCCCTTCTCCTGAGCCCTGAAACTTCACCAGAGAGTGCCTTTAATAAACCTTGCCTTGAGGAGTCAAGATGGCGGAGAAGTAGCAGGCTGAGACTACTTCAGCTAGCCGGAGATCAGCTAAATAGCTTATCTAAAGATTGCAAACACCTGAAAATCCATCGGCAGATCGAAGACAAGAAGAACAGCAATTCTGGAAACAGACAATCACTTTCTGAAAGGTAGGACCGGCGGAGAAGTGAATCCAAAGCGACGGGAAGATAGACCCCGGGGGGAGGGACCGGTTCCCGGCAAGCGGCAGAGCAACAGCGCACAAAATCAGGACTTTTAAAAGTTTGTTCCGCTGAGGGACATCGCTCCAGAGGCTAAACCGGGAGGAAGCCCACGCGGGGTCAGCGTGGGCTCAGGTCCCGCAGGGTCACAGAAGGATCGGGGGTGTCTGAGTGTCGCAGAGCTTGCGGGTATTGGGACGGGAATGCCGGCTACAAGAGCCGACAGTAAGCTCGCAGCTCGGTATTACCTTGAACCGGTCGCAGGCTCCATGAGCTCGGAGCGTGGCTGGAGGTCAGGCAGACGGGAGTAACTGGGCGCTGTTCTCTGAGGGCGCACTGAGGAGTGCGGCCCTAGGCTCTCGGCTCCTCCGGGCCAGAGACCAGGAGGCTGCCATTTGTATTCCCGTCCTCCGGAACTCTACGGAAAGCGCTCAGGGAACAAAAGCTCCTGAAAGCAAACCCGAGCGGATTACTCACCCCGGCCCCGGGTAAGGGCGGTGTAATTCCACCTGGGGCAAAGACACTTGAGAATCACTACAACAGGCCCCTCCCCAGAAGATCAACAAGAAATCCAGCTGAGACCAAGTTCACCTACCAAGGAGTGCGGTTTCAATACCAAGGAGAGCAGCAGAATTCCAGAGGGGGAGAAAGCCAAGCACGGAACTCATGGCTTTTTCCCTGTGATTTTTTTTAGTCTTGCAGTTAATTTAATTTTTTTCTTTTTCATTTTTTGTTTTTTTTTTTTCTCGCCTTTGGGTAAAATTTTTTTTTTAACTGTTACCTTTTTCTTTTTTAAGGATTTTTTACTAGTTTATCTAATATATATATTTTTTCTTTTTTACATTTTTCTTAGGTGCTTTCTTTTTTTAAATTCTTTTCTTTTTTTTCTCTTTTTTCTTTTTTTTTCCTTTCTTCCTTTCTGAACCTCTTTTTATCCCCTTTCTCCCCCCCCCCACGATTTTGGATCTCTTCTAATTTGGTTAAAGCATATTTTCCTGGGGTTGTTGCCACCCTTTTAGTATTTTACTAGCCCCTTCATATCTTATCTGGAGAAAATGACAAGACGGAAAAATTCAACACACAAAAAAAGAACAAGAGGCAGTACCAAAGGCTAGGGACCTAATCAATACAGACATTGGTAATATGTCAGATCTAGAGTTCAGAATGACAATTCTCAAGGTTCTAGCCGGGCTCGAAAAAGGCATGGAAGATATTATAGAAACCCTCTCGAGAGATATAAAAGCCCTTTCTGGAGAAATAAAAAAACTAAAATCTAACCAAGTTGAAATAAAAAAAGCTATTAATGAGGTGCAATCAAAAATGGAGGCTCTCACTGCTAGGATAAATGAGGCAGAAGAAAGAATTAGTGATATAGAAGAACAAATGACAGAGAATAAAGAAGCTGAGCAAAAGAGGGACAAACAGCTACTGGACCACGAGGGGAGAATTCGAGAGATAAGTGACACCATAAGACGAAACAACATTAGAATAATTGGGATTCCAGAAGAAGAAAGAGAGAGCGGAGCAGAAGGTATACTGGACAGAATTATTGGGAAGAATTTCCCCAATATGGCAAAGGGAACGAGCATCAAAATTCAGGAGGTTCAGAGAACGCCCCGCAAAATCAATAAGAATAGGCCCACACCCCGTCACCTAATGGTAAAATTTACAAGTCTCAGTGACAAAGAGAAAATCCTGAAAGCAGCCCGGGAAAAGAAGTCTGTAACATACAATGGTAAAAATATTAGATTGGCAGCTGACTTATCCACAGAGACCTGGCAGGCCAGAAAGAGCTTGCATGATATTTTCAGAGCACTAAACGAGAAAAACATGCAGCCAAGAATACTATATCCAGCTAGGCTATCATTGAAAATAGAAGGAGAGATTAAAAGCTTCCAGGACAAACAACAACTGAAAGAATTTGCAAATACCAAACCAGCTCTACAGGAAATATTGAAAGGGGTCCTCTAAGCAAAGAGAGAGCCTACAAGTGGTAGAGGAGAAAGGAACAGAGAACATATACAGTAACAGTCACCTTACAGGCAATACAATGGCACTAAATTCATATCTCTCAATATTTACCCTGAATGTGAATGGGCTAAATGCCCCTGTCAAAAGACACAGGGTATCAGAATGGATAAAAAAACAAAACCCATCCATATGTTACCTCAAAGAAACTCATTTTAAGCCCGAAGACACCTCCAGTGTCTTAAAATGAGGGGGTGGAAAAGAATTTACCATGCTAATGGACATCAGAAGAAAGCAGGAGTGGCAATCCTTATATCAGATCAATTCGATTTTAAGCCAAAGACTATAATAAGAGATGAGGAAGGACACTATATCATACTCAAAGGGTCTGTCCAACAAGAAGATTTAACAATTTTATATATCTATGTGCCCAACGTGGGAGGAGTCAACTATATTAACCAATTAATAACAAAGTCAAAGAAACACATCAACAATAATACAATAATAGTAGGGGACTTTAACACTCCCCTCACTGAAATGGACATACATCCAAGCAAAAGATCAGCAATGAAATAAAGGCCCTAAACGACACACTGGACCTGATGGACATCACAGATATATTCAGAATATTTCATCCCAAAGCTACAGAATACACATTCTTCTCTAGTGCAAATGGAACATTCTCCAGAATAGATCAATCACATCCTCGGTCCTAAATCAGGACTGAACCAGTATCAAAAGATTGGGATCATTCCCTGCATATTTTCAGACCACAATGCTCTAAAGCTAGAACTCAACCACAAAAGGAAGTTTGGAAAGAACCTAAATACATGGAGACTAAACAGCATCCTTCTAAAGAATGAATTGGTCAACCGGGAAATTAAAGAAGAATTGAAAAAAATCACGGAAACAAATGATAATGAAAATACAACGGTTCAAAATCTGTGGGACACAACAAAGGCAGTCCTGAGAGGAAAATATATAGCGGTACAAGCCTTTCTCAAGAAACAAGAAAGGTCTCAGGTACACAACCTAACCCTACACCTAAAGGAGCTGGAGAAAGAACAAGAAAGAAACCCTAAGCCCAGCAGGAGAAGAGAAATCATAAAAATCAGAGCAGAAATCAATGAAATAGAAACCAAAAAAACAATAGAACAAATCAATGAAACTAGGAGCTGGTTCTTTGAAAGAATTAATAAAATTGATAAACCCCTGGCCCGACTTATCAAAAAGAAAAGAGAATGGACCCAAATAATTTAAATCATGAATGAAAGAGGAGAGATCACAACTAACACCAAAGAAATACAAACTATTATAAGAACATACTATAAGCAACTCTACGGCAATAAATTTGACAATCTGGAAGAAATGGATGCATTCCTAGAGACATATAAACTACCACAACTGAACCAGGAAGAAATAGAAAGCCTGAACAGACCCATAACCAGTAAAGAGATTGAAACAGTCATTAAAAATCTCCAAACAAACAAAAGCCCAGGGCCAGACGGCTTCCCGGGGGAATTCTACCAAACATTTAAAGAAGAACTAATTCTTATTCTCCTGAAACTGTTCCAAAAAACAGAAACGGAAGGAAAACTTCCAAACTCATTTTATGAGGCCAGCATCACCTTGATCCCCAAACCAGACAAGGATCCCACCACAAAAAAGAGCTATACACCAATATCCTTGATGAACACAGATGCGAAAATATTTAACAAAATACTAGCCAATAGGATTCAACAGTACATTAAAACGATTATTTACCACGACCAAGTGGTATTTATTCCAGGGCTGCAAGGTTGGTTCAACATCCGCAAATCAGTCAATGTGATACAACACATCAATAAAAGAAAGAACAAGAACCATATGATACTCTCAATAGATGCTGAAAAAGCATTTGACAAAGTACAGCATCCCTTCCTGATCAAAACTCTTCAAAGTGTAGGGATAGAGGGCACATACCTCCATATCATCAAAGCCATCTATGAAAACCCCACCGCAAATATCATTCTCAATGGAGAAAAACTGAAAGCTTTTCCGCTAAGGTCAGGAACACGGCAGGGATGTCCATTATCACCACTGCTATTCTACCTCTAGTAAGAGGTCCTAGCCTCAGCAATCAGACAACAAAAGGAAATTAAAGGCATCCAAATCGGCAAAGAAGAAGTCAAATTATCACTCTTCGCAGATGATATGATACTATATGTGGAAAACCCAAAAGACTCCACTCCAAAACTGCTAGAACTTATACAGGAATTCAGTAAAGTGTCAGGATATAAAATCAATGCACAGAAATCAGTTGCATTTCTCTACACCAACAGTAAGACAGAAGAAAGAGATATTAAGGAGTCAATCCCATTTACAATTGCATCCAAAACCATAAGATACCTAGGAATAAACCTAACCAAAGAGACACAGAATCTATACTCAGAAAACTATAAAGTACTCATGAAAGAAATTGAGGAAGACACAAAGAAATGGAAAAATGTTCCATGCTCCTGGATTGGAAGAATAAATATTGTGAAAATGTCTATGCTACCTAAAGCAATCTACACATTTAATGCAATTCCTATCAAAGTACCATCCATCTTTTTCAAAGAAATGGAACAAATAATGCTAAAATTTATATGGAACCAGAAAAGACCTCGAATAGCCAAAGGAATATTGAAAAAGAAAGCCAACGTTGGTGGCATCACAATTCCGGACTTCAAGCTCTATTACAAAGCTGTCATCATCAAGACAGCATGGTACTGGCACAAAAACCGACACATAGATCAATGGAACAGAATAGAGAGCCCAGAAATAGACCCTCAACTCTACAGTCAACTAATCTTCGACAAAGCAGGAAAGAATGTCCAATGGAAAAAAGACAGCCTCTTCAATAAATGGTGCTGGGAAAATTGGACAGCCACATGCAGAAAAATGAAATTGGACCATTTCCTTACACCACACACAAAAATAGACTCAAAATGGATGAAGGACCTCAATGTGAGAAAGGAATCCATCAAAATCTTTGAGGAGAACACAGGCAGCAACCTCTTCGACCTCAGCCGCAGCAACATCTTCCTAGGAACAACGCCAAAGGCAAGGGAAGCAAGGGCAAAAATGAACTATTGGGATTTCATCAAGATCAAAAGCTTTTGCACAGCAAAGGAAACAGTTCACAAAATCAAAAGACAACTGATAGAATAGGAGAAGATATTTGCAAACGACATATCAGATAAAGGACTAGTGTCCAGAATCTATAAAGAACTTAGCAAACTCAACACCCAAAGAACAAATAATCCAATCAAGAAATGGGCAGAGGACATGAGCAGACATTTCTGCAAAGAAGACATCCAGATGGCCAACAGACACATGAAAAAGTGCTCCACATCACTCGGCATCAGGGAAATACAAATCAAAACCACAATGAGATATCACCTCACACCAGTCAGAATGGCTAAAATCAACAAGTCAGGAAATGACAGATGCTGGCGAGGATGCGGAGAAAGGGGAACCCTCCTACACTGTTGGTGGGAATGCAAGCTGGTGCAGCCACTCTGGAAAACAGCATGGAGGTTCCTCAAAATGTTGAAAATAGAACTGCCCTATGACCCAGCAATTGCACTACTGGGTATTTACCCTAAAGATACAAATGTAGTGATCCAAAGGGGCACGTGCACCCGAATGTTTATAGCAGCAATATCCACAATAGCCAAACTATGGAAAGAACCTAGATGTCCATCAACAGATGAACGGATCAAGAAGATGTGGTATATATACAGAATGGAATACTATGCAGCCATCAAAAGAAATGAAATCTTGCCATTTGCGACAACATGGATGGAACTAGAGCGTATCATGCTTAGCGAAATAAGTCAAGCAGAGAAAGACAACTATCATATGATCTCCCTGATATGAGGAAGTGGTGATGCAACATGGGGGCTTAAGTGGGTAGGAGAAGAATCAATGAAACAAGATGGGATTGGGAGGGAGACAAACCATAAGTGACTCTTAATCTCACAAAACATACTGAGGGTTGCTGGGGGGAGTGGGTTTGGGAGAAGGGGGTGGGATTATGGACATTGGGGAGGGTATGTGCTTTGGTGAGTGCTGTGAAGTGTGTAAACCTGGTGATTCACAGACCTGTACCCCTGGGGCTAAAAATATATGTTTATAAAAAATAAAAAATTAATAATAAAAAAAAAGAAATGAAACCTTGCCTTGCACCCACTTTGCCTGGTGTCCTGTTTATCTCGCCTATAAAACCTGATATTTGGTGCCCAAAACCTGGGAGGACATTGATCCCCCCACCCCAGTGGGGAGGTTCTCCTCTCCCTAGCCGGACAAGGACCCGCCTTTCCGAACACCACTTCCAAAGCCATGGTGAGTTCCCTGATTCCAAGCCTCCTTCCAGAAAGCCCTGCCCTAATCATGGCTGCATCAGGGCGGACCCCGTTGTTCACTAGGTGATCTCCGTGACTCTGAGAGGATGCTAGACATCCTAACCTCTATGGCAGTCAACACAGTTTTTCCACAACCCAGTGGTGGACAAGGGGACGCCTTCCTCCAGCTCTCGGGTTGCCCAGCAACGAATTATGGGGACCTCCCAATCCAAATTTGACTCTAAAACACTCCGGGGTGCCTGCTGGACAATCTTAAAACCCTGGAACTGGACCAGGACCTGCGAAGGTGATGTATAATACATTATTTTACCATTGCTTGGCCACAATACCAATTAGACAGTCTCAGTGGCCTCCGGAAGGCACATTTGACTATCAGATTCTCATAGATCTAAGCAATCTCTGCAAAAGCCAAGGCAAAATGGTCCCTTATGTTCAGGCTTTCTGGATTCTGCACTCTCGCCTCTCACTTTGCTCTCTCTGCTCCACTTCACAGGTCCTCTTGGCCTGCTCCCCTCCCCCTACTCTGCCACCCACTGCTCCCAAAGACCCGGACCTCTCCTCCCTGTCTCCCCTCTCTGAACCCCCAGAGAGCTTCACCCACCCACCAATAAGAGGGCCACCAGTTCCTCCTTCTCCTCCTCCTTACCATGACCCCTTACCCCAAGTCCCCTCTCTCCCTATGCCCCCTAACCCCCCTGCTCCAACCACTCCCATTTCGATCCCTTCCACCCTGACCCCCCATCTCATCCCCTCAACCCCCAAAACCTGAATTTGCTCCTGGTGTGGCCCCCCTGAACCTCCCCTCACATCCCCTCCATCCTCCCCTCCCATCTCCACCCACAGTAAGGCTCAAAAACCCTCCCCTGATTTAGTCTGCCCCCTAAGGGAGCTTGCTGGAGTTGAGGGAGTTGTTCGAGTTCATGTGCCCTTCTCTCTACAAGACCTTTCCCAAACTTGAAACGTTTGGGCTCATTTTCGGCCAAACCTTATAACTATATAAAGGAATTCCAATATCTGGCCCAAGCCTATGACTTCACCTGGCATGACCTACATGTGTTCCAAACTACCACCCTCACCACAGAGGAGAGGGAGTGCATTCAGGCTGCAGCCCAAGAGTATGCTGATCAGGTCAATCTTACTGATGCCACCATGCCGGTTGGCGCTCAGGGGGTCCCAGCCGCAGAGCCTGAATGGGACTACCAAGATGGCCAACATGGCCGCCAGCACCATGACCGCATGGTCCAATGCCTTATCGCCAGCGTGCGGGCTGCCTCTAATAAGGCAGTCAACTATGATAAACTTAGGGAGGTCATTCAGGAACCTAATGAGAACCCGGCCATGTTCCTTAACCGACTTACTGAGGCGCTGACTCAATACACTCGCCTAGACCTGGCTTCTCCAGGAGGGGTGACTGTTTTAGCTACTCACTTTATTTCTCAGTCAGCTGCCGACATTCGGAAAAAATTAAAGAAAGCAGAGGAAGGCCCTCAAGCTCCCATTTCTGATCGATAAAAATGGCATTTAAAGTCTTTAATTCCTGAGAGGAGGCAGCAGAACTTAAGCGCCATGCCAGACTTCAACAGAAGGTCCAACTGCAGATCCAAGCCCTGGTAGCAGCCCCAAGGCAAGCAGGTTCTGAGGGTCAACAGATGGGAGCACCTAACCGCATCCCTCTGGGGACCTGTTTCAAGTGTGGAGTCCAGGGACACCCGGCCCGTCAATGGCCCAATCCAAAAGCGCCTACTAGGCCGTGCCCTTAATGCTGCATCATGGGCCACTGGAAATCAGACTGCCCCAGCCTTGGGGGATTCCCAGCGCCTCCACACAGGGGAAACCCTGAGATGGTAAGTCCTGCCTTCCAACTTGGATTGGAGGATGACTGACGGAGCCCAGACTCGGACACCCCTCTCACCTATGCCGAGCCCAGGGTCATGGTCCAGGTAGCAGGTAAGTCCATTTCCTTTCTGTTGGACACGGGGGCTACCTATTCTGTCCTGCCTTCCTACTCAGGTCCTACTCTCCCTCCCCAGTTGCAGTTATGGGAATTGGTGGTACTTGCTCCACTCCAAAGGCCACCCCACCCCTTACGTGCAACCTGGATAGGTTCCCTTTCTCACACTCCTTTCTCATTATCCCTTCCTGCCCCGTTCCCCTACTAGGCAGGGTCATCCTCCACAAACTACAGGCCATCATTTGTCTCTCTCCCTCCCCCTCGACTTCGGCTCATCCCATCCTCCCTTTGCTCCCCTCTGACTTGTCCCCTATCCCGGACTGTCTCCCCTCTGTATACCCGCAGGTATGGGATATTTCCAGACCTATAGTAGCAACCCATCACACCCCAGTCAGGATACGACTCAAGGACAAGTCTACATTTCTATCCCGTCCACAGTTCCCTATTTCAATGACCCACCAGCAAGGACTTAAACCCATTATCTACCGCCTCCAGCAGCAGGGTCTCCTTATCCCCATTAACTCTCCATGCAACACTCCCATCCTGCCTATTAAAAAGCCCTCAGGAGCCTATCACCTTGTATAGGACCTGAGACTTATTAACGAGGCAGTAGTCCCACTCCATCCGGTTGTGCCTAACCCCTAGACTCCTTTCCAATGTTCCCCCACACACTACCCAATTCTCTGTCCTGGATCTCAAGGATGCATTCTTTATGATTCCCCTTCATCCGGACTCCTATTTCCTCTTCACCTTCACCTGGGAGGACCCGGAAACACACGTTTCTAGACAGCTAACCTGGATGGTCCTACCCCAGGGCTTCCGAGATAGCCCTCACATCTTTGGTCAGGCCCTGGCCAGAGATCTCCAACAGTGCACCCTCATGGCCAGCACTCTCCTCCAATATGTAGATGATATCCTCCTCTGCAGCCCTTCCCTCCCCTCCTCTCAGGAGGATACCACCACTCTGCTCAGTTTCCTTGGCTCCAAGGGATACCGAGTGACACCCGCCAAGGCCCAACTCTCTCCCTCAGTCACCTACTTGGGAATATTACTAACTCCCACTTCTAAATCCCTTACAGGAGATCATATCCGCCTTCTACAGGACCTACAACCCCCTCATAACGCAGATGATATACTGTTATTTCTAGGACGGGTGGGATTTTTTAGATACTGGATTCCCAATTTTGCCATTCTGGCCCGACCCTTATACAGGGCTGCCAAAGACACACCCCAGGGACCTCTAACTGACCCAGGATCCATCAGACGTCTGTTCTACCAGCTCAGGAACCACCTCATTTCAGGACTGAGTCTGGCCTTGCCCGACCCTTCAAAGCCTTTTCACCTTTTCACTGACAAAAGGTCTGGGCTGGCCACAGGCCTTCTGGCCCAACCAACTGGTCCCACCTACCAGGCGGTGGCCTATCTCTCCAAGCAACTAGATGTCACTGCTCAGGGATGGCAGCCCTGCCTCAGGGCCCTAGCAGCAGCTACTTCTTTTACAAAGGAAGCCCTCAAACTTACCTTAGGACAGCCCCTCACAGTCTTCTCCCCCCATTGTCTGATGGACTTAGTCAGTCACAAATCCTTGGCACAACTCACTCCTTCCCATCTCCAACTCTACCACCTGCTATTCATAGAAAACCCCCAGGTTGCACTTTCTGTCTCCCCTCGCTTAAATACTGCCACTCTCTTGCCAACACCTTCATTTACCTCCACTCCTCTCCACTCCTGTTCTCAATTCCTGGAAGAACTCTCTCCCTCCAATCCAGGACTTTCGGACCAGCCGCTGCCTAACCCTGATTGCACTCTGTTTGTGGATGGGAGCTCCCTCGTAGCTCCAGATGGATGGCGACATGTGGCCTATGTAGTGGTCATCCTGGATGCAGTCATAGAAGTAGCCCCCCTTCCCACTGGGACTACTTCTCAAAAGGCAGAACTCGTGGCTCTTACCAGGGCCCTTCACTTATCTGAGGGCCAATGGGTCACTATTTATACTGATTCCAAATATGCTTTCCTTATTACCCACACTCATTCTGTCCTCTGGCAACAAATGGGATTTCTCACAACCAAGGGAAAACCCATAGTCAGCGAGTCAGCGGGCCTCTTATTGCCAAACTCCTTGAGGCTCTCAAGTACCCTACTGAGGTGGCTATTGTCCACTGCCATGGTCATCAGGCCTCCAAGGACCCCATCTCTTTGGGGAATAGCAAGGCTGACTCTATTGCCTGACATATGGCCTTAAACTCCTCCCCAGCCCCTCTCCTGTTTCTCAACACTCCTCACAGTCCCTTATACACTGATGAGGAGACTTGGGCCCTTAAAACATTAGGTGGCAGGTTGGGTGTCAAGGGATGGTATTTTTGTCCAAGACAAAATAGCCCTCCTGAACAGCCTAATCCACACCCTCATCACTGACATCCACCAGTCTCTCCACATCGGTCCAAAGGCCCTATAGCAATTTCTCCAACCTCTCTTTCACCACTCCTTCCTCCAAAAGACCATTAAGGAGGTACACCAGGCCTGCAGAACCTGTTCTGTGGTCAATGCCCAGGGCAGCCTCCACAGACCAGGACCCACCCACCAGCTCCGAGGGCATCAGCCAGGCGAGGACTGGCAATTTGACTTTACTCACATGCCTCGACACAAAACCTTTAGATACCTACTAATTCTCATGGACACCTTCACAGGCTGGATCGAGGCATTCCCCACCACTAGGGAAACAGCAGACTTGGTCGCTGCCATTCTCATTGAGCACATCATCCCGAGGTTTGGACTCCCTCAAACCCTACAATCAGACAATGGACTGGCCTTTATCTCCAGCATAACACAACAGATCTCGAGAGCCTCAACATCACCTGGAAACTCCATATCCTCTATCACCCCCAATCCTCGGGTAAGGTGGAGAGGGACAACAGCCTCCTCAAGGAACAACTCACTAAACTCACTCTTGAAACCAACCTCTCTTGGCCAATCCTTCTCCCACTAGTGCTCATCCGCCTTAGGGCCTCCCCTCCTGGCCGTCAGGACTCAGCCCCTTTGAGCTCCTATATGGCAGGCTCTTCCTGCTCAATCACAACCTGCCTGCCTCTCCTCCACCCCTCCTATGCTATCTCCATTATCTGACCCTCTTACGAGCCCTCCTAATGGCTCATGCAGATTCAGCCATCTCTGCCGCTGACAGCCTGGGCGGACACTTCCCCCAGGCCCTAAATCCTGGGGACCAAGTTCTCCTAGGAGAACTCCACCCAAAGTCCTTATAGCCTAGGTGGACCGCCCCCATACTGTTATTCTCACAAGTCCCACAGTGGCAAAACTCCTAGGACACCACCCGTGGGTACACATTTCCAATCTAAAACCAGCTCCACCACAGGATGGCTGGACTTCCCAAACCCTGGGGCTAATGCAGTTGCAGATTTCCCGCACTTCTCCTCACTCTCCCCTTCCTCCTAACCCTCTCTAGCCACTTGTCCATCACACCTGAGTTCAGGTGGCGCTTTTACCTGAGGGAAAACTGGACCCATGGGGAAACTGCCCTGTCTAGCCTACTGGCTACCACCAATTGCCAGCCTGGAGGGTGCCAGGCCTCTATCAACTTCACCATTCCTGCCTTCCTTTCCATTCAGCGGGGGCACTCCAACCCCACTATCTGCTTCATCTATGACCAAACTCATCCTAACTGCCGAATGTACTGGGTCCAAACAAACGGGGGCTGCCCATATACCTACTGCAAAATGCACAAGGCCTGACTAGATATTTATGGAAACCAGCACTCCCGATATTGCTTCACCACTGATGGGAGTAGTGCTTGGTACCTCACCATCCCTGACCCTTGGGGTCCACGATGGGCTACTGGAGTTGAGGCCAAACTTTACACATGACCCTCTGATTCCTATCCAATGGCCTCCTTGCACATCTATGGGGCCTATGTCAGAAACACTCCCCAAAATCCTCAGGACCTCCAGAGCCAGTCACGGTCCATCCATGCCCAGGAGCAAGCAATTTGAAACGCCCTACTCCCCTCTTCTACTCAGGATTCTGACCCATTTTCCTGGCTTAAACTGATTCAATAAGGCCTTACTCTGACTAACCTTTTCGGTATGGGCAACCTGTCCCACTGCTTCATCTGTGCAGCTCTTGGGGCCAACCCCCTTATTGCGGTACCTTTACCACAGCCTTTTGAAATAACCACTCCCACTCTTACCTTTTCGGCACCCATCACTCTACAGGATGTTCGCCTATTTGTTGATCCTCAAAACCCAGTACTCCCATTCTGCTACTCATCCCCAAACCCTTCCTTATGCAATTTGACTAATTCATCCTCCCCTACTCATGCTCCTCTGGGAGGTTTCTTTTGGTGCAATGGCACTCTGTCAAAAACCCCTAAGTTCTCTGACACCCTCCTATGCATCCCAAAATCCCTGGTCCCCCAACTAACCATCTACACACAAGCTGAAGTGGATATCCTCACTGACCCCCTCCAGCGACAGAAAAGGGCTGTGTTTCTTCCCCTGATTGTTGGGGCCTCCCTGGCATCTTCCCTAGTGGCCACCAGGCTGGGCACTGGGGCCCTAGCTCACTCCATAGATGCCACCAGAGATTTATCTGAACAGATCTGAACAGCTGTGGAGGCCTCAGCCCAGTCTTTGGCATCCCTACAATGGCAGATTACTTCAGTGGCCCAGGTAGCCCTACAGAACCAGCGAGCCCTGGACCTGCTCATCGCAGACAAGGGAGGAACCTGTTTATTCCTCAATGAAGAATGCTGCTATTATAGCAACAAATCTGGTATAGTCGAAACCAATATCGGTGCTCTGGCAAAAATCTGTCACTCCCTTGGTGGCCGGCATCGCCCAGGAATAAACCCCTCTCTATGGTGGCTCTCCCCCTTAACGACACCCTCCTTCCAATCCTAAGTCCCCTTATTCTCCTCTGCCTATTAGCACTAATCGCCCCCTGTGTTCTTCGCTTCATTCAGGAATGCATCTATGAGGTTTCCAAGGTCACTGTCAACCAACTCCTCCTGCATCCC
Organism: Mustela lutreola; assembly: GCF_030435805.1. NCBI lineage: Eukaryota > Metazoa > Chordata > Mammalia > Carnivora > Mustelidae > Mustela > Mustela lutreola. The sequence goes on along the minus strand of NC_081297.1, from coordinate 35,996,790 downwards.
TATACCCGCCTACCCACATCCGAAGGACCATATGACGATGCCCCTTTGCCAGCAGGAAGTAGCCAGATCTGTGTCACCGCCCCTATTACACCAAAAAAAAAAGGTCAGAATGTTGCGTTGATAGGCTCCGGGAGTGCAGGAGGAATAATAGAAATGACCTGCGGCTCCTGAGGCTCCCGGAGCACAGGAAGAGCAATGGAAATGACGGCGGAGGTCTCGCCTCCATCTTCCAGCCTACACCCCCTCCTTAACCCTTGACTCTCCCGCCAAAAGGATGCATGCCCAGGTCACGTCTCCATAGGTAACCCGATACCTATGCAGGAGACAAATAAAAGACCCCCGCCAACTCCCTCCCAGCGCGACTTCCCCCACTCTGCTTTCCAGAGTCACGGAACCTCGCCCAAGGGTGCCCACCTCCTCCCGGTGCAACTTTCTTGGCTCCCCTTCTCCTGAGCCCTGAAACTTCACCGGGGAGTGCCTTTAATAAACCTTGCCTTGCACCCACTTCACCTGGTGTGTTTATCTCGCCTATAAAACCTTACAGGCAGGGCACAGTCACAGTCTAAGGGGTCGCACAAAGCACCCCTGCTTGTCTCTGCACTCCTGTGCTACTAAAACCCTACTAAAACCACAAGCAATATTGGTCCAGGAATCCCGCTTCCAGTGGCCACCTTGCTGGGACTGCAGTAGACCAGAGATAACTCGCTGAGATTTTCAAGCCTAGGCTGGGAGTGTTCAGACTCTCAACTGGTACTTAGCACCCACTGGCAAGCACCCACACAGAGTACTCTCAGGCACAGGCAGGGAGCATGGTTCAGTCCCTGGTCATGCAGTGCACGTGCAGAGTGCAAAAAGCTGTGGTTCTAGAGAGCGCTGGCTGTTGCACACATCAGGCTCCCTCACATGCTGGGGGGTGCCTGGCCCAGCACTGATGCAAGTCGTGGGAGGCCCAGGGACAAGGGCCTGGAGGCTTTGCCGCACTCTCTCTGGAAGGGGTGGTCTCTGGCGGTGGTCGTCCTGGGTCCATGGGCTTAGGCCTCTGCCTATGCCCACCCAATTCTACCAGTTGCTCCTAAAGAGGTTTTGCTCTTTTTGAGTGCTTTTTTTTAAAATTTTTTTTCATTTATTTATTTTCAGCATAACAGTATCATTATTTTTTCACCACACCCAGTGCTCCATGCAATCTGTGCCCTCTATAATACCCACTACCTGGTACCCCGACCTCCCAACCCCCACAACTTCAAACCCCTCAAATTGTTTTTCAGAGTCCATAGTCTCTCATGATCCACCTCCGCTTCCAATTTTAACCAGACTCCAAGTTAATGCTGGACCCCAATAACAAGGTAATCTTGGGGTAGTACTTTCCAATGGGTCACTTCTGGTGCCTCCCTCCTGCTTCTGTTTATACTCAGATATCTGTCCAATTCCTACTCACTTTATCTCTTGACTGATGTCTTCTGTCCCCATAGAGATCTAAAAGTGTATAATCCTACATCTCATGATGATTTCCATGGGTATTCAGAGTGTACTGGTAGATAATTAGCTCACTTTAGGGGACCAGTTGAAACAGGGTCCCTTACTTCTCTGCCATCTTACCCCTGCTCCCTACTTCAGATTAGTGATATTCATGAAAAGCCAGTGTCATGACATGGTGGTGTCTTATTAGAGTTTGTTGCGTCACTGTTTCCTTATATCTGCGTGCTTTCTCATGAGAATTCATCTATTTTCATGAAACAAGTTATTCCTGGAGGGTTGTGTTTCTGACAGAATGGGTTCTCAGGCTTCATTATATGGCACCTCCTTTAAGCTTTCCCACAAGGTTGTGAAATTTATACATGCTTCATGGGAAGATGTGATTTTTAAGGCTGTTTCTGTCAAGGGTTGTGTCTTGGGGTTAACTACATGCCACTTTCCTCATGCTCCCACTGGTACACTTGAAAACTCTGAACTCCCTGAAACAAGCTGTTAGGTGAACGATCCAGTCTAGAGTGTCTTGTTTCTCAGGATGAAGTAAACAGAACTGTCTTTATGCTCCCACGCCCCATTTTGAAACATGAATTCTATATTCAAGACAGGATATCAGTGGAATGCCGTTGTACACACAGACATGCTTTGCAAAGATAAGTAAGTATATGGCACTTGCTTTGTTCATTCACACAGCCTTTGGAACAAGATGAGGCTTGGACTTTGGTTAGTATTTGGCCAGATCCTTCTGCTTGTGCACAAATGTTTGAAATTCCTTCTACCTTCAGATCAGTGATGTTCATGGAAAACCTGTGTCTGGTGGTTATATACACATGCTGCATCAACCTTTCCTTATGCCTCCACACTTCTTCATGAGATTGCTTCTATATTCATAACAGAAATCATTCCTGGAGGAGTGCCTTCAAGCCAGACTGACTTCTTGGTCTTTGGTATATGGCACTTTCCTTTCCCTTTCTCATGCAGGTGGGGCATTGTTTGTCATTACAGAAGATATAAGTTGAAGGGCTCTTTCTCTAAAAGGTTTTGTCTTGGGGTTTAGTGCAAGCCCCTTTCCTCATGCTTCCAAAGTTCTATTCAAAATATTTCGTGACCATGAAACAAGACGTTAGGTGGATGATTTAGCCCAGAGAGTCTTGTTTCTCAGAGTGAAGGTAATGGCACTTCCATTATGCACCCATTTCACTTTTTGTAATGTGATTCAATTTTCAGGATAGAAGACATCAGTGGACTCCTTCCTTAAACACAGATTTGCTTTTGAAACTTTGGTAAGTATAAGACAATTGCCTTATTCAGTCACACAGCCCTTGAAACAAGGTGAGGCTCAGCCTTCGGTAAGTGTTTGGCCATTTCCTTCTGCTTTAGCACAGACTTTGAAAACTTTCAGAACAGTGTTGTTCATGGAAAGGGTTGTCATGACTGGGAGCTGATTTCTTAAGAGTTCACTGCCTAGCCCTTTGATAATGCCTCAACACTTCCTCATGAGAACACTTCTATCTTCATGAAACAAGTTATTCCTGGAGTATTGCCTTCAAGCCAGACTGGGTTCTTGGTCTTTGGTACATGGCACCTCTCTCACACTCTCCCATGCAGTTGGGGGCATTTCTAGGTGCTTTAGGAGAATATGTGAGTTGTAATGCTGTATATCTGAAGGTTTGTGCCTTGGGGTTAAGTACATGCCACTTTCCTCATGCTTCCACAAATACATTCAATATCTGTCCTGACTCCCTGAAACAAGACATAAGGTGAATGATTCAGCCTAGAGAGTCTTGTTTCTCAGAATGAAGTACACAGAGCTTTCATTATGTTCCCATACACCCTTTTGAGATTTGATTCTATTTTCAGGACAGAAGACATCAGTGGAGAACTGCCTTATACACAGACTTGCTTTGCAAAGTTAAGTAAGTATATGGCACTTGCCTTGTTCATTCATGCAGACTTTGGACCAAGGTGAGGCTGAGGCTTTGGTAATTATATGACTGTCTCCTTATCCTTTTGCACAAACTTTTTTTTAAAAATTTTTAAATTTATTTTCAGCATAACAGTATTCCTTGTTTTTGCACAACACCCAGTGCTCCATGCAATCCGTGCCCTCTCTAATACCCTCCACCTGGTTCCCCCAACCTCCTACCCACCTGCCCATTCAAACCCCTCAGATTGTTTTTTAGAGTTCATAGTCTCTCATGGTTCACCTTCCTTTCCAATTTCCCCCAACTCCCTTCTCCTCTCTAACTCCCCATGTCCTCTATGCTATTTGTTATGCTCCACAATTAAGTGAAACCATATGATACTTGACTCTCTCTGCTTGACTTATTGCACTCAGCATAATCTCTTCCAGTCCTGTCTATGTTGCTACAAAAGTTGGATATTCATCCTTTCTGATGGAGGCATAATGCTCCATAGTGTATATGGACCACATCTTCCTTCTCCATTTGTCCATTGAAGGGCATCTTGGTTCTTTCCACAGTTTGGCGACCATGGCCATTGCTGCTATAAACATTGGGGTACATATGGCCCTTCTTTTCCTTACATTTGTATCTTTGGGGTAAATACCCAGTAGTTGCAAAAACTTGGAACTCCTTCTTATCAGCTCAGTGAAGTTCATGGAAAGCCAGTGGCATGACAGGTCATGGTTTCTTAGAGTTCACTTTATCGCCTTTTCCTTATGCCTCCACACTTCCTCACAAGAAGGCTTTTATCCTCATGAAACAAATTGTTTATCTTCATGAAACAAAGTTGTTTCTGGCGGGTTGTGTTTAATCCAGAATGTGTTCTCAGACTCTGGTATATGGCACCTCCCTTAGGCTTTCTTATGCAGTTGGGCAGTTGTCACTTTAGGGGAAGATGTGAGTTGTAAGGCTCTCTGTCTCAAGGTTTGTGTCTTTGGGTTAAGTACATGGCACTCTCTTCATGCTTCCACAGATACATTTGAAAACTCTCTGGACTCTCTGAAACAAGCTGTTTGGTGAATGATCCTCTCTACAGTCTTGTTTCTCAGAGTGAAGCAAATGGTTATGTCTTTATGCTCCCACACTTTCTGTTGTAATGTGATTCTATTTCAGGACAGAAGACATTAGCGGAAAACTGGCATGCACACAGACATGCTTTGTCAAGTTAAATAAGTTTATGGCACTTGCCTTGTTCTTTCACAGGAACAGGGTGAGGCTTGGACTTTGTAATTTTTTTTTTTTTTTGGTGGTTTCATTTTGCTTTAGCACAAACTTTTGCAACTCCTCTTATCTTTAGATCAGTGATGTTCATAGAAAGCTAGTGTTATGATTCAGTTGTGGTTTCTTAGGGTTTTGCTGCATCCCCATTTCCTGATGCCTCCACAATCCTAACAAGAATGATTCTTTCTTCTCAAAAAAAGTTGTTCCTGGAGGGTTGCATCCTAGTCAGACTGTGTGCTCATACTTCAGTACACGGTGCCCTCTTAAGCTTTCCCTCATAGCTGGTACCCTGGTTGCCACTTCAGGTAAATATTTGAGTAGTAAGGCTCTTTTTCTCAAGGGTTGTGTCTTAGGATGAAGAACATGCTACTTTCCTTATGCTAGCACAGATACATTCTAAATTTCCTGACTCCATAAAACAAGATGTTAGGTAAACAATTCAGTGTAGAGAGCCTTATTTCTCAAGATGACATTTATGGCACTGTCTTTATCTTCCCACACACATTTTTGAAAAGTGATTCTATATTCAGGGAAGAAGACATGAGTGGAAACCTGCTATACACACAGACTTGTTTTGGAAAGATAAGTATATGACACTTGCCTTGTTCATTCATACAGCCTTTGAACAAAGTGAGGCTCAGGCTTGGTAAGTATATGGCTGTTTCCTTCTACATTAGAACAAATTTTGAAAATTTTTCTATCTTCAGAGTAGTGATGTTCGTGGAAAGCCATTGTCATCACAGGATGGTGCTTTCTTAGAGTTTGCTACATTGCCCTTTCCTTCTGCCCCCACACTTCTTCAGGAGAATGTTTCTATCTTCATGAAATAATTTGTTCCTGGAAGGTTGCCTTCAAGCCAGAATGGGTTCTTGGACTTCTGTATATGGCACATCGCTTATGTTTCCCTTGTTTTTTTGACACATTGCTTGTCACTTCAGGGGAAGATGTGAATTTCAGGACTATTTCTCTCAAGGTTTGTTTCTTGCATTATGTTAATGCCACTTATGCTTCCCCAGGTACACTCAAAAACTCTCCTTAATCCCTGACACTATTTGTTAGTTGAACAATCCAGTCTAGAGACTTGTTTCTCAGATTGAAGTAAAGAGCACTTTCATTATGCTCCCACATACCCTTTTGTAACATGATTCTCTTCAGGAAAGAAGACATCAGTGAAACCTCTCATAAGACATGTTTTGCAATGTTAAGTAAGTATATGTCACATGACTTTTTTTATTCTCACAGCCTTTGGAACAAGGTGTGGTTCAGGCTTCAATAATTATATGGCTATTTCCTTCTGCTTTAGCAAGAAATTTGAAACTCTCCTACCTTCAGATCAAAGATGTTATTGAAAAGCCCATGTCATGACAACATGATGGTTTCTTAAGAGTTCACTGCAATACCCTTTCCTTATGCCTCCTAAATTCCTCAGAAGGATGCCTCTGTCTTTACCAAATGTGTTGTTCCTGAAGGGTTGAGTTTAAGCCATACGGGTTCTTGGACTTCAGTATATGGCACCTCCCTTAGGCTTTCCCAAGCAGTTGGGACATTGCTTGTTGCTTCAGGGGAATATATGAGTTGTTAGACTGTATATCTGAAGGTTTGTGTCTTGGGGTTAAGTACATGCCGCTCTCCTCATGCTTCTACAGATAAATTTGACAACTCTTTTTATTCCTTGAAACAAGATGTTAGGTGAATGATTCAGCCTAGAGAATCTTATTTCTGAGAGTTAACTATAGGACACTTTCATTATGCTCCCACACCCACTTTTGTAACATGATTTTATTTTCAGGACAGAAGACATCAGTGGAACCCTGCCGATACATACTCACTTTGCAAAGTTATGTAAGTATGTGGCACCTGCTTTGTTCATTCACAGAACCTTTGGAACAAGGTGAGGCTCAGGCTTCAGTAATTATAAGGCCACTTCCTTCTGAATTAGCACAAACTTTTGAAACTCCTTCTACCTTCAGATCAATGATGTTTGTGGAAACCTGTTGTCTTCATAGAGTGGTGCTTTCTTAGATTTCACTGCATCACCCTTTCCTTATGCCTTCACAGTTCCTCAGGAGAACACACCTGTGTTCAAAAACAACTTATTCCTGAAGGGTTGTGTTTAAGCAGACTGTGTTCTCAGACTTCAGTATATGGCACATCTCTTATTCTTTCCCTCACAGTAAAGCCATTGCTTATCACTTCAGGGGAAGATATGAGTTGCAAGACTGTTTCTCCCAGGGGATGTGTCTTGGTGTCAAGTACATGCCACTTTTCTTATGTTTCCACAGTTATACTCAAGAATTCCCCTGAAGGGTCCCTGAGTGGATCAGTGGGTTAGGTCTCTGCCTTCAGCTCAGGTCATGATCTCAGGGTCCTGGGATCGAGTCCCGCATCGAGCTCTCTGCTCGGCAGGGAGCCTGCTTCCCCCTTCTCTCTCTCTGTCTGCCTCTCTGCCTACTTGTGATCTTTTTCTGTCAAATAAATAAGTAAAATCTTAAAAAAAAAGAACTCCCCTGAATCCCTGACACATGATATTAGTTAGTTGCACAATACAGTCTAGAGAGTCTTGTTTCTCAGAGTGAAGTATAGGGCACTTTGTGCCTCCACATCCACTTTTGAAAAATGACATCAGTGGAAACCTGCCAAACTGTCTTGCTTTGCAAAGTTAAGTAAGTATATGGCACTTGCCTTGTTTATTCACACAGGCTTTGGAACAGGTTGAAGCTCAGGCTTTGGTGTATATGGCCATTTCCTTTTGCTTTTGTATAAACTTTTGAAACTCCTTCTTCTGTGAGATCAGTGATGATCATGGAATGCCAGTGTCATGGCAGGGTCATGGCTTCTTAGAGTTCACTGCATCACCCTTTCCATATGTCTCCACATTTCCTCAAGAGAACCTTTCTATATTCATGAAACAAGTTGTTCCTGGAGGGTTGCATTTTATCTAGACTGGGACCTCAGATTTCAGTATATGGCACCTCCTTTATGCTTTCCCATGAAGTTGGGACATGGAGCATGTTTTTCACTTCAGGAGGTGTTGTTAATTGTAAGGCTGTTTCTATCAAGGGTTGTGTCTTGATGTTAAGTACATGACATTTTCCCTATGCTTCCATAGATACATTCAAAAACCTTACTGATTCCTTGAAACAGGATGTGAGATGAAGATATTCACAAATGACAATACAGACAATGGGCTGATACCCAAGATCTATAAAGAACGCCTCAAACTCAACCCAGAGACAAAATATAATCATGTAAAAAAATGGGCAGAAAACATGAGCAGATATTTCTCCAATGAAGACATACAAATGGCTATCAGACACATGAAAAAATGTTCATCATCACTAGCCATCAGGGAGATTCAGATTAAAACCACATTGAGATACCACCTTACACCAGTTAGAATGGCAAAAATTAACAAGACATGAAACAAGAAGTTTGGAGAGGATGTGGAGAAAGGGGAACCCTCTTACACTGTTGGTGGGAATGCAAGGTGGTGCAGACACTTTGGAAAACAATGTAAAGATTTCTTTAAAAAATAAAATAGAACTTCCCTATGACCCTGCAATTGCACTACTGGGTATTTACTCCAAAGATACAGGTGTAGTGAAAGGAAGGGGCATCTGCACCCCAATATTCATAGCAGCAATGTCCACTGTCACCAAACTGTGGAAAGAACCAAGATTCCCTTCAACTGACGAGTGGAAAAAGAAGAGGTGGTCCATATATACTATGGAGTATAATGTCTCCATCAGAAAAGATTAATATCCAACTTTTTTTATCAACATGGATGGGAGGGAAAGAGATTATGCTGAGTGAAATAAATCAAGCAGAGAGAGTCAAGTATCATATGGTTTTGCTTATATGTGGAGCATAAGAAATAGCATGGAGGACATGGGAAGATAGAAAGGAGAAGGGAATTGGGCAGAACTGGAGGGGAAGATGAACCATGAGAGACTGTGGACACTGAAAAACAATCTGAGAGTTTTGGAGGGGTGATGGGTGGGGGTTGGGTAAGCCTGGTGGTGGGTATTATGGAGGGTATGTATTGCATGGAGCACTGGGTGTGAATTCTGGAACACTGAGAAGAAATTTAAAAAAAAAGAAAATAAATAAAGGGAGATCTGAGACTCAAAAAACAAAACAAAAACAAAAACAAGGGACACCTGGGTGGCTCAGTTGGTTAAGCAGCTGCCTTCGGCTCAGGTCATGATCCCAGCATCCTGGGATCGAATCCCACATCAGGCTCCTTGCTCAGCAGGGAGCCTGCTTCTCCCTCTGCCTCTGTCTGCCATTCTGTCTGCCTGTGCTCACTCTCTCCCTCTCTCTCTCTGATAAATAAATAAAATCTTTAAAACAAAACAAAACAAAACAAAAACAAAATCTACATCTAAGTATCATTTACACTAGTTAGAATGCAAAAATTATAAGCCAGGAAACAGCAAATGTTGCAAAGGATGTGGAGAGAAGGGATCCCTCTTACACTGTTGGTAGGAATACAGGTTGGTAGAGCCACTTTGGAAAACAGTATGGAGGCTCCTCAAAAAGCTAAAGATAGAAGTATCCTGTGACCCAGCAATTGCACTACTGGATATTTACCCCCAAAGATATTAATGCAGTGAAAAGAAGCAGCACATGCATCCTGTGTTCATAGCAGCACTATCCATAATTGCCAAACTGTGGAAGGAGCTGGGATGGTTTTCAACAGATGAATGGATAAAGTTGTGGTCCATATACATAGTGAAATAGTATTCATCCATCAGAAAGGATGAATTCCCACCATTTGTATCAACATGGATGGAACTATAGGGGATTATGTAAAGTGAAATAAGTCAAGCAGAGAAAGACAATTATCCTATAGTTTCACTTACTTGTAAAACATAAGGGATAATATGGAGGACATTAAGAGAAAGAAGGGAAAAATGAACGGGGAGAATCAGAGTGGGAAAAGAACCATGAGAGACTATAGACTCTGGGAAATAAACAGGGTTTCAGACGGGAGAGGGTGGGTGAATGTATTAGTTTGATGATGGGTATTAAGGAGGACCTGTATTGCATGGAGCACTGTGTTATAGGTAAACAATGCATCATGGAATAGTACATCAAAAACTAATGAAGTCCCATATGGTGACTAATGCAATTTTTTGAAAATTTTATTTATTTTTTAAACTTCTTTTCAGTGTTCCAGAATTCATTGTTCATGCACCACACCCAGTGCTCCCTGCAATACGTACCCTCCATTATACCCATCACCAGGTTCACCCAACCTCTCATTACCCTCCCCTCCAAAACCCTCAGTTTGTTTCTCAGAGTCCACAGGCTCTCATGGTTATCTCTCCCTCCAATTTCCTCCAATTCACTTCTCCTCTCCATCTCCCCATGTGTACCATGTTAATCCTTATGCTCCACAAAAATAAGCAAAACCTTATGATAATTGACTCTTTCTGCGGGACTTCTTTCACTCAGCATAATCTCTTTCAATCCTATCCATGTTGATATAAAAGTTGGGTACTCATCCTTTCAGATGGAAGCATAATATTCTAGAGTATATATGGACCATATCTTCTTTATTCACTTGTCCATTGAAGGGCATAAAAAGTATTAAAAAAGGGAAATGATTTTATTTATTTATTTTTTTATTTATTATTTTCAGCATAACAGTATCATTATTTTTTTCACCACACCCAGTGCTCCATGCAACCCGTGCCCTCTATAATACCCACCCCGAACTCCCACGCCCCTGCCACTTCAAACCCCTCAGATTGTTTTTTAGAGTCCATAGTCTCTTATGATTCACCTCCCCTTCCAATTTACCCCAACCCCCTTCTCCCTAACTCCCCATGTCCTCCATGCTATTTGTTATGCTCCACAAATAAGTGAAACCATATGATAATTGACTCTCTCTGCTTGACTTATTTCACTCAGCATAATCTCTTCCAGTCCCGTCCATGTTGCTACAAAAGTTGGGTATTCATCCTTTCTGATGGAGACATAATACTCCACAGTGTATATGGACCACATATTCCTTATCCATTCACTGTTGAAGGGCATCTTGGTTCTTTCCACAGTTTGGCGACCATGGCCATTGCTGCTATAAACATTGGGGCAGATGCCCCTTCTTTTCACGACATCTGTATCTTTCGGGTAAATACCCAGGAGTGCAATGGCAGGGTCATAGGGAAGTTCTATTTTTAATGTCTTGAGGAATCTCTACACTGTTCTCCAAAGAGGCTGCACCAACTTGTATTCCCACCAACAGTGTAAGAGGGTTCCCCTTTCTTCATATCCTCTCCAACCCATGTTGTTTCCTGTCTTGTTAATTTTGGCCATTCTAACTGGTGTAAGGTGATATCTCAATGTGGTTTTAATTTGAATCTCCCTGATGGCTAGTGATGATGAACATTTTTTCATGTGTCTGATAGCCATTTGTATGTCTTCATTGGAGAAATATCTGCTCATGTCTTCTGCCCATTTTTTTATAGGATTGTCTGTTTGGTGTGTGTTGGGTTTGAGGGGTTCATTATAGATCCTGGATATCAACCTATTGTCTGTACTGTCATTTGCAAATATCTTCTCCCATTCCGTGGGTTGCCTCTTTGTTTTGTTGACTGTTTCCTTTGCTGTGCAGAAGCTTTTGATTTTGATGAAGTCCCAAAAGTTCATCTTCGCTTTTGTTGCCTATGCCTTTGGAGACGGATCTTGAAAGAAGTTCCTGTGGCTGATATCGAAGAGATTACTGCCTATGTTCTGCTCTAGGATTCTGATGGATTCCTGTCTCACATTGAGGCCTTTTATCCATTTTGAGTTTATCTTTGTGTACAGTGTAAGAGAATGGTCGAGTTTCATTCTTCTACATATAGCTGTCCAGTTTTCCCAGCACCATTTATTGAAGAGACTGTCTTTTTTCCACTGTATATTTTTTCCTGTTTTGTCGAAGATTAATTGACCATAGAGTTGAGGGTCCATATCTGGGCTCTCTACTCTGTTCCACTGGTCTATGTATCTGTTTTTATGCCAGTACCATGCTGTCTTGGTGATCAGAGCTTTGTAGTAAAGCTTGAAATCAGTAACGTGATGCCCCCAGTTTTAGTTTTGTTTTTCAACATTTCCTTAGCAATTCGGGGTCTCTTCTGATTCCATACAATTTTTTTGTATTATTTGCTCCATCTCCTTGAAGAATATCAGTGGAATTTTGATAGGAATAGCATTAAAAGTATAGATTGCTCTAGGCAGTATAGACATTTTAACAATGTTTATTCTTCCGATCCAAGAGCATGGAATGGTCTTCCATTTTTTGAGTCTTCTTCAATTTCTTTCATGAGTGTTCTGTAGTTCCTCGAGTACAGATCCTTTACCTCTTTGGTTAGGTTTATTCCCAGGTATCTTATGGTTCTTGGTGCTATAGTAAATGGAATTGATTCTCTAATTTCCCTTTCTGTATTTTCATTGTTAGTTATAAGAAAGCCTGTTTTCTGTACATTGACTTTGTATCCTGCCGCTTTGCTGAATTGATGTATGAGTTCTAGTAGTTTGGGGAGTCTTTTGGGTTTTCCATATAAAGAATCATGTCATCTACAAAGATAGAGAGCCTGACTTCTTCATTACCAATTTGGATACCTTTTATTTCCCTTTGTCGTCTGATTGCTGTTGCTAGGACTTCTAATACTATATCAGGAATGGATGCTGGATTTTCTCAAATGCTTTTTCTGCATCAATTGAGAGGACCATGTGGTTCTTCTCTCTCCCCCTATTAATTTGTTCTATCACATTGATTGATTTGCAAAGGTTGCACCAACCTTGTAGCCCAGGGATGAATCTCACCTGATCATGGTGGATAATCTTTTTAATGTGCTGTTGGATCCTGTTTTCTAGGATCATGTGGAGAATCTTAGCATCCATATTCATCAGTGATATTGGTCTAAATTCTCCTTTTTTGTAGGGTCTTTGCCTGGTTTGGGGATCAGGGTAATAATGGCTTCATAGAAAGAGTCAGGAAATTTTCCTTCTGCTTCAATTTTTTGGAGCAGCTTCTGGAGAATAGGTGTTATTTCTTCTTTGAAAGTTTGGTAGAATTCTCCAGGGAATCCATCAGGTCCTGGGCTCTGGTTTTTGGGAGGTTTTTGATCACTGCTTCAATCTCGTTACTAGATATCGGTCTATTCAGGTTGTTGATTTCTTCCTGGTTCAATTTCGGGAGTTTATATTTTTCCAGGAATGCATCCATTTAATCTACGTTGCTTAGCTTATAGGCATATAACTGTTGATCATAACTTCTGATGATTGTTTCTACTTCCTTGCTGTTCGTTGTGATCTCTCCCTTTTCATTCATAATTTTATTTATTTGAGCTTTCTCTTTTTTCTTTTGGATTAGCGTTGCCAATGGTTTATCAATCCTATTGATTCTTTCAAAAAGCCAGCTTCTAGTTTCATTGATGCGTTCTACTGTATCTCTAGTTTCTACCTCATTGATCTCAGATCTAATTTTGATTATTTCCCTTCTTATGTGTGGAGTTGGTTTGATTTGTTGTTGATTCTCCAGTTCTTTAAGGTGTAGAGACAGCTGCTGTGTTCTGGATTTTTCAGTTTTTTTGAGGGAGGCTTGGATGGCTATATATTTCCCCCTCAGGACCGCCTTTGCTATATCCCATAGGTTTTGGATCGAAGTGTCTTCCTTCTCATTGGTTTCCATGAATTGTTTCAGTTCTTCCCTGATCTCCTGGTTGATCCAAGCATTCTTAAGCAAGGTGGTCTTTAGCTTCCAGGTGTTTCAGTTCCTTGGGAATTTTTCCTTCTGATTGAGCTCCAGCTTCAAAGCATTGTGATCTGAGAATGTGCATGGAATAATCTCTGTCTTTTGGTATCGGTTGAGTCCTGATTTGTGACCCAGTATGTGGTCTATTTTCGAGAAGGTTCCATGTGCACTTGAGAAGAATGAGTATTCTATTGTTTTAGGGTGGAATGTTCTGTTTATATCTATGAGTTCCATCTTGTTTGTTTATTGATTTTCTGCTTCGATGATCTGTCTCTTTCTGAGAGAGGTGTGTTAAGATCTCCACCGATTAGTGTATTCATATCAATATGACTCTTTATCTTGATTTACAGTTTTCTTATGTAATTGACTGCTCCCATATTGGGGGCATAGATATTTACAATTGTTAGATCATCTTGGTGGATAGTCCCTTTTAGAATGATGTAGTGTCCTTCTTTATCTCTGACTACAGTCTTTAGTTTAAAATCTAATTTGTCTGATATGAGAATCGCTACCTCACCCTTTTTTTGAGGCCCATTGGCATGAAAGATGCTTCTCCATCCCTTCAATTTCAGTCTGGGTGTATCTTTAGGTTCAAAATGGGTCTCCTGTAGACAACATCTGGATGGATCCTGTCATTTTATCCAGTCTGCAATCCTGTGCCATTTTATGGGTGCATTTAGGCTATTCACACAGAGGGTGATTATTGATAGATACGTTTTTATTGACATTGTGTTACCTTTGAAGTCTTTCTTTCTGTAGATTGTCTCTCTATATTTCTGTTCAATGCTATTCTTGGGCTTTTTCCTCCTTTAAAGAAGCCCCCTTAACATTTCCTGCAGTATCAGCTTGGTGGTTGCATAGTCTTTTAAGCCTTGGCAATCCTGGAAACTCTTTATCTCTCCATCCATATTGAATGTCAGTCTTGCTGGATAAAGTATTCTTGGCTGCATGTTCTTCTCATTCAGTGCCATGAATATGTCTTGCCAGCCCTTTCTGCCTTGCCAGGTCTCTGTGGACAGGTCTGACATTATTCTGATGGTCTTTCCTCTGTACGTAAGGATCTTCTTTGTCCTAGCTGCTTTTAAGAGGTTCTGCCTACAATTATAATTCTTCATTCTTACTATTAGGTGTCTCAAGGACTTTCGAGAATCTGTAATCTTGGGGGGAAACCTTTCGGCCTCTAGTACATGAACGCTGGTTCCATTCACAAGATTTGGAAAATTTTCATTAAGTACTTGTTCCACTATATCTTCTAAAGTTCTTTCTTTCTCCTCCCCTTCAGGGATTCCAATAATTCTGATGTTGGAACGTTTCATGGCATCATTTATTTCCCTGATTCTGTTTTCGTGGCTTCTAAGCTGTTTGTTCCAGGCTTCCTCCAGATCCTTTCTCTCTGTCTGTTTGTCCTCCAGATCACTAATTCTATCTTCTGTCTCAGTTACTCTGTCCACTGGCGTCTTCTGCTCCAGTAAAGATCCAGACGTGTATAATTCTGACCTCAGGCTGATTTCATGGGTGATTGGAGATCTTTGGAAGGTAATCAGCTCAGTTTAGGGTGCAGGTTGAACGGGCACCTCCTCCTACTTCCCTGCCATCTGAGAAATGATTTTAAAAATGAGTTTATAAAATAAGAAATTCGTTAAAAAAGAGGAAAAAAGTAAATAAAATTTAAAGACAAGATCTTGGTGAAGAAAAAAATGAATTCTCTGTGCTGTATTCCCATAATGCTGGAGTTCTAAGGTCTCATTGATCAATACTTGGTGTTGGCTGCATGTTCTTCCTGATCCTCTGGGGGAGTGGCCTATTGCTTTCATTCTCAAGTGTCTTGGTCTGGGAGGAATTGTACTGCTGTTGCCAGGGGACCAAGCTATGTAATCTGCTCTGGTTAACTCTATGTGGCTTTTTTTCCCCAATAGGCTTTGTTCACAGCTTTAGAGAATGAGAATGAAAATCATTGCCTTCCAATCTCTAGCCCCAGAATTGAAATCTCAGAGTCCTACTCCTCGGTGAGCACACAGAAAAAAAGCAGTCATTTACACTGTCTTTGTGGTCTCCATCCACAAAGGACTTTCAAGAATCTGTAATCTTGGGGGGAAACCTTTCGGCCTGCTCACCCATGTTGTAAACAAGTGTTTTTATCTTAGGGATGTGACCCCATTTCCAGACCAATCCTGCATACCACTGCTGTATACTCCCATGCCTTTCCTTTCAGGGAGGAACCATTTATGCTATTTGTGGGGCCCCTGCTCAGAGATCAGTTGCTGGACTGTGCTGTGGTTGGTGTTTATGGCAACCCCAAGCTGAAAGCCCACTCCTGGGCTCACTGATTGCAGGCAGCTTCCCCACTCCAATGGCCGGGAATTCTGTCACACTCAGTCACCCATGAGCATCCTGAGACCACTGTGTCCCACCTAGGGTTCTTCTCTGCTTAGTCACTTGGGCATTTTTCAGGACTGGATGTTCCTCACTGGAACAGACTTCTAAAAGATCTGATTTTGTCTTCAACTGCTATATCACTTTCTAGTAGGTGGCTGAGGCCTCCCCAACTCCATAGTTTATATTCTTATATATTGCCTCAGATTCACTTCTTCACACCTCCTATCTTGCAGAAAGTGGTTGCTTTTCTATTTGTATAATTGCAGCTATTCTTTTCTTATATCTCTGGTTGAATTTGCAGGTGTTCAGAATGATTTGATAGCTATCTATCTAGCTGAATTCCCGGCACTGGAAAAACTAAGGTTATCTACTCCTCTACCAACTTGGACTCCTCCTGTAGTATATACTTTTAAACAATATTTGTTCTGGGGGGGGTGATAAGATGGCAGGGAAGTAGGAGGAGGCACCTTTCAACATGTACCCTAAAGTGAGCTGATTACTTACCAAAGAACTTCGATCACCCATGAAATCAGCCTGAGATCAGAATTATACATGTCTGGATCTCTACAGGGGCAGAAGATGCCAGTGGGTAGGTAAAGCAGATTGGGAACGTTAAACTGATATTGGAAGATAAACAAAAGGGAGAGGGAGACACCAGAGGTGACAGGTTGGAAAGTAATACCCCAATCCAAGAATGCCCTGCGTCTGGGGACCAGCATTAACTTGGAGACTGGTTGAAAGCACTCAAAAAGAGCAAAGGATCATGGAGGGGGGGAATTGGAGGAATCAGGACAGCTAGGGACAGGGGCTTAAGTCCCCGGTCCCAGGACAGCCTCCACTGGTGCTGAGCCAGACAGAGTGTGGCGGAGAAACCAGGTCTTGGTCCCAAGTCACCACCGTGCCCAAGAATGCGTGGGTTCTGCCTCCTGTGAGGGGATGGGAGCCACGCCCAATGGCAGAATGCGCGAGCCCTGCTACAAAGCCTGAGATACGCACGTGCGTCCCTCATACTCCCCTGAGAGAGTTACAAAGGCCCAGCTGGCGCTCTTTGACCCTTGCTATTGTTTCAGAGCCTAAGACACGTGCCCCAATCTCTCCCCTGACAGAGGTGTGCAAAAGCCCAGCCTGGTGCTTTTGGACCTGGGCCTCGTTCTCATTGCCTGAGATGCGCGCACGACCCATAGCCACCCCTGAAAGAAGTGCATGCAAGCCGGGCACTCTTAGACCCAGAATGTCCAGGCACTCCCAGCCCAGGCCAGCAGAAAAATCTCAGTGTTCGATTGCTGCTTGGAATCTCTGGTGGTCTGGAGCTCCCAGACTGCTGCCACTGCCATGGTTTTGGGTACAAGAAAAAGATCCTGCATCCCCAGGGACCACAACTCTGAACCTGCTCTGCCAGCAGCATAGGGGGAACTCATCTGGGATCTGCAGCTGGACTGAGGCTTCTCTCTGAGAGGGAGGTCAGGGTGCAGTCTGTTTTCCTCTAAAACTACAAAAACCATCAAAAGCAGTCAAGGTGAGAGAAAAAAAAAAGTGAACAAACATAAAAACCGTCAGAGAACAAAAGCCTGAAAAAAACCAGTTTCCTCAGAGCCCACCCCCTTGAGGAGGGCGGGAGGACTTAACTTAGGGAACATCATTGACTGAAAACCCACATGGCAGGCCCCTCCCCCAGAAAACAAATCAAGAAAGAAAAAAAATAAACACTGCAAGAGAACAACAAGCACTGCTTCATAGGACAACTTTTATTTTCAACTCGTTCCCACTATTCTGGTTCATTTATTTTTATATAGGTAATTTTTTAACCTATTTACCATCACAGTGAGCTGTCCTGTACATCAAATTACAGATAATACAAAATTACAAATGCAAAATTACAAATAATAACCTTCTAACCTGAACTTTTTGATACATACACCTGTGTTTTTCTTTTACATTTCTATTTTTTGAATTTCTTTTCTTTTTAATTTTAGTTTAGTTTAGGCTAGTTTTTTTCCTTTTTATTTTTATTTTCTAATATTCATATAGAGTTAAACTTCAAAGTAATCCCCTTTCCCCAATCAACACTACCCCTATAGGTAAACCAATTTTTAATCCCGCTTTATCTTAGGAAAGTTGAGTACTTTAACAAAGATATTAAGATACATCCAGGAAGAATCAAAACAACATGCCTCATCCACAATGAGAATTTATAACCACTCTCCCATATTTTTCTTTCACCAGTATTTCTTCCACCAGTTTTTTGTTTGTCCTGATAGTATATAAATCTTATACTTGCAGTTCTTTTTGATGAGGTTCTTCCTTTATTTGCATATATATATACATATTTTTTCTCATCATATAATTTTATCAGTCTTTTTGTTTGTCTGTTTTTGTTTATATACTTCATAAATCGTACATTGGGGCCCATTTGGGCTTAACCTTCTCTTTCATCTTCCCTTTCTTTCCTGTCTCTCTCTCTCTCTCTCTTTTTTTTTATCTTTCTTTTCTTTTGTCTCTTGTTTGGGTGGGGAATTCTGATTGCTCAGAAGTGTTCCAGGGTGCACCTACTGCACCACGGTCGATACATCCAGCTACATCTGTTCAGTCATCTCTCATCAAAATGACTAGGAGGAGGAATGCCCAACAGAAGAAAAACACAGAGGATGGACCTTCTGGAACAGAGCTAATGGCTATCAACATAGACAATCATCCAGGCAATAGCAAGGTTGGAGAAAGCCATGGGTGACCAAACAAAATTGATTAGGGCCAAATTGAAAGCGACCAGACAGGATGTTCACAATGTTAGTGCTGAGCTGAAAGCTACCAGGGATGAACTTCACAATGCTCTCAATGAGTTCCAATCTAATCTAAATTCTTTCAAAGCCAGGGTAACTGAGACAGAAGATAGAATTAGTGATCTGGAGGACAAAGAGACAGAGAGAAAGAATCAGGAGGAAGCCTGGAACAAACAGCTTAGAAGCCACGAAAACAGAATCCAGGAAATAAATGATGCCATGAAATGTTCCAACGTCAGAATTATTGGAATCCCTGAAAGGGAGGAGAAAGAAAGAAGTCTAGAAAATATAGTGGAACAAGTTCTTCATGAAAATTTTCCTAATCACGTGAATGGAACCAGCATTCATGTACTAGAGGCCAAACGGTCTCCACCCAAGATTATACATTCCAAAAACACTAAGGTACATGATAGTCATATTGAGGAATCATAATTATAGGTATAATCTATTGAAAGCCACTAGGACAAAGAGGCTCCTTACGTACAGAGGAAAGCCAATCAGAATAATGTCAGACCTGTCCACAGAAACCTGGCAAGCCAGAAAGGGCTAGCAAGACATATTTATGGCATTAAATGAGAAGAACTTTCAGCCAAGAATACTTTATCCATCAAGACTGACATTCAAAATGGATGGACAGATAAAGAGTTTCCAAGACCGTCAAGGCTTAAAAGATGATGCAACCACCAAGCTGACATTGCAGGAAATATTAAGGGGGGTTCTATAAAAGAGGCAAAATCCTAAGAATAGCATTGAACAGAAATATAGAGACAATATAGAGAAAGAAAGACTTCAAAGGTAACACAATGTCAATAAAAACGTATCTATCAATAACCACTCTCAAAGTGAATGGCCAAAATGTGCCCATAAAATGGCACAGGGTTGCAGATTGGATAAAACGACAGGACCCAACCATAAGTTGTCTAAAAGAGACCCATTTTGAACCTAAATATACACCCAGAGTGAAAGTGAAGTGTTGGAGAAGCATTTTTCATGCCAATGGGCCTCAAAAGAAGGCCTGAGTAGCTATTCTCATGTCAGATAAATTAGATTTTAAACTAAAGACTGTAGTCAGAGATACAGAAGGACACTACATCATTCTTAAAGGGACTTTCCACCAAGATGATCTAACAATTGTAAATATCTATGCCTCCAATATGGGAGCAGCCAACTACATAAGAAAATTGTTAATCAAGATAAAGAAACATAATGATATGAATACATTAATAATAGGAGATCTTAACACACCTCTCTCAGAAATAGACAGATCATCGAAGCAGAAAATCAATAAAGAACAAGAGCATTGAATGACACACTGGACCAGATGGAACTCATAGATATATACAGAACATTTCACCCTAAAACAACAGAATACTCATTCTTCTCAAGTGCACATGGAACCTTCTTGAAAATAGACCACATACTGGGTCACAAATCAGGACTCAACCGATACCAAAAGACTGAGATTTTTCCCTGCATATTCTCAGATCACAATGCTTTGAAACTGGATCTCAATCAAAAGGAAACGTTCTGAAGGAACTGAAACACCTGGAAGCTAAAGACCACCTTGCTTAAGAATGCGTGAATTAACCAGGAGATCAAAGAAGAACTGAAACAATTGATGGAAACCAATGAGAATGAAGACACTTCGGTCCAAAACCTATGGGATACAGTAAAGGCTGTCCTAAGGGGGAAATACATAGCCATCCAAGCCTCCCTCAAAAAACATGAAAAATCCAGAACACAGCAGCTCTTTCTACACCTTAAAGAACTGGAGAATTAACAACAAATCAAACCAACTGCACACATAAAAAGGGAAACCATGAAGATTAGAGCTGAGATCAATGAGGTAGAAACCATAGGTACAGTACAATGTATCAATGAAACTAAAAGCTGGTTTTTTGAAAGAATCAATTAGATCAATAAACCATTGGCCACAGTAATCCAAAAGAAAAGAGAGAAAGCCCAAATTCATAAAAAAATGAATGAAAACGGGGAGATCACAACGAACACCAAGAAAGTAGAAACAATCATCAGAAGTTATTATCAACAGTTATATGCCTATAAGATAAGCAACATAGATGAAATGGATGCATTCCTGGAAAACTATAAACTCCCAAAATTGAACCTGGAAGAAACTGACAACTTGAACAGACAGATATCTAGTAAGGAGATTGAAGCAGTGATCAAAAACCTCCCAAAAAACAAGAGCCCAGGATCTCATGGATTCCCTGGGGAATTCTACCAAACTTTCAAGGAAGAAATAACACCTATTCTGAAGCAGTTTCAAAAATTGAAGCAGAAGGAAAACTTCCAGACTCTTTCTATGAAGCCATTATTACCCTGATCCCCAAGCCAGGCAAAGACCCTACAAAAAAGGAGAATTTCAGACCAATATCACTGATGAATATGGATGCTAAGATTCTCCACAAGATCCTAGCAAACAGGATCCAACAGCACATTAAAAAGATTATCCACCATGACCAGGTGGGATTCATCCCTGGGCTACAAGGATGGTTCAACATTCGCAAATCAATCAACGTGATAGAACAAATTAATGAGAAGAGAGAAGAACCACATGGTCCTCTCAATTGATGAACAAAAAGCATTTGACAAAATCCAGCATCTGTTCCTGATTAAAACACTTCAAAGTATAGGGATAGAGGGAACATTCCTGAACTTAATCAAATCTATCTATAAAAGACCCACAGCAAATACCATCCTCAATGGGAAAACTCTTGCAGCCTTCCCACTGATATCAGGAACATGACAAGGATGCCCACTCTCACTTCTCTTGTTCAACATAGTATTAGAAGTCCTAGCAACAGCAATCAGACAACAAAGAGAAATAAAAGGTATACAAATTGGCAATGAAGAAGTCAAACTCTCTCTCTTTGCAGATGACATGGTTCTTTATATGAAAAAATCAAAAGACCCCACCCCCAAACTACTAGAACTCATACAGCAATTCAGCAACGTGGCAGGATACAAAACCAATGTACAGAAATCACTGGCTTTCTTATACACTAACAATGAAAATACAGAACGGGAAGTTAGAGAACCCATTCTATTTACTATAGCACCAAGTACCATAATATAACTGGGAATAAACTTAACCAAAGAAGTAAAGGATGTGTACTTGAGGAACTACAGAACACTCATGAAAGAAATTGAAAAAGACACAAAAGATGGAAGACCATTCCATGCTCTTGGATCGGAAGAATAAACATTGTTAAAATGTCAATAATGCCTAGAGAAATCTATACTTTTAATGCTATTCCAATCAAAATTTCACCAGTTTTTTCAAAGAGCTAGAGCAAATAATCCAAAAATTTGTTTGGAACCAGAAGAGACCCCGAATCGCTAAAGAAATGTTGAAAAACAAAAATAAAACGTGGGGCATCATGCTACGTAATTAAAGCTTTACTACAACCAGTGATCACCAAGACAGCATGGTACTGGCATAAAAACACACACATAGACCAGTGGAACAGACTAGAGAGCTCAGATATGGACCCTCAACTCCATGGTCAATTAATCTTCGACAAAACAGGAAAAAATATACAGTAGAAAAAAGTCTCTTCAATAAATGGTGCTGGGAAAACTGGACAGCTAAATGTAGAAGAATGAAACTCGACCATTCTCTTACAATGTACACAAAGGTAAACTCAAAATGGATAAAAGATCTCAACGTGATACAGGAATCTATCAGAATCCTAGAGGAGAACATAGGCAGTAATCTCTTCGATCAGCCACAGCAACTTCTTTCAAGATATGTCTCCAAAGGCAAAGGAAGCAAAAGCGAAAATAAACTTTTGGGACTTCATCAAAATCAAAAGCTTCTGCACAGCAAAGGAAACTGTCAACAAAACAATGAGGCAACCCACGGAATGGGAGAAGATTTTTGCAAATGACAGTACAGACAAAAGGTTGATATCCAGGATCTATAATGAACTCCTCACACTCAACACACACAAAACAGACAAGCATATCAAAAAATGGGAAGAAGATATGAACAGAAACTTCTCCAATAAAGACATACAGATGGCTATCAGAAACATGAAAAAATGTTCATCATCATAGCCATCAGGGAGATTCAAATTAAAACCACATTGAGATGTCACCTTACACCAGTTAGAATGGCCAAAGTTAGCAAGACAGGAAACAAAATGTGTTGGAGAGGATGTGGAGAAAGGGGAACCCTCTTACACTGTTGGAGGGAGTGCAAGTTGGTGCAGCCTCTTTGGAGAACAGTGTGGAGATTCCTCAAGAAATTAAAAATAGAACTTCCCTAGGACCCTGCCATTGCACTCCTGGGTATTTGCCCCCAAAATACAGATGTAGTGAAAAGAAGGGCCATCTATACCCCAATGTTTATAGTAGCAATGGCCACGGTCGCCAAACTGTGGAAAGAACCAAGATGCCCTTCAATGGACGAATGGATAAGGAAGATGTGGTCCATATACACTATAGAGTATTATCCCTCCATCAGAAAGGATGAATACCCAACTTTTGTAGCAACATGGACGGGACTGGAAGAGATTATGCTGAGTGAAATCAGTCAAGCAGAGAGAGTCAATTATCATATGGTTTCACTTATTTGTGGAGCTTAACAAACAGCATGGAGGACAAGGGAAGTTAGAGAGGAGAAGGAAGTTGGGGGAAATGGGAAGGGGAGGTAAACCATGAGAGACTATGGACTATGAAAAACAATCTGAGGGATTTGAAGTGGCAGGGGGTTGGAGGTTGGGAGAACCAGTTGGTGGGTATTAGAGAGAGTACGGATTGCATGGAGCAGTAGGTGTGGTGCAAAAAAACGGAATACTGTGATGCTGAAAATAAATAAATAAATAATAAAAGAAAGGGTAAGAACCATATGATCATTTCAATATATGCAGAAAAAGCATTTGATAAAGTAAAACATCCACTCTTGATAAAAATCCTTAACGAGGTAGGGTTATGGATGTCTGGGTGGCTGATTTGTTAAAACTTCTGCCTTTGATTCAGGTCATTGCCACTTCCTGACAGTGAACAGGAGAAGAATGAGGCACTAACAAGTCAGCTGCAAGAGAGAGGGAGCAGAGGTCTACAGTAGAAAAGGCTGTCACCCTGAACAATTCCTCAGCCCCATATTTGTTAGATATTAGACAGTAATCAAAAAAGGAGCCAAAGAAGTTACTTTAGCACATGCCTTGTAGATAAGTAAGAAGAAAGGCAAGATATATCTGATCACACCGTCCATGATCTATATTGAGCAAGCCCATTCAAATTGATAATCTAATTAGCCACAGGTGGTCTCTGGAGTTAGATAACAGGAAAATAAAGCAGGTGGCATTCCAACCTAAGCTGGCCAGGCATTTGTGGCTGTTCAACTTCTATGAAGCAGGTAGTATTCCACCCTGAGCAAGCTGGTAATCCCAGCTGCTCTGTGTCAAGGATGTATAACTTCCTCTACCACAAAGCCCTGTTGCCAGTACATGTTTTTCTTAAGGCTATATATAAGCATGCTTGGTAACTAGTATAATTTCTTATAGGTTATATTTTAAACAGTATGTTGTCCTGCGGGAGTTGCAGTCATGATCCTGGGGTCCTGGGATCAAACCCCATGTCTGGCTCCCTTCTTGGTGGGGAGTCTGTTTCTCCCTCTCTCTCTGTCTTGTGCTCTATCCATCCATATGATCTTCTCTCCTTCAAATAAATTAAAAAAAAATTAGGGTTAGAGGTAACATACTTTAAAAAAGGTCATTTCAAAAAAAAAAAAAAGGTAATTTCTGAAAAACCCACAGCTATATTCAACTTTAATGGGAAAAGAGAACTTTTCCTCTACTGTCAGGAACAAGTCAAGGATTTCCACTCTAGCCTATTTTATTCATCATAGTCCTAGATGTCCTAGACACAGAAATAAGACAATAAATAGTATCCAAAATGGTAAGGCAGAAGTAAAAGAAGTAAGACTTACTTTCACTATTTGTTGATGCAATGATATCTAATACAGAAAGCCTGAAAGACTCCACGAAAAAAAAAAAAAAGAAAAGCTAGATATTCACTTATATCACGGGATATAAAATCATTGTACTGACATTTGTTGCATTTAATACACCAAAAATAAAGGGGCATAAAGATAAATTTAAAAAATCAATTCTCTTTACAATTGCACCCAAAATAATAAGATACCTAAGAATAAACCTAACTAAAGAGATGATAGACCAGTACACTGAAACATGTGACAAAGTGATGAAGCAAATATGACCGAAAGAAATGGAAAACTGTTCCATACTCAAGGATTGAAAGAACAAATATTGCTTTGTATTGTTCTTTTTAATTTATTTTTTATTTATTTTCAGCATAACAGAATTCATTATTTTTTCACCACACCCTGTGCTCCATGCAATCCGTGCCCTCCATAATACCCACCACTTGATACCCCAACTTCCCACCACCTGCCACTTCAAATCCCTGAAATTGTTTTTCATAGTCCATAGTCTCTCATGGTTTACCTCCCCTTCCCATTTCCCCCAACTTCCTTCTCCTCTCTAACTTCCCTTGTCCTCCATGCTGTTTGTTAAGCTCCACAAATAAGTGAAACCATATGATAATTGACTCTCTCTGCTTGACTGATTTCACTCAGCATAATCTCTTCCAGTCCCGTCCATGTTGCTACAAAAGTTGGGTATTCATCCTTTCTGATGGAGGGATAATACTCTATAGTGTATATGGACCACATCTTCCTTATCCATTCGTCCATTGAAGGGCATCTTGGTTCTTTCCACAGTTTGGCGACCGTGGCCATTGCTACTATAAACATTGGGGTATAGATGGCCCTTCTTTTCACTACATCTGTATTTTGGGGGCAAATACCCAGGAGTGCAATGGCAGGGTCCTAGGGAAGTTCTATTTTTAATTTCTTGAGGAATCTCCACACTGTTCTCCAAAGAGGCTGCACCAACTTGCACTCCCTCCAACAGTGTAAGAGGGTTCCCCTTTCTCCACATCCTCTCCAACACATTTTGTTTCCTGTCTTGCTAACTTTGGCCATTCTAACTGGTGTAAGGTGACATCTCAATGTGGTTTTAATTTGAATCTCCCTGATGGCTATGATGATGAACATTTTTTCATGTTTCTGATAGCCATCTGTATGTCTTTATTGGAGAAGTTTCTGTTCATATCTTCTTCCCATTTTTTGATATGCTTGTCTGTTTTGTGTGTGTTGAGTGTGAGGAGTTCATTATAGATCCTGGATATCAACCTTTTGTCTGTACTGTCATTTGCAAAAATCTCCCATTCCGTGGGTTGCCTCATTGTTTTGTTGACAGTTTCCTTTGCTGTGCAGAAGCTTTTGATTTTGATGAAGTCCCAAAAGTTTATTTTCGCTTTTGCTTCCTTTGCCTTTGGAGACATATCTTGAAAGAAGTTGCTGTGGCTGATCGAAGAGATTACTGCCTATGTTCTCCTCTAGGATTCTGATAGATTCCTGTATCACGTTGAGATCTTTTATCCATTTTGAGTTTACCTTTGTGTACATTGTAAGAGAATGGTCGAGTTTCATTCTTCTACATTTAGCTGTCCAGTTTTCCCAGCACCATTTATTGAAGAGACTGTCTTTTTTCCACTGTATATTTTTTCCTGTTTTGTCGAAGATTAATTGACCATGGAGTTGAGGGTCCATATCTGGGCTCTCTACTCTGTTCCACTGGTCTATGTGTGCTGTGTACTTTCTTTTATTAATGTGACATATCATGTTGTTTCATTTGCAAATACAAACTGGCAACCCAGGAATAAATCCCTTTTGATCATGGTGAATTATTTTTAAAATATTTTACTTATTTATTTGATAGACAGATCACAAGTAGGCAGAGAGGCAGGCAGAGAGAGGAGGAAGCAGGCTCCCCACTGAGCAGAAAGCCCAATGTGGGGCTGGACCCCAGGACCCTGGGATCATGACCTGAGCTGAAGGCAGAGGCTTTAACACACTGAGCCACCCAGGCCCCCCACGGTGAATTATTTTTTTTAAAGTATTATTGAATTCCATCTCCTCATGTTTTGCTGATGATGTTTGTATTTATGTTCATCAGCAATAATTGCCTGCAGTTCCCTTTCTGTCTGTTTTGTTTCTGTTTTTGATATTTGGTGTCCCTATTGCTGTTGTTGCTGCTACAATCAGGGTAATAGTGGTCACATATATTAGGAGAAGGCAAGGAAAAGTGAATGGGGGATTTGGAGGGGGAGATGAACCATGAGAGACTATGGACTCTGAGTAACAAACTGAGGGTTTTTTGAGGGGAAGTTGTTGGGGGATGCGTGAGTCTGGTGGTGGATGTTAAGGAGGGCACATATTGCATGGAGTACTGGGTGTGGTACATAAATAATGAATCTTGGAACACTGGGAAAAAAAACCCATATAATTAATTTAAAATTTTCCTTTCCTGTTCTAGTTTTTGGAATGGTTTGAGAAGAATCAGTTATCAATTCTTCTTCAACTATTTGACAGAATCCCCTTGAGAATCTATCTGGTCCTGGACTTTTGTTTCTGATTTTTGATTACTGACTCAATTACTTTCCTTGTTATCAATCTGTTCAAATTTTGTTTCTTTTTGTTTCCATTATGGTAGAATAGATATTTGTAGGAATCCACCCATTTCTTCTGTGCTCTCCATTCCAGTGTTTTGGCATGTAGTTTTTTCATAATATTCCCTATGTTTACTTGTATTTCTAGCGTGTTTGCTATTTCTCCTCTCTCATTTGTGATTTTACTTAAGTTTTTTCTCTTTTGTTCTTGATAAGTGTGGTCAGAGGCTTATCAATTTTCTTGACTTTTTTTTTTTTTTTGAAGAACCAACTCCTCGTTTCATTGATCTGTTCTATTGTGCTTTTTTTTTTTTTTTTTTTAATCTGTATAACCTTTATTTTGGCTCTAATATTTATTATTTCCTTTTTTTTTTTTTTTTTTTTTTTGTCTCTGTCACCAGTTCAGATAAAAGCTGTCTCTGCTATGTTAAGGGCCTCACTCATGTCTTCCACTATTTTCTCTAGTTCAGTGAGTTTCCTTATTATCATCGCTTTAAGTTCTCTTTCAGGTATGTTACTTATATCTGTTTTGCTTATATCTTGACCTGTGACCTTCTCCTGTACTTTTATCTGAGATAAATTTCTCTGTCTCCTCATTTTGTCCATCTCTCTGTGTCTATTTCCATATGTATGGAAGCCATCTCTTCTTCTCTTGACATCAGGGACTTTATGAAGAAGAGGTCCTGGAGTGCCCTGCAGTGCCTTATTCCCTGTTCACCAGAACCTGGCACTCCAGGAAAGTATCCTATGTGTATCTATGTGTCGGAGTCACTTTTCCTTTAAGTGCAGTTGTCTGCACTGCCTTTCTGCATGCTGTGGATGTGCTTCCAATCTGTGATGCTGGTGGGATATAAGGACAGGAGAACTCTGAGGTGGTATGTCTATTAAGGCAATTGATAGTGGGACATTAGTGCTATCAAAATTTGTACTGAGCCATTAGTCCTATGCTAGATCCCCCAAAGCACTGAGGTTGATGGGGTGGCCAGAGATACAAACCTGGGTGAGCCTGGGTTTGCACACAATGGTGGCTGGTATCGTGTACCTGGACACAATACGGAGGTTGAACTCCTGTGTTGCGTGAGAGTGGTGTTCAGTTACAGCTGGGCATGTGATAGATTCAATTCAAGAGCATATACTTTTGATGTGCAGAAGCTTTTGATCTTAATGAAGTCCCAAAAGTTCATTTTTGCTTTTGTTTCCTTTGTCTTTGAAGGCGTGTCTTGAAAGAAGTTGCTGTAGCTGATATCAAAGAGGTATCTTTGATATCAAAGACACTTGCCTAGGGGCACCTGGGTGGCTCAGTGGGTTAAAGCTTCTGCCTTCGGCTAAGGTCATGATCCTACAGGCCCTGGAATCAAGCCCCATGTCGGGCTTTCTGCTTGGTGGGGAGCCTGCTTCCCTTCCTCTCTCTCTGCCTGCCTCTCTGTCTACTTGTGATCTCTGTCTGTCAAATAAATAAATAAAATTAAAAAAAAAAGATACTTGCTTATATTGTCCTCTAGGATTTTCATGGGTTTCATGGTTTCAAAGAGGTATCTTTGATATCAAAGATACTGCCTATATTGTCCTCTAGTATTTTCATGGGTTCCTGTCTCACATTGAGGTCTTTCATCCATTTAGAGTTTATCTTTGTGTGTGGAGTAAAGAATGGTCAATTTTCATTCTTCCATATATAACATTTTCCCAGCACCATTTATTGAAGATGCTGTCTTTATTCCACTGGATATTTTTTCCTGCTTTGTCAAATATTATTAGACCAGAGTTGTGGGTCCATATCTGGGCTCCCTACTCTATTCCACTGGTCTATGTGTCTGTTTTTGTGCCACTATCATGCTGTCTTGGTGATCAGAGCTTTGTAGTAAAGCTTGAAATCAGGCAAGAGGATGCCCCCAGTTCATCAAGATCAAAAGCTTCTGCACAGCAAAGGAAACAGTCAACAAAACAAAAAGGCAACCCACAGAATGGGAGAAGATTTTCACAAATGACACCACAGACAAAGGGTTGCTACCCAAGATCTATAAAGAACTTCTCAAACTCATCACACAAAAAACGGATAATTATTTAAAAAAATGAGAAGACATGAACAAACATATCTCAAAAAAACATGTACAAATGGCTAATGGACACATGAAAAAATTGTCATTTTCATTAGCCACCAGTAAAATTCAAATGAAAACCACATTGAGATACCACCTTACACCAGTTAAAATGACCAAAATTAAGAAGACAGTAAACAACGAGTGTTGGAGAGGATGTGGAGAAAGGGGAACCCTCTTACACTTGGTGGGAATGCAAAGTGGTGTAGCCACTTTGGGAAACAGAGTAGAGATTTCTTAAGAAATTAAAATTAGAGCTTCACTATGATCCTGCAGTTTCAATATTGGGTATTTACTCCAGAAATACAGATGTAGTGAAAAGAAGAGCCCTCTGTACTCCAGTGTTCATAGAAACAATGGCCACATCCCAAGCTGTAGAAATAACCAAAATGCCCTTCAACTGATGAATGGATAACGACGATGTGTTCCATATATACTATGGAGTATTATGCCTCCATCAGAAAGAATGAATACCCAACTTTTGTATCAACATGGGTGGGAGTGAAAGAGATTATGCTGAGTGAAATAAGTCAAGCAGAGAGAGTCAATTATCATATGGTTTCACTTTTTTGTGGAGCATAAGGAATAACATGGAACACATGGGGAGATGGAGAGGAGAAGTGAGTTGGGGAAAACTGGAGGGGGAGACGAACCATGAGAGACTGTGGACTCTAAGAAACAAACTGAGGGATTTGGAGGGAACGAAGGTGGGGCATTGGGTGAGCCTCGTGGTGGGTATTATGGAGGGCATGTATTGCATGGAGCACTGGGTGTGGTGCATAAACAATGAATTCTGGAACATTGAAAAGAAATTTAAAAAAATAGAGGGAAAAATAAAATAATTTTTGAAAAAGGAGGGCACGTATTTCATGGAGCACTGAGTGTGGTGCATAAGCAATGACTCTTGGAACATTGAAAAAATAACATAAATGTTAGAAAAAAAGAGCATACACATTAACTCTTTACAAAAATAGGTAATTAGGATACAGCTTCATTCTCGTTATACGTTGGGTCTACAAGCATCTCTTAGAATTAGCTGATCAATTAGAATAAGCCATAAAACCCCAAAGTAAGATGACTTAATCAGGGTTTAAGAGATAGATTATAGCAAAATACCCATTTTTGTTGGAAGGCATTCTAGCTTATATTTATTCAAATTTTAATCAATTTTATTAATAACCAAATGATCTGAAAAAAAAAATTCATGTAAAATGCAGTGACCTGATATGGTACTTGTATGAAGAATGGCAGACACAAAATAATAAAGAAATAATTTTAACAGCATCATCATCAATGTTCTGACTTCTGTCACTGATGCTCAATTATTTCTACCAATAGGATAGCCTACTTGTTTTAAGATTTTTGATGAAAGCATCTTATTTGTTTCTACTATTCCACGACTTTCTAATTTTTCAGCCTAATCTTAAGGTGAATACTTCTGAAATGCTTATTCTGAAGGCGAACTGTAAATATTTTACTGAAAATGCTATATATGTGGAGTGTGTGTGAGTACTGAACTAGGCACTTCAGAGATATAATAAAGTACTAAAGGGAGATAATAAAGGATAAGACAAAATTTCAAATGTTAATGAGAGTACTATGTTTGTAATGCAAGATAGGAGAACCCTATAAATTAACAGTGTCAGAGGAAAATTAATTGGAAAGATCCAGCAAGT
The DNA here is from genome assembly GCF_030435805.1 of Mustela lutreola. Classification (NCBI taxonomy): domain Eukaryota; kingdom Metazoa; phylum Chordata; class Mammalia; order Carnivora; family Mustelidae; genus Mustela; species Mustela lutreola. Next base: position 35,965,905 of record NC_081297.1, on the reverse strand, counting down.
TTGGAAATCTGTACACAGAGGTCTGTTCAGATAAAAACTGTAAAATCTGTGTCTTTCTACATGTAAATTATATCCTTTCTCATAAATCTCACTCTAATCATACAAAATATAAAATCGTTTTAAAATTTAAGAAGTGGTGTGTACCTGAGAATCTATATAACATAATTTTTATTTTCATACCACTTCCCCTAAAGTCCCACATAAGAGGAGAAGAAAAATGCATCAATACTTGCAGTATCTCTCCAATTGCTACCTCCACATTTTGGAGATACTATAGTACTTTGTGTGTTTATTGAAAAGACAATGTTTCCTTAAGGCTCATGATGCTTAGCTTTTTGTTCTTTCCTGTCACAGTCATTTCTGTATTTATTAGAGCTTTTGCTGCATAAGAATAAAAACAGTGAATTTAAATAATTATTACACAATACATAATTCTACAGGGAAGCTATTTGGATTGTGCTCAACTGGGTTGTTCTTCTGGACTCAGCTGGACTCAGTCTTGCTGCCAGGTCTACAATGGGATAGGTAGACAAATATGACCTCAGATGGGATGGAATTTTTCTGACTCATGTTGTTGTTGTTGTTTTTTAATCCCCCAGTAGACAGGCATGGACTGGTCAGAATTTTGGCTGGGAAGAACTATTGGGGGACAAATAAAATCAGTGAAGATTTTTGAGCCTGGGGTTCCAAACTGGCACATTATCCTTTATAGTACCTTTCGTACATCCACTGATACAAATTATGAGACCAACATAAATTAAAGTGGAAGGGAACAGGCTTCTTTGATGGGAAGATTTGAAGAGTTATAATTGACAATGACATAGATACTGGAAGAAGTGAAGGATTGTAGTCATGCTTGCAATCTCTCTGACCTGATCTGGTTCCTTTCCCTCAGTAACTAAAGACTTTTCCCTGGATTCATATAATCATTGATCATTCTTACTGACATTCATATGTCCATTCAGCACTCAATGTTCCCAGGATCTTAACCTGTTCATCACCAAAAACCTTCACCTCCTTGCCACATTGGTCATATGCTCACTTTCCATATACTGGACCTATTCTCAATGAAAGAGATCTACCTCAGAAACAGCAGAAGTAAACACTCCATTTCCTGCCAAAATCTCAATTTTGGATCTCATCATAACCTAAATCTTATTCACTGACATTCTTAGCCTTTATTGAAGCCCTTTAACACTTCTCCCTGTATATTAGCTTCCCTCCTATTTACTTCCTCTATTTCTTAGATTCTACACTAAATCTTTTTATTCACTATTCTGGTTATGATGGTGGGCATTAAGGATGTGATGTGATGTGATGTGATGAGCAGTGGGTATAACATACAACTAATGAATAATTGCTACATCAAAAATTAATTGTATAATCTATATTGTCTAATGAATTTAAATTAAAAATGTTAACTGGAGGGGGAGATGAACCATGAGATACTGTGGACTCTGAGAAACAAACTGAGGGTTTTGGAGGGAAGGGTGTTGGGGTATTGGGTGAGCCTTGTGGTGGGTATTAAGGAGGGCACATATTGCAAGAAGCACTGGGGGTGATGCATAAACAATGAATCTTGGAACACTGGAAAAATAAAGTTTAAAGAATGTTTATTAGAAAAAAAATCAAAAATACATATCAGCAATCTTACAGTCTAGATGTTTTTCCTTAAAAGAATAATGTCCACAAGGAAAACTAATATTCAATAAGACATTAGGGACAAAACTGTACTTGTAAAGCCACACAACCTAAAACATGTCCTATGCAACATCAAAAGAAACCTGAGGCGGCAATCCTTATATCAGACAAATTAGATTTTAAGCCAAAGACCATAAATAAGAGGTGAGGAAGGACACTATATCATACTTAAAGAATCTGTCCAACAAGAAGATCTAACAATTTTAAATATCTATGCCCCTAATATGGCAGCATCCAACTATATAAATCAATTAATAACAAAATCTAAGAAACACATTGACAATAAAATGATAATAGTAAGGGAATTTAAAACCCTCTCACTGGGGGGAGACAAGATGACTGGGAAGTAGGGGGAGGCATGGTTTCAACTTGTAGCCTAAAGTGAGCTTATTACCTACCAAAGAACTCCGATCACCCATGAAATCAGCCTGAGATCAGAATTATCCATGTCTGGACATCTACAGGGGCAGAAGACACTAGTGGGCAGGTAAAGTGGAGTGGGAATGTCGGACTGATATCGGAAGATAAACAAAAGGGGAAGGGAACCACCAGAGGCAACCAATTGGAAAGTAATACCCCTAATATGGGAGTGCCTTACATCTGGGGACCAGCATTAACTTGGAGATTGGTTGAAAGCCTCAAGAAAAGCAAAGGATTGCCGGGGGGGGGGGGGATTGTGGGAATCGGGGCAGCTAGAGACAGGGACTTAAGTCCCCAGACCCAGGACAGACTCCCCTGGTGCTGAGCCAGAGAGTGAAGCAGAGAAATCAGGTCTTGGTCCCTGAGCTGCCAGCATGCCCGAGAATGTGTGGGGTCTGGTTCCTGTGAGGGGCTGGGGCCTCACCAGATGGCAGAATGCCAAGCCATGCTAACAGCCTGAGATGCCCACACCCCTCACCCTCCCCTGAGAGAGGTGTGCAAAGGCCCAGCCTGGTGCTCTCAGACTCCTGCCCTGCTATCAGACCCTGAGACGTGTGTGTAACCAACACCCTCTGCTGAGGGAGGTGCGCACAAGCCTGGCGCTCTTAGACCCAGAAAGACCAGGCACTCCCAGCCCAGACCAGCGGGAAAACCTCAGTGTGCAATCACTACTTGGAACCTCTCTGGCGGTCTGGAGCTACCCAGACAGCCACTGCTGCAGTGGTTTTGAGTACAATCAGAAGATCCTGCATCCCCAGGGAACGTGATGTGGAACCTGCTCTGCCAGCGGCCAAGGAAATTTATATGGGCTCTGCAGCACCCACAGGGGACCAGGCTGAGGCTTCTCTGAGATGGAGGTCAGGGTGCAGTTTGCTTTCTTCTAAACCTACAAAAGCCATCAAAAGCGGTCAAGGTGAGAGGAAAAAAAAAAGTAAACAAACATAAAAACCTCCAGAGAACAAAATCCTGAAAAAAAACGTTTTCCTCAGAGCCCACCCCCTTTGAGGGGGGCTGGAGGACTTAACTCAGGGAACATCAATGACTGAAAACCCACGTGACAGACCCCTCCCCCAGAAAACCAACCAGGAAAGGATTTTAAAAAAAAAAAAGACTACAAGAGAAAAACCACCACTACTTCATAGGACAACTTTTATTTTTAACTTGTTTTCACTACTCTGGTTCGTTTTTTTAATATATAGATTTTTTTTTAACCTATTTACCATCACAGTGAGATGTCCAGTACATCAATTCCATAATAACCTTCTAACTTGAACTTTCTGATACCTACACCTGGGTTTTCCTTTTGCATTTCTATTTCTTAAATTTTTTTAAAAATTTTATTTTAGTTTAGTCTAGTTTATTCCTTTTTAATTTTTATTTCTAATATTCATATAGAGTTAAAATTCAAGGTCATCCCCATTCCCCAATCAATGCTACCCCTACAGATAAACCAATTTTTAATACCCCTTTATTTTATGAAAGCTGAGTCCTTTAACAAAGATATCATGATACATCCAGGAAGAATCAAAACAAACTTCCTTGCCCACACTGAGAATTTATACCCACAATCCCATCTTTTTCTTCCACCAGTGTTTCTGTGTTTTTGTGTTTGAGTGGTAGTATATAAATCTTATACTTGGGGTTCTTTTTGACGAGGTTCTTCCTTTATTTGCATATATATATATATATATGTTTTTTTTTCTCTCATCATATACTTTTATTAGTCTTTTTGTTTGTCTGTTTCATCAATCTTACCTTGGGGCACATTTGGGCTGAACCTTCTCTTTTATCTTCTTCCCCCCCCCTCTTTTTCTTTTTCTTTTCTTTTTGCTCTTCTTTGGGTGGGGAATCCTGATTGCTCAGAAGTGTTCCAGGGTGCACCTTGACTGCACCAAGTTCGATACATCTAGCTGCATCTGTTCAGTTATCTCTCACCAAAACGACTAGGAAGAGGAATGCCCAACAGAAGAAAAATACAGAGGTTTTTCTGCAACAGAGCTAATGTCTATCATCATAGACAATATGTACAAAGAGAATTCAGGCTAACAATTACCCAGGAAGTACCTAGGTTGGAGAAAGCCATGGATGACCAAATGGAATTGATTAGGGCAGAACTGAAAGCCACCAGGGATGATGTTTACACTATTATGGCAGAACTGTAAGTTACCGGGGATGAGGTTCACATTGCTCTCAGAGTTCCAATCTAATCTAAGTTCTCTCAAAGCTAGGGTAACTGAGACAGAACATAGAATTAGTGATCTGGAGGACAAACAGATAGAGAGAAAGGATCAGGAGAAAGCCTGGAACAAACAGCTTAGAAGCCACGAAAACAGAATCAGGGAAAAGTTCCAACATCAGAATTATTGGAATCCCTGATGGGGAGGAGAAAGAAAAAAATCTAGAAGATATAGTGGAACAAGTTCTTTTTTTTTTTTTTAATTTTTTATTTTTTATAAACATATAATATATTTTTATCCCCAGGGGTACAGGTCTGTGAATCGCCAGGTTTACACACTTCACAGCACTCACCAAAGCACATACCCTCCCCAATGTCCATAACCCCACCCCCTTTCTCCCAACCCCCCTCCCCCCAGCAACCCTCAGTTTGTTTTGTGAGATTAAGAGTCACTTGTGGTTTGTCTCCCTCCCAATCCCATCTTATTTCATGTATTCTTCTCCTACCCCCTTAAGCCCCCATGTTGCATCACCACATCCTCATATCAGGGAGATCATATGAGAGTTGTCTTTCTCCACTTGACTTATTTCCCTAAGCATGATACCCTCTAGATCCATCCAAGTTGTCACAAATGGCAAGATTTCATTTCTTTTGATGGCTGCATAGTATTCCATTCTGTATATATACCACATCTTCTTGATCCATTCATCTGCTGATGGACATCTAGGTTCTTTCCATAGTTTGGCTATTGTGGACATTGCTGCTATAAACATTCGGGTGCACGTGCCCCTTCGGATCACTACGTTTGTATCTTTAGGGTAAATACCCAATAGTGCAATTGCTGGGTCATAGGGCAGTTCTATTTTCAACATTTTGAGGAACCTCCATGCTGTTTTCCAGAGTGGCTGCCACAGCTTGCATTCCCACCAACAGTGTAGGAGGGTTCCCCTTTCTCCGCACCCTCACCAGCATCTGTCATTTCCTGACTTGTTAATTTTAGCCATTCTGACTGGTGTGAGGTGATATCTCATTGTGGTTTTGATTTGTATTTCTCTGAAGCCGAATGATATGGAGCACTTTTTCATGTGTCTTTTGTCCATCTGGATGTCTTCTTTGCAGAAATGTCTGTTCATGTCCTCTGCCCATTTTTTGATCGGATTATTTGTTCTTTGGGTGTTAAATTTGCTAAGTTCTTTATAGATTTTGGACACTAGTCTTTATCTGATATGTCGTTTGCAAATATCTTCTCTCATTCTTTCCTGCTTTGTTGAAGATTAGTTGACCATAGAGTTGAGTGTCTATTTCCGGGCTTTCTATTCTGTTCCACTGATCTATGTGTCTGTTTTTGTGCTAGTACCATGCTGTCTTGATGATGACAGCTTTGTAATAGAGCTTGAAGTCTGGAATTGTGATACCACCAACTTTGGCTTTCTTTTTCAATATTCCTTTGGCTATCCGAGGTCTTTTCTGGTTCCATATAAATTTTAGGATTATTTGTTCCATTTCTTTGAAAAAGATGGATGGTACTTTAATAGGAATTGCATTAAATGTGTAGATTGCTTTAGGTAGCATAGACATTTTCACAATATGTATTCTTCCAATCCAGGAGCATGGAACATTTTTCCATTTCTTTGTGTCTTCCTCAATTTCTTTCATGAGTACTTTATAGTTTTCTGAGTATAGATTCTGTGTCTCTTTGGTTAGGTTTATTCCTAGGTATCTTATGGTTTTGGGTGCAATTGTAAATGGGACTGACTCCTTAATTTCTCTTTCTTCTGTCTTATTGTTGGTGTAGATGAATGCAACTGATTTCTCTGCATTGATTTTATATCCTGACACTTTACTGAATTCCTGTACAAGTTCTAGCAGTTTTTGAGTGGAGTCTTTTGGGTTTTCCACATAAAGTATCATATCATCTACGAAGAGTGATAGTTGGACTTCTTTGCGGATTTGGATGCCTTTAATTTCCTTTTGTTGTCTGATTGCTGAGGCTAGGACTTCTGGTACTATGTTGAATAGCAGTGGTGATAATAGACATCCCTGCCATGTTCCTGACCTTTCTATTTTTTGGAACAGTTTCAGGAGAATAGGAATTAGTTCTTCTTTAAGTATTTGGTAGAATTCCCCCGGGAAGCCGTCTGGTCCTGGGCTTTTTTTTTGTTTGGAAATTTTTGATGACTGTTTCAATTGCCTTACTGGTTATGGGTCTGTTCAGGCTTTCTAGTCTTCTTGGTTCAATTGTGGTAGTTTATATGTCTCTAGGAATGCATCCATTTCTTCCAGATTGTCAAATTTGTTGGCGTAGAGGTGCTTATAGTATGTTCTTATAATTGTTTGTATTTCTTTGGTCTTAGTTGTGATCTGTCCTCTTTCATTTATGATTTTGTTTATTTGGGTCATTTCTCTTTTCTTTTTGATAAGTCTGGTCAGGGGTTTATCAATCTTATTAATTCTTTCAAAGAACCAGATCCTAGTTTCATTAATTTGTTCTACTGTTTTTCTGGTTTCTATTTCATTGATTTCTGCTCTGATCTTTATGATTTTTCTTCTCCTGCTGGGTGTAGGGTTTCTTTCTTGTTCTTTCTCCAGCTCCTCTAGGTGTAGGGTTAGGTTGTGTACCTGAGACCTTTCTTGTTTCTTGAGAAAGGCTTGTACCACTATATATTTTCCGCTCAGGACTGCCTTTGTTGTCCCACAGATTTTGAACCGTTGTGTTTTCATTATTATTTGTTTCCATACTTTTTTTCAATTCTTCTTTAATTTCCTTGTTGACCCATTCATTCTTTAAAAGAATGCTGTTAAGTTTCCATGTATTTGGGTTCTTTCCAAACTCCCTCTTGTGGTTGAGTTCTAGCGTTAGAGGACTGTGGTCTGAAAATATGCAGGGAATGTATCCCAATCTTTTGATACCGATTGAGTCCTGATTTAGGACCAAGGATGTGATCTATTCTGGAGAATGTTCCATGTGCACTAGAGAAGAATGTGTATTCTGTTGCTTTGGAATGAAATGTTCTGAATATATCTGTAATGTCCATCTGGTCCAGTGTGTCATTTAAGGCCTTTATTTCCTTGTTGATCTTTTGTTTAGATGATCTCTCCATTTCAGTGAGGGGAGTGTTAAAGTCCCCTACTATTATTGTATTATTTTTGATGTTTTTCTTTGATTTTGTTTTTAATTGGTTTATATAGTTGGCTGCTCCCACGTTGGGGGCATAGGCATTTATAATTGTTAAATCTTCTGGTTGGACATACCCTTTGAGTATGATATAGTGTCCTTCCTCATCTTTGATTATAGTCTTTGGCTTAAAATCTAATTGATCTGATATAAGGATTGCCACTCCTGCTTTCTTCTGATGTCCATTAGCATGGCAACTTCTTTTCCACTCCCTCACTTTAAATCTGGAGGTGTATTCAGGTTTAAAATGAGTTTCTTGAAGGCAACATATAGATGGGTTTTGTATTTTTATCCATTCTGATACCCTGTGTCTTTTGATTGGGGCATTTAGCCCATTCACATTCAGGGTAACTATTGAGAGATATGAATTTAGTGCCATTGTATTGCCTGTAAGGTGACTAGTTACTGTATATTTTCTCTGTTCCTTTCTGATATACCACTTGTAGGCTCTCTCTTTGCTTAGAGGACCCCTTTCAATATTTCCTGTAGAGCTGGTTTGGTGTTTGCAAATTCTTTCAGTTTTTGTTTGTCCTGGAAGCTTTTAATCTCTCCTTCTATTTTCAGTGATAGCCTAGCTGGATATAGTATTCTTGGCCGCATGTTTTTCTTGTTTAGTGCTCTGAATATATCATGCCAGCTCTTTCTAGCCTGCCAGGTCTCTGTGGACAAGTCTGCTGCCAATCTCTAATATTTTTACCCTTGTATAAGGTTACAGACTTATTTTCCCAGGCTGCTCTCAGGATTTTCTCTTTGTCACTAATACTTGTAAATTTTACTATTAGGTGACGGGGTGTGGGCCTATTCTTTTTGATTTTGAGGGGCGTTCTCTGCATCTCCTTAATTTTGATGCTTGTTCCCTTTGCCAAATAGGGGAAATTCTCCCCAATAATTCTCTCCAGTATACCTTCTGCTTCCCTTTCTCTTTCTTCTTCTTCTGGAATCCCAATTATTCTAATGTTGTTTCATCTTATGGTGTCACTTATCTCTCTAATTCTCCCCTCATGGTCCAGTAGCTGTTTGTCCCTCTTTGCTCAGCTTCTTTATTGTCTGTCATTTGGCCTTCTATATCACTAATTCTTTCTTCTGCCTCATTTATCCTAGCAGTGAGAGCCTCCATTTTTGATTGCACCTCATTAATAGCTTTTTTTGATTTCAACTTGGTTAGATTTTAGTTCTTTTATTTCTCCAGAAAGGGCTTTTATATCTCCCGAGAAGGCTTCTCTAATATCTTCCATGCATTTTTTGAGCCCGGCTACAACCTTGAGAATCGTCATTCTGAACTCTATTTCTGACATATTACTAATGTCTGTATTGATTAGGTTCCTAGCCCTTGGTACTGCCTCTTGTTATTTTTTTTTGTGGTTAATTTTTTCGCCTTGTCATTTTGTCCAGATAAAAGTATATAAAGGAGCAAGTAAAATACTAAAAGGATCACAACAACCCCAGGGAAATATGCTTTAAACAAATCAGAAGAGATCCCAAATCGTGAGGTGGGAGAAAGGGGATAAAAAGATGTTCAGAAAGAAAGAAAGAAAAACAAAACAAAACAAAGCAAAAACAATACAAAACAAAAAAAACAAAAGAATTTAAAAAGAAAATGAATAAAGAAAAGTATAAAAAAGAAAAATATATATATATTAGATAAACTAGTGAAAAAACGTTAAAAAAGGGTAAAAGTTAAAAAATTTTAGCAGAAGAAGAGAAGAAAAATGAAGAATAAAAAGAAATTAATTAACTGCAAGACTAAAGAATCATAGGGAGAAATCCATGAGTTCCATGCTTTGCTTTCTCCTCATCTGGAATTCTGCTTCTCTCCTTGGTATTGAAACTGCACTCCCTGGTAAGTGAACTTGGTCTTGGCTGGATTTCTTGTTGATCTTCTGGGGGAGGGGCTTGTTGTAGTGATTATCAAGTGTCTGTGCCCCAGGTGTAATTGCACCGTCCTTTCCAGGGGCCAGGCTGAGTAATCCGCTTGTGTTTGCTTTCAGGAGCTTTTGTTCCCTGAGCACTTTCCATAGAGCTCCAGGTGGACGGGAATACTAATGGTAGCCTCCTGGTCTCTGGCCCGGAGGAGCTGAGAGCCCAGGTCCCCACTCCTCAGTGCACCCGCAGAGAACAGCTCCCAGTAACTCCCGTGTGACTCACCTCCAGCAGCTCTCTGAGCTCACCGAGCCTGTGACCCGTTCAAGGTAACCCCAAGCTCTGAGCTCACTGTCAGCTCAGTCTCTGTAGCTGGCTTCCTCTTCCTAATACCCGCAAGCTCTACGACACTCAGACACCCCCGATCCTTCTGTGACACTGCAGGACCTGAGGCCACGCTGACCCCGCGTGGGCTTCACGCCAGGTTAGCCTGTGATGTCCCTCAGCAGAACAGACTTTTAAAAGTCCTGATTTTGTGCTCCATTGCTCCGCCGCTTGCCAGGAGCCAGACGCTCCCCCCGGGGTCTATCTTCCCGTCGCTTTGGATTCACTTCTCCGCCAGTCCTATCTTTCAGAAAGTGGTTGTTTTTCTGTTTCTAGAATTGCTGTTCTTCTTCTATTCAATCTGCCGATGGATTTGTAGGTATTTGCAATGTTTAGATAAGCTATTTAGCTGATCTCCTGCTAGCTGAAGTAGTCTCAGCCTGATACTTCTCCGCCATTTGATTCCTCCTCCGTGGAATAAGTTCTTCATGAAAATTTTCCCAATCTCGCTAATGGAACCAGCATTCATGTACTAGAGGCTGAACAGTCTCCACCCAAGATTACACATTCGAAAAAATCATCAAGCCAACTGATAGTGAAACTGAGGAATCATAATTATAGATACAATTTCATGAAACCCTCTAGGACAAAGAGGCTCCTTACTTACAGAGGAAAGTCATTCAGATAACGTCAGACCTGTACACAGAGACCTGGAAGGCAGAAAGGGCTAACAAGATATATTCAGGGTGCTAAATGAGAAGAACATGCAGCTAAGAATACTTTATCAAGCAGGACTGACATTCAAAATGGATGGAGAGATAAAGAGTTTCCAAGACCGGCAAGGCTTAAAAGACTATGCAACCACCAAGCTGACACTGCAGGAAGTATTAAGGGAGGTTCTATTAAAGAGGAAAAATCCTAAGAATAGCATTTAACAGAAATATAGAGACAATATACAGAAAGAAAAACTTCAAAGGTAACTCGATGTCAATAAAAATGTATCAATCAATAATCACTCTCAATGTGAATGGCCTAAATGTGCCCATAAAATGGCACAGGGTTGCAGATTGGATAAAATGACAGGACCCATCCATATGTTGTCTTCAAGAGACCAATTTTGAACCTAAGGATATACCCACACTCAAAGTGAAGGGATGGAGAAGCATCTTTCATGCCAATGGGCCTCAAAATAAGGCCTGGGTAGCGATTGTCATGTCAGATAAATTAGATTTTACTAAAGACTGTAGACAGAGATACAGAAGGACACTACATCATTCTTAAAGGGACTATCCACCAAGATGTTCTAACAATTGTAAATATCTATGACTCCAATATGGGAGCACCCATTACATAAGAAAACTTTTAATCAAGGTAATCATATTGATATGAATACATTAATAGCAGGAGATCTTAACACGCCTCTCTCATAAATAGACAGATTATCAAAGCAGAAAATCAATAAAGAAACAAGAGCATTGAATGACACATTGGACCATATGGACCTCATAGATAGATACAGAACATTCCACTCTAAAACAACAGAATACACATTCTTCTCAAGTTCACATGGAACCTTCTTCAGAATAGACCACATACTGGGTCACAAATCAGGACTCAACTGATACCAAAAGACAGAGATTATTACCTGCACATTCTCAGATCATAATACTTTGAAACTAGAGCTCTATCACAAGGAAAAGTTTGGAAGGAACTCAAACGCCTGGAAGCTAAAGACCACCTTGCTTAAGAATGCTTGGATCAACCGGGAGATCAAAAAAGAACTGAAGCAATTCCTGGAAACCAATGAGAAGGAAGACACTTTGGTCGAAAACCTATGGGATAAAGCAAAGGCAGTCCTAAGGGGGAAATACATTGCCATCCAAGCCTCCCTCAAAAAAATTGAAAAACCCAGAACACACCAGCTGTCTCGACACCTTAAAGAACTGGAGGATCAACAAAAAATCAAACCAACTCCACACATAAGAAGGGAAATCATCAAGATTAGAGCAGAGATCAATGAGGTAGAAACCAGAGATACAGTAGAATGTATCAATGAAACTAAAAGCTGGGTTTTTTTTTGAAAGAATCAATAAGATCTATAAACCATTGGCCACAGTAATCCAAAAGAAAAGAGAGAAAGCCCAAATTCAAAAAATTATGAATGAAAAGAGAGAGATCACAACTAACACCAAGGAAGTTGGAACAATCACGAGAAGTTATTATCAACAGTTATATGTCTATAAGCTAAGCAGCCTAGATGAAATGTATGCATTCCCGGAAAACTATAAACTCCCAAAATTAAACCAGGAAGAAATCGACAAACTGAATAAACCAATATCTAGTAACGACATTGAAGTAGTGATCAAAAACGTCCCAAAAAACAAGAGCCCAGGACCTGACGGATTCCCTGGGGAATTCTACCAAACTTTCAAGGAAGAAATAATACCTATTCTCCTGAAGCTGTTTCAAAAAATTGAAGTGAAAGAAAACTTCCAGACTCCTTCTATGAAGCCAGCATTACCCTGATACCCAAACCAGGCAAAGACCCTATCAAAAAAGAGAATTTCAGACCAATATCACTGATGAATATGGATGCTAAGATTCTCCACAAGATCCTAGCAAACAGGATCCAACAGCACATTAAAAAGATTATCCACCATGACCAGGTGGGATTCATCCCTGGGCTAAAAGGAAGGTTCAACATTTGCAAATCAATCAACGTGATAGAACAAATTAATGAGAAGAGAGAAGAACCACATGGTCCTCTCAATTGATGAACAAAAAGCATTTGACAAAATCCAGCATCTGTTCCTGATTAAAACACTTCAAAGTATAGGGATAGAGGGAACATTCCTGAACTTAATCAAATCTATCTATAAAAGACCCACAGCAAATACCATCCTCAATGGGAAAACTCTTGCAGCCTTCCCACTGATATCAGGAACATGACAAGGATGCCCACTCTCACTTCTCTTGTTCAACATAGTATTAGAAGTCCTAGCAACAGCAATCAGACAACAAAGAGAAATAAAAGGTATACAAATTGGCAATGAAGAAGTCAAACTCTCTCTCTTTGCAGATGACATGGTTCTTTATATGAAAAAATCAAAAGACCCCACCCCCAAACTACTAGAACTCATACAGCAATTCAGCAACGTGGCAGGATACAAAACCAATGTACAGAAATCACTGGCTTTCTTATACACTAACAATGAGAATACAGAACGGGAAATTAGAGAACCCATTCTATTTACTATAGCACCAAGAACCATAATATACCTGGGAATAAACTTAACCAAAGAAGTAAAGGATGTGTACTTGAGGAACTACAGAACACTCATGAAAGAAATTGAAAAAGACACAAAATAATGGAATACCATCCGATGCTCTTGGATCGGAAGAATAAACATTGTTAAAATATCTATACTGGCGAGAGCAATCTAAACTTTTAATGACATTCCGATCAAAATTCCACCAGTATTCTTCAAAGATCTGGAGCAAACAATCCAAAAATTTGTATAGAATCAGAAGAGACCCTGAATCGCTAAGGAAATGTTGAAAAACAAAAATAAAATGGGGGGCATCATGTTACCTGATTTCAACCTTTATTACAAAGCTGTGATCACCAGGACCACATTGTACTGGCATTAAAACAGACACATAGACCAGTGGAACAGGGTAGAGAGCTCAGATATAGACCCTCAATTCTATGGTCAAATAAATCTTCGATAAAACAGGAAAAAATATACAGTGGAAAATAGCCTTTTCAATAAATGGTGCTGGGAAAACTGGGCAGCTATATAGAAGAATGAAACTCGACCATTCTCTTACACCATAAACAAAGATAAACTCAAAATGGATAAAAGTCATCAACATGAGACAGGAATCCATCAGAATCCTAGAGGAGAACATAGGCAGTAATCTCTTCGATATCAGCCACAGCGACTTCTTTCAAGATATGTCTCCAAAGGCAAAGGAAACAAAAGTGAAGATGAACTTTTGGGACTTCATCAAAATCCAAAACGTGTGCACAGCAAAAGAAACAGTCAACAAAACAAAGAGGCAACCCACGGAATGGGAGAAGATATTTGCAAATGATAGTACAGACAAAAGGTTGACATCCAGGATCTATAATGAACTCCTCAAACTCAACACACACAAAACAGGCAATTATATCAATAAATGGGCAGAAGATATGGACAGACACTTCTCCATTGAAGACATACAAATGGCTATCAGACACATGAAAAAATGTTCATCATCACTAGCCATCAGGGAGATTCAAATTAAAACTACATTGAGATATCACCTTACACCAGTTAGAATGGCCAAAATTAGCAAGAGAGGATACAGCTTGTGTTGGATAGGATGTGGAGAAAGGGGAACCCTCTTACACTGTTGGAGGGAGTGCAAGCTGGTGCAGCCTCTTTGGAGAACATTAAAAATAGAACTTCCCTAGGCCCCTGCTATTGCACTCCTGGGTATTTACCCCAAAGATACAGATGTAGTGAAAAGAAGGGCCATCTGTACCCCAATTTTTATAGCAGCAATGGCTATGTTCACCAAACTGTGGAAAGACCCAAGATGCCCTTCAACAGACAAACGGATAAGGAAGATGTGGTCCATATACACTATAGAGTATTATGCCTCCATCAGAAAGGACGAATACCCAACTTTTGTAGCAACATGGATGGGAGTGGAAGAGATTATGCTGAATGAAATAAGTCAAGCAGAGAGTGAATTTTCATATGGTTTCACTTATTTGTGGAGCATAACAAATGGCATAGAAGACATGGGGAGATAGAGAAGAGAATGGTGTTGGGGGAAATTGGAAGGGGCGGTGAGCCATGAGAGACTATGGACTCTGAAAAACAATCTGAGGGTTTTGAAGGTGCAGGGGGTGGGCGTTTGGGGTACCAGGTGGTGGGTATTATAGAGGGTATGGATTGCATGGAGCACTGGGTGTGGTACAAAAATAATGAATACTGTTATGCTGAAAATAAAAAATAAATTAAAAGAAAAGAATTTCTTTTATAAATAATAAATTGAAAAAATTGTTTTATAAATAGTGAATAAAATAATGTAGAGTTACATAATAAAAAATTTTTAAAATAATTTAAATTAGTTAATAAACAGTGTAATATGAGTTTTAGGAGTAGAATTTAGGGATTTATCACTTATGTACAACACCTAGTACTCATCACATCTTTCTCCTTAATACTTCTTACTCTTTTCAGCCTTCCCTCATCCACCTCCCCTCCAGAAACCTTCAGTGTTTTCACTATAGTTAACAGTATGTTTATTGCTTGCCTCTCTCTTTTTTCCCACTATGCTCATCTGTTTCTTAAATCCCACATATGAATGAAATCTAAGATATTTATCTTTCTTTGACTATTTCACTTATCATTATACTTTCTAGCTGAATCCATATTGTTGCAAATGGAAATATTTCTTTCCTTTTTAAGGCTGAGTAATATTCCACTTTATATATACAATATCTTTTCTTTATTCATTAGTTGATGGACATTTTCGCTCTTTCTATAATTTGGCTATTGTTGATAATGCTGCTGTAATTATTGGGGTGCATGTATCTCTTTGGCTCAGTATTTTTGTTTACTTTAGGTAAATACCTAGTAATGCAATTGATGGATCATAGGGTAATTCTATTTTTAACTTTTTGAAGCTTCTCCATTCTGTTTCCCAGAGTGGTTCCACCAGTTTTCTTTCCCACCAACAGTGTAACAGGGTTCCTCCTTCTCCACATCCTTGCCAACATCTGCTGTTTCCTCTGTTGTTAATGTGAGCCATTCAGGCTGATGTAAGGTGATATCATTGTAGAATCGATATTTCTCTTATAATGAGTGATGTTGAGCATTTTTTTCATGTTTCTGTTAGCCATTTGGAAGCTGGATTATTTGTTTTTTGGGTGTTGAGTTGGTAAATTCTTTATAGATTTTGGATACTAACCTTTATACTTTTACCAGACATGTCCTTCGTAAATATCTTCTCCCATTCCATGGTTTTCCTCTTAGTTTTGTTGACTGTTTCGTTTATGTGCAGAAGCTTTTTATCTTGATGAAGTCTCAATACTTCACTTTTGCTTTTGTTACTCTTGCCTGTGGTGATATGCCCATCAACAGGTTGCTATGCCTGATGTCATAGAGGTTGCATCCTATGTTCTTCTCTAGGATTTTGATGATTTTTTGCCTCACATTTAGGTCTTTCATCCACTTTTACTTTATTTTTTGTATGGTGTAAGAAAGTTATCCAGTTTTATTCCTCTGCATGTTGCTGTCCAGTTTTCTGAATACCATTTGTTGAAGAGACAATCTTTTCCCAGGGGATATTCTTTCCTGCTCTGTCAAAGATAACTTGACCATATACTTGTAGCTTCCTTTCTGGGTTTCCTGTTATATTCCATTGATCTGTGTTTCTTTTCTGTGACAGTACAACACTGTCTTGGTGACTGTAGCTTTGTAATATAGCTTGAAGTCCAGAACTCTAATGCTTCCAACTTTGTTTTTTCAAGATTGCTTTGGTTATTTGGGGTGTTTCGTGGTTCCATACACATTTTAGGATTGTTGTTCTAGCTCTGTGAAGTGTGATGATGGTATTTTGATAGAGAATGAATTAAATCTATAGATTTCTTTGGATAGTATAGATATTTTAACAATAATTTTCCTCAATCCATGAGCATGGAATTATTTTTCATTTCCTTGTGTCATATTCATTTTTTTTTCATCAGTGCTTTATAGTTTTCAGAGTATAGGGGCTGAAAGCAGAGGGTTAACCCACTGAGCCACCCAGGCAACCCAAGTCTTGTATATAAGTAAGGCAAAAGGCAAAATATATCTGGTCACATAGTATATGACCTACAACAAGCAAACCCAAACAGAAGGATTGTCTGACTAACTGCAGGTGCTCTCCGGGGAAGGGAGGATAACAGAAAAATGAGGCAGGTGGCATTCCACCCTGAGTTGGACAGGTATTTCCAGCTGCTTGTCTTCAAGGACATATATTGTCCACTCCCCCAGAGTCCTATTGCCAGTACATGTTTTGCTTAAAGCTACATATAAGCATGCTTGGTAACTAAGATAATTTCTCATGGGTTATATTTTAATCAGTAAGTTGTTCTGAGGGAGAGTTATATTTCCCCCTTTTTGTTTATGCAGAAGCAGGAAAGTTGACTTCACAATTTCTCGATGCATCATCATCAGAAAGATTTTTCCATGTATCTGAAGGCTAAGCATAAAAGGATTATAGCAATAAAAAGAATTATTATGCCACCTATAATGCCCAAACCAATTTGTTTGATCCAAATAAAGGGGTTTAGATCAGACAGAATATCATTAATCCTTTGTGCAAAACTCACTCCTGGAACTAACTGTAATGATGAATGAGTAATGCCTGAAATAGTTTCTTGCAGCTGTTTAATATCTAAAGTTGAATTATTGTCATAATGATTGGTAATATGACAGTGAATCTTGCTCCACGATATTTTTGATTCATTATAGGCATAAGAAGTAACACAGAAGGAGAAAACATTCCAATAACATAAAAGATGAAGCCTAAACTTTATATTTTGAAGATCATCTCATATTCTGATGACTGATGCCAATATTCATTGGCTAGAAATCCTTTAGTGGAGAGTAAATTTAACAGAACTTTAGTCAGACTATTGATAGTAGGAAAGTCCACCAACTATCTTTGATCATCAGGGATAAGACAACTGGAATGATTGCCAATATATATTGGTCTATTTTGATATCCCATTGTAAGATTAATATTTGTGCCTTCGTTGTGAGGCAATAATGGCCATCTACAATCCAATATTCCAGGTACCCACTTTGAGGTATTCAAATAAATTGGTATTATATCTTCTCCCCACATTACTGGATGGGGAAAAGGAGGATTAGGTATAAAAGCCCAATAAGTAAAGTTATTTATTTGTGCATAAAATCCAGGAAGACTTATGGCTACCATGATGAGGAACATCAGAGTTACCACTATATTGTTAGGGATGAAATGATGCTGCTCATTCTCCAGAACTTCCTCTGCTTTCTTGGTCAGCTTCTTTATCTGGCCCCAAGTTGGAATCTTTGCTTGGTCCATCCCAGGCATCATGATTTGGGTGTCCTTCAAAGTGAGACCCTCAAAGCCGATATCAGTGGAACAACTTCGAATCCATATCTTTTCCTTTTGCTCATGAAAGACCTTTATGAAATGAGAGGATACCCATATGGGCTTGACAGCCTCATTTGGTAATACACATTCATATCCTTTTACTCAGATAACTAAGTTATCAGTGAGCCATTGATTAGATGTGATATTTTTCTACCAGGTTGGAGGATATACTTTGTCCTGTTTATGTGTAGTGAGATGTCTTTGTACTGCTACAGTGCTTTTATTATCATGATACAGAAAATTAATAGTAAATAAATGCTGTGCTAATATTTCTTGAGGAGGACCTTGTATTCTCCATTTTTGTTTATTAAGCTGTAATTTTAACATTTGATTAGCCCTTTCTACTATTTCTTGTCTTTGAGGATTATATGGGATACTAGTAGAATGTTTAATATTCCATGACTTAAAGAAGAATTGTTGCTTATTGAAAACATAAGCAGGTGCATTATTGGTTTTTATAACTCTGGTCATCCCCATGATTGCAAAGGCAG
Organism: Mustela lutreola; assembly: GCF_030435805.1. NCBI lineage: Eukaryota > Metazoa > Chordata > Mammalia > Carnivora > Mustelidae > Mustela > Mustela lutreola. Next base: position 35,947,574 of record NC_081297.1, on the reverse strand, counting down.
TCTGGAGATGTCTGATAATTTGTGCAGCAGTTTCCTGTTTGGGCTGTGGCCTATATAAAGTGAGAATATGTGTCTATAGTAACATGAACAAAAGATTGCTTCCCAAATAAAAGAATGTGAGTGACATCCATCTGCCATATTTCACTGGCTGTTAGGCCTTGGGGGTTGACCCATTGACTGTGTAGGCAGATTTATGGCAACACAAGAAGGACAGGATTGAACAATAGAATTAGCTTGTTCTTTAGTGCTAGAGAATTTGTGTTGAAGTCCTTTTTGATTTATATGTGTAAGAGAATGAAAATCAGATGCTTCCTGAAAAGTGAGAAAATGAGAGAGTCAGCTTTGGTTAATGGCCCAGGAAGGCTGGTGTGACTTCAGGTGTGTGTAGCATAGAAAAGGGCAGAACCTTGATGAGTGGGGGGTTGTAAATAATTAAATAATGAGTGGAAGGAGACATCATATGTAGAGATAGTGGCAGTTTTGATATGCTGTAAAACATACTCTGAATATAAAGAATCAGATAACAAATTAAATGTGAAGGAAACATTTTGAAATAATGTAATAACAGCCATTAATTCTGATTTATGTGCTGAAAGATCAGTAGTAGATATGATCTTCAAGGCAGGACTAAAATAACAGGCTTCACCTTTGTCAAGTCATCAGAAAAGTAAGTAGGGGTATTTGTTATTGGATTTTTAGTAGAAATTTTTGGAAGGACAAAAGCATTATGTTTTAAAAGGGAAACAACAGGTAAATAAGGATAATGAGAAGTGTTTCCAGTAAAGCCACTAAGGGCAATTTGGCAATTCAAGTTCTCTGGAATCTTGTTTCAATTCGTGTCTTATTTAGAGGCAGAACTATAACCTTCGGATCATATCCCTGTATTTGGCAAGTTATTTTTCTTCCGAATTGAATAATGCTGCCAATATTGTCTGTATAAGTAGTGAGGGTTTTAACAGTATTATTTGAAGAAAAATCCATTCTATGATTAGTTCTTTTGTATAATTAATCCAGTGGGTGTACATGGGGTATGAAAAATAAGAAGAACTGACAGTATTTCAAGTTGGACTCTATCCGTTTGCATTGATTGAATATGGGTTTTGACAAATTGTAATTCTTTTAAGGCCTCCTTTGATAGGATCCTTGGACTGTTTAAATTAGGATCTTCCTCCAAAGAGGCAAATAGATGTTGTAAATCATAAGTGGGAATTCCAATCCTAAGTCTTATCCAACTAATATCTCCTAATAAATTTTGAATATCATTTAAGTTTATAATTCTATCTCTATGGATCTGAACCTTCTGTGGTTTAGTGAGGTCCTATCCAAAATGAACCCCAAATATGAGAAAGGTGTGGTGGTTTGTATTTTGTCTGCAGCTATAATTAGTTTTTGTTTTCCACATTGTAATTGAAGCATTTTTTTCATTTATTTATTTTCAGAATAACAGTATAATTATTTCTTCACTACACAAAGTGCTCCATGCAATTCATGACCTCTATAATACCACCACCTGGTACCCCAACCTACCACCCCCCGCCATTTCAAAGCCCTCAGATTGTTTTTCAGAGTCCATAGTCTTTAATGATTCACCTCCCATTCTCTCTAACTCCCCATGTCCTCCAGGCTATTTGTTATGCTCCACAAATAAGTGAAACCATTTGATAATTGACTCTCTCTGCTTGACTTATTTCACTCAGCATAATCTCTTCCAGTCCCGTCCATGTTGCTACAAAAGTTGGGTATTCGTCCTTTCTGATGGAGGCATAATGCTCCATAGTGTATATGGACCACATCTTCCTTATCCATTCATCCGTTGAAGGGCATTTTGGTTCTTTCCACAGTTTGGTGACTGTGACCATTGCTTCTATAAACATTGGGGTACAGAAGGCCCTTCTTTTCACGACATCTGTATCTTTCGGGTAAATACCCAGGAGTGCAATGGCAGGGTCATAGGGAAGTTCTATGTTTAATTTCTTAAGGAATCTACACACTGTTCTCCAAAGAGGCTGCACCAACTTGCACTCCCACCAACAGTGTAAGAGGGTTCCCGTTTCTTCATATCCTCTCCAACCCATGTTGTTTCCTGTCTTGCTAATTTTGGCCATTCTAACTGGTGTAAGGTGATATCTCAATGTGGTTTTAATTTGAATCTCCCTGATAGCTAGTGATGATGAACATTTTTTCATGTGTCTGATAGCCATTTTTATGTATTCAATGGAGAAGTGTCTCTCCATATCTTCTGCCCATTTTTTGATATGATTATCTGTTTTGTGTGTGTTGAGGTTCAGGAGTTCATTATAAATCCTGGATATCAACCTTTTGTCTTTACTGTCATTTGCAAATATCTTCTCCCATTCCGTGGGTTGCCTCGTTGTTTTGTTGACTGTTTCCTTTGCTGTGCAGAAGCTTTTGATTTTGATGAAGTCCCAAAAGTTCATCTTCACTTTGGCTTCCTTAGCTTTTGGAGACATATCTTGAAAGAAGTTGCTGTGGCTGATATCGAAGAGATTACTGCCTATGTTCTGCTCTAGGATTCTGATGGATTTCTCTCTCACATTGAGGCCTTTTATCCATTTTGAGTTTATCTTTGTGTACAGTGTAAGAGAATGGTCGAGTTTCATTCTTCCACATAGAGCTTCCCAGTTTCCCCAGCACCATTTATTGAAGAGACTCTTTTTTCCACTGTATATTTTTTCCTGTTTTGTTGAATATTATTTGCCCATAGAGTTGAGAGTCCATATCTGGGCTCTCTACTCTGTTCCACTGGTATATGTGTCTGTTTTTATGCCAGTACCATGCTGTCTTGGTGATCACAGCTTTGTATTAAAGCTTGAAATCAGGAAACGTGATGCCCCCAGTTTTATTTTTGTTTTTCAACATTTCCTTAGTGATTTGGGGTTTCTTCTGATTCCATACAAATTTTAGGATTATTTACTCCAGGTCTTTGAAAAATACTGGTGGAATTTTGATAGGAATAGCATTAAAAGTGTAGATTGCTCTAGGCAGTATAGACATTTTAACAATGTTTATTCTTCTGATCCAAGAGCATGGAATGGTCTTCCATTTTTTGTTTCTTCTTCAATTTCTTTCATGAGTGTTCTGTAGTTCCTCGAGTACAGATCCTTTACCTCTTTGGTTAGGTTTATTCCCAGGTATTTTATGGTCCTTGGTGCTATAGTAAATGGAATTGATTCTCTAATTTCCCTTTCTGTATTTTCATTGTTAGTGTATAAGAAAGCCACTGATTTCTGTACATTGACTTTGTATCCTGCCATGTTGCTGAATTGCTGTATGAGTTCTAGTAGTTTGGGGGTGGAGTCTTTTGGGTTTTCCATATAAAGAATCATGTCATCTGTGAAGAGAGAGTGTTTGACTTCTTCATTGCCAATTTGTATATCTTTTATTTCCCTTTGTTGTCTGATTGCTGTTGCTAGGACTTCTAAAACTATGTTGAACAAGTGTGGTGAAAGTGGGCATCCTTGTCGTGTTCCTGATCTCAACGGGAAGCCTGCAAGTTTTTTCCCATTGAGGATGATATTTGCTGTGGGTCTTTCATAGATAGATTTGATGAAGTTCAGGAATGTTCCCTCTATCCCTATACTTTAAAGCGTTTTAATCAGGAACGGATGCTGGATTTTGTCAAATGCTTTTTCTGCAACAATTCAGAGGACCATGTGGTTCTTCTCTCTTCTCTTATTAATTTGTTCTATTACATTGATTGATTTGCGAATGTTGAACCTTCCTTTTAGCCCAGGGATGAATCCCACCTGGTCATGGTGCATACTCTTTTTAATGTGCTGTTTGATCCTGTTGGCTAGGATCTTGTTGAGAATCTTAGCATCCATATTCATCAGTGATTTTGTTGTGAAATCCTCCTTTTTGGTAGGGTCTTTGCCTGGTTTGGGGATCAGGGTAATGCTGGCTTCATAGAAAGAGTCTGGAAGTTTTCCTTCTTCTTCAATTTTCAGAAACAGCTTCAGGAGAATAGGTGTTATTTCTTCTTTGAAAGTTTGGTAGAATTCCCCTGGGAATCCATCAGGTCCTGGGTTCTTGTTTTTTGGGAGGTTTTTGATCACCTCTTCCATCTCGTTACTAGATATTGGTCTATTAAGGTTGTCAATTTCTTCCTGATTCAATTTTCTGAGTGCATAGTTTTCCAGGAATGCATCCATTTCATCTAGGTTGCTAAGCTTATAGGCATATAACTGTTGATAATAACTTCTGATGATTGTTTCTACTTCCTTGGTGTTAGTTGTGATTTCTCCCTTTTCATTCATAATTTAATGTATTTGAGCTTAGTCTCTTTTCTTTTGGATTAGTGTCACCAATGGTTTATCGATCTTATTAATTCTTTCAAAAAACCAGCTTCTAGTTTCATTGATACGTTCTACTGTATCTCTAGTTTCTACCTCACTTATCTCAGCTCTATTCTTGTTTATATCCCTTCTTATGTGTGGATTTGGTTTGATTTGTTGTTGATTCTCCAGTTCTTTAAGGTGTAGAGACAGCTGCTGTGTTCTGGATTTTTCAATTTTTTTGAGGGAGGCTCGGATGGCTATATATTTCCCCCTCAGGACCGCCTTTGCTGTATCGCATAGGTTTTGGATCAAAGTGTCTTCATTGTCATTGGTTTCCATGAATTGTTTCAGTTCTTTCTTGATCTTCAGGTTGATCCAAGCATTCTTAAGCAAGGTGGTCTTTAGCTTCCAGGTGTTTCAGTTCCTTGGGAATTTTTCCTTGTGATTGAGCTCTAGCTTCAAAGCATTGTGATCTGAGAATGTGCAGGGAATAATCTCAGTCTTTTGGCATCGGTTGATCCTCATTTGTAACCCAGTATGTGGTCTATTCTTGAGAAAGTTCCATGTGCACTTGAGAAGAATGAGTATTCTGTTGTTTTAGGGTGGAATGTTCCGTTTATATATATGAGGTGCATCTAGTCCAATGTTTCATTCAATGCTCTTATTTCTTTATTGATTTTCTGCTTCGATGATCTGTCTCTTTCTGAGAGAGGTGTGTTAAGATCTCCACCGATTAGTGTATTCATATCAATATGACTCTTTATCTTGATTTACAGTTTTCTTATGTAATTGGCTGCTCCCATATTGGGAGCATAGATATTTACAATTGTTAGATCATCTTGGTGGATAATCCCTTTAAAAATGATGTAGTGTCCTTCTGTATCTCTGACTCCAGTCTTTAGTTTAAAATTTAATTTGTCAGATATGAGAATTGCTACCCTAGCCTTTTTTTGAGGCTCATTGGCATGAAAGATGCTTCTCCATCCCTTAAATTTCAGTCTGGGTGTATCTTTAGGTTCAAAATGGGTCTCTTGTAGACAACATATGGATGAGTCCTGTCATTTTATCCAGTCTTCAACCCTGTGCCATTTTTTGGGAGCATTTAGGCCATTCACACAGAGTGTGATTATTTATAGATACGTTTTTATTGACATTGTGTTACCTTTGAAGTCTTTCTTTCTGTAGATTGTCTCTATATTTCTTTTCAATGCTATTCTTGGGCTTTTTCCTCCTTTAAAGAAGCCCCCTTAATATTTCCTGCAGTATCAACTTGGTGGTTGCGTAGTCTTTTAAGCCTTGCCTGTCTTGGAAACTCTTTATCTATCCATCCATTTTGAATGTCAGTCTTGCTGGATAAAGTATTCTTGGCTGCACGTTCTTCTCATTCAGTGCCCTGAATATATCTTGCCTGCCCTTTCTGGCTTGCCAGCTCTCTGTGGACAATTCTAACATTATTCTGATTGGCTTTCCTCTGTACATAAGGATCTTCTTTGTTCCAGTTGCTTTCAACAATAATTATGCCTACAATTATAATTCTTCATTCGTACTATTAGGGTCTCAAGGACTTTCGAGAATCTGTAATCGGGGCAAAACCTTTCAGCCTCTAGTACATGAACGCTGGTTCCGTTCACGAGATTTGGAAAATTTTCATGAAGAACTTGTTCCACTATATCTTCTAGAGTTCTTTCCTTCTCCTCCCCTTCAGGGATTCCAATAATTCTGACATTGGAGCGTTTCATGGCATCATTTATTTCCCTGATTCTGTTTTCGTGGCTTCTAAGCTGTTTGTTCCAGGCTTCCTCCTGATCGTTTCTCTCTATCTGTTTGTCCTCCAGATCACTAATTCTATCTTCTGTCTCAGTTGCTCTAGCGTTGAGAGAATTTACATTAGTTTGGAACTCATTGAGAGCATTGTGAAGCTCATCCCTGGTAGCTTTCAGCTCTTCCCTAATATTGAAAACATGATCTCTGTTCGTTTTCAGTTCAGCCTAATCAATTCCGTTTGGTCACCCATGGCTTTCTCCAACCTAGCTATTGCTTGGATAATTGTTAGCCTGAATTCTCAACATATTGTCTATGTTGATAGCCATTAGCTCTGTTGCAGAAGGTAAATCCTCTGTATTTTTCTTATGTTGTGTATTTCTCCTCCTAGTCATTTTGGTGAGAGATTGCTGAATGGGTATAGCTGGGTGTATCGCCTGTGGTGCATTCCATGTTCACGCTGGAATGCTTCTGAGCAATCAGGATTCCCCACCCAAATGAGAGGAAAAAGAAAAGGAAAAGAAAAAAAGAGAGAGGGAGAGAGGCAGGAAAGAAAGGTGAGATAAAAGAGAAGGTTTAGCACAAATGGGCCCCAATGTAAGATTTATGAAGTATACAAACAGACACAGACAAACAAAAAGACTGATAAAAGTATATGACAAGAGAAAAAAATTATATATATATATATATGTATATATATATATTTGCATATATATGTGTGCAAATAAAGGAAGAACCTCGTCAAAAAGAACCCTGAGTGTAAGATTTATATACTATCAGGACAAACACAAAGACACAGAAATACTGGTGGAAGAAAAATATGGGAGATTTGTAATTTCTCCATGGGAGTGAAAAAGGTTGTTTTGATTCTTCCTGGATATATCTTGAGATCTTTGTTAAAACTCAACTTTCCTAAGATATGGGGGGATTAAGAATTGGTTTACCTATAGGGGTGGCATTGATTGGGGAAAGGGGATTACCTTGAATTTTAACTGTATATGAATATTAGAAAATAAAAATTAAAAACGGAATAAAATAAACTAAAATTAAAAAAAAAGAAATTAAAAAAAATTCAAAAGGAAAACAGGTGAATGTATCAAAAAGTTCAGGTTAGAAGGTTATTATGGAATTTGATGTGCTGGACATCTCACTGTGATGGTAAATAGGTTAAAAAATTATCTATATAATAATAAAAAATTAACTACATAAAAAAATGAGCCAGAATAGTGGGATCGAATTAATAATAAAAATTGTTCTATGAAGTAGTGGTTGTTGTTCTCTTGTCGTCTTTTTTTTTTTTTTCTTTTTTCCCTTTGGGTTGGTTTTCTGGGGGAGGGGCCTGCCATGTGGGTTTTCAGTCCCTGAAGTTTTCTCAGCTAAGTCCTCCCGCCCCCCTCAAGGGGGTGGGCTCTGAGGAAACTTATTTTTTCAGGCTTTTGTTCTCTGGAGGTTTTTATATTTGTTCACTTTTGTTTTTCTCTCTCGCCTTGACCGCTTTTGATGGTTTTCGTAGGTTTAGAGGAAAGCAAACTGCACCCTGACATCCCTCTCAGAGAGAAGCCTCAGTCTGGCTGCAAAGCCTATATAAATCCCTCCTTGGCCAATGGCAGAGCAGGTTCCCAGTCGTGGTCCCTGGGTACTCACGATTTTTTGCTTGTACCCAAAACCACGCCAGCAGCGACTGTCTGAGCAGCTCCAGACTGCCAGAGAAGTTCCAAGCAGTGATCATGCACTGAGATTTTCCCGCTTGCCCAGGCTGGGAGTGCCTGGTCTTAGGTCTGAGAGCTTGGGCTGGCATTTTTGTGCACCTCTCTCAGGGGAGGGCGCAGGGCACGACTCAGACTCTGATGGCACAGCAGGGCACTTGCGTGGGGACTGCAAATAGGCTGTGCTTCTGTTGGCTGGCGAGGCTCCCAGTCCCTCACGGGAGCTGGGCGCCACACACTCTCAGGTGCGCTGGTGGTTCAGTGACTGAGACCTGGTTTCTCTGCCCCACTCTTGCTGGATCTGCGACAGGGCTGGCTGTCCTGGGTCTGGGGACTTAAGCCTAGGCCTTAACACCCCGATTCCCAGTTTCCCCCCGGTGATCCTTTGCTCTTTTTGAGTGCTTTCTACTAGATTCTCGAGTTAATGCTGGTCCCCAGGCACAGGGCACTCTCGTATTGGGGATATTACTTTCCAACGGGTCGCCTCTAGTGGCTCCCTCCCCCTTTTGTTTATCTTCCAATATCAGTCCGACTTTCCCACTCTGCTTTACCTGCCCACTGGCATCTTCTGCTCCAGTAGAGATCCAGACGTGTATAATTCTGATCTCAGGCTGATTTCATGGGTGATTGGAGATCTTTGGAAGGTAATCAGCTCACTTTAGGGTGCAGGTTGAATGGACGCCTCCTCCTACTTCCCCACCATCTTGTCTCCCCCTAATTGAAGCATTTTAAATGTGTCCTGCAATTGTGCAGTATCAGGGGCTGCACATAATATATCATCCATATAATGGATAAAATAAACTTATGGAAACTGATCTCTGATGGTTGTATAACTTTGGCCACATATTCATGACAGATAGTAGAGCTATTTAACATTCCCTGTGGTAAAACTTTCCATTGATATTGTTTGGCTGGCTCTTTTAAATTCACATTGGGAATGGTGAAAGCAAAATGGGGACAATCTTCCTTAGCAAGTGGTATATATATTAAAGCAATCCTGTAAATCTATGATAATTACTGGTCAATCATGTGGAACTAGATTAGGTGAAGGCAGTCCAGGTTGGAGAGACCCCATGGGTTCAATAACAGAAATAACTACATAAAGGTCTGTTAAAAGTCTCCATTTTCCTATATTTTTCTTAATAGAAAAGACCGGTGAATTCCAAGGACTGTGAGATTCCTCAATAGTCCCTTACCTCCTCTTCAACCAAGGTTTGTAAAGCAAGTATTTTCTTGTGTGTTAAGGGTCATTGTTCCATGCAAATAGATTTGTCACTGTTCCAATTTAATTTAATGGTTTCAGTCCTTTGGTACCAGTTGAGACTTGATTTGTGACAGAAGTCCATTGCTGTGACTGGGCACTTAGAATTCCATACTACCATTGTATGATTATTAATGTGCTTCTTTAATTTTGTGATTAATTGCTTTATATCATTGCCTGCTGCCACATTAGGGACAAAAATATTTACAATTGCTATATCTTCTTATAGGTTAGGACCTCTTTTATGATATAGTGTCCTTCTTCATCTCTTATATAGTCTTTGGCTTAAAATCTAGTTTGATAAAAAGGTGGCTACTCCAGCTTTCTTCTGAAGTCTGTTAACATGATAAATGGTCTCTGTCCCCTCACTTTGACTCTAGACATTTCTTTGAGTCTAAAATGAGCCTCTTGTAGACAGCATATTAGTGAGTCTTTTTTTTTTTTTTAATCCAATCTGATACTCTGTGTCTTTTGATGGAGCAGTTAGCCCATTTACATTCAGAGTAATTATTGAAATATATGAATTTGGTGCCATTTGTTACCTATTAAGTCACTGTTTCTGTAGATTGTTTCTATTCCTTTCTGGTCTTTGTTTCTTTTGAGCTCTCTTTTCACTCAAAGAGATTCCTTTAATATTATATGAAGAGCTGGTTTAGTGATCACAAGTTCTTTTAGTTTCTGTTTGTCCTGGAAATTCTTTATCTCTACTTATATTCTGAATGAAAATCTTGCTGGATAAATTATTCTTAGCTGCATAATTTCCCCATGTAGTACATTGAATACAACATGCCAGTACTTTCTGCCAGGTCTCTGTAGACAAGTCTACTGCAAACATTATGTTCTATCCTTGTAACTTATGGAGTTCTTGTCCTGAGCTGTTTCAGGATTTTCTCTTTATCTCTGAAGTTTGCAAGCTTCAGTATTATATACCAAGGTGTTGACTTTTTTTTTTTTTTTTTGAGGGGAGTCTCTGTGTCTCCCAAAGTTGAATTCTTGCTTCTTCCCCCAATTAGGGAAGTTTTCAGGTATAATTTGTTCAAATAAACCCCTGGCCTTCACTCTCTCTCTTCATCTTCTGGCATCCCTATTTCCCAGATATTATTTTGCATTATGGTATTGCTTAGTTCTTAAAGTCTCCCTTTGTGATCCAGTAGTTGTTTTTCTCTTTTAGCTTCCTTATCTTTTCCACAATTTTATCTTCTATATCAATGACTCTCTCTCCTGCCTCATTTTTTAAAAAGATTTTATTTATTTATTCAACAGAGAGAGAGATCACAAGTAGGCAGATAGACGGGCAGAGAGAGAGGGGAAGCAGGTTCCCTGCCAAGCAGAGAGCCTGATGCAGGACTTGATCCCAGGACCCTGAGATTATGACCTGAGCCGAAGGCAGAGGCTTAACCCATTGAGTCACCCAGGTGCCCCTCTTCTGCCTCATTTTTCCTCCCTGCTGGAGACTCCAATTTTGACTTTAATTATCAAAAATAGCTTTTAAAAATTTGATTAGCTTTTAGTTCTTTTATTTCTATTGTAAGGGAATCTCTAGTGTTTTCTATGTTTCTTTCCAAGCCCAGCTAGTATCTTTATAAACATTGTTTTGAATTCTAGTTCCAACATCTTACTTATATCCATCTTGATTAAATCCATGGGAGTGAGTACTTCCTCCTCTTTTGATTTGGGGTGATCACCATCTCATGATTATGTCCAGAAAAGAATAGAAGAAAGAGAGAGAAAAGACAAAAATAACAGTAGTAACAGAAAATTACAAATAATACAACCCCCCCAAAACAAAAACAAAACAAAATTAAAAATATCAAACAACAAGTAAAACAGAACAAAACAATAAACTAGATACTGGGTGTATTTCATTTTGTTTATTAAAAGAAACTAGATCCCAAAATAGGAAAGAAAGAAAAAGTATATATGTGATTACAATTTATATATACAATTTATTTTATATGTTATATATATTTATATATTATATATACAGAAAAATAAGATGAAATACAATGAAAGGAAACAAAATAAAATATATACATGTATAGCATATATATAAATACAAATTTTAAAAAATGAAAACATAAAAAAAGCTGAATAAAAATAAAACTGAAGCATTATAGAATATTAATTGAAAAACCATGAATGCTATATAGTGCTTTCCTCAAGAGCTGAAATTGAAGTTTTTATGCTCTGTTGTTGGTGATAGCTGACTGTTCCTGCTGGTCCTCTGGAGGTGGGGTCTGTTGTGCTGACTGTCAGGTGACTTTGCCCTAGTGGAATTGTTCCCCCTTGTCCAGGTGCTGGACTCAGTTTAAGTGGCTCTAGATAGCACTATTTGGCACTGTTTTGCTCCCTGAAAGCTTTCAGTACCCCTTGGGGGCATAAAGATGGTGATGTCCTGTCTTTATCTGTGGAACTGAAAATTTGCACTCCTCACTCTTCAGAAAGTCAACCACTCTTGTCTCCTGGGTTTCTGTCTTAACTCTGTTCACCCAGCTTATGACAGAGCATTTTTATCTCAGACACGCAACCCAATTATAATTCTTCAAATTGTACAAACTCCTGCAGCATTGACTAGGCCTTTCCTCCCAAGAGAGGGAGGAGGACTTTGTCACAGGACATTGCAAGTTTGTGGGAACACTGAAAACAAAAGCAGTGTCTAGAGTCACTGTTTTCAGCCAGCTTCCCTGTATAATGCCTAGAATTCTGCCACATTTAGGAACTCCCACTCTTTTTGAGACCCCGAGTATCCTGAGACCATGCTATCCCACTTTGGATTCTGGTCCATTTTGCCATCTGAACACCTTTAAGCCAAGGATGTCCCCCACTGTAGCAGACTTCTAAAAGTTCCAATTTTGCACTCTACTGCTTATAATACTTGCAGTAGCCACCTTTAGCAAGCTCCCTAAATTCCTCCATATCCTTCAATATATTGCCCTAGATTCATGTCTCTGTCACCTTCTACTCTCCCCAAAATTGTTGCTTTTCTATTTGTAGATTTACAGTAATTCCTTTCTCAAATCTCCCATTGATTTTGCAGGTGTTCAGAATGATTTGATAACTACCTAACTGAATTCCAGAAACCAGATGAAATAAGGGTCACCTACTCCTCTGCCATCTTAACTCATTTTTATTTTTTGCAATTTTTGGTAAATATTGTAAGTTCTATTCATAACTTTATCTCAGCTGGCTCAGCACCAAACACCTTAGCAGTTTCCTATAGTCACATGCCCATTGATTGAATAAAAGATGTTCTTTTCTTTTGTTACTCTGATACTTTAGGCATGTAGTTCCATTTCATCTCATCTTTGAAATCCTTGATTACTTAACAGGAAAAATTTTTGACATACCTAATATTTTAAACCAAATCCAACAGGTGTTATTTTGTTTTCTCACTAGTCATGTCATTTTGCTGAAAATTGCTCACTTTAGATTCCTCAGGAAGGACCCAGAAGAAAGAATATTCTCTGATATTTGCAATCCAAAACAGTTATTTCAAACAGGTGGGCTAAATATAAAATACAAACACATATTTACTTTCCATGAGTATTTTTATTGTTAAGAGGAATGGTGAAAATATAATTTTCTTTCACTTTTACCTAACTTGGTGGGTTTTGTTTGTTTATTTTTTGCCTGGACACCATATGATTCTATTTGTCTTTGTCTTTAAAGTTTTATTCTTTCTATTATATAATTTTTCAGTGTTGGCTCTAGTAGTCAATTTTCCCAGGAATACACTGTGTTCTTTCACTGTATGTTTTCAAGTTACCTTTATTTTTGGCCAGTTTTATTAAACTATAATTTTTAGAATTTGTCCTTATTAATTGTTTTAGTTTTTTTTTTTCTCTAGGATCTCCTATAGACAAATGTTATTACATCTTCATATACCTTTTGTCTCTAACACTTTCTCAAACCCTCTTATTTTGAGTTTAAAAAGCATTCCTATATATTTATACATCATATGGCATTATTTGTTGTATTACTTATTTTCCTGCTATTCCTAGTTTAATAATTTCTGATTTTTTTTGTTACATTCTTAGAAACCTTTCTAATTTTGTTACTAATTTTTAATTTTTTTGTAAATTCTTTCCTTCAAGCAGATTGTTTAATTTTTTCTAATTATTATTGATATTTTTTATCTCATTTGTTTGTATATTTTTATTGAAATTCTTATTTTTTAACATTTTCTTGATTTATTTGGATCACTTTAACTTATTAGGTTACATTTTTTACCATTTAAGAAACTATGCATTTCTACTATGTCTATAGAGATATTATTATGCTCCTTTTCTTTTTCTTATATAATAAATTTATATGGATGTTAACTTATACCATTTTGGTGCACTATTATTTTAATGAGATGAGTTTTCTTCACATTTTAGAAGGGTTGGTGGGATCATGAGAAAAATTCTACCTTTATTTCTAGAGTTCCCTCTCTTAATTACAATTTTTTAAAGAAAAAGTGTTAAAATATGACCTAATGCTTCATGAAATTTGACTTCATGTTAACTTTTTTCTAAAATTTCTCTTTCCTTTGATTCATGTTATTCCTAAGTTACTCAATTTGTGTTCAATTTCCAGCTCTTTCTGTTGAATACATGGCTTTGTTTTGGAAAAAAGATTGGTAACTTCTAAAATCCATACTCTCTGGTAACTTCAGCTGTCAATCTTAGTCTCCTTATACTAAACTGAAGTGCGTATACTAGTCAAATCCCTTCCTTTTCTTTGTGTTTGCAGATTGACTTGTTGTTGTTTCCATTGAATACTTATGGGAAAATGTATTGTTGTACTGTTTTAGGGCTATAAGAAGCACTGATTCTTTTTTATGCTTTCCTCCATACAGTAGATGATACTAAATGCTGTAGCTGTTGGTGGTTTGCAGTTTGGGACTCAGGAGAAATTGTGTGTGTGTGTGTGTATTTTATTATTCTCTATGAATTTTATATATAATATATTTATATATAATCATATATTTATATATTTTTATATATTTATATATAACATGTATTTATATTTTTATAAAATGTATTTTTATAAAATATATAATATATTTCATATATTTATACAATATATGAAATATATTTTATTATATATTATATAGATATTATTTATAGTGTTTTAAAAAATTTGTTATTGCTGTTACTCTGTTACTGCCTACCATCATTCCCTATCCTTCATTAAAAAAAATAATTCACTTGATTCTGTTCAAGGGTAGTTTCATATCTCTCCAAAACTGTTTACCAGTCTTAGAACAGCAGTTTTTAATTATCATTATTCTCTTTTTTGTAGGCAGTAATTAGGAATTGGCTTCATTTTCACAAGGGAAAAGTACCTTTTTTAATAGAAACATTTTGTACAATTTTGGAGTGTGACCACAATTAATTAGACCACTTAATTAATCAAAAATGTTTTTTTCAAAAAAAATAACAAAAAATGAGAGAAGGAAATAAATTACACTGAGCAGTGATGGAGAATTTAATTTGGGAACATAAACACTTAAAAATAATTTCAGTTTAATGCTTAAATATTATGCACTATATCCAGGAAATAAAAAACCTACAATACTAACAATGTCATTGTTCTTTACATACTCAACATGAAACGTTTGCTCTGCCTGTCATGGTTCCAACTAAAGTCACAAGTTCAAAATGATCATATAACTTATAAAGTCCCTGATAAAAATAGAGCATTCAAAAAATTAGTAGCCAGAGAAATGAAAACCCAGCTCTCTACTCACCTCTATCCTTTTTGTATTAATTTTAATGAATGGACTACAGTGGGGATTAATAGATAGTTCAGTATAGTTTCATGATGGCAAAGACATTTATTTTCTATGAGCTTAATTCATTTTCCAACAATAACAAAATATTTCTCAACAGTGAAGAAGCAAAACACAAGGGCTCTTTATAGGCAAGATTTTTGGGACTGTTTTTTTCAGGGAGGATTTTTGGGTCTGTGCTCCTTTCAGCTAACTGAAATTAATTTTGCTTGAAAGCTTTAAGAAGGGAGTGATGATTAAGCTAGACAAGTTGTGGGAATAAAATTGAGTTGTCCTTTATGGATAATTAGAACTGTGGTAAATTTTGCACTTGACATTTGACATAGTATGTTGGACAGAAAATGACTGGGTTTGAAATACATGATCTTGAGGAAAGGATAATATTTTGTTTACCTTTCAATACTCAGTATCAAACAAAAACCCTATCATAAAGTAAACACTAAAAATATTTGTTACATTCAAGGATATATAAGTGAATGAATAAATGAATAAATGAATGAACAAATAAACAGAATTCAATCTTCATAAAGGAAATATTACATTTACACCTATCCTGATATTGAACACAGTCCTTGGCAACTTGTTATCTCATATCCAAAATACAATCAGTTAAAGTGGAATAGTCTTTCTCTTATAACAGTGAATTTTGTGCTTAAAATGAAAATAAACAATCCCTTTAAGATGCTGTGCCTAAGACACTGTGCCAAAGACACTGTGCCACCAATAAAACAAAAAATAATAATGTGGAAAATATTTTGCTCCTGAATGTTTCCTGTAGTATACTCTATTTTAGTGTCCACAGCAACAGTGATAACCAAGTCAGTTAATATATAATCTACATAATTTCACAAGGTCTTTAATGTGTTCATTACACTTAAAAAATACTTAGTAAACCTAATGTACTTTATGACATGTATACATAAAAATAAGATAATAGATTTTTCATTTTGTGTATTTTAATTCAATAAAAATTTTTAATAAAAAATAAAAATACATAACCTCCATAATGTTACACTGTCTTTGATTTTACAAGAAAACTATATTTTCTTTTACATTACTTATTTTCCTTTAAATCTTATTGTTTTCCTGAACTCCTTTTATTTTATTTTATATTTATTTATTTATTTTAAATTAAATTTATTTATTTTCAGCATAACAGGGTTCATTATTTTTTCACCACACCCAGTGCTCCATGCAATCTGTGCCCTCTATAATACCCACCACCTGGTACCCCATCCTCCCACCACCCCGCCACTTCAAACCCCTCAGATCGTTTTTCAGAGTCCATAGTCTCTCATAATTCACCACCCCTTCCGATTTAACCCAACTCCCTTCTACTCTCTAACACCCCTTGTCCTCCATGATATTTGTTATGCTCCTCAAATAAGTGAAACCATATGATAATTGATTCTCTCTGCTTGAATTATTTCGCTCAGCATAATCTCTTCCAGTCCTGTCCATGTTGCTACAAAGATTGGGTATTCATCTTTTCTGATGGAGACATAATACTCCATAGTGTATATGAACCACATATTCCTTATCCATTTGTCTGTTGAAGGGCATCTTGGTTCTTTCCACAGTTTGGCGACCATGGCCATTGCTACTATAATCATTGGGGTACAGATGGCTCTTATTTTCACTACATCTGTATCTTTGGGGTAAATACCCAGGAGTGCAATGGCAGGGTCATAGGGAAGTTCTATTTTATTTTCTTGAGGAATCTCCACACTGTTCTCCAAAGAGGCTACACCAACTTGCATTCCCACCAACAGTGGAAGAGGGTTCCCCTTTCTCCACATCCTCTCCAACACATGTTGCTTCAAGTCTTGCTAATTTTGGCCATTGTAACTAGTGTAAGGTGATATCTCAATGTAGTTTTAATTTGAATCTCCCTGAGGGCTAGCGATGATGAACATTTTTTCATGTGACTGATAGTCATTTGTATGTCTTGATTGGAGAAGTGTCTGTTCATATCTTCTGCCCATTTTGTGATATGATTGTCTCTTTCGTGTGTGTTGAGTTTGAGGACTTCATTATAGATCCTGGATATCAACCTTTTCTCTGTACTGTCATTTGCAAATATCTACTCCCATTCCGTGGGTTGCCTCTTTGTTTTATTGACTGTTTCCTTTGCTGTGCAGAAGCTTTTGATTTTGATGAAGTCCCAAAAGTTTATTTTCGCTTTTGTTTCCTTTGCCTTCGGAGATATAACTTGAAAGAAGTTGCTGTGGCCAATATCGAAGAGATTACTACCTATGTTCTCCCCTAGGATTCTGATGGATTCCTGTCTCACATTGAGGTCTTTTATCCATTTTGAGTTTATCTTTGTGTACGGTGTAAGAGAATGGTCGAGTTTCATTCTTCTACATATAGCTGCCCAGTATTCCCAGCACCATTTATTGAAGAGACTGTCTTTTTTCCACTGTATATTTTTTCCTGTTTTGTTGAAGATTATTAGCCCATAGAGTTGAGGGTCCATATCTGGGCTCTCCATTCTGTTCCACTTGTCTATGTGTCTGTTTTTATGCCAGTACCATGCTGTCTTGGTGATCACAGATTTGTAATAAAGCTTGAAATCAGGTAACGTGATGCCCCCAGTTTTATTTTTGTTTTTCAACATTTCCTTAGCGATTCGGGGTCTCTTCTGATTCCATACAAATTTTTGGATTATTTGCTCCAGCTCTTTGAAGAATACCAGTGAAACTTTTATCGGAATACCATTAGAAGTATATATTGCTCTAGGCAGTATAGACATTTTAACAATGTTTATTCTTCCAATCCAAGAGAATGGAATGGTCTTCCATCTTTTTGTATCTTCTTCGATTTCTTTCATGAGTGTTCTGTAGTTCCTCAAGTACAGATCCATTACATCTTTGGTTAGGTTTATTCCCAGGTATCTTATGGTTCTTGGTGCTATAGTAAATGGAATCGATTCTCTAATTTCCCTTTCTGTATTTTCATTGTTAGTGTATAAGAAAGCCACTGATTTCTGTACATTGACTTTGTATCCTGCCACGTTGCTGAATTGTTGTATGAGTTGTAGTAGTTTGGGGGTGGAGTCTTTTGGGTTTTCCATATAAAGAATCATGTCATCTGTGAATAGAGAGAGTTTCACTTCTTCATTGCCAGTTTGGATACCTTTTATTTCTCTTTGTTGTCTGAGTGCTGTTGCTAGGACTTCTAATACTGTGTTGAACAAGATTGGTGAAAGTGGGCATCCCTGTCTTGTTCCTATTCTCCACGGGAATGCTGCAATGTTTTTTGTATTGAGGATGATATTTGCTGTGGGTCTTTCATAGATAGATTTGATGAGGTTCAGGAATGATCCCTGTATCCCTATACTTTGAAGCATTTTAATCAGGAATGGATGCTGGATTTTGTCCAATGTCTTTTCTACATCAATTGAGAGGACCATGTGGTTCTTCTCTTATTAATTTGTTCTATTACATTGATTGATTTGTGAATGTTGAACCATCCTTGTAGCACAGGGATGAATCCCACCTGGTCATGGTGGATAATCTTTTTAATTTGCTGTTAGATCCTGTTTGCTAGGATCTGGTGGAGAATATTAGCATCCATATTCATCAGTGATATTTGTCTGAAATTCTCCTTTTTAGTAGGGTCTTTGCCTGGTTTGAGAATCAGGGTAATGCTGGCTTCATAGAAAGAGTCTGGAAGTTTTCTTTCTGCTTCAATTTTTTGAAACAGCTTCAGGTGAATAAGTGTTATTTCTTCTTTGAAAGTTGGGTAGAATTCCCCAGGGAATCTGTCAGGTCCTGGGCTCTTGTTTTTTGGGACGTTTTTGATCACTGCTTCAAACTCGTTACAAGATATTGGTCTATTCAGGTGGTCAATTTCTTCCTGGTTCAATTTTAGTAGTTTATAGTTTTCCAGGAATGCATCCATTTCATCTAGGTTGCTAAGCTTATTGGCATATAACTGTTGATAATAACTTCTGATGATTGTTTCTACTTCCTTGGTGTTCCTTGTGATCTCTTCCTTTTCATTCATAATTTTATGAATTTGGGCTTTCTCTCTTTTCTTTTGGATTACTGTGGCCAATGGTTTATTGATCTTATTGGTTCTTTCAAAAAAACCCGCTTCTAGTTTCACTGATACATTCTACTGTATCTCTGGTTTCTACCTCATCGATCTCAGCTCTAATCTTGATTATTTCCCTTCTTATGTGTGGAGTTGGTTTGATTTGTTCTTGATTCTCCAGTTCTTTAAGGTGTAGAGACAGATGCTGTGTTCTGGATTCTTCAATTTTCTTTGAGGGAGGCTTGGATGGCTATGTATTTCCCTTTGTATTTGTATTTGTATTTGTATTTGTATTTCCCTATGTATTTCGCCTTTGCTGTATCCCATAGGTTTTGGACCGAAGTGTCTTCATTATCATTGGTTTCCATGAATTGTTTCAATTTTACCTTTATCTTCTGGTTTATCCAAGCATTCTTAAGCAAGGTGGCCTTTAGCTTCCAGGTGTTTGAGTCCCTTCTGAACTTTTCTTTGTGATTGAGCTCCAGTTTCAAAGCACTGTGATCTTTGAATATTCAGGGAATAATCTCAGTCTTTTGGTGTCAGTTGAGTCCTGATTTGTGACTCAGTATGTGGTCTATTCTGGAGAAGGTTCCATGTGCACTTGAGAAGAATGAGTATTCTGTTGTTTTAGGGTGGAATGTTCTGTTTATATCTATGAGTTCCATCTGGTCAAATGTGTTATTCAATGCTCTTGTTTCTTTATTGATTTTCTGCTTCGAGGATCTGTCTATTTCTGAGAAAGGCGTGTTAATATCTCCACCGATTAGTGTATTCATATCAATATGACTCTTTATCTTGATTTACAGTTTTCTTAAGTAATTAGCTGCTCCCATATTGGGAGCATAGATATTTACAATTGTTAGATCATCTTGGTGGATAGTCCCTTTAAGAATGATGTAGTGTCCTTCTTTATCTCTGACTACAATCTTTAGTTTAAAGCCTAATATATCTGATATGAGAATCGCTACCCCAGTCTTCTTTTGAGGCCCATTGGCATAAAATATGCTTCTCCATCCCTTCACTTTCAGTCTGTGTGTATCTTTAGGTTCAAAATGGGTCTCTTGTAGACAACATATGGATGGGTCCTGTATTTTTATTCAATCTGCAACCCTGTGCCATTTTATGGGCGCATTTAGGCCATTCACATTGAGAGTGATTATTGATAGATACGTTTTTATTGACATCGAGTTACCTTTGAAGTTTTTCTTTCTGTAGGTTGTCTCTATATTTTTGTTCTCTGCTATTCTTAGGATTTTTCCTCTTTTATAGAACCCCCCCTTAATATTTCCTGCAGTGTTGGCTTGGTGGTTGCATAGTCTTTTAAGCTTTGCCGGTCTTGGAAACTCTTTATCTCTCCATCCATTTTGAATGTCAGTCTTGCTGGATAAAGTATTCTTGGCTGCATGTTCTTCTCATTTTGTGCCCTGAATATATCTTGCCAGGCTTTTCTGGCTTGCCAGGTCTCTGTGGACGCGTCTGACATTATTCTGATGTGCTTCCCTCTGTAAGTAAGGAGCCTCTTTGCCCTAGTATCTTTCAAGAGATTATACTTTCAATTATAATTCCTCAATTTGACTATCAGGTGTCCTGATGTTTTTTTTTGGAATGTATAATCTTGGGTGGAGACCATTCAGCCTCAGTACGTGAATGCTGGTTTCATTCGCAAGATTGAGAAAATTTTCATGAAGACTTGTTCCACTATATCTTCTAGACTTCTTTCTTTCTCCTCCCCTTCAGGGATTCCAATAATTCTGACGTTGGAACGCTTCATGGCATCATTTATTTCCCTGATTCTGTTTTCATGGTTTCTATGCTGTTTGTTCCAGGCTTTCTCCTGATCCTTTCTCTCTATCTGTTTGTCCTCCAGATCACTAATTCTATCTTCTGTCTCAGTTACCCTAGCTTTGAGAGAGTTTAGATTAGATTGGAATTCATTGAGAGCATTGTGATGCTCCTCCCTGGTAGCTTTAAGCTCCGCCCTAACATTGTGAACATCTTGTCTGTTCGCTTTCAGTTCGGCCCTAATCAATTCCATTTGGACACCCATGGCTTTCTCCAACCTAGCTATTGCCTGGATGACTGTTAGCCTGAATTCTCTTTCCGACATATTGTCTATGTTGATAGCCATTAGCTCTGTTGCAGAAGGTCCATCCTCTGTATTTTAATTCTGTTGGGCATTCCTCCTCCTAGTCATTTTGGTGGGAGATGACTGAACCGATGTAGCTGGATATAGCAACAGTGGTGCAATCAAGGTACACCCTGGAACACTTCTGAGCAATCAGGATTCCCCATCCAAAGGAGAGACAAACGAAAAGAAAAAGAAAAAGAGAAAAAAGAGAGAGCGAGAGAGAGGAAAGAAAGGGTAGATGAAAGAGAAGGTTCAGCCCAGATGGGCCCCAAGGTAATATTTATGAAGTAGACAAACAAAAAGACTGATACAAGTACATGAGAAGAGAAAAAAAAAATATGCAAATGAAGAACCTCGTCAAAAAGAACCCCAAGTGTAAGATTTATATGCTATCAAGACAAACACAAAAACACAGAATCACTGGTGCAAGAAGAAGATGGGATAGTGGTTATAAATTCTCAGTGTGTGTGAGGAAGGTTGTTTTGATTCTTCCTGGATGTATCTGATATCTTTGTTAAAGGACTCAACTTTCCTAAGATAAAGGGGATTAAAAATTGGTTTACCTATAGGAGTAGTATTGATTGGGGAAAGGAGATTACTTTGAAGTTTAACTCTATATGAATATTATAGGATAAAAATAAAAAGGAATAAACTAGACTAAACAAAAATAAAATTTAAAAAAGGAATTCAAAAATTAGAAATGCAAAAGAAAACATAGGTGTATGTATCAAAATGTTCAGGTTAGGAGGGTATTATGGAATTTGATGTACTGTACAGCTCGCTGTGATGGTAAATAGGTTAAAAAAATTACCAATGTGTAA
The DNA here is from genome assembly GCF_030435805.1 of Mustela lutreola. Classification (NCBI taxonomy): domain Eukaryota; kingdom Metazoa; phylum Chordata; class Mammalia; order Carnivora; family Mustelidae; genus Mustela; species Mustela lutreola. The sequence goes on along the minus strand of NC_081297.1, from coordinate 35,925,782 downwards.
AAAAAAAAAAATAAAAATAAATGAACCGGAATAGTGGGAACAAGTGAACAATAAAAGTTTTCCTATGAAGTAGTGCTTGTTCTCTTGTAGTCCTTTTTATTTTTTCTATTTTATTTTTCTTTCTTGGTTTGTTTTCTGGGGGAGGGGCCTGCCACGTGGGTTGTCAGTCAATGATGTTTCCTGAGTTAAGTCCTTCTGCCCCCCTCAAGGGTGTGGGCTCTGATGAAACTGTTTTTTTTTCAGGCTTTTGTTCTCTGGCGGTTTTTATATTTGTTCACTTTTTTTTTTCTCTCACCTTGACCGCTTTTGATGGTTTTTGTTGTTTTAGAGGAAAAGAAACTGCACTCTGATCTCCTCATAGAGAAGCCTCAGCTTGCGTGCAGAGCCTAAATAAGATCCCCCTTGGCCGCTGGCAGAGCAAGTTCCAAATTGCAGACCCTGGGGACACAGGATCTTTTGCTTTAACACAAAGCCAAGGCAGTGGCGACTTCTGGGAGCTCCTGACCGCCAGGGAGGTTCCAAGCAGCAATCACACAGTGAGATTTTCCTGCTGGCCCGGGCTGGGAGTGCCTGGTCTTGCTGGGTCTAAGAGTGCCCAGCTTGCATGCACCTCTTTCAGGGGCGGCTATGGGTCGCACGTGCATCTCAGGCACTGAGAACGGGGCACAGGTCCAAAAGCACAAGGCTGGGCTTTTGTGAACCTCTGTCAGGAGAAAGATCGGGATGCACATCTTGGGCTCTGAAACAATGGCGCAGTCAAAGAGCGCCGGCCGGGCCTTTGTAACTCTCTCAGGGGAGTATGAGGGATGTGCACGCATATCTCAGGCTTTGTGGCAGGGCTCGGTCATTCTGCCAACTGGCGTGGCTCCCATCCCCTCACAGGAGCTAGAACCCATGCATTCTCAGGCGTGCTGGTGGATTAGGGACCAAGACCTGGTTTCTCTGCCTCCCTCACTTTGCCTCAGCGCCAGGGAGGCTGTCCTGGAACCGGGACTTAAGCCCCTATCCCTAGCCGCCCCGATTCCCACAATTTCCCCCCACGATCTTTTGCTCTTTTGGAGTGCTTTCAACCAGTCTCCAAGTTAATGCTGGTCCCCAGATGCAGGGCAATCTCGCTCATAGTGGGGTATTACTTTCTGCCTCTGGTGGCTCCCTCCCCCTTTTGTTTATCTTCTGATATCAGTCCGCCATTCCCAGTCTGCTTTACTTGCCCACTTGCATCTTCTTGCCCCCGTAGAGATCCAGACGTGTATAATTCTGATCTCAGGCTGATTTCATGGGTAACAGAGTTTTTTGGTAGGTAATCAGCTCACTTTGGGGTATAGGCTGAAAGGGCGCCTCCTCCTACTTCCCCGCCCAATTTTTTATTTTTTATAAACATATATTTTTATGCCCAGGGGTACAGGTCTCTAAATCGCCAGGTTTACACACTTCACAGCACACATCATAGCACATACCCTCCCCAATGTCCATAACCCCACCCCCTTCTCCCAACTCCCCTCCTCCCAGCAACCCTCAGTTTGTTTTGTGAGATTAAGAGTCACTTATGTTTTGTCTCCCTCCTAATCCCATCTTGTTTCATTCATTCTTTTCCTACCCCCTTAACCCCCATGTGGCATCTCCTCTTCCTCATATCAGGGAGATCATATGATGGTTGTCTTTCTCTGAATGTCTTATTTCGCTAAGCATGATACCCTCTAGTTCCAAGATTTCATTTCCTTTGGTGGCTGCATAGTATTCCATTGTGTATATATACCATATCTTCTTTATCCATTCATCTGCTGATGGACATCTAGGTTCTTTCCATAGTTTGGCTATAGTAGACATTGCTGCTATAAACATTTGGGTGCACGTGCCCCTTCGGATCACTACGTTTGTATCTTTAGGGTCAATACCCAGTAGTGTAATTGCTGGGTTGTAGGGTAGTTCTATTTTCAACATTTTGAGGAACCTCCAAGCTGTTTTCCAGAGTGGTTGCACCAGCTTGCATTCCCACCAACAGTGTAGGAGAATTCCCCTTTCTCCGCATCCTCGCCAGCATCTGTCATTTCCTGACTTGTTGATTTTAGCCATTCTGACTGTTGTGAGGTGATATCGCATTGTGGTTTTGATTTGTGTTTCCCTGATGCCGAATGATATGGAGCACTTTTTCATATGTCTGTTGGCCATCTGGATGTCTTCTTTGCAGAAATGTCTATTTATGTCTTCTGCCCGTTTCTTGATTGGATTATTTGTTCTTTGGGTGTTGAGTTTGCTAAGTTCTTTATAGATTTTGAACACTAGCCCTTTATCTGATATGTCATTTGCAAATATCTTCTCCCATTCTGTCAGTTGTCTTTTGGTTTTGTTAACTCTTTCCTTTGCTGTGCAAAAGCTTTTGATCTTGATAAAATCCCAATAGTTCATTTTTGCCCTTGCTTCCCTTGCCTTTGGCGATGTTCCTAGGAAGATGTTGCTGCGGCTGAGGTCAAAGAGGTTGCTGCCTGTGTTCTCCTTGAGGATTTTGATGGATTCGTTTCTCACATTGAGTCCTTTATCCACTTTGAGTCTATTTTCGTGTGTGGTGTAAGGAAATGGTCCAATTCCATTTTTCTACATGTGGCTGTCCAATTTTCCCAACACCATTTATTGAAGAGGCTGTCTTTTTTCCATTGGACATTCTTTCCTGCTTTGTCGAAGATTAGTTGACCATAGAGTTGAGGGTTTATTTCCGGGCTTTCTATTCTGTTCCACTGATCTATGTGTCTGTTTTTGTGCCAGTACCATGGTGTCTTGATGATGACAGCTTTGTAATAGAACTTGAAGTCCGGAATTGTGATGCCCCCAACTTTGGCTTTCTTTTTCAATATTCCTTTGGCTATTCAAGGTCTTTTCTGGTTCCATATAAATTTTAGGATTATTTGTTCCATTTCTTTGAAAAAGATGGATGGTACTTTGATAGGAATTGCATTAAATGTGTAGATTGCTTTAGGTAGCATGGACATTTTCACAATATTTATTCTTCCAATCCAGGAGCATGGAACATTTCCCCATTTCTTTGTGTCTTCCTCAATTTCATTAATGAGTACTTTATAGTTTATGAATATAGATTCTCAGCCTCTTTGGTTAGGTTTATTCCTAGGTATCTTATAGTTTTGGGTGCAATGGTAAATGGGATTGACTCCTTAATTTCTCTTTCTTCTGTCTTGTTGTTGGTGTAGAGAAATGCAACTGATTTCTGTGCATTGATTTTATATCACGACACTTTATTTAATTCCTGTACAAGTTCTAGCAGTTTTTGGAGTGAAGTCTTTTGAGTTTTCCACATATAGTATCATATCATCTGCGAAGAGTGATAGTTTGACTTCTTCTTTGCCGATTTGGATGCCTTTAATTTCCTTTTGTTGTCTGACTACCGAGGCTAGGACTTCTGGTACTATGTTGAATATCAGTAGTGATAATAGACATCCCTGCTGTGTTCCTGACCTTAGCGGAAAAGCTTTCAGTTTCTCCATTGAGAATGATATTTGCGGTGGGTTTTTCATAGATGGCTTTGATAATATTGAGGTACATGCCCTCTATCCCTACACTTTGAAGAGTTTTGATCAGGAAAGGATGGTGTACTTTGTCAAATGCTTTTAAAGTATCTTTTGAGAGTATCATATAGTTCTTGTTATTTCTTTTATTAATGTGTTGAATCACATTGGTTTGCGGATGTTGATCCAACCTTGCAGCCTGAGAATAAATCCCACTTGGTCGTGGTGAATAATCCTTTTAATGTACTGTTGAATCCTATTGGCTTAGATTTTGGTGGGAATTTTCGCATTTGTGTTCATCAAGGATATTTGTCTGTAGTTCTCTTTATTGATGGGATCCTTGTCTGTTTTTAGGATCAAGGTTATGCGGGCCTCATAAAATGAGTTTGGAAGTTTCCCTTCCATTTCTATTTTTTGGAACAGTTTCAGGAGAATAGGAATTAGTTCTTCTTTAAGTGTTTGGTAGAATTCCCCCGGGAAACCGTCTGGCCCTGGGCTTTTGTTTGTTTGGAGAGTTTTGATGACTGTTTCAATCTCCTTACTGGTTATGGGTCTGTTAAGGCATTTCTTCCTGGTTCAGTTGTGGTAGTTTATATGTCTCTAGGAATGCATTCATTTCTTCCAGAATGTCAAATTTGGTGGCAAAGTGTTGCTCATAGTATGTTCTTATAATTGTCTGTATTTCTCTGGTGTTAGTTGTGATCTCTCCTCTTTCATACATGATTTTATTTATTCGGGTCCTTTCTCTTTTCTTTTTGATACGTCTGGCCATGGGTTTATCAACCTTATTAATTCTTTCAAAGAACCAGCTCCTAGTTTCATTGGTTTGTTCTATTGTTTTTTTGGTTTTATTTCATTGCTGATCTTTATGATTTCTCTTCTCCTTCTGGGTGTAGCGTTTCTTTCTTGTTCTATCTCCAGCTCCTTTAGGTGTAGGGCTAGGTTGTGTACCCGAGACCTTTCTTATTTCTTGAGAAAGGCTCATACCGCTATATATTTTCCACTCAGGACTGCTTTCTTGTGTCCCACAGATTTTGAACTGTTGGGCTTTCATTATCATTTGTTTCCATGATTTTTTTCAATTCTTCTTTAATTTCCTGGCTGAACCATTCATTCTTTAGAAGGATGCTTTTTAGTCTATATGTATTTGGGTTCTTTCCAAATTTCCTCTTGTAATGGAGTTCTAGCTTCAAAGCATTGTGGTCTGAAAATATGCAGGGAATGATCCCAATCCTTTGATACCAGTTGAGACGTGATTAAGGACCAAGGATGTGATCTATTCTGGAGAATGTTCCATGTGCACTAGAGAAGAATGTGTATTCTGTTGCTTTGGGATGAAATGTTCTGAATATATCTGTGATGTCCATCTGGTTCAGTGTGTCATTTAAGGCCTTTATTTCCTGGTTGATCTTTTGCTTGAATGATCTGTGCATTTCAGCGAGGGGAGTGTTAAAGTCCCCTACTATTATTATATTATTGTTGATGTGTTTCTTTGATTTTGTTATTGATTGGTTTATATAGTAGGCTGCTCCCACGTTGGGGGGATTGATATTTAAAATGTTAGATCTTCTTGTTAGACACATTCTTTGAGTATGATATAGTGTCCTTTCTCATCTCTTATTATAGTCCTTGGCTTAAAATATAATTGATCTAATATAAGGATTGCCACTCCTGCTTTCTTCTGATGTCCATTAGCATGGTAAATTCCTTTCCACCCCCTCACTTTAACTCTGGAGGTGTCTTCAGGCTTAAAATGAGTTTCCTGTAGGCAACATATAGATGGATTTTGTTTTTTTTATCCATTCTGATACCCTGTGTCTTTGGTTGGGGCATTTAGCCCATTAACATTCAGGGTAATTATTGAGAGATATGAATTTAGTGCCATTGTATTGCCTATAAGGTGACTGTTATTGTATATTGTCTCTGTTCCTTTCTGATCTACTACTTTTAGACTCTCTCTTTGCTTAGAGGACCCCTTTCAATATTTCCTGTAGAGCTGGTTTGGTGTTTGCAAATTCTTTCAGATTTTGTTTGTCCTGGAAGCTTTTAATCTCTCCTTCTGTTTTCAATGATAGCCTAGCTGAATATAGTATTCTTGGCTGAATGTTTTTCTCTTTAGTGCTCTGAAAATATCATGCCAGCTCTTTCTGGCCTGCTAGGCCTCTGTGGATAAGTCTGCTGCCAATATAATACTTTTACCATTGTATGTTAAGGAGTTCTTTTCCTGGGCTGCTTTCAGGATTTTCTCTTTGTCACTAAGACTTGTAAATTTTACTATTAGGTGACGAGTTGTGGACATACTCTTATTGATTTTGACGTGGGTTCTTTGCACCTCCTGGATTTGATGTTTGTTCCCTTTGTCATATGGGGGAAATTATCTCCAATAATTCTCTCCAGCATATCTTCTGCTCCCCTCTCTCTTTCTTCTTCTTCTGGAATTCCAATTATTCTAATTTTTTTTTGTCTTATGGTGTCACTTATCTCTCGAATTCTCCCCTCGTGGTCCAGTAGCTGTTTGTCCCTCTTTCCTCAGCTTCTTTATTCTCTGTCATTTGGTCTTCTATATCACTAATTCTTTCTTCTGCCTCATTTATCCTAGCAGTGAGAGCCTCCATTTTTGATTGCACCTCATTAATAGCTTTTTTAAATTTCAACTTGATTAGATTTTAGTTCTTTTATTTCTCCAGAAAGGGCTTTTATATCTCCTGAGAGGGTTTCTCTAATATCTTACATGCCTTTTTCTGAGCCCGGCTAGAATCTTGAGAATCGTCATTCTGAACTCTAGATCTGACATATTACAGATGTCTGTATTGATTAGGTCCCTATTCTTTGGTACTGCCTCTTGTTCTTTTTTTTTTTTTGTGGTGAATTTTTCCACCTTGTCATTTTGTCCAGATAAGAGTATATGAAGGATCAAGTAAAATACTAAAAGGGTGGTGACATCCCCAGGAAAATAGGCTTTAAACAAATCAGAAGAGATCCCAAATCATGAGGGGGGAGAAAGGGGATAAAAAGAGGTTCAGAAAGAAAAGAAAAGAAATAATTAAAAAAAAGATAATGAATGAAGAAGTATAAAAAAGAAATATATATGTATATATATTAGATAAACTAGTTAAAAAAACTTTAAAAAATAAAAGAGTAAAAGTTAAAAAAATACCAGAAGAAGAGAAAAAATTGAAAAAGAAAAAAAAATTAAATTAACTGCAAGACTAAAGAATCATGGGGAGAAAGCCATGAGTTCCGTGCTTTGCTTTCTCCTCCTCTGGAATTCCGCTGCTCTCCTTGGTATTGAAACTGCACTTCTTGGTAGGTGAACTTGGTCCTTGCTGGATTTCTTGTTGATCTTCTGGGGGAGGGGCCTGTTGTAGTGATTCTCAAGTGTCTTTGTCCCAGGCAGAATTTCACCACTCTTACCAGGGGCCAGGCTGAGTAATCCACTCGGGTTTGCTTTCGGTAGCTTTTGTTTTCTGAGCGCTTTCCATAGCGTTCTGGAGGACAGGAATGAAAATGGCGGCCTCCCAGTCTCTGGTCTGGAGGAGCCGAGAGGTCGAGGCCCTTCTCCTCAGTGCGCCCTCAGAGAACAGCACCCATTTACTCCCTTCACCCTGGCCTCCGTCCGCGCTCTGAGATCACCAAGCTTACGACCAGTTCAAGGTAACCCCGAGTTATGAGTCACTCCTCAGCACTGTGTCTATAGCTGGCTTCCCTGTTCTAATACCTGCAAGCTCTGCAACACTCAGACACCCCTGATCCTTCTGTGACCCTGCGGGACCTGAGGCCACGCTGACCCCACGTGGCCTTCACCCCAGTTTAGCCTCTGGAGCAATGTCCCTCAGTGGAACAGACTTTTAAAAGTCCTGATTTTGTGCTCTGTTGCTCTGCCGCTTGCTGGGAGCCGGCCCCTCCCTCCATGGTCTATCTTCCTGTCGCTTTGGATTCACTTCTCCACCAATCCTACCTTTCAGAAAGTGGTTGATTTTCTGTTTCTAGAATTGTTGTTCTTCTTCTCTTCAATCTGCCATTGGATTTGTAGGTGTTTGCAATCTTTAGATAAGCTATCTAGCTGATCTCCTGCTACATGAAGTAGTCTCAGCCTGCTACTTCTCCACCATCTTGACTCCTCCTCCCTGAACTCCTTTTTAAATGTATTCAGCTATGTCAGAAATTTAAAACAAAACAAGACAAAAATCACCTAAAAAGCATCAGGATAGGTAAATACTAGAAAAAATATTAAAGTATACAATCTTCTTTTGTGTGTAGGAAATCTTTTTCACCTCCTGAACTATTTCTATTACTGCTTTCCCAGATTCTGAGGTATAGAGCAATATACCATGATTACTTTACATTACATACACTAATATAGTGTATTTATTTGTTTAAAAGGCTAACCACTCAGATAATTCACATATAACACTAAGTCAGCTAACAAATGTATTCAGAGCAGATAACATGCTTACTTTATATCTCAACTTTACTATAATATGTAAAACTCCTTAAATTGGGAACTTTAAATTTAAGCATAGTTACCTAACCCCTCAGATTGTTTTTCAGAGTCCATAGTCTCTCATGATTCACCTCCCCTTCCAATTTACCCCAACTCGGCGGGCGGGTGGGAGGTTGGGGTACCAGGTGGTGGGTATTATAGAGGGCACGGATTGCATGGAGCACTGGGTGTGGTAAAAAAATAATGAATACTGCTTTTCTGAAAATAAATAAATTAATTTTAAAAAAGAATAGTTATCTACACAAGGCTAGTAACCAGAGCATTAAAGTATGTATTTTGCTCACAACCCTCTATTGTGATCACTATGGTGGGCTGCCATTTTACTTTTAGCTTTCTTTTTCTTCTTAATCTATAACATGTTTCCTTTAAAAAATAAAAAGATCTACTTATTTATTTATTTATTTATTTATTTTAGAGAGAGAATGGGAGACAGTGAGCACAAATGAGGGGAGGAGCAGAGGGAAAGAGAGATAATCCAAGCTGAGTGCTAAGCATGATGTGGGGCTCAATCCCAGGACCCTGAAATCATGACCTGAGCCAAAATCAAGTGTTTCTTATTTAAAAAACTGAGCCACACAGATGCTGCTCGCATACTTACATTTTAAATGTAATATCTTGTTATATGGTCTTATTAATAAAAAATAATCCACAATCAGGTACTTTTACTAATTTTATAAGAATTGAAAAGACATGAATGCCTGAATGCCTCTGTTGATTAAGCATCTGCCTTCAGCTCAGATCATGACCCCAGGGTCCTGGGATCAAGTACTAAGTCAGGGTCTCTGCTCATTAGGGAATCTGCTTCTCCCTTAATTTTTTCCACAGATTGTAACTTCTCTCTCTCTCTCTCTCTCTCATGCTCTCTCTCTCTCTCTCTCATGCTCTCTTTTCTCTGTCTCAAATAAATAAATAAAATCTTTTTTTTAAATGAAAAGGCATAAGAAGAGTCAGAGCTAGTGCTATCAATATATATAATTCTCAGGTAATAGCAACATTCATACAGAAGTGATATAGTCATTGTTCTGAATTATATGCAGGGATTTATGAGAAAATTAACTAAATACTTTTGGAAAACTGCCTGTTGGCAAGTGAAAAAATATCAGTATATGTCACTTGTTTTAGACATTTAGAATAGTGCAATTTGTAATTCAATCATTTGCCTTTGTGGGATCAATATTTTTATTCATTCAAACAGTAATTACTACAAAATTTGTTGTGGACTTAATATGCACACAGAATTATTGATGGCAGAGAATACAAATATAAGTGCACCATCTTATTGTCAGTCTGTTGAAGCATGAGTATATTAGATGAGTATTGAAGTGCAAATAGGGTAGAATGTCTAGATTGCAAAGATCCCGTGTTGAGGAATAGGCTATTGGGGGAAATATAAGCAACTTTTGAGGCTGATGGACAGAATATAATATGAGAGTATGAAAAGTCCAGATATGGGAAAATAATCCAGATAATTAAGGGCATATTAATATGAAAATTTAGATTTTATTTTTGAAAAAAAAATGGAAATATATTAGAAAAATTTGGAACAGGGCAGTGGCATATACTAAGACATACTAATTCAAAACAAAATACGTTGCATCTAGAACATAATAATTTATTTAGAAGAAGAGTGTTAAAATGTATTTGGATATAAATAATGATGTCCACTGCCAACCTATTGCAGCAGTTAAAAGAATACATTTTTTATCACTTGTAGCAGCAATTAATTGGAACAAATTCACATTTTAGCACTTCCTGAAGTAGTTGTGGTACTGTAACTCTAAAAAAAAGTCTAAAGTTCAGGTTAAAAAGTTACTATGGAATATGTTTAATACAACTTATATTATTATATATATTAATATATAGCTTCTATTATCCATAGTAACTTATTAATTTCAACCATTTCATACATACATTTTTTCCTTCTCTTTGTATATATGTATATATGTGTGTGTGTGTATATATATATATATAGAGAGAGAGAGAGAAGCTTCAATGTATTCCTTTATTCCCTATTCAATACTACCTTTATATATACACTAGTTTTAATTTTCCTAGTATCTCTGGGAAGTAGAGTTCTCAAATATACCAAAATACATCGAGGAAGAACTGAAATACCCCTCTTCACCCATATCAAGGCATTATAACCACTTTCTCATCACCTACCCCATCTTTTTATTTTGGGTCCCTTTTTTTTTTTTTATCAGTTTTGCTTTTGTACTTTATAAATCTTACTCCTGGGACTCATTTTGCTGGGTGTTTTTTGTTTTGTTTTTTGTGTGTTTGTGTGTGTGTGTGTGTGTGTGGTGATTTCTGATTGCTCTGAACCTTCCCAGGGTACAGCTTCCCTGGATAGTGGTTGATATTTTCAGCTGTACATCCCTTCAACTATCACTCAACAAGATGACTAGAAGGAGGAACTCCCAACAACAAAAAGACGAAGAGACAATGACCTCTCCAACTGATCTAATGGGTGTGGATATAAGATGTCAGAGATATGTTTCAGGGTAGCAATTATGAAGGCAATAGTCTGGCTGTATGAAACTATTAATGGCAACATAGGTTCATTAAGGGCAGAAGTGAGATTGGGTCTGGCAGAAATATAAAAATGCTATATAATCTAGATTGTCTAACAGTTAGAGTAAATGAGGCAGAAGAAAGAATTAGTGATCTTGAAAACAAACTGATATAAAAGAAGGAACGGGAGGAGATCTGAAAGAAACAGCTTGAATCCATAAAAACAGAATTAGAAAAATAAATGACACCATGACAATTTCCAAAATCAGAATTATTGGGAACCCTGAGGGGATAGAGAGAGAGAGAGGGGACTAGAAGATATATTTGACCAAATCATAGCCGAGAATTTCCCTAATCAGGAAATGAAACAAGCAATCATGTCATACAGCCAGAGAAAACACCCCCACTCATCCAAGGTCAGTGAGAGCAGACAAATACCCAGGTGTGTTATAGGAAAACTGGCAAATCTTAGAACCAAGGAAACCACTTTAAGGGCTCTTAAGGAAAAGAGATTCCCCTTAAGGGGAAGAGAGGAACATCAAAATAATGTCAGACCTGCCCACAGAGACCTGGCAAGCCAGAAAGAGATGGCAAGTCATGAGAAAGTTATGCAGCCGAGAATACTTTATTTGGCAAGGCTGTCATTCAGAATGAATGGAGAGATAAGCTTCCAGGACTGGCAGAGACTGCAAGAATATGTGACCACTCAGCCAGCCTAGAAGAAACTTTAAGAAGAGGCTCTATAAAAGGATAAAGACCCTAAGAATGATATAGACCAGATATACAGAGACAATCTATAGAAACAAGGACTTCACCAGCATCATGTTGACAATAAAAACATCTTTCTATAAATACTCTCAATGTGAATGGCCTAAACACTCCCATTAAATGGCACAGGGTGGTAGATGGGATAACAAGGCATGAATTATCCATATGCTGTCTACAAGAGACCCATTTTGATCCTAAAGATACATCCAGACTGACTGAAAGGGAAGGGATGGAGAGCCATCTTTCATGCCAAAAGGCCTCAAAAGAAAGCTCAGTAGTGATTCTCATATAAGACAAATGAAATTTTATGCAAAAGACTGTAGTCAGAGATACAGAAGAGCACATCATTCCTAAAGCATCTATCCAACAAGAAGACCTAACAACTCTAAATACTTATGCTCCCAAAATGGGATTAGCCAACTACCTAAGCCAACTGTTAATCAAAATAAAGAGACACATTGATAAGAATATGTTAATATTAGGGGATCTTAACATGCCACTCTCAGCAATAGACAGGTCATCTAGGCAGAAAACAAAATAGTGGGAGCTTTGAATAACACTTTCGACCAGATGGACCTTAGATAGATACGGAACACTCCACCCTAAAACAACAGCATACTCGTTCTTCTCAAACGTGCTTGGAACTTTCTCCATTATAGAATGCATACTGGGTCAAAAATCAGGTCTCAACCAATACCAAAAGTTAGAGATTATTCCCTGCATATCCTCAGAACACAATGCTTTGAAACTGGAACTCAATCACAAAAAGAAATTTGGAAGAAATTCAAACACTTAGAAGATAAAGACCACCCAGCTCAAGAATGTTTGCATACACCAGTAAATCAAAAAAGTACTTAAACAATTCCTGGAAATCAATGAGAATGAAGACACATAGATCCAAAACCTATGGGATATGGCAAAGGCACTCCTAAGGGGGAAATACATAGTCATCCAAACATCACTCAAAAAAAAAAAAAAATCCTGAATACAAACTTTCTCTTTATACATTAAAGAACTGGAGGATCAACAACAAATTAAGCCTTCCCCATGCATGAGTAGGGAAATAATTAATATTACAGCAAGAGATCAATGTGTTAGAAACCAGAGATACAGTAGATTCCTCACTGAAACTAGAAGATGGTTCTTAGAAAGAATTAATAGATTGATAAAACCACAGGCCAGACTAATCCAAAAGAAGGGAGAAAGGACCCAGTCAAGAAAATTAGGAATGAATGGGGAGGGGTCACAACACTAAGGAAATAGAAACACTCATCAGAAATCATCAATAACTATATGCCAATAAGTTAGGCAATCTAGAAGAAATGAAAGCATTCCAGGAAACCTATAAACTTCCAAGACTGAAACAGGAATAAATTGACCACCTGAATCAACCAATAACTAGTAACGAGATTGAAGCAGCAATCTAAAACCTCCCAAAAAACAAGAGTCCAGGATATGATGCATTTCCTAGGGAATTCTACCAAACACTGAAAGAAGAAACAATACCAATTCTCCTGATGCCATTTCAAGAAAGTAGAAACAGAAGGAAAACTTCCAGACTCTATGAAGCCAGCATCACCTTGATCCTCAAACCAGTCAAAGATGCCATCAACAGGGAGATTTTCAGACCAATATCCCCAATGAATATGGATGCCAAGATTCTCAACAAGGTCCTAGCTAATAGGATCCAATAGTACCTTAAAAAGATTATCCACCACGACCAGGTGGGATTTATCCCTGGGATGCAAGGGAGGTTCAACATTCACAAAACAATCAAGGTGATGGAACAAATCACTAAGAGAAGACACAAGAACCACAAAGGCTTCTCAATTGATGCAGAAAAGGCATTTTAAAAACACAACATCCTTTCCTTTTCAAAACTCTTCAGAGTATAGGGACAGAACGAACATTCCTCAACTTCATAAAATCCATCTATGAAAAACCCACAGCAAGTATCATTCTTGATGGGGAAGAGCCAAGAGCCTTCCAATTGAGATCAGGAACACGACAAGGATGCCCACCCTCACCACTATTGTTCAACATAGTACTAGATGCCCAACAACAGTAATCAAACAAAAGGAAATAAAAGATGTTCAGATTGGCAGAAAAGAAGTCAAACTCTCTCTCTTCCCATATGACATGATACTCTTTTGGGGAAACCCAAAAGGCTCCACCCCCAAAATACCAGAACTCATACAGCAGTTCAGTAATGTGGCAGGATACAAAATCGATGCACAGAAATCACCTGCTTTCTTATACACTAACAATGAAACTGTAGAAAGGAAAATTAAAAAATCCATTCCATTTACAATAACACCTAAAACCATGAGATACCTTGAAATAAACCTAATCAAAGAGGTAAAGGGTCTATACTTTAGGAACTACAGAAAACTCATGAAAGAAACTAAAGAAGACCCCAAAAGATGGAAAAACATTTATGTTCATGCATTGGAAGAATACACATCATTGAAACATCTATGTGTAAGGGCCTATTTAGCCAGAGTGGCTCCATCTGTTTAAACAGTGATTCTGTTGTTTATGCAGTAAAACTAAAACTGACCCTGCCCTCACCCCCCACCCAGGAGAACTTACTTAAAAGCAAGTCTGGGAAACCAGTAGAATGTGGTCGACCAGCCCCTGATAACAGAGCCCAAATAGAAGAGTGGGTCAGGCCAGGTGGAGACATCCAATCAGTGGAGCGTGCATACTGTCTCCCTAGCTACCAAGGAGTGTGGGCCCCACCTTTTGGGTGCCTTTTGGGAGCCATTTGTGACCAAGGTGTTAGGCTAGTTCAAATAGTTACTGTGGGGTGAATTGTAATTCAGTTGGCCACCCGTGTGTAACCTAGCATGACTGCAGCTTTCTCTGTGTGTTGCAATCTCATTGGCCACCTGTGTGTGGCCAGGTTCAACCACATTGCCTTTGCTCTATAAAAGTTAGTCTGTGAGGCTGAGGATGGTCGCCCACTCTGTACGAGGAGGCCCCAACCGGTTGATTTGATTCTCGATGCTTGGTGTGAAATAAAGCTTTGCTTGACCTTCACTTTATATCAGTCTTGCTCCTTTGATTGAGGACCCATCATATGCTGCCCAGAGCAGTCTATACATTCAACACCACCCTGATCAAAATACCAATGGCATTTTTCAAAGTGGAACAAACAACCCTAAATTTTGCCTGGAACCAGAAAAGATCCCGAATTGCCAAGGAAATGTTGAAAAAGGAAAAATCAAGCTGGGGGGATAAGGTTGTCTGACTTCAAACTGTATTACAAAGCTGTGATCACCAAGACAGCACAAAAACAGACACATAGAACAATGTAACAGAATAGAGAACCCAGATATGGACTCTCAACTCTATGGTAAACTAACCTTTGACAAAGCAGGGGGAAAAATATCCAAAGGAACAAAGACACTCTCTTCCATAAATGGTGCTGGGAAAAGTGGACAGCTATATACAGAAGAATTAAAATCAACCATTCTCTTACACCATACTGAAAGATAAACTCTAAATGGATGAAGAACCTCAATGTGAGACAGGAATCCATCAAAATCCTACAGGAAAACATAGGCATTAACCTTCTCGACAACAGCCACAATGTCTTCTTTTAAGACACATCTCAAAAGCAAGGAAAACAAAAGTGAAAATGAACATTTGGGACTTCATCAAGCCCAAAAGCTTCTGTACAGCAAAGGAAATGGTCAACAAAATAAAGAGGCAACCCACGGAATGGGAGTAGATTTTTGCAAATGATACTATAGCAAGTGCTGATATCCAAGATCTAAAAAGAACTCCTCAAACTCAACACCCAAAAACCCTCCAGAAAATCGGGTCAAAACATTGGCAGAAAACATGAACTGACACTTCCCCAATGAAGACATAGAAATGGCTAATAGACATATGAAAAAGTGTTCATCATCATCAGCTCTCAGGGAAATCCAAATCAATAAGACATTGAAATACCACCTTACACCAGTTAGAATTGCAAAGATTAACAATGGAGGAAACTAAAAATGTTGGCGAGGATATGGAGAAAATAGAACTATCTTACATTGTTGTTGGGAATGCAAGTTGGTGCAGTCTCTTTGGAAAACAGTGTGGAAATTTCTCAAAAAATTAAAGATTAAGCTACCCTATGCCCTAGAAATCGCAGTACTGGGTATTTACCCCAAAGATACAGATGTAATGAAAAGGAGGACTATATGTACCCCAATATTCATAGCAGCAATGGCCATAATAGCCAAACTATAGAAAAAGCCATGATGTCCTTCAATAGACGAATGGATAAAGCAGTTGTGGTCCATGTACACGTTGGAATATTACTGGCCAATCAGAGAGGATGAATACCCAACTTTTTGTACCAACATGGTTGGGACTGGAGGAGGTTATGCTGAGTGAAATAAGTCATGTAGTGAAAGTCAATTATCGTATGCTTTCACTTGTTTTTGGAACATAAGGAATAATATGGAGGTCCGTAGGAGAAGGAAGGGAATAATGAAAGGGGAGAATTCAGAGTGCGAGAGGAATCATGAGAAACTATAGACGCTGGAAATCAAGCTGAGGGTTTTAGAGTATAGAGGGTGTGGGGGAATTCATGAACCCTATGATGGGTATTAAGGAGATATATATTGTTGTATTGCATACAGCATACATGTACACATACATATATATTCTATGTATTGCATAGAGCACTGTGTGTGATATGCAAACAATTAATCATGGAACACTACATCAAAAGCTAATGATGTACTGTATGGTGACTAACATAACATAATGAAAAAAAAAAACAACAAAAAACCCCCACCTATTCTCTTTTTTTTAACCTTTTTTTCTGTTTGCTGCCCAGCTTGGTTACTTTCCATTATTCTGTCTTCAGTTCACTGATTGATTCTTTGCTTTCTCTAGTCTTTTTATTTTTTATTTTTATTTTTCTTTATTTTTAAATTTTTAATTTTTAATTTTTTATAAACATATATTTTTATCCCCAGGGGTACAGGTCTGTGAATCAGCAGGTTTACACACATCACAGCACTCACCAAAGCACATACCCTCGCCAATGTCCATAATCCCATCCCCTTCTCCCAAACCCCCTCCCCCCATCAACCCTCAGTTTGTTTTGTGAGATTAAGAGTCACTTGTGGTTTGTCTCCCTCCCAATCCCATCTTGTTTCATTGATTCTTCTCCTACCCACTTAAGCCCCCATGTTGCATCACCACTTCCTCATATCAGGGAGATCATATGATAGTTGTCTTTCTCTACTTGACTTATTTCGCTAAGCATGATACACCCTAGTTCCATCCATGTTGTCGCAAATGGCAAGATTTCATTTCTTTTGATGGCTGCATAGTATTCCATTGTGTATATATACCACATCTTCTTGATCCATTCATCTGTTGATGGACATCTAGGTTCTTTTCATAGTTTGGCTATTGTGGACATTGCTGCTATAAACATTCGAGTACACGTGCCCCTTTGGATCACTACGTTTGTATCTTTAGGGTAAATACCCAATAGTGCAATTGCTGGGTAATAGGGCAGTTCTATTTTCAACATTTTGAGGAACCTCCATGCTGTTTTCCAGAGAAGAGAAATCATAAAGATCAGAGCAGAAATCAATGAAATAGAAACCAAAAAAACAATAGAACAAATCAACGAAACTAGGAGCTGGTTCTTTGAAAGAATTAATAAAATTGATAAACCCCTGGCCTGACTTATCAAAAAGAAAAGAGAAAGGACCCAAATAAATAAAATCATGAATGAAAGAGGAGAGATCACAACTAACACCAAAGAAATACAAACTATTATAAGAACATACTATAAGCAACTCTACGGCAATAAATTTGACAATCTGGAAGAAATGGATGCATTCCTAGAAACATATAAACTACCACAACTGAACCAGGAAGAAATAGAAAGCCTGAACAGACCCATAACCAGTAAGGAGATTGAAACAGTCATTAAAAATCTCCAAACAAACAAAAGCCCAGGGCCAGACGGCTTCCCGGGGGAATTCTACCAAACATTTAAAGAAGAACTAATTCCTATTCTCCTGAAACTGTTCCAAAAAATAGAAACGGAAGGAAAACTTCCAAACTCATTTTATGAGGCCAGCATCACCTTGATCCCCAAACCAGACAAGGATCCCACCAAAAAAAGAGAGCTATACACCAATATCCTTGATGAACACAGATGCGAAAATACTCAACAAAATACTAGCCAATAAGATTCAACAGCACATTAAAAAGATTATTCACCATGACCAAGTGGTATTTATTCCAGGGCTGCAAGGTTGGTTCAACATCCGCAAATCAGTCAATGTGATACAACACATCAATAAAAGAAAGAACAAGAACCATATGATACTCTCAATAGATGCTGAAAAAGCATTTGACAAAGTAAAGCATTCCTTCCTGATCAAAACTCTTCAAAGTGTAGGGATAGAGGGCACATACCTCCATATCATCAATCCATCTATGAAAAACCCACCGCAAATATCATTCTCAATGGAGAAAAACTGAAAGCTTTTCCACTAAGGTCAGGAACACGGCAGGGATGTCCATTATCACCACTGCTATTCAACATAGTACTAGAGGTCCTAGCCTCAGCAATCAGACAACAAAAGGAAATTAAAGGCATACAAATTGGCAAAGAAGAAGTCAAATTATCACTCTTCGCAGATGATATGATACTATATGTGGAAAACCCAAAAGACTCCACTCCAAAACTGCTAGAACTTATACAGGAATTCAGTAAAGTGTCAGGATATAAAATCAATGCACAGAAATCAGTTGCATTCCTCTACACCAAGAGCAAGACAGAAGAAAGAGAAATTAAGGAGTCAATCCCATTTACAATTGCACCCCAAACCATAAGATACCTAGGAATAAACCTAACCAAAGAGGCACAGAATTTATACTCAGAAAACTATAAAGTACTCATGAAAGAAATTGAGGAAGACACAGAGAAGTGGAAAAATGTTCCATGCTCCTGGATTAGGAAGAATAAATATTGTGAAAATGTCTATGCTACCTAAAGCAATCTACACATTTAATGCAATTCCTATCAAAGTACCATCCATCTTTTTCAAAGAAATGGAACAAATAATTCTCAAATTTATATGGAACCAGAAAAGACCTCGAATAGCCAAAGGGATATTGAAAAAGAAAGCCAATGTTGGTGGCATCACAATTCCGGACTTCAAGCTCTATTACAAAGCTGTCATCATCAAGACAGCATGGTACTGGCACAAAAACACACACATAGATCGATGGAACAGAATAGAGAGCCCAGAAATAGACCCTCAACTCTATGGTCAGCTAATCTAGTCTTTTTATTTTTAAAGACTTTATTTATTTATTTGAGGGAGAGAGAACTCAAGTTGGTAGAAGGGGTAGAGGGAGAGAGAGAAGTAAGCTCCCCTCTGAGCAGGGAGCCCAGCACGGGACTTGATGCCAGGAGCCTAGTATCACAAACTGAGCTGAAGGCAGATGCTCAACAAGCTAAGCCACCTAGGCACTTCTCTAGCTTAATATTTTTTCCCTCTAGTGCATTTTTAATTTTAGTTATTGAGTTCTTTATCTCTGACTGACTTTTTATATTTTCTCTTTGTTTAAAATCTCCCTGAGATCCTCCACTCTGTTCTCAAGTCCAGTACGTATCTTTATGACCATTTCTTTAAACTCTTAGGTGTATTGTTTATCTCCATTACATTTAGCTCATTTGGTGTGATTTTTGTTCTTTTTTTTTTTTTTTTTTTTCATCTAGGACATATTCCTCTGTCTCCTCATATTGTCAAACTCTCTGTGTTTCTATGTCTTAGGAAAACCAGCTATGTCTCCTCCTCTGGAAAGTAGTAGCTTTATGGAGAAGAGGTCCTATAGTGCCCTGAGTCTGCTATGAGTTCCCTATTCAACAAAACTAGATGCTTTGATGGTGTCTCCTATCTGTGCTGCAGCCACTATTGTGGCTGAATTGTATTTGCCTTCAGTCCAGTCAGCTGCAATTTATCACTTTGTATGTTTTGGGAAAAATTTGGTCCCTGTGCTGTTAAGGGACCAGTCTGAGGCCACTTTGAGTTGTAATTGGGTGATACTAGATTCTTACCCCTGACTTTTTGCTGGGGCTGTATTTGCAGGGAACTCCAGGTCTCTCTCTTCTGGCATATCCCTCTAAGGTTTTGGTTGCTGGGTGGTGTCAGTAGTTAGATCAGATGTCTGCCCCTGTCCACTGCTATGGCAGTAGTGGGACTGATGTGTTTGGTTATCTTCCCCTCTCCCAGGGCATGTGTCATTTTGCAGTGACACTTTTCACTGCCATAATTCCTTATAGAATTAGAAATGTCAGGAATTGCTTTGAAGGAGAACACAGAGGCAGGACACATGATGTTAGCAGGGTCAGTAGAGACTATGCTGCTAGTTAGTAGAGACTATGCTACCAAGCCTGTTTGCAGGATGGGACTTAACAGGTGGTTTTTTTGGTAGGGATGCCTGCCAATTGGGGAGGGGTTGTATGAGGTGGGGTCACAAGAAAATGCAGAAGCAAGGCATGTTGTGTTAGTAAGCTACCTGGAGAATGTTCCTGTTGGTTCCCACAGGTGTCTGGTTACCTATGCTGAAGGTGGAAGGGAGAAATTATGCCTGTCAGTTTTTGTTATTGTTGTTGTTTTTCTTGTTATTGTTCTTATAAGGAAGTCTCCTAAATATCCCTTTCCTTTAATGCATGCTCTGAGATTAGTAAATAAATCTCCCACCTGTATATCCTAGGCACGTTTCAAACTGCTGCTCCTATGCTGTACCTTGGCAGGGTTTTTGTTATGCTGTTTTTTAAAATGTGGGAGCTCAGTCTTCTATAACCCTCCAGCTCTCCCAGAGCTAATCCTGCTGAGTTAAGTGAAGTTAACTGAACAGGTCGTACAAAATCAGAGTTAAGTCCCACCAGTTTTCAAAGCCAGATGTTATAGGAACTGATCTTTCCAGGTCATCCCTATCTGGGTGCTTGATGTGGGGTCTGTTCTTGTCTCTTCCTTGTGTGTGTAGTGTCCCTCCTGTTTATGGTTAGTCTCTTCAGGAGTTTGGTTCCAGACTGCATCTGTGCCACTCCTACCCTTTTTCATGTGGCCTTCTCTCTATGATTAACTATGGGGAGTTTATTCTGTCATGCTTTGGGTTGTTCTCTGGGTGAGTTGCACTGATGCAGCTGTTATCTAGATGTACTTGTGGGATGACTTGAGCTTAGGGTCCTTCTACTGCCATCTCCCCAGGCTCCCCTCTCTGTATGATAGTTTCATTGTTTTATTAGGGTCTGCAGTATCCTTGTTTTCTGCAATTACCCAATGGTTTAAATTATGATTCAAACTAACTTTTTGATTGCCTCTAATAAAGTTGGCATTGTTGAGGTAGGGATGGGTTTGGAGTAATGAAAATACACAGATAGGAAATCATGTCAAAAAATGGGCAGAAGGGGCACCTGGGTGGCTTAGTGGATTAAAGCCTATGCCTTCAGCTCAGGTCATGATCCCAGGGTCTTGGGATTGAGCCCCGCATCAGGCTCTCTGCTTAGCAGGGAGCCTGCTTCCTCCTATTTCTCTCTCTGCCTGCCTCTCCGCCTACTTGTGATCTCTGTCTTCCAAATAAATAAAATCTTTTTAAAAAGTGGGCAGAAGACATGAACAGACACTTGACTAATGAAGACATACAAATAGCTAGCAGACACGTGAAAAAAATGGTCATTATCCTTAGCTGTCAGGGAGATTCAAATCAAAACCACATTATGGTACCACCTTACAGCAGTTAGAATGGCCAAAGTTAAAAAGACAATAAACAACAAGTGTTGAAGAGGATGTGGAGAAAGGGGAGCCCTCCTACTCTGTTGGTGGTAATGCAAGTTGGTGTAGGCACTTTGGAAAACAGTGTGGAGAGTCCTCAAAAAATTAATAATATAGCTACCCTATGACCCTGCAACTGCACTACTGGGTATTTAACCCAAAGATACAGATGAAGTGGAAAGAATGGCCATCTGTACCCCAATGTT
Source organism: Mustela lutreola (assembly GCF_030435805.1). Classification (NCBI taxonomy): domain Eukaryota; kingdom Metazoa; phylum Chordata; class Mammalia; order Carnivora; family Mustelidae; genus Mustela; species Mustela lutreola. The sequence goes on along the minus strand of NC_081297.1, from coordinate 35,904,454 downwards.
TACAGAAGCAATGTCCACAATCGCCAAACTGTGGAAAGAGCCAAGGTGCCCTTCAGCAGACGAATGGATAAAGAAGATGTGGTCTGTATATACAATGGAATATTATGCCTCCATCAGAAAGGATGAATACCCAATTTTTGTATCAACAGGAATGGGACTGGAGGAGATTATACTGAGTGAAATAAGTCAAACAGAGAAAGTCAATTATCATATGGTTTAGCTTACTTGTGGAGCATAAGGAATAACATGGAGGATACTAGGAAAAGAAAAGGAAAAGTGAATTGGGAGAAATTAGAAGGGGAGATGAAGCATGAAAGGGTGTGGACTCTGGGAAACAAACTGAGGGTTTTGGAGGGGTGGGGGTGAGGGTAGGTGAACCTAGTAGTGGGTATTAAGGAGGGCATGTATTGAATGGAGCACTGGATGTAGTGCATAAACAATGAATCTTGGAACACTGAAAAAGTAAAATAAATTTTTAAAAAAATTTTTAGAAATAAAATTTCTATGTAAAGGCAATTTACAAATTATAAATATTTAAATCATCAATGTACCCTTTGTGTGATTGTGAGGTAGCATCCTTTCAAACTTAAAAACCTCATTCTCTGTAAAATAAAATATGTACAATATCTAAGATAGAAATAAATGAGAGATGCCACAAATGACTACTTTTTCACACTTTCTCTGACAAGGATTTTTTTAAGGTATTTACCCCACCCTACATCCATACCCATCCATACCCATACACACAACTGGGATTTACCAGGAAGTTTTAATCCAGTCAGTCTGCTATTGGCTTAGGAGTCACTTTTTGTTACTTCCTATGCAACTAATTACAACATAAGTGGATCATATTTTGAAAAAATGCCAACCCAGAAATCAGTTTGGTTCAGATAATGTCCATTACTGTAGACACTATTCTTAGGTTGATATTGAGAAATATGGTGATTAAAAAGACTCTTAATTTGAGAAGAAGTGGAACTTCTCTGTTTAAAAGTCAATAAAGCACAAAGGCTTATATTATAGCCCATTTCTCTTTTTTAACATTTTATTTATTTACTTGAGAGAGATAGAGAGATAGAGAGAGAGAGATCGTGAGAAGGAAGATGGGATTAGGGGTAGAGAGAAACAGACTCCCCAGTGGGCAGGGAACCCAATGCAAGGCTGAGCTCCAGGATGCTGGGATCATCACCTGAGCTAAAGGTAGATGCTTAACTGACTGAGCCACCCAGGCACCCATATTGTAGCCCATTTCTAAGCTATATTTCTGTTTTTTCATTGGAATCTCATTTGTTTACCATATTATAGTTATTTTTTAAAGGGCATATTTCTGTTGATTTGATCACTGACCCTATAGTCCATCAAAGGATGGTGGAGTAAGCATTAATAGATGACCATTTCCTTTCAAGATAGCTCATTTCAGAAGCTGAATAAAAGTTCATAATTAAAAGGCACCAAGTAATAAAGTGAAAGCAATGGGAGAAAGTATCATTTTGTTTTATTTTGTTTTGTTTTTTGATTTGGCTTAGACAATGATGCTTAGGTGTCTTGTTACTAAGAAGAACAATACAATAAAGGAAAATAACTATTTTTTAAGGATATGTGATTTGATTAATTCTGATCTTATAGTATAGGGAAGAGAAAGTTTAAGTAAGTACTGGAAAATTTATGTTCAAACTGAACATAAAATTTATGAATACCCAACTTTTGTAGCAACATGGATGGGACTGGAAGAGATTATGCTGAGTGAAATAAGTCAAGCAGAGAGAGTCAATGATCATATGGTTTCACTTATTTGTGGAGCATAACAAATAGCATGGAGGACATGGGGAGTTAGAGAGGAGAAGGGAGTTGGGGGAATTTGGAAGGGGAGGTGAATCATGAGAGACTATGGACTCTGAAAAACAATCTGAGGTGTTTGAAGTAGCGGGGGTGTGGGAGGTTGGGGTACCAGGTGGAGGGTATTATAGAGGGTACGGATTGCATGGAGCACTGGGTGTGGTGAAAAAATAATGAATACTGTTATGCTGAAAATAAATAAATTTAATTAAAAAAATTATTAGCACTGTGACATGGGTAAAAGGATGATTTTTTATGAACCTAAGTGTTCTTCTCTGTTTTAAGGGCTTTATTTGTTTACCCAGAAATTTAAATGAAATAATGATGTTTGAGGTAAAAGAATAAAGTGCATTTATTTTTAAAAATAAAATAACTGACTGGTAGCATGTAGCATCAGATGTAGAAAACTAAATACATTTTTTACTTGCATAACCAGAAGATTTGATGAGTCTAAAAATTTCAACACATTCAATTATGGGTGATGTAACTTGGGTTGTCATTCTGTACCTCTTAAATGCCATATTTTACCACTTGGCCTCCATAAATAGAAACTCATTCTCAGGATTTGTGTTTTTGTATAGGTTGTTAGTACTTTGTTCCTCTATTTCTGAGAAGTTAAAAATGACTATGGGCTCAGGAAATATCCAGGGATTTACTGTACTCTTCTAGGGTTCTCCAAATAGGTGAGGTAACATAGCATTATAGGAGGCTTAGGAGGGTGAAGTGGGAACCATCAAATATTGCCAGTGAAGTTTCAAATTAATGTGCCAAAAGATCACAGGAAAAGTTTTATTTCCTATGTCTTTTGGTAAATATACTTACTCTTCTTTTGCTTTAATAATCTCCTGGTTGAGCTAAAATAGAATAAACAAACAAACAAACAAAAAATACTTCCATATACTCTAAAACAATAACAACTGTAAGGCAGAGGTCAATGAATGAACTGCAAAGCAGAAGAGAGCTAAATCTGCATCAGACATTTTTAAAAAAATTAACATATAATGTATTATTTGTTTCAGGGGTACAGATCTGTGATTCATCAATCTTACAAAATTCACAGCACTCAGCATAGCACATACCCTCCCCAGTCTCCATCACACAGCCACCCCATCTCTCTCCCAACCCATTCCCTTCAGCAACCCTCGGTTTCAGTCCTGAGATTGTCTCTTATGGTTTGTCTTCCTCTCTGGTTTCATCTTGTTTCATTTTCCCCTCCCTTATGATCCTCTGTCTTGTTTCTCAAATTCCTCATATCAGTGAGATCATATGATAATTCTCTTTCTCTGACTGACCTAATTCCCTTAGCATGATACACTCTAGTTCCATCTATGTCATTGCAAATGGCAAGATTTTGGTTTTGATGGCTGCATCCATGAAGAAAATGGATCCTTTTTCTTCATCCATTCATCTGTTGATGGTCATCTAGGCTCTTTCCATAGTTTGGCTATTGTGGACACTGCTGCTATGAACATTCAGGTGCACTTGCCCCTTTGGAACACTACGTTTGTATCTTTAGGGTAAATACCCAGTATTGCAGTTGCTGGGTCATAAAGGACGTCTATTTTCAACTTTGGAGGAACCACCATATGTTTTCCAGAGTGTCTGCACTAGCTTCTATTCCCACCAAAAATGTAAGAGGGTTCCCTTTTCTCTGCATCTTCGCCAACACCTGTCATTTACTGATTGGTTAATTTTAGCCATTCTGACTGGTGTGAGGTAGTGTCTCACTGTTGTTTTGATTTGTGTTTCCCTGATGCCGGGTGATGTTGAGCACTTTTTCATGTATCTGTTGGCTATTTGGATGTCTTCTTCGCAGAAATGTCTTCTGCCCATTTCTTGATTGGATTATTTGTTCTTTGGGTGTTGAGTTTGATAAGTTCTTTGTAGATTTTGGATACTAGCCCCTCTTGTGATATGCCCTTTGCAAATATCTTCTCCCATTTTATCAGTTGTATTTGGTTTTGTTGACTGTCACCTTTGCTGTGCAAAAGCTTTTTATCTTGATGAAGTCCAATAGCTCATTTTTGCCTTTTCTTCCCTTGCCTTTGGCAAAGTTTCTAGGAAGAAGTTGCTGTGGCTGACATCGAAGATATTGCTGCCTGTGTTCTCAAGTATTTTGATGGATTCCTGCCTCACATTAAGGTCCTTTATCCATTTTGAGTGTATTTTTGTGTGTGGTTTATGGAAATGGTCCAGTTTCATTCTTCTGCATGTGGCTGTTCAATTTTACCAAAACCATTTGTTGAAGAGACTTTTTCCACTGGATGTTCTTATCTGCTTTGTCAAAAATTAGTTGACCAGAGTTGAGGGTCCATTTCTCGGCTCCTTATTCTGTTCCATTGATATATGTGTCTGTTTTTGTGCCAGTACCATACTGGCTTGATGATCAGAGCTTCATAACAGAGATTTAGTTCTGGAATTGTGATGCTTACAACTTTGGCTTTCTTTTTCAACATTCCTCTGGCTATTCAGGGTATTTTCTGGTTCCACATAAATTTTAGGATTATTTGTTTCATTTCAGTGAAAAAAATTCATGGTATTTTGATAGAGATTGCATTAAATGTCTAGATTGCTCTAGGGAACACAGACATTTTCACAATATTTGTTCTTCCAATCTAAGAGCATGAGATGTTTTTCCATTTCTTTATGTCTTCCTCAACTTCTTTCATGAGTACTCTATAGTTTTCTGAGTACAGATTCTTTGCCTCTTTGGTTAGGTTTATTCCTAGTTACCTTATGATGTAGGGTGCAATTGAAAATGAGATTGACTCCTTAATTTCTCTTTCTTCTGTCTTGTTTTGTTTATAGAAATGCAACTGATTTATGTGCTTTGATTTTATATCCTGACACTTTAGTGAAGTTCTCTATGAGTTCTAGCAGTTTCGGAGTGGAGTTTCTTGGGTTTTCCACATAAAGTATCATATCATCTGCAAAGAGTAGGAGTTTTACTTCTTTTTTGCCTATTAAGATGCCTTTTATTTCTTTTTGTTGTCTGACTGCTGAGGCTAGGACTTCTAGTACTCTGCTGAATCAGTGGTGATAGTGGACAGCTCTGTCATGTCCCTGACCTCAAGGGAAAAGCTCTCAGTTTTTCCCCATTGAGAATGATATTTACTGTGGGTTTTTAACTGGTGACTTTTATGATATTGAGGTATATAACCTCTATCCCTACACTTTGAAGAGTTTTTTTTAAAGGTTTTATTTATTTACCCGACAGAGATTACAAGTAGGCAGAGAGGCAGGCAGAGAGAGAGGAGGAAGCAGGCTCCCTGCTGAGTAGAGAGCCCAATGCGGGGCTCGATCCCAGAATTCTGAGATCATGACCCGAGCCAAAGGCAGAGGCTTTAACCCACTGAACCACCCAGGCACCCCCACTTTGAAGAGTTTTGATCAAGAAAGGATGCTGTCCTTTGTCAAATGCTTTTTGAGCATCTATTGAGAGGATCATATTGTTGTTGTTTTTTCTTTTATTAATATATTATATCATTGACTGATTTGCAGATGTTGAACCAATCTTGCAGCCCAGGAATAAATCCCACTTAGTCTTGGTGAATAATCATTTTAGTGTACTGTTGGATCCTATTAGCTAGTATTTCAATGAGAACTTTTACACCCATATTCATCAGGGATATTGGTCTGTAATTCTCCTTTTTGATCAGGTCTTTGTCTGGTTTGGGGATCAAGGTAATGCTGTCCTCATAAAATGAATTTGGAAGTTTTCCTTCCATTTCATTTTTTAATAGTTTCAGGAGAGTAGTAATTCTTCTTTAAATATTTGCTAGAATTTTCCCTAAGGAGCTCTCAGGCCCTAAGTGCTCTTGTTTGTTGGGAAATTTTTAATTACTACTTCAATCTGTTTACTGGTTATGGGTCTGTTCAAGTTTTCTATTTCTTCCTGGTTTAGTTTTGGTAGTTTACAGGTCTCTAGGAATGCATCAATATCTTCCAGATTGTCAAATTTGGAGGCATATAGTTGCTCATAATATGTTCTTATAATTGTATTTCTTTGGTGTTGGTTGTAATCTCTCCTCTTCCATTCATGATTTTATTTATTTGGGTCCTTTTTCTTTTCTTTTGGATAAGTCCATCTAGGGTTTGTTAATCTTACTAATTCTTTCAAAGAACGAGCTCCTAGTCTCTTTGATCTGTTCTACTGTTCTTTTGGTTTCTATTTCATTGATTTCTTCTCTGATCTTTATAATTTCTCTTCTCCTGTGCCTTTAGGCTTTATTTCCTATTCTTTCTCCAGCTCTTGTAGGTGTAGGGTTAAGCTGTATATTTAAGACCTTTCTTGTTTCTTGTGAAAGGCTTGTATTGCTATATACTTTCCTCTCAGGACTATCTTTGCTGCATCACAAAGATTTTGAACAGCTGTGGTTTCATTTTCAGTTGTTTCCATGAATTTTTAAAAATTCTTCTTTGATTTCATCATTGACACATTCATCCTTTAAGTAAGATGCTCTCTAGTCTCCATGTATTTGAGTTCTTTCCAATTGTCCACTTGTGGTTGGGTTCTAGTTTCAAAGCACTGTGGCTTGAAAAAATGCAGGGAACGATCCCAATCTTTTGGTAGTGGGATGAGACCTTATTTGTGTGGTGACCTGATATTCTGGAAACTATTCCATGTGCACTTGAGAAGAGGTTGTATTCTGTTGTTCTAGGATGAATATTCTGAATGTATCTGTGATGTCTATTTGGTCCAGTATGTCATTTAAAATCTAATTTACTTTTTGATCTTTTGCTGAGATGATCTATTTCAGTAAGGGGGGTTTTATTTAATTTATTTATTTATTTTTAATTTCTTTTCAGAGTAACAGTATTCATTGTTTTTGCACCACATCCAGAACTCCATGCAAACCATGCCCTCTCTAATACCCACCACCAGGTTCCCCCAACCTTCCATCCCCCGCCCCTTCAAAACCTTTAGATTCTTTTTCAGAGTCAATGGTCTCTCACGGTTTATCTCCCTTTCCAATTTCCCTCAACTCCCTTCTCCTCTCCATCTCCCCTTGTTCTTCATGTTATTTTCTATGCTCCAGAATTAAGTGAAATATATGATCAATGACTCGCTCTACTTGACTTATTTCACTCAGCCTAATCTCTTCCAGTCCCGTCCATGTTGCTACAAAAGTTGGGTATTCATCCTTTCTGATGAAGGCATAATACTCCATCGTGTATATGAACCACATTTTCCTTATCCATTTGTCTGCTGAAGGGCATCTGGGTTCTTTCCACAGTATGGTGACCGTGGCCATTGCTGTTGTAAACATTGGGGTACAGATGGCCCTTCTTTTCATGACATCTGTATCTTTGGGGTAAATACCCAGGAGTGCAATTGCAGGGTCATAGGGAAGTTCTATTTTTAATTTCCTGAGGAATCTCCACACTATTCTCCAGTGTAAGAGGGTTCCCCTTTCTCTACATTCTGTCCAACACATACTGTTTCCTGTCTTGCTAATTTTGGCCATTCTAAGTGGTGTAAGGTTGTATCTCAATGTGGTGTTGATTTGAATCTCCCTGATGGCTAATAATGATGAACATTTTTTCATGTGTCTGATAGACATTTGTATGTCTTGGTTGGAGAAATATCTGCTCATGTCTTCTGCCCATTTTTTGATAGGATTGTCTGTTTGGTGTGTGTTGGGTTTGAGGGGGTCATTATAGATCCTGGATATCAACCTATTGTCTGTACTGTCATTTGCAAATATCTTCTCACATTCTGTGGGTTGCCTCTTTGTTTTGTTGACTGTTTCCTTTCCTGTGAAGAAGCTTTTGATCTAGATTAGGTCCCAAAAGTTCATCTTCGTTTTTGTTCCTTTTGCCTTTGGAGACATATCTTGAAAGAAGCTGCTGTGGCTGATATCGAAGAGGTTGCTGCCTATGTTCTCCTCTAGGATTCTGATGGATTCCTGTCTCACATTGAGGTCTTTTATCCATTTTGAGTTTATCTTTGTGTATGGTGTAAGAGAATGGTCGAGTTTCATTCTTCTACATATAGCTGCCCAGTTTTCCTGGCAACATTTATTGAAGAGACTGTCCTTTTTCACTATATATTTTCTCCTTCTTTTGTCGGAGATTATTTGCCCATAGAGTTGAGGGTCCATATCTGGGCTCTCTACTCTGTTCCACTGGTCTATGTGTCTGTTTTTATGCCAGTACCATGCTGTCTTGGTGATCACAGATTTGTAATAAATCTTGAAATCAGGTAACGTGATGCCCCCAATTTTATTTTTGTTTTTCAACATTTCCTTAGCGATTCGGGGTCTCTTCTGATTCCATACAAATTTTTGGATTGTTTGCTCCAGATCTTTGAAGAATATTTGTGGAATTTTTATCGGAATGGCATTAAAAGTATAGATTGCTCTAGGCAGTATAGACATTTTAACAATATTTATTCTTCCGTTCCAAGAGCATGGAACAAGACATCTATTTGTGTCTTCTTCAATTTCTTTCAGAGGGTTCTGTATTCCTCGAGTACAGATCCTTTACCTCTTTGGTTAGGTTTATTCCCAAGTATCGTATGGTTCTTGGTGCTATAGTAAATGGAATTGATTCTTTAATTTCCCTTTCTGCATTTTCATTATTAGTTTATAGAAAGCCACTGATTTCTGTACATTGACTTTGTATCCTGCCACATTGCTGAATTGTTGTATGAGTTCTAGTAGTTTGGGGGTGGAATCTTTTGGGTTTTCCACATAAAGAATCATGTCATCTGTGAGGAGAGAGAATTTGACTTCTTCCTTGTCAATCTGGATACCTTTTATTTCTCTTTGTTGTCTTATATCTATTGCTAGAACTTCTAATACTATTTTGAACAAGAGTGGTGAGAATGGGCATCCTTGTCATGTTCCTGATCTCAACGGGAAGGCTGCAAGCTTTTTCCCATTGAAGATGATATTTGCTGTGGGTCTTCCATAGATGGATTTGATGAAGTTCAGGAATGTTCCCTCTATCCCTATACTTTGAAGTGTTTTAATCAGGAATGGATGCTGGGTTTTTTCAAATGCTTTTTCTGCATCAATTGAAGGACCATGTAGTTCTTCTCTCTTCTCTTATTAATTTGTTCTATCACATTGATTGATTTGCGAATGTTGAACTATCCTTGCAGCCCAGAATGAGTCCCACCTGGTCATGGTGGATAATCTTTTTAATGTACTCTTGGATCCTGTTTGTTAGGATCTTGTTGAGAATCTTAGCATCCGTATTCATATTTGATATTGGCCTGAAATTCACCTTTTTGATAGGGTCTTTATCTAGTTTGGGGATCAGGGTAATGCTGGCTTCATAGAAATAGTCTGAAAGTTTTCTTTCTGCTTCAACTTTTTGAAACAGCTTTAGGATAATAGGTATTATTTCTTCTTTGAACGTTTGGTAGAATTCCCCAGGGAATCCGTCAGGTACGGGGCTCTTGTTTATTGGGAGGTTTGTGATCACTGCTTGAATCTCATTACTACATATCGGTCTATTCAGATTGTCAATTTCTTCTGGTTCAATTTTGGGAGTTCACCCTGGAACGTTTCTGAGAAATCCAGATTCCCCACCCAAATGAGGGAAAAAAGAAAAGAAAAAGAAAAAGAGAGGAGGAGGAGTCAAGATGGCGGAGAAGTAGCAGGCCGAGACTACTTCAGCTAGCCAGAGATCAGCTAGATAGCTTATCTAAAGATTGCAAACACCTGAAAATCCATCGGCAGATCGAAGAGAAGAAGAACAGCACTTCTGGAAACAGAAAACAACCACTTTCTGAAAGGTAGGACCGGCGGAGAAGTGAATCCAAAGCGACAGGAAGATAGACCCCGGGGGGAGGGGCCGGCTCCCGGCAAGCGGCGGAGCAACCGCGCACAAAATCAGGACTTTTAAAAGTCTGTTCCGCTGAGGGACATCGCTCCAGAGGCTACCCGGGGCAAAGCCCACACGGGGTCAGCGTGGCCTCAGGTCCCGCAGGGTCACAGAAGGATCGGGGGTGTCTGAGTGTCGCAGAGCTTGCGGGTATTGGAACGGGAAAGCCGGCTACAGAGACAGAGCCGACAGTAAGCTCGCAGCTCGGGGTGACCTTGAACCGGTCGCAGGCTCGGTGAGCTCGGAGCACGGCCGGAGGTCAGGCAGACGGGAGTAACTGGGCGCAGTTCTCTGAGCGCACACTGAGGAGTGCGGCCCTGGGCTCTCGGCTCCTCCGGGCCGGAGACCAGGAGGCCGCCATTTGTATTCCCGTCCTCCGGAACTCTACAGAAAGCGCTCAGGGAACAAAAGCTCCTGAAAGCAAACCCAAGCGGATTACTCACCCCGGCCCCGGGTAAGGGCGGTGCAATTCCGCCTGGGGCAAAGACACTTGAGAATCACTACAACAGGCCCCTCCCCCAGAAGATCAACAAGAAATCCAGCCGAGACCAAGTTCACCTACCAAAGAGTGCGGTTTCAATACCAAGGAGAGCAGCAGAATTCTAGCGGAGGAGAAAGCAAAGCACGGAACTCATGGCTTTTGCCCTGTGATTTTTTTTTTGTCTTGCGGTTAATTTAATTTTTTTCTTTTTCATTTTTTGTTTTTTTTTTTCTTGCCTTCGGGTAAAATTTTTTTTTTTAACTGTTACCTTTTTCTTTTTTAATGATTTTTTACTAGTTTATCTAATACATATATTTTTTCTTTTTTATATTTTTCTTAGGTGTTTTCTTTTTTTTTTTTAATTCTTTTCTTTTTTTTTCTTTCTTTTTTCTTTTTTTTTTTTTCTTTTTTTCTTTCTTCCTTTTTGAACCTCTTTTTATCCCCTTTCTCCCCCCTCACGATTTGGGATCTCTTCTAATTTGGTTAAAGCATATTTTCCTGGGGTTGTTGCCACCCTTTTAGTATTTTACTTGCCCCCTCATATACTCTTCTCTGGACAAAATGACAAGACGGAAAAATTCAACACAAAAAAAAAGAACAAGAGGCAGTACCGAAGGCTAGGGACCTAATCAATACAGACATTGGTAATATGTCAGATCTAGAGTTCAGAATGACAATTCTCAAGGTTCTAGCCGGGCTCGAAAAAGGCATGGAAGATATTAGAGAAACCCTCTCGAGAGATATAAAAGCCCTTTCTGGAGAAATAAAAGAACTAAAATCTAACCAAGTTGAAATCAAAAAAGCTATTAATGAGGTGCAATCAAAAATGGAGGCTCTCACTGCTAGGATAAATGAGGCAGAAGAAAGAATTAGTGATATAGAAGACCAAATGACAGAGAATAAAGAAGCTGAGCAAAAGAGGGACAAACAGATACTGGACCATGAGGGGAGAATTAGAGAGATAAGTGACACCATAAGACGAAACAACATTAGAATAATTGGGATTCCAGAAGAAGAAGAAAGAGAGAGGGGAGCAGAAGGTGTACTAGAGAGAATTATTGGGGAGAATTTCCCCAATATGGCAAAGGGAACGAGCATCAAAATTCAGGAGGTTCAGAGAACACCCCTCAAAATCAATAAGAATAGGCCCACACCCCGTCACCTAATAGTAAAATTTACAAGTCTCAGTGACAAAGAGAAAATCCTGAAAGCAGCCCGGGAAAAGAAGTCTGTAACATACAATGGTAATAATATTAGATTGGCAGCTGACTTATCCACAGAGACCTGGCAGGCCAGAAAGAGCTGGCATGATATTTTCAGAGCACTAAATGAGAAAAACATGCAGCCCAGAATACTATATCCAGCTAGGCTATCATTGAAAATAGAAGGAGAGATTAAAAGCTTTCAGGACAAACAACAACTGAAAGAATTTGCAAACACCAAACCAGCTCTACAGGAAATCTTGAAAGGGGTCCTCTAAGCAAAGAGAGAGCCTACAAGTGGTAGATCAGCAAGGAACAGAGACCATATACAGTAACAGTCACCTTACAGGCAAAACAATGGCACTAAATTCATATCTCTCAATAGTTACCCTGAATGTCAATGGGCTAAATGCCCCTGTCAAAAGACACAGGGTATCAGAATGGATAAAAAAACAAAACCCATCCATATGTTGCCTCCAAGAAACTCATTTTAAACCCGAAGACACCTCAAGATTTAAAGTGAGGGGGTGGAAAAGAATTTACCATGCTAATGGACATCAGAAGAAAGCAGGAGTGGCAATCCTTATATCAGATCAATTAGATTTTAAGCCAAAGACTATAATAAGAGATGAGGAAGGACACTATATCATACTCAAAGGTTCTGTCCAACAAGAAGATTTAACAATTTTAAATATCTATGCCCCCAACGTGGGAGCAGCCAACTATATAAACCAATTAATAACAAAATCAAAGAAACACATCAACAATAATACAATAATAGTAGGGGACTTTAACGCTCCCCTCACTGAAATGGACAGATCATCCAAGCAAAAGATCAGCAAGGAAATAAAGGCCTTAAATGACACACTGGACCAGATGGACATTACAGATATATTCAGAACATTTCATCCCAAAGCAACAGAATACACATTCTTTTCTAGTGCACATGGAACATTCTCCAGAATAGATCACATCCTCGGTCCTAAATCAGGACTCAACCGGTATCAAAAGATTGGGATCATTCCCTGCATATTTCCAGACCGCAATGCTCTAAAGCTAGAACTCAACCACAAAAGGAAGTTTGAAAAGAACCAAAATACATGGAGACTAAACAGTATCCTTCTAACGAATGAATGGGTCAACCGGGAAATTAAAGAAGAATTGAAAAAAATCATGGAAACAAATGATAATGAAAATACAACGGTTCAAAACCTGTGGGACACAACAAAGGCAGTCCTGAGAGGAAAATATATAGCGGTACAAGCCTTTCTCAAGAAACAAGAAAGGTCTCAGGTACACAATCTAACCCTACACCTAAAGGAGCTGGAGAAAGAACAAGAAAGAAACCCTAAGCCTAGCAGGAGAAGAGAAATCATAAAGATCAGAGCAGAAATCAATGAAATAGAAACCAAAAAAACAATAGAATAAATCAACGAAAGTAGGAGCTGGTTCTTTGAAAGAATTAATAAAATTGATAAACCCCTGGCCAGACTTATCAAAAAGAAAAGAGAAAGGACCCAAATAAATAAAATCATGAATGAAAGAGGAGAGATCACAACTAACACCAAAGAAATACAAACTATTATAAGAACATACTATAAGCAACTCTATGTCAATAAATTTGACAATCTGGAAGAAATGGATGCATTCCTAGAAACATATAAACTACCACAACTGAACCAGGAAGAAATAGAAAGCCTGAACAGACCCATAACCAGTAAGGAGATTGAAACAGTCATTAAAAATCTCCAAACAAACAGAAGCCCAGGGCCAGACGGCTTCCCGGGGGAATTCTACCAAACATTTAAAGAAGAACTAATTCCTATACTCCTAAAACTGTTCCAAAAAATAGAAACGGAAGGAAAACTTCCAAACTCATTTTATGAGGCCAGCATCACCTTGATCCCCAAACCAGACAAGGATCCCACCAAAAAAAGAGAGCTATACACCAATATCCTTGATGAACACAGATGCGAAAATACTCAACAAAATACTAGCCAATAGGATACAACAGTACATTAAAAAGATTATTCACCACGACCAAGTGGGATTTATTCCAGGGCTGCAAGGTTGGTTCAACATCCGCAAATCAGTCAATGTGATACAACACATCAATAAAAGTAAGAACAAGAACCATATGATACTCTCAATAGATGCTGAAAAAGCATTTGACAAAGTAAAGCATCCCTTCCTGATCAAAACTCTTCAAAGTGTAGGGATAGAGGGCACATACCTCAATATCATCAAAGCCATCTATGAAAAACCCACCGCAAATATCATTCTCAATGGAGAAAAACTGAAAGCTTTTCCACTAAGGTCAGGAACACGGCAGGGATGTCCATTATCACCACTGCTATTCAACATAGTACTAGAGGTCCTAGCCTCAGCAATCAGACAACAAAAGGAAATTAAAGGCATCCAAATCGGCAAAGAAGAAGTCAAATTATCACTCTTCGCAGATGATATGATACTATATGTGGAAAACCCAAAAGACTCCACTCCAAAACTGCTAGAACTTATACAGGAATTCAGTAAAGTGTCAGGATATAAAATCAATGCACAGAAATCAGTTGCATTTCTCTACACTAACAGCAAGACAGAAGAAAGGGAAATTAAGGAGTCAATCCCATTTACAATTGCACCCAAAACCATAAGATACCTAGGAATAAACCTAACCAAAGAGACACAGAATCTATACTCAGAAAACTATAAAGTACTCATGAAAGAAATTGAGGAAGACACAAAGAAATAGAAAAATGTTCCATGCTCCTGGATTGGAAGAATAAATATTGTGAAAATGTCTATGCTACCTAAAGCAATCTACACATTTAATGCAATTCCTATCAAAGTACCATCCATCTTTTTCAAAGAAATGGAACAAATAATTCTAAAATTTATATGGAACCAGAAAAGACCTCAAATAGCTAAAGGGATATTGAAAAAGAAAGCCAACGTTGGTGGCATCACAATCCCGGACTTCATGCTCTATTACAAAGCTGTCATCATCAAGACAGCATGGTACTGGCACAAAAACAGACCCATAGATCAATGGAACAGAATAGAGAGCGCAGAAATAGACTCTCAACTCTATGGTCAACTAATCTTCGACAAAGCAGGAAAGAATGTCCAATGGAAAAAAGACAGCCTCTTCAATAAATGGTGCTGGGAAAATTGGACAGCCACATGCAGAAAAATGAAATTGGACCATTTCCTTACACCACACACAAAAATACTCAAAATGGATAAAGGACCTCAATGTGAGAAAGGAATCCATCAAAATCCTTGAGGAGAACACAGGCAGCAACCTCTTTGACCTCAGCCGCAGCAACATCTTCCTAGGAACAACGCCAAAGGCAAGGGAAGCAAGGGCAAAAATGAACTATTGGGATTTCATCAAGATCAAAAGCTTTTGCACAGCAAAGGAAACAGTTCACAAAATCAAAAGACAACTGACAGAATGGGAGAAGATATTTGCAAACGACATATCAGATAAAGGACTAGTGTCCAGAATCTATAAAGAACTTAGCAAACTCAACACCCAAAGAACAAATAATCCAATTAAGAAATGGGCAGAGGACATGAGCAGACATTTCTGCAAAGAAGACATCCAGATGGCCAACAGACACATGAAAAAGTGCTCCATATCACTCGGCATCAGGGAAATACAAATCAAAACCACAATGCGATATCACCTCACACCAGTCAGAATGGCTAAAATCAACAAGTCAGTAAATGACAGATGCTGGCGAGGATGCGGAGAAAGGGGAACCCTCTTACACTGTTGGTGGGAATGCAAGCTGGTGCAACCTCTCTGGAAAACAGCATGGAGATTCCTCAAAATGTTGAAAATAGAACTGCCCTATGACCCAGCAATTGCACTATTGGGCATTTACCCTAAAGATACAAACGTAGTGATCCAAAGGGGCACGTGTACTCGAATGTTTATAGCAGCAATGTCCACAATAGCCAAACTATGGAAAGAACCTAGATGTCCATCAACAGATGAATGGATCAAGAAGATGTGGTATATATACACAATGGAATACTATGCAGCCATCGAAAGAAATGAAATCTTGCCATTTGGGACAATATGGATGGAACTAGAGCGTATCATGCTTAGCGAAATAAGTCAGGCGGAGAAAGACAACTCTCATATGATCTCCCTGATATGAGGAAGTGGTGATGCAACATGGGGGCTTAAGTGAGTACGAGAAGAATAAATGAAAGAAGATGGGATTGGGAGGGAGACAAACCATAAGTGACTCTTAATCTCACAAAACAAACTGAGGGTTGCCGGGGGGAGGGGGTTTGGGAGAAGGGGGTGGTATTATGGACATTGGGGAGGGTATGTGTTTTGGTGAGTGCTGTGAAGTGTGTAAACCTGGTGATTCACAGACCTGTACCCCTGGGGATAAAAATATATGTTTATAAAAAATAAAAAATTATATTAAAATTTAAAAAAAAGAGTGAAATCACATAAAAAAAAAAGAAAAAGAGAGAGAGAGACAGGAAAGAAAGGGAAGATAAACGAGAAGTTTCAGCCCAAATGGGCCCCAAATTAAGATTGATGAAGTATACAAACAAAACCGACAAACAAAAAGACTGATCAAAGTATATGACTAGAGAAAAAAGTATATATATGCAAATAAAGGAAGATCCTCGTCAAAAAGAACCCCAAGTATAAGATTTATATACTAGCAGCACAAACACAAAAACACAGAAACACTGGCGGAAGAAAAAGATGGGAGAGTGGTTATAATGTCTCAGTGTGGGCCAGGAAGGTTGTTTTGATTCTTCCTGGATGGATCTTGATATCTTTGTTAAAGGACTCATCTTTCCTAAGATAAAGGGGGGTTAAAAATTGGTTTACCTATACGGGTGGCATTGATTGGGGAAAGGGAATCACCTTGAAGTTTAACTCTATATGAATATTAGAAAATAAAAATAAAAAAGGAATAAAATAAACTAAAATTTAAAAAGAAAATTAAAAAAAAATAGAAACGCAAAAGGAATTACACAGGTGTAGGTATCAAAAAGTTCAGGTTAGAAGGGCATTATGGAATTTGATATACTGGACATCTCACTGTGATGGTAAATGGGTTAAAAAATTATCTATATATATATTTAAAGAAATGAACAAGAACAATGGGAACGAGTTAAAATAAAAGTTGTCCCAGGAAGTAGTAGTGGTTCTTCTCTTGTAGTCTATTTCTTTTTTTTTTTTTTTTCTTTCCTGGTTGGTTTTCTGGGGGAGGGGCCTGGCACATGGGTTTTCAGTAATGATGTTCCCTGAGTTAAGTCCCCCAGCCCGCCTCAAGGGGGTGGGCTCTGAGGAAACCGGTTTTTTCAGGCTTTTGTTCTCTGGAGGTTTTTATGTTTGTTCATTTTTTTTTCTCTTGCCTTGACCACTTTAAATGTTTTTTGTAGGTTTAGAGGAAAGCAAACTGCACCCTGACCTCCCTCTCAGAGAGAAGCCTCTGTCTTGACCCCTTGTGGGTGCTGCAAAGCCCATATAAATTTCCCCCTTGGCCACTAGTGGAGCAGGTTCCAAGTCGCGGTCCCTGGGGACACAGGATCTTCTGCTTGTACCCAAAACCACAGCAGCAACAGCTGTCTGGGCAGCTCCAGACCCCCAGAGAGGTTCCAAGCAGCGATTACAACTGAGATTTTCCCGCTGGCCTGGGCTGGGAGTGCCTGGTCTCTCTGGGTCTAAGAGTGCCGGGCTTGGGCGCACCTCTCTCAGGGGAGGGTCTGGGGTGTGTGTGCGTCTTGGGCTCTGATACAACAGCACGGGTCTAAGAGCGCCGGGCTGGGCCTTCACACACTTTTATTAGGGGAGGGTGAGAGTCACGTTCATCTCAGTCTCTGTTAGCACGACTCAGCGTTCTGCTGTCTGGTGAGGCTCCCAGCCCCGCACAGGAGCCAGACCCCACGCATTCTTGGGCACGCTGGCAGCTCAGGGACCAAGACCTGGTTTCTCCGCCACACTGTCTCTGGCTCCGCACCAGGGGAAGTTGTCCTGGGTCCAGGGACTTAAGCCCCTGCCCCTAGCTGCCCCGCTTCCCACAATTTCCACCCTGTGATCCTTTGCTCTTTTAGAGTGCTTTCAACCAGTCTCCAAGTTAATGCTGGTCCCCAGATGCAGGGCACTCTCATATTAGGGGTATTACGTTTCAATCGGTCACCTCTGGTGGCTCCCCCCCACTTTTGTTTATCTTCCGATATCAGTCTGACATTCCCATTCCACTTTACCTGCCCACTGGCGTCTTCTGCCCCTGTAGAGATCCAGACATGTATAATTCTGATCTCAGGCTGGTTTCATGGGTGATCGGAGTTCTTTGGTAGGTAATCAGCTCACTTTAGGGTACAGGTTGAAATGGCGCCTCCTCCTACTTCCCTGCGATCTTGTCTCCCTCATGATCATAGGAATTAACTGAGAATATCACCATTTCCAGTGTCATCTGGTTTGGAACACCTTTCTCTCCTGCAGAGTTCTACATATAAAAGCTAAATTTGAAGCTGGCTAAATATAAGAATAAGTAAATTAAGAAGTATTTGCATGACTATAGTCTATAGAGGAGATTGTATCTGTGTTCTAAGATAATTTAAATATCAATATAATCAGAAAAATAAAAGACATTGTAGGATTAAAATCATGTTTATAGGAAGTACCCAAATAACTATACATTTGAGGTTTCCTAGCTCAACCTATACATTTTTTCTGACCTCCAATGAGACACTATTAAAGTGACAATAAATGAATTAAAGGTTATAAAACCATTAATGACAAAAGAAAAAGAAAGAAGGAATCCTTGGAAACGATGAAAAAGTCGATAAAAGGACAGAAATGATTAAACTAGAGATAGAATGCAAATTTTATAACAAGAGGTGGAAACTAAACAAGTCTACATGTTAAATGAGACTCAGAAGAACAAAAAATGGGAGTGAAAATAACATGAAAAATTAAAGGTTAAATTAGTTTCTTTAAAATATAAGTGGAGGGGCGCCTGGGTGGCTCAGTGGGTTAAAGTCTCTGCCTTTGGCTCATGATCATGAGGTCATGATCTCAGGGTCCTAGGATTGAGCCCTGCATCGCATCGGGCTCTATGCTTGGCAGAGAGCCTGCTTCCTCCTCTCTCTCTACCTGCCTCTCTGCCTACTTGTGATCTCTGTCTGACAAATAAATAAAAAATAATCATAAATAAATACAATAAAATACAAGTGAAATCATAGATTCCCTATCATTTCATGCCTCATTCCATCTCCTTGTGCAGAGCAGGGGGTACAGGTTGAACAGCATTTTGGAGAGTTGTTCTCTATAAAATGCCAAATAGTTTGGGAAAACTAGGGCACTTAAAATAGATATTAGCATCCTAGAATAAAGGAATAATGATTCTGGGATTTCAGAGAACCTTTCTGATAAAGGGCAGCTTCTTGCTCACTCATGCTAAAGCACTTTTTGAACATCTCCAAGCTTGTTGACTATCCTAGCCTCTCAATATAAATTATAAAAGAAAAAAATAAAGACAACTAGATATTTGAAGAAAGCCTCCAGCATAAATAAAGACCTAGATAAAACTAACTCAAAAGAAGCAAGTATCCATGTGAAAAAAAAAGACATTTAGAAAAATCAATAAAACCGCAACTCCCCTTAATAAGTTTCAATAAGTATTTTGTGATAGAGGAAAAACTCAACATCAGAAACAACCAAAAGAAAATTATATGAAATAAGCTAGTCTTAGAAAAAAAGAGGAGTGGGGGTACAATTGATTAAATTGTGAAAATCAATAGATCTATGAGAATATAAAATTGGACTTTTCCAAGAACTTAAACTAAAGGACATAATTTATTAACCTAGAAAATTCAGTATCTGACTAGGTAACTTTCAAAAAAAATAAAAAAAAGAATGTAGGGGAAAAGAAAGGGAAACTATCAAAGAATAATGGAAGAAATTTTCCCCAAGCTGAAATAGGACAGATTATTTTAAATATGTTGCATATTTAAAGAGCCCTCTAAGTACCATTTTATTTTATTTTTAATTTTTTCTATTTATTTATTTTCAGAAAAACAAAATTCATTATTTTTTCACCACACCCAGTGCTCCATGCAATTTGTGCCCTCTATAATACCCACCACCTGGTACCCCAACCTCCCACACCCCCGCCACTTCAAACCTCTCAGATTGTTTTTCAGAGTCCATAGTCTCTCGTGGTTCACCTCCCCTTCCAATTTACCCCAACTCCCTTCTCCTCTCTAACACCCCTTGTCCTCCATGCTATTTGTTATGCTCCACAAATAAGTGAAACCATATGATCATTGACTCTCTCTGCTTGACTTATTTCACTCAGCATAATCTCTTCCAGTCCCGTCCATGTTGCTACAAAAGTTGGGTATTCATCCTTTCTGATGGAGGCATAATACTCCATAGTGTATATGGACCACATCTTCCTTATCCATTCGTCCATTGAAGGGCATCTTGGTTCTTTCCAAAGTTTGGCGACCGTAGCCATTGCTGCTATAAACATTGGGGTACAGATGGCCCTTCTTTTCATGACATCTGTATCTTTCGGTTAAATACCCAGGAGTGCAATGGCAGGGTCATAGGGAAGCTCTATTTTTAATTTCTTGAGGAATCTCCACACTGTTCTCCAAAGAGGCTGCACCAACTTGCATTCCCACCAACAGTGTAAGAGGGTTCCCCTTTCTCCACATTCTCTCCAACACATGTTGTTTCCTGTTTTGTTAATTTTGGCCATTCTAACTGGTGTAAGGTGATATCTCAATGTGGTTTTAATTTGAATCTCCCTGACGGCTAATAATGATGAACATTTTTTTCATGTGTCTAATAGCCATTTGTATGTCTTGATTAGAGAAGTGTCTGTTCATATCTTCTGCCCATTTTTTGATATGATTATCTGTTTTGTGTGTGTTGAGTTTGAGGAGTTCATTATAGATCCTGGATATCAACCTTTTGTCTGTACTGTCATTTGCAAATATCTTCTCCCATTCTGTGTGTTGCCTCTTTGTTTTTTTCACAGTTTCCTTTCCTGTGCAGAAGCTTTTGATTTTGATGAAGTCCCAAAAGTTCATTTTCGCTTTTGTTTGCTTTGCCTTTGGAGACATATCTTGAAAGAAGTTGCTGTGGCTGATCGAAGAGATTACTGCCTATGTTCTCCTCTAGGATTCTGATGGATTCTTGTTTCACACTGAGATCTTTACGATTTATCTTCTCCTGCTGGGCTTAGGGTTTCTTTCTTGTTCTATCTCCAGCTCCTTTAGGTGTAGGGTTAGGTTGTGTACCTGAGACTTTTCTTGTTTCTTGAGAAAGGCTTGTACCTCTATATATTTTCCTCTCAGGACTGCCTTTGTTCTGTCCCACATATTTTGAACCGTTGTGTTTTCATTATCATTTGTTTCCATGAATTTTTTCAATTCTTCTTTAATTTCCCGTTTGACCCATTCATTCTTTGAAGGATGCTGTTTAGTCTCCATGTATTTGGGTTCTTTTCAAACTTCCTCTTGTGGTTGAGTTCTAGCTTCAGAGAATTGTGGTCTGAAAATATGCAGGAAATGATCCCAATTTTTGATACCGGTTGAGTCCTGATTTAGGACCGAGGATGTGATCTATTCTGGAGAATGTTCCATGTGCACTAGAGAAGAATGTGTATTCTGTTGCTTTGGGATGATATGTTCTGTATATATCTGAGCTGTCCATATGGTCCAGTGTGTCATTTAAGACCTTTATTTCCTTGTTGATCTTTTGCTTGGATGATCTGTCCATTTCAGTGAGGGTGTGTTAAAGTCCCCTACTATTATTGTATTAATGTTGATGTGTTTCTTTGATTTTTTTATTTATTGGTTTATATAGTTGGCTGCCAAGTATCTCTGTCACTGGCACACAACCCTGCCTGGAGTTTCCAAACCCCACAGATCCCTGAGCTCTTCCAGGGGTGTCTCCCCACATCTTGTGGGGTCTCCTCACAGAGCAGTGGCCTTTGCCATGGACCACAATATAAGGTGACCCGGAGTTGAGAGCTCACTCCTCGGCTCCATCTCTGTAGCCGGCTTCCCTGCTCTAATACCTGTGAGCTCTGTGACACTCAGACACCCCCAATCATTATGTGACCCCGCGGGACCTGAGACCACGCTGCCCCTGTGTGGGCTTCACCCCAGCTTAGCTTCTGGACGATGTCCCTCAGTGGAGCAGACTTTTAAAAGTTCTGATTTTGTGCTCCATTGCCCCGCTGCTTGCCAGGAGCTGGCCCCTCCCCCCAAGGTCTATGTTCCTGTTGCTTTGGATTCACTTCTCTGCCTGTCCTACCTTTCAGAAAGTGCTCAATTTTCTGTTTCTAGAATTGCTGCTGTTCTTATCTTTGATCTTCTGTTGGATTTGTAGGTGTTTGGAATTGTTTGATAAGCTTTCTAGATGATCTCCTGCTACCTGAGGTCATCTCAGCCTGCTACTTCTCCGCCATCTTGACCCTATCTCCAATATGTGCCCTCCTTAAAAGTCACTTCCAAGCTCACCTAATCTCCCAACTCCCCCCCACAACCCTCGGTTTGTTTATCAGAGTCCACAGTCTCTTATGATTCGTCTCCCCCTCCAGTTTCCCCCAATTCACTTTTGCTTTCCTTCTCCAAATGTCCTCCGTGTTATTCCTTATGCTTCACAAGTAAGTGAAACATATGATAATTGACTTTCTCTACTTCACTTATTTCATTCAGCATAAACTCCTCCTGTCCCATCCCTGTTGATACAAAAGTTAGATATTCATCCTTTCTGATAGAGAAGTAATATTCCATTGTATGTATGGACCATATCTTCTTTATCTATTGGTCTGTTGAAGGGCATTTTGGCTCTTTCCACTGGTTAGCAATTGTGGCCATTGCTGCTATGAACATAGGATACATATGGCCCCCCTTTTCACTACATCTGTACCTTTGGGGTAATTACCCAGCAGTGCAATTGCAAGGTCATACAGTAGCTCTATTTTTAATTTTTGGAGGAATCTCCACCATGTTTTCCAAAGTGGCTGCACCAACTTGCATTGCCACTAACAGAGTAAGAGGGTTCCCCTTTCTCCACCTCCTCTCCAACACATGTTGTTTCCTGTCCTGTAAATTTTGGCCATTCTAACTGGTGTGAGGTGGTATCTCAATGTGGTTTTGACCTGAATTGCCCTGATGGCTAATGATGATGAACACTTTGTCAGGTGTCTGTTAGCCATTTTTATGTTTTCTTTGGAGAAGTGTTGGTTCATGTCTTCTGCTTGTTTTTTGACATGATTATCTGTTTTTTGAGTGTTGAGTTTGAGGAGTTCTTCATAGATCTTGGATATCAGCCCTTTGTCTGTAGTGTCATTTGCAAATATCTTCTCCCATTCCGTGGGTTGCCTCTTTGTTTGGCTGACTGTTTCCTTTGCTGTGCAGAAGGTTTGGTCTTGATGAAGTCCCAGAAGTTCATTTTCGCTTTTTTTTCGTTTGCTTTTGGAGACATATCTTGAAAGAAGTTGCTGTGGCTGATGTCAAAGAGGTTACTGCATATGTTCTCCTCTAGGATTTTGATGGATTCCTGCCTCATGTTGAGGTCTTTTATCAATTTCGAGTTTATCCTTGTGTATGGCGTAAGAGAATGGTCATGTTTCATTCTTCTATAAAGAGCTGTCCAATTTTCCCAGCACCATTTATTGAAGACACTGTCTTTTTCCCACTGGATATTTTTTCCTGCTTTGTCGAAGATTAGTTGACCATAGAGTTGAGGGTCTATATCTGGGCTCTCTACTCTGTTTCCCTGGTCTATGTGTTGGTTTTTGTGCCAGTACCATGCTCTCTTGGTGATCACAGGTTTGTAGTAAAGCTTGAAATCAGGCGATGTGATGCCCCCAGCTTTGTTTTTCTTTTTCAAAATTTCCTTGGCGATTCAGGGTATTTTCTGGTTCCATACAAATTTTAAGATTGTTTGTTCCAGCACTTTGAAAACTGCTGGTGGAATTTTGATCGGAATGGCATTGAAAGCATAGGTTGCTCTGGGCAGTACAGACATTTTAACAACGTTTATTCTTCTGATCCATGAGCATGGAATGCTTTTTTGTCTTTTTGTGTCTTCTTCAATTTCCTTCATGAATATTTTGTAGTTCCTTGAGTACAGATCCTTTACCTCTTTGTTTAAGTTTATTACAAGGTATCTTATGGTCCTTGGTGCTATAGTAAATGGAATCGATTCTCTAATTTCCCTTTCTATATTTTCATCATTAGTGTATAAGAAAACAACTGATTTCTGTGCATTGATTTTGTATCCTGCCACAATACTGTATTGCTGTATAAGTTCTAATAGTTTGGGGATGGAGTATGTTAGGTTTTCCACACAAAGTATCATGTCATCTGCAAAGAGAGAGATTGACTTCTTCTTTGCCAATTTGAATACCTTTTATTTCCTTTTGTTGTATGACAGCTGTTGCTAGGACTTCTGGTACTATGTTGAACAAGAGTGAAGAGAGTGGGCATCTTTTTGTGCTCCTGATCTCAAAGGGAAGGTGACCGCTTTTCCCCATTGCAAATGATAGTCTCTGTGTGTTTTTCATAGATAGATTTTATGAAATTGAGGAATGTTCCCTCTATCTATACCCTCTAAGGAGTTTTATTCAGGAATGGATGCTGCCTTTTGTCACATGCTTTTTCTGCATTAATTGAGAGATCCATGTGGTTCTTCTGTCTTCTCTTACTGATTTGTTCTATCACATTGATTGATTTGTAAATGTTGTACCACCCTTACATCTCAAGGATGAATCCCACCTGGTCTTGGTGGATAATCCTTTTAACGTACTGCTGGACCCTATTAGCTAAGATCTTGTTGAGAATCTTGGCATCCATATTCATCAAGGATATTGATCTGAAATTCACCTTTTTCATGGGGTCTTTGGCTGGTTTGGGGATCAAGGCGATGCTTTCTTCATAGAAAGAATCTGGAAGTTTTCCTTCTGTTTCTATTTTTCGAAACGGCTTCAGGAGGACAGGTATTATTGCCTCTTTGAACATTTGGTAGAATTCCCCAGGGAATCTGTCAGGTCCTGGGATCTTGTTTTTTGGGAGGTTTTTGATCACTGCTTCAATCTCATTATTAGATATTGGTTGATACAGGTTGTCAACTTTTTCCTGATTTGGTCTTGGAAGTTTACAGGTTACCAGGAATGCATCCATTTCTTATAGGTTGCTTGACTTATTGGCATATAGCTGTTTGCAATAAAATCTAATGATTGTTTCTATTTCCTTGGTGTTAGATGTGATCTCTCCGTTTTTGTTCATAATTTTATTAATTTGGGTCCTCCCTCTTTTCTTTTGGATTAGTTTGGCCAGTGGCTCATCAGAGTTATTGATTCATTCAAAGAACAAGCTTTGAGTTTCACTGGTGTGTTCCTCTGTGTCTCTAGTTTCTAACTCAATGATCTCTGCTCTAATCTTGATTATTTCCTTTATTGTGCATTTGTTAACTTAATTTGTTGTTGACTGTCCAGTTCTTTAAGGTGTAAAGAGAGCTGGTGCATTCTGGATTTTCCAATTTTTTTGAGTGAGGCTTGGGTGGCTATGTATTTCCCCCTTAAGACCGCCTTTGCCATATCCTAGAGGTTTTGGAGCAATGTGCCTTCATTCTCATTGGTTTCCATGAATTGTTTCAGTTCTTCTTTGATTTCCTGGCTGATCCAAACGTTCCTGAGCAGGATGGTCTTCAGCTTCCAGGTGTTCGAATTCCTTCCAAACTTTTTCTTGTGGTTGTGTTCCAGTTTCAAAGCAAATTCTCAAAGTCTGAGAATATGCAAGGAATAATCTCAATCTTCTGGTATTGGTTGAGCCCTGATTCGTGACCCAGTATGTGGTCTATTCTGGGAGAAAGTTCCATGTGCACTCGAGAAGAATGAGTATTCTGTTGTTTTAGGGTGGAGTGTTCTGTATATATCTATGAGATCCATGTGGTCCAATGCGTCATTCAAAGCTCTTGTTTCTTTATTGATTTTCTGCTTAGATGATCTATTGCTGAGAGTAGTGTGTTAAGATCCCCTACAATTAATGTGTTCATATCAATATGACTCTTTATTTTGATTAACAGTTGTCTTATGAAGTTGGCTGCTCCATATTGGGGGCATAAATATTTACTGTTGCTCGATCTTCTTGTTGGATAAACCCTTTAAGAATGATGTAGTGCCTTTCCATACATCTGACTACAGTCTTTAGCTTAAAATCTAATTTGTCTGATATAAGAATTGCTACCCCAGCTTTCTTTTGAGGCCCACTGGCATAAAAGATGCTTCTCCTTTGCTTTACTTTCAGTCTGGATGTATCTTTAGGTTCAAAATGTGTCTCTTTTAGACAGCCTATGGATGGGTCCTGTTGTTTTATACAGACTGCTACTCTGTGCTGTTTTAAGGGAGCATTTATACTATTCACATTGAGAGTGATTATTGAAAGATACATTTTATTGACAACCTGTTGCTTGTGAAATCCTTGTTTCTATATATTGTCTTTGTAAGTTTCTTTCCTCCATGTCACTCTTGGGTTCTTTCTTCTTTTATAGATCCCAGCTTAATATTTCTTGTATTGCCAGCTTGGTGGTCACATAGTCTTTGCAACCCTGCCATCTTTATCTCTCCATCCATTCTGAATGTCAGCCTTGCTGGAATAAGTATTCTTGGCTGGATGTTCATCTCATATAGTGCTCTGAATATGTATTGCCAGGTGTTTCCGGCAAATTTCTGGAGATGTCTGACATTATTCTGATTGTTCTTTCTCTCTATGTAAGGAGTCTCTTCCCCCTAGCAGCCCTTAAGTCCTCCTGTCAGAATTTAGGATTCCTGATTTTCACTATTAAGTGTCTCGATGTCCTTCTCGACTTATTGATTTTGGGGGGTGTCCTCTCTGCCTCTAGAGCATGAATACTTGTTCTATTCTCAGATTAGGGAAATTTTCATCCTGTATTTGTTTAACTGTATCTTCTAGTCTTCTCTTTTTCTCCACTCCCTCAGGGATCCCAATAATTCTGACTTTGGAATGTTTCATGGTATCATTTATTCTCCTAATTCTGTTTTCACGACTTCTAAGTTGTTTGTTCCAGGCTTCCTTCAGATCCCTCTTTTCTATCCATTTGTTCTCTAGATCACTACTTCTATCTTCTGCCACATTTACCCTAGCTGTTAGAGTATTTACATTAGACTAGTTCTTATTGATAGGATTTTTAACTTCTGCCAGATCAGCTCTCACTTCTGCTCTTAGAGATTCTACGTTACCATTAATGGTCTTCTCCAATCTGGTCATTGTCTGAATAATTGTTACCCTGAATTCCATTTCTGACATAATATTTATGCCCGTATCCAGTAGTTCTATGGCAGAGGTCACAATCTCTGAATTTTTCCTCCATTAGGTGTTCCTCCTCCTAGTCATTTTGGTGAAAAGTGGTTTCTGGGGAACTATAGCTGAATATATCAACTATGACCCAGTCAAGGTGCCCATTGGAACGTCTTGGAGCAATCAAAAATCACCACCAAAAAGAAAGAATGAAGAAAAAAGAGAGAGAGAAAGAGAAAAACAAAACAAAACAAAACAGCCAAAATGAGCCCCCAAACTAAGATTTATAAAGTACATAAACAAAAATGAACAAACAAAAAGATTGATGGAATTAAAAGAGACAAAGAAAAAAAAAAAAAGAAAATCCCAGCCAAAGTGAACCCCAAGAATAAGATTTATATAGTACAAAAATGAACAAACACACAGAAACACTGAGAGAAGAATCAGATGGGAAAGTGGTTATAAGCCCTTGATGTGGACAAGGAAGTTTATTTCAGTATTTCCTGTGTGCTTCTTATCTTAGTTAAAGGACTAAGCTCTTGTTAATATATAGGGGCAGTATTGAATAAGGAAAACATTACCTTGAAGCGTGTATCTATATGTGTATTAAAAAGAAAAAGAAACAGAGGTATATGTATGAAAAAAGTTCAAGTTAAGAAGTTGTTATGTAATGTGTTGTATTAAACATCTAGTTGTAATGATAAGTAGGCTTAAAAAAATAAAAGAAGAAGAATCATGAGGACGATTTCTTTAAAAAGGTGTTATCTATGAAATATGTAGGTTTGGGGCAATACAAGGGCCTTAATATATTATTTTCCCCTGATATGACGGTTTTACAGTTTTATGGGGATCCTGTGGATATTTTTCTCTTATTTTTTTGGCTTGTCTTCTGGGGGAGGTCCTGCTGCATTGTTTTTCAGTCAGTATTTCTTGGTCTGAGTCACCCTACCTCCTATTAAGTGGCTGGGCTCTGTGGAAACTGGTTTTGGGGGCTTTTGATCTCTGGAGGCTTTTGTTCTTTGGTGGCTTTTTATGGGTTTTCAGAGGATTAGTGCAAAGTAAACTGTCCGCACCCAGTTCTTGGCATCAGAGAGAAGCCTCTATCTGCTCTCTGGATGGTCCAGAACACACAGATTCTGCCCCTGCAAACTCCTCTGAACGGCACAACATCCCACAGATGCTGTGCACACCCAGGCACCATCTCAGTGGTCACCCGAGGGCCCTGCTTGTCTCTGAACCCCTGTGCCACCAAAACCACAAGTTATATTGGCCCAGGGAGCCCGATCCTGACAGCTGCCATTGACAGGACTGCTGTCTGGGGTCCATGCCTATGACTCACCTGGCAGCAGCGCAGGTCATGGAAGGCTGTGTGTCCAGTGACTTCTGGCAGGAGCCTGAGCCAGGCTTTCTCAGGCATGGGTGTGGGTGCATGCATCCCCAGAGGTGGTGCAAGCTGCAGAAAGCCATGGGCTCAGGGACCACTGACTGGGGCCCATGCCTTGCTCTCTCAGACATGGGTGGGCACCAGCTGTGACCGCCCTGGGACTTTGGGTTTATATCCAAAGTGGATATGCTTGTGGCTGCCTGATTCCACCAGTTACCCCTTAAGACCCTTAGCTCTCTTTGAGTGCTTTTAACCAGACCCCAAGTTAATACTGGTCCCCAATCACAGGGGACTTTTGTATTGGGGTATTACCTTCCAAGAGGTAACTTCTGGCTCCCTCCCCATTCTGTTTATCTTCCAATATCAGTCCAATTGCTGACACTCGGCTGACCTCTCCACTGATGATCTTCTGCTGCTGTAGAGATCCAGAAGTGTATAACATTATATCTCAGGCTGATTTAATGGATGTTCAGAGTGTTCTGGGAGATATTTAGTGCAATTCAGGGGACCAGTTGAAACAGTGTCTCCTACTTCTCTGCCATCTTGCCCTTCCTCATTGAACTTGAGTTTTCTGCCAGTGGAGGCATTTTTTTAAATTATTATTTTAAGATTTTATCCATTAATTTGAGAGAGAGAGCCAGAGCAGTGGGAGAGAGTCACTCAGACTCCCTGCTGAGCTGGGAGTCCCATATGAGCTTTAATACCAGGACCCCAAGAGCAAGACCTGATAGGAAGGCAGTTGCTTACCTGACTGACCACCTCACAATCCCAGGTAAATATAATACTGAGCAATCAGTGTGGTATTGTTATCTTCCCTTCTTTTCTGCTGTTAAGACCTCATGCCATACCCCAAAACTGATATCTCTAACATCAAAGAAATTATATTTCCCTTTCATTCTTGTCTATTAAGTGGTTATAATAAGACACATTCTATCTTGCTTTAAACTTAGGTAATATCTTTCTTGGGCACGTTTTTGTTTTCCTGCAATTTGAGATTGCTTTCTATTTTTCTTATTGCGATATAAAATCAATACCATATTTATTTTAACATCTTGCAAATTCTTATATTTTAATCTTTCTTTGTACTATTCTTTTATATTGCATGCAACGTCTTTTTTTTTTTTTTTCTTTCCTGTTTTCCATCCTGGTTTTGTGAATGTACAATTTTAAATTCTTCCTCATGGAGAATGCTTTTAGGATAAAGTTAATGAATCTGTTATCATATACAAGATTTATTCATACTTAGACTTGATCATATCTTGACTAAAATCATAATTTCAGTTTCTTAAATTGATACTTCAATCTTTTAAAAATTCTATTCCCTGTGTTGTAGGATATATTGTTTTTGTAAAAAAAAAAAAAAAAAAAAAACAGATGCAAAACTGATTTTGTTTCATGTTTTTAAGAGATTTTATTTATTTATTTATTTATTTATAAAGAGCAGGGTGAGAGCCGGGGTTGGGGGAGAATTACAAGCAGGCTCCATACTGAGTAGGGAAATTCCACTTGGGGCTTCATCTTATAGCCCCAAGATCATGATTTAAGCCAAAACCAAGAGCTGGATGCCCAACCAACTGAGTTCCCCTAGGCACCCCAGTGATTTCTGTTTCATTATAGAAGATGTTTTATTTTGTTTTCCTCTACAGAATGTAGACTCTTGTTTAGATATATTCAATACTTCAATAATTGATAATTTTCCTGTGTGTAGATCTTTTTCAAATTCTTTTAAAATGGTACTTAGAGAGGGGGACAAGATGGCGGGGGAGTAGGAGGAGGCGCCTTTTCAGCCGGTACCTCAAAGTGAGCTGATTACCTACCAAAGAACTCCGATCACCCATGAAATCAGCCTGAGATCAGAATTATACACATATGGATCTCTACAGGGGCAGAAGACACCAGTGGGCAGGTAAAGCGGAGTGGGAATGGTGGACTGATATCGGAAGATAAACAAAAGTGGGAGGGAGCCACCAGAGGCGACTGGTTGGAAAGTAATCCCTCAATACAAGTGAGAGTGCCCTGCATCTGGGGACCAGCATTAACTTGGAGACTGGTTGAAAGCACTCCAAAAGAGCAAAGGTTCGCGGGGGGGAAATTGTGAGGGACAGGGGCTTAAGTCCCCCATCTCAGGACAGCCTCCCTGGCGCTAAGGCAGAGAGAGTTCGGCGGAGAAACCAGCTCTTGGTCCCTAAGCCGTAGCGCACCCGAGAATGCGTGGGTTCTAGTTCCTGTGAGGGGATGGGAGCCACGCCGGTAGGCAGAACGCACGAGCCCTACCACAAAGCTTGAGATACGTGTATGCTCCTCTGAGTTACAAAGGCCCCACCAGCGCTCTTTGACCTGCACCATTGTTTCAAAGCCTAAGTCCTGTGCCCCAAACTCTCCCCTGACAGAGGTGCGCAAAAGTTCAGCCTGGTGCTTACAGACCAGCGCCCAGTTCTCAGTGCCCGAGATGCGCGCCACCTCTGAAAGAGGTGCATGCAAGCTGGGCACTCTCAGCCTGGGCCAGCGGCAAAATCTCAGTGTGCGATCGCTGCTTGGAACCTCTCTGGTGGTCGGGAGCTCCCAGACCGCTGCCACTGCCTTGGCTTTGGGTACAAACAAAAGATCCTGCGCCCCCAGGTCTGCAACTTGCAACCTGCTCTGCCAGCAGCCAAGGGGGAACTTATTTAGGCTCTGCAGCCAGACTGAGGCCTCTCTCTGAGAGGGAGATCAGGGTGCGGTTTGTTTTCCTTTAAAACTACAAAAACCATCAAAGGCGGTCAAGGTGAGAGAAAAAAAAGTGAACAAGCATAAAAACCGCCAGAGAACAAAAGCCTGAAAAAAACCAGTTTCATCCGAGCACCCCCCTTTCGGGGGGGCGGGAGGACTTAACTCAGAAAACATCATTGACTGACAACCCACGTGGCAGGCCCCTCCCCCAGTAAACAAACCAAGAAAGAAAAAAAAAAATAAAGAAAAAAAAAGACTACAAGAGAACAACCACTACTTCATAGGAAAACTTGTATTGTACACTTGTTCTCACTATTCCGGTTCATTTTCTTTTTTCTTACACATAGGTAATTTTTTTAACCTATTTACCATCACAGCGAGTTGTACAGTACATCAAATTCCATAATAACTTTCTAACCTGAACTTTTTGATACATACACCTATGTTTTTCTTTTGCATTTTTATTTTTTGAATTCCTTTTTTTAAATTTTAGTTTAGTTTAGTCTAGTTCATTCCTTTTTATTTTTATCCTCTAATATTCATATAGAGTTAAACTTCAAAGTAATCCCCTTTCCCCAATCAATACTACCCCTATAGGTAAACCAATTTTTCATCCCCTTTATCTTAGGAAAGTTGAGTCCTTTAACAAAGATATCAAGATCCATCCAGGAAGAATCAAAACAACCTTCCTCACACACACTGAGAATTTATAAGAACTCTCCCATCTTCTTCCAACAGTGTTTCTGTGTTTTTTGTGTTTGTCCTGATAGCATATAAATTTTACACTTGTGGTTCTTTTTGACGAGGTTCTTTCTTTATTTGCATATATATATATATATTTTTTTTTTTCCTGTCATATACTTGTATCAGTGTTTTTATCTCTTTTTGTTTGTCTACTTCATAAATCATACC
Organism: Mustela lutreola; assembly: GCF_030435805.1. NCBI lineage: Eukaryota > Metazoa > Chordata > Mammalia > Carnivora > Mustelidae > Mustela > Mustela lutreola. The sequence goes on along the minus strand of NC_081297.1, from coordinate 35,872,761 downwards.
TTGGGGCCCATCTGGGCCGAACCTTCTTTTTAATCTTCCCTTTCTTTCCTGTCTCTCTCTCTCTGTCTTTTATTTTTTCTTCTTTTTCTTTTTCTTTTCTTTTGTCTCTCGTTTGGGTGGGGAATCCTGATTGCTCAGAAGTGTTCCAGGGTGCACCTGGACTGCACCACAGTTGATACATCCAGCTACATCTGTTCAGTCATCTCCCATCAAAATGACTAGGAGGAAGAATGCCCAACAGAAGAAAAATACAGAGGATGGACCTTCTGCAACAGTGCTAATGGCTATAAACATAGACAATATGTCGGAAAGAGAATTCAGGCTAACAATTATCCAGGCAATAGCTAGGTTGGAGAAAGCCGTGGATGACCAAACAGAATTGATTAGGGCCAAACTGAAAGCGACCAGACAGGATATTCACAATGTTAGGGCGGAGCTTAAAGCTACCAGGGAGGAGGTTCAAAATGCTCTCAATGTGTTCCAATCTAATCTAAACTCTCTCAAAGCTAGGAAACTGAGACGGAAGATAGAATTAGTGATCTGGAAGACAAACAGATAGAGAGAAAGGATCAGGAGAAAGCCTGGAACAAACAGCTTAGAAACCACGGAAACAGAATCAAGGAAATAAATGATGCTATGAAACATTCCAATGTCATAATTATTGGAATCCCTGAGGCGAGGAGAAAGAAAAAAGTCTAGAAGATATAGTGGAACAAGTCCTTCATGAAAATTTTCCCAATCTCGTGAATGGAACCAGCATTCACGTACTAGAGGCTGAATGGTCTCCACACAAGATTAATCATTCCAAAAAAAAAAAAAAAATCACGACACGAGATAGTCAAATTGAGGAATTATTATTGTAGGATCTAACAGCACATTAATAAGATTATCCACCATGATCAGGTAGGATTCATCCCTGGGCTACAACGTGGTTCAACATTCGCAAATCAATCAACGTGATTAAACAATGAGAAGAGAGAAGAACCACATGGTCCTCTCAATTGATGCAGAAAAGACATTAGCCAAAATCCAGCATCCGTTCCTGATTAAAACGCTTCAAAGTATAGGGATAGAGGGAACATTCCTGAACTTCATCAAATCTATCTATGAAAGACCCAGAGCAAATATCATCCTCAATGGGAAAAAGCTTGCAGCCTTCCTGTTGAGATCAGGAACACGACAAGGATGCCCACTTTCACCACTCTTGTTCAACATAGTATTAGAAGTCCTAGCAACAGCAATCAGACAACAAAGAGAAATAAAAGGTACCCAAATTGGTAATGAAGAAGTCAAACTCTCTCTAATCACAGATGACATGATTCTTTATATGGAAAGCCCAAAAGACTCCATCCCCAAACTACTACAACTCATACAGAAATTCAGCAACGTGGCAGGATACAAAGTCAATGTGCAGAAATCAGTGGCTTTCTTAAACACTAACAATGAAAATACAGAAAGGGAAATTAGTGAATCGATTCCATTTACTATAGCACCAAGAACCATAAGATACCTGGGAATAAACCTAACCAAAAAGATAAAGGATCTGTACTCGAGGAGCTGCAGAACACTCATGAAAGAAATTGAAGAAGACACAAATAGATGGAAGACCATTCCATGCTCTTGGATCGGAAGAATAAACATTGTTAAAATGGCTATACTGCATAGAGCAATCTGTACTTTTAATGCCATTCCTATCAAAATTCCACCGGCATTTATCAAAGAGCTGGAGCAAATAATCCAAAAATTTGTATGGAATCAGAAGAGACCCCAAATCGCTAAGGAAATGTTCAAAAACCAAATAAATCTGGGGCCATCATGTTACCTGATTTCAAGCTTTATTACAAAGCTGTGATCACCAAGACAGCATGGTACTGGCATAAAAACAGACACATAGACCAGTGGAACAGAGTAGAGAGCCCAGATATGGACCTTCAACTCTATGGTCAATTAATCTTCGACAAAACAGGAAAAAATATACAGTGGAAAAAAGACAGTCTCTTCAATAAATGGTGCTGGGAAAACTGGACAGCTATATGTTGAAGAATAAAACTCGAACATTCTCTTACACTGTACACAAAGATAAACTCAAAATGGATAAAAGACCTCAATGTGAGACAGGAATCCATCAGAAACCTAGAGGAGAACATAGGCAGTAATCTCTTCGATCAGCCACAGCAACTTCTTTCAAGATATGTCTCCAAAGGCAAAGCAAACAAAAGCGAAAATGAACTTTTGGGACTTCATCAAAATCAAAAGCTTCTGCACAGGAAAGGAAACTGTGAAAAAAACAAAGAGGCAACACACAGAATGGGAGAAGATATTTGCAAATGACAGTACAGACAAAAGGTTGATATCCAGGATCTATAATGAACTCCTCAAACTCAACACACACAAAACAGATAATCATATCAAAAAATGGGCAGAAGATATGAACAGACACTTCTCTAATCAAGACATACAAATGGCTATTAGACACATGAAAAAAATGTTCATCATTATTAGCCGTCAGGGAGATTCAAATTAAAACCACATTGAGATATCACCTTACACCAGTTAGAATGGCCAAAATTAACAAAACAGGAAACAACATGTGTTGGAGAGAATGTGGAGAAAGGGGAACCCTCTTACACTGTTGGTGGGAATGCAAGTTGGTGCAGCCTCTTTGGAGAACAGTGTGGAGATTCCTCAAGAAATTAAAAATAGAGCTTCCCTATGACCCTGCCATTGCACTCCTGGGTATTTAACCGAAAGATACAGATGTCATGAAAAGAAGGGCCATCTGTACCCCAATGTTTATAGCAGCAATGGCTACGGTCGCCAAACTTTGGAAAGAACCAAGATGCCCTTCAATGGACGAATGGATAAGGAAGATGTGGTCCATATACACTATGGAGTATTATGCCTCCATCAGAAAGGATGAATACCCAACTTTTGTAGCAACATGGACGGGACTGGAAGAGATTATGCTGAGTGAAATAAGTCAAGCAGAGAGAGTCAATGATCATATGGTTTCACTTATTTGTGGAGCATAACAAATAGCATGGAGGACAAGGGGTGTTAGAGAGGAGAAGGGAGTTGGGGTAAATTGGAAGGGGAGGTGAACCACGAGAGACTATGGACTCTGAAAAACAATCTGAGAGGTTTGAAGTGGCGGGGGTGTGGGAGGTTGGGGTACCAGGTGGTGGGTATTATAGAGGGCACAAATTGCATGGAGCACTGGGTGTGGTGAAAAAATAATGAATTTTGTTTTTCTGAAAATAAATAAATAGAAAAAATTAAAAATAAAATAAAATGGTACTTAGAGGGCTCTTTAAATATGCAACATATTTAAAATAATCTGTCCTATTTCAGCTTGGGGAAAATTTCTTCCATTATTCTTTGATAGTTTCCCTTTCTTTTCCCCTACATTCTTTTTTTTATTTTTTTTGAAAGTTACCTAGTCAGATACTGAATTTTCTAGGTTAATAAATTATGTCCTTTAGTTTAAGTTCTTGGAAAAGTCCAATTTTATATTCTCATAGATCTATTGATTTTCACAATTTAATCAATTGTACCCCCACTCCTCTTTTTTTCTAAGACTAGCTTATTTCATATAATTTTCTTTTGGTTGTTTCTGATGTTGAGTTTTTCCTCTATCACAAAATACTTATTGAAACTTATTAAGGGGAGTTGCGGTTTTATTGATTTTTCTAAATGTCTTTTTTTTTCACATGGATACTTGCTTCTTTTGAGTTAGTTTTATCTAGGTCTTTATTTATGCTGGAGGCTTTCTTCAAATATCTAGTTGTCTTTATTTTTTTCTTTTATAATTTATATTGAGAGGCTAGGATAGTCAACAAGCTTGGAGATGTTCAAAAAGTGCTTTAGCATGAGTGAGCAAGAAGCTGCCCTTTATCAGAAAGGTTCTCTGAAATCCCAGAATCATTATTCCTTTATTCTAGGATGCTAATATCTATTTTAAGTGCCCTAGTTTTCCCAAACTATTTGGCATTTTATAGAGAACAACTCTCCAAAATGCTGTTCAACCTGTACCCCCTGCTCTGCACAAGGAGATGGAATGAGGCATGAAATGATAGGGAATCTATGATTTCACTTGTATTTTATTGTATTTATTTATGATTATTTTTTATTTATTTGTCAGACAGAGATCACAAGTAGGCAGAGAGGCAGGTAGAGAGAGAGGAGGAAGCAGGCTCTCTGCCAAGCATAGAGCCCGATGCGATGCAGGGCTCAATCCTAGGACCCTGAGATCATGACCTCATGATCATGAGCCAAAGGCAGAGACTTTAACCCACTGAGCCACCCAGGCGCCCCTCCACTTATATTTTAAAGAAACTAATTTAACCTTTAATTTTTCATGTTATTTTCACTCCCATTTTTTGTTCTTCTGAGTCTCATTTAACATGTAGACTTGTTTAGTTTCCACCTCTTGTTATAAAATTTGCATTCTATCTCTAGTTTAATCATTTCTGTCCTTTTATCGACTTTTTCATCGTTTCCAAGGATTCCTTCTTTCTTTTTCTTTTGTCATTAATGGTTTTATAACCTTTAATTCATTTATTGTCACTTTAATAGTGTCTCATTGGAGGTCAGAAAAAATGTATAGGTTGAGCTAGGAAACCTCAAATGTATAGTTATTTGGGTACTTCCTATAAACATGATTTTAATCCTACAATGTCTTTTATTTTTCTGATTATATTGATATTTAAATTATCTTAGAACACAGATACAATCTCCTCTATAGACTATAGTCATGCAAATACTTCTTAATTTACTTATTCTTATATTTAGCCAGCTTCAAATTTAGCTTTTATATGTAGAACTCTGCAGGAGAGAAAGGTGTTCCAAACCAGATGACACTGGAAATGGTGATATTCTCAGTTAATTCCTATGATCATGAGGGAGACAAGATCGCAGGGAAGTAGGAGGAGGCGCCATTTCAACCTGTACCCTAAAGTGAGCTGATTACCTACCAAAGAACTCCGATCACCCATGAAACCAGCCTGAGATCAGAATTATACATGTCTGGATCTCTACAGGGGCAGAAGACGCCAGTGGGCAGGTAAAGTGGAATGGGAATGTCAGACTGATATCGGAAGATAAACAAAAGTGGGGGGGAGCCACCAGAGGTGACCGATTGAAACGTAATACCCCTAATATGAGAGTGCCCTGCATCTGGGGACCAGCATTAACTTGGAGACTGGTTGAAAGCACTCTAAAAGAGCAAAGGATCACAGGGTGGAAATTGTGGGAAGCGGGGCAGCTAGGGGCAGGGGCTTAAGTCCCTGGACCCAGGACAACTTCCCCTGGTGCGGAGCCAGAGACAGTGTGGCGGAGAAACCAGGTCTTGGTCCCTGAGCTGCCAGCGTGCCCAAGAATGCGTGGGGTCTGGCTCCTGTGCGGGGCTGGGAGCCTCACCAGACAGCAGAACGCTGAGTCGTGCTAACAGAGACTGAGATGAACGTGACTCTCACCCTCCCCTAATAAAAGTGTGTGAAGGCCCAGCCCGGCGCTCTTAGACCCGTGCTGTTGTATCAGAGCCCAAGACGCACACACACCCCAGACCCTCCCCTGAGAGAGGTGCGCCCAAGCCCGGCACTCTTAGACCCAGAGAGACCAGGCACTCCCAGCCCAGGCCAGCGGGAAAATCTCAGTTGTAATCGCTGCTTGGAACCTCTCTGGGGGTCTGGAGCTGCCCAGACAGCTGTTGCTGCTGTGGTTTTGGGTACAAGCAGAAGATCCTGTGTCCCCAGGGACCGCGACTTGGAACCTGCTCCACTAGTGGCCAAGGGGGAAATTTATATGGGCTTTGCAGCACCCACAAGGGGTCAAGACAGAGGCTTCTCTCTGAGAGGGAGGTCAGGGTGCAGTTTGCTTTCCTCTAAACCTACAAAAAACATTTAAAGTGGTCAAGGCAAGAGAAAAAAAAATGAACAAACATAAAAACCTCCAGAGAACAAAAGCCTGAAAAAACCGGTTTCCTCAGAGCCCACCCCCTTGAGGCGGGCTGGGGGACTTAACTCAGGGAACATCATTACTGAAAACCCATGTGCCAGGCCCCTCCCCCAGAAAACCAACCAGGAAAGAAAAAAAAAAAAAAAGAAATAGACTACAAGAGAAGAACCACTACTACTTCCTGGGACAACTTTTATTTTAACTCGTTCCCATTGTTCTTGTTCATTTCTTTAAATATATATATAGATAATTTTTTAACCCATTTACCATCACAGTGAGATGTCCAGTATATCAAATTCCATAATGCCCTTCTAACCTGAACTTTTTGATACCTACACCTGTGTAATTCCTTTTGCGTTTCTATTTTTTTTTAATTTTCTTTTTAAATTTTAGTTTATTTTATTCCTTTTTTATTTTTATTTTCTAATATTTATATAGAGTTAAACTTCAAGGTAATTCCCTTTCCCCAATCAATGCCACCCGTATAGGTAAACCAATTTTTAACCCCCCTTTATCTTAGGAAAGATGAGTCCTTTAACAAAGATATCAAGATCCATCCAGGAAGAATCAATACAACCTTCCTGGCCCACACTGAGAAATTATAACCACTCTCCCATATTCTTCTTCCGCCAGTGTTTCTGTGTTTTCATGTTTTTCCTGATTGTATATAAATCTTATACTTGGGATTCTTTTTGACGAGGTTCTTCCTTTATTTGCATATATATATATTTTTCACTTATCATATACTTTGATCAGTCTTTTTGTTTGTCGGTTTTTGTTTGTATACTTCATCAATCTTAATTTGGGACCCATTTGGGCTAAACATTCTCTTTTATCTCACCTTTCTTCCTGTCTCTCTCTCTTTTTCTTTTTCTTTTCTTTTTTCTCTCATTTGGGTGGGGAATCCTGATTTTTCAAAAGGGTTCCAGGGTGCATATTCACTGCACCATGGTCAATAAATCCAGCTATACCCGTTCAGTCATCTCTCACCAAAATGACTAGGAGGAATGCCCAACAGAAGAAAAATACAGAGGATAGACCTTCTGCAACAGAGCTAATGGCTATCAACAAAGACATTATGTTTGAAAGAGAATTCAGGCTAACAATTATACAGGCAATAGCTAGGTTGGAGAAAGCTATGGATACCCAAATAGAATTAATTAGGGCAGAACTGAACGCCACCAGGGATGATATTCAACTGTTAGGGCAGAACTGAAAACTACCCAGGATGTGGTTCAAAATGCTCTCAATTAGTTCCAATCTAATCTAAATTCTCTCAAATCTAGGGTAACTGAAACAGAACATAGAATTAGTGATCTGGTGGACAAACAGATAGAGAGAAAGGATCAGGAGGAAGCCTGGAAGAAACATCTTAGAAGCCACAAAAACAGAATCAGGGAAATAAATTATGCCATGAAACGTTCCAACGTCAGAATTATACAAATCCCTGAAGGGGAGGAGAAAGAAAGAAATCTAGGAGATATAGTGGAACAAGTTTTTTTAATGAAAATATTCCCAATATCGCAAATGTAACCAGTGTTCATGTACAAGATGCCGAGCGGTCTCCACTCAATATTGTAGATTCAAAAAAAAAAAAAAAAAAACAAGGCACCTGATAGTGAAATTGAGGAATTATAATTGTAGATACAATCTCTTGAAAGCCGCTAGGAAAAAGAGGCTCCTTGCTTATAGAGAAAAGCCCATCAGAATAATGTCAGACCTGTCCACAGAGACCTGACAAGCCAGAAAGGGGTGGAAAATATATTCACCGTGCTAAATGAGAAGAACATGAAGCCAAGAATACTTTATCCAGCAAGACTGACATTCAAAATGGATGGAAAGATAAAGAGTTTCCAAGACCAGCAAGGCTTAAAAGACTATGGTGACAATGCAGGAAATATTAAGAGGGGATCTATAAAAGAGGAAAAATCCTAAAAATAGCATTGAACAGAAATATAGAGATAAGCAACGGAAAGAAAGACTTCAAGGTAACATGATGACAATAAAAACATATCTATCAATAATCACTCTCAATGTCAATGGCCTAAATATGCCCATAAAATGACACAGGGTTTCAGATTGGATAAAACTACAGGATCCATCTATATGTTGTCTACAGGAGACCCATTTTGAAACTAAAGATATACCCATACTGAAAGTGAAGGGATGGAGAAGCATCTTTCATGTCAATGGGCCTCAAAAGAAGGCTGGGGTAGCGATTTGCATATCAGATAAATTAGATTTTAAACTAAAGACTGTAGTCAGAGATACAAAAGGACACTACATCATTCCTAAAGGGACTATCCACCAAGATGATCTAACAATTGTAAATATCTATGCCCCCAATATGGGAGCAGCCAATTACTTAAGAAAACTGTAAATCAAGATAAAGAGTCATATTGATATGAATAAATTAATAGCAGGAGATCTTAACACACCTCTCTCAGAAATAGATCATCGAAGCAGAAAATCAATAAAGAAACAAGAGCATTGAATGACACATTGGACCAGATGGACCTCATAGATATATACAGAACATTCCATGCTAAAACGATAGAATACTCATTCTTCTCAAGTGCACATGGAACCTTCTCAAGAATAGACCACATACTAGGACACAAATCAGGACTCAACCGATACCAAAAGACTGAGATTATTCCCTGCATATTCTCAGATCACAATGCTTTGAAACTGGAGCTCAATCACAAGGAAAAGTTCTGAAAGAACACAAACACCTGGAAGCTAAAAACCACCTTGCTTAAGAATGCTTGGATCAACCGGGAGATCAAAGAAGAACTGAAACAATTCATGGAAACCAATGAGAATGAAGACACTTTGGTCCAAAACCTATGGGATACAGCAAAGGCAGTCCTAAGGGGGAAATACATAGCCATCCAAGCCTCCCTCAAAAAAAAAAAAAATTGAAAAATCCAGAACACAGCATCTGTCTCAACACCTTAAAGAACTGGAGAATCAACAGTAAATCAAACCAACCTCACACATAAGAAGGGAAATCATCAAGATTAGAGCAGAGATCAATGAGGTAGAAACCAGAGATATAGTAGAACGTATAAATGAAACTAGAAGCTGTTTTTTTGAAAGAATCAATTAAGATAAATAAACCATTGCCACACTAATCCAAAAGAAAAGAGAGAAAGCCCAAATACATAAAATTATGAATGAAAAGGGAGAGATCACAACACCAAGGAAGTGGGAACAATCATCAGAAGTTATCATCAACAGTTATATGCCTATAAACTAAGCAAACTAGATGAAATGGATGTATTCCTGGAAAGCTATAAACTCCAAAAGTTGAACCAGGAAGAAATTGACAACCTGAATAGACCAATATCTAGTAACGAGATTGAAGCAGTGATCAAATACCTCCCAAAAAACAAGAGCCCAGGACCTGACGGATTCCCTGTGGAATTCTACCAAACTTTCAAGGAAGAAATAACACCTATTCTCCTGAAGCTGTTTCAAAAAATTGAAGCAGAAGGAAAAATTCCAGACTCTCTCTATGAAGCCAGCATTACCCTGATCCCCAAACCAGGCAACGACCCTACCAAAAAGGAGAATTTCAGACCAATATCACTGATGAATATGAATGCTAATATTCTCAACAAGATCCTAGCAAACAGGATCCAACAGCACATCAAAAAGATTATCTAACATGGCCAGGTGAGATTCATCCTTGGGCTACAAGGACGGTTCAACATTCGCAAATCAATCAACGTGATAGAACAAATTAATAAGAGAAGAGAGAAGAACTACATGGTCCTCTCAATTGATGCAGAAAAAGCATTTGACAAAATCCAGCATCTGTTCCTGATTAAAACGCTTCAAATTATAGGGATAGAGGGAACATTCCTGAACTTCATCAAATCTATCTATGAAAGACCCACAGCAAATATCATCCTCAATGGGAAAAAGCTTGCATCCTTCCCATTGAGATCAGGAACACGACAAGAATACCCACTCTCACCACTCTTGTTCAATATTGCATTAGAAGTACCAGCAACAGTAATAAGACAAGAAAGAGAAATAAAAGGTATCCAAATTGACAAGGAAGAAGTCAAATTCTCTCTCTTCACAGATGACATGATTCTTTATGTGGAAAACCCAAAAGACTCCACCCTCAAACTACTAGAACTCATACAGCAATTCAGCAATGTTTCAAGATACAAAGTCAACATTCAGAAATCAATGGCTTTCTTATATGCTAACAATGAAAATACAGAAAGGGAAATTAGAGAATCGATTCCATTTACTATAGCACCAAGAATCATAAGATACCTGGGAATAAACCTAACCAAAGAGGTAAAGGAACTGGACTTGAGGAGCTGCAGAACACTCATGAAAGAAACTGAAGAAGACACAAAAAGATGGAAGACCATTCCATGCTCTTGGAATCGGAAGAATAAACATTGTTAAAATATCTATACTGGTATGTGCTTTGGTGAGTGCTGTGAAGTGTGTAAACCTGGTGATTCACAGACCTGTACCCCTGAGGATAAAAATATATGTTTATAAAAAATGAAAAAAATTAAAAATGCAAAAAAAAAAGTATATCTATACTGTCTAGAGCAATCTATACTTTTAATGCCATTCTGATCAAAATTCCACCCGTATTTTTCAAAGAGCTGGATCAAATATTCCTAAAATTTGTATGGAATCAGAAGAGACCCCGAATCGCTAAGGAAATGTTGAAAAACAAAAATAAAACTGGTGGCATCACGTTACCTGATTTCAACTTTACTACCAAGCTTTCATCACCAAGACAGCATGGTATTGGCATAAAAACAGACACATAGACCAGTGAAGCAGAGTAGAGAGCCCAGATATGAATTCTCAACTCTATGGTCAAATAACCTTGGACAAAAAAGGAAAAATATACAGTGGAAAAAAGACAGTTTCTTCAATAAATGGTGCTGGGAAAACTGGAGAGCTATATGTAGAAGAATGAAACTCAACCATTCTCTTACACCGTAAACAAAGATAAACACGAAATGCATAAAAGACCTCAATGTGATACAGGAATCCATCAGAACCCTAGAGGAGAATATAGGCAATAACCTCTTTGAAATCAGCCACAGCTACTTCTTTAAAGATATGTCTCCAAAGGCAAAGGAAACAAAAGCAAAGATGAACTTTATGGACTTCATCAAAATCAAAAGCTTCTGCACAGCAAAGGAAACAGTCAAGAAAACAATAGGCAACCCACGGAATGGGAGAAGATATTTGCAAATGATAGTACAGACAAAAGGTTGACATCCAGGATCTATAAAGGACTCCTCAAACTCAACACACACAAAACAGACAATCATATCAAATAATGGGCAGAAGATATGAACAGACACTTCTTCAACCAAGACATACAAATGGCTATCAGACACATGAAAAAATGTTCATCATCACTAGCCATCAAGGAGATTCAAATTAAAACCACATTGAGATATCACCTTACACCAATTAGAATGGCCAAAATTAGCAAGACAGGAAACAACATGTGTTGGAGAGGATGTGGAGAAAGGGGAACCCTCTTTCACTGTTGATGGGAATGCAAGTTGGTGTAGCCTCTTTGGAGAACAGTGTGGAGATTCCTCAAGAAATTAAAAATAGAGCTTCCCTATGACCCTGCCATTGCACTCCTGGGTATTTACCCCAAAGATACAGATGTAGCGAAAAGAAGGGCCATCTCTACCCCAATGTTTATAGCAGCAATGGCTACGGTCGCCAAACTGTGGAACGAACCAAGATGCCCTTCAACAGACAAATGGATAAGGAAGATGTGGTCCATATACATTATGGAGTATTATGCGTCCATCAGAAAGGATGAATACCCAATCTTTGTAGCAACATGGATGGGACTGGAAGAGATTATGCTGAGTGAAAAAGTCAAGCAGAGAGAGTCAATTATCATATGGTTTCACTTATTTGTGGAGCATAACAAATAGCATGGAGGACAAGGGGAGTTAGAGAGGGGAAGGGAGTTGAGGGAAATTGGAAGGGGAGGTGAACCATGAGAGACTATGGATTCTGAAAACAATCTGAAGGTTTTGAACGGGCAGGGGGTGGGAACCAGGTGGTGCGTATTGGAGAGGGCAGGGATTGCATGGAGTACTGGGTGTGGTGCAAAAACAATGAATACTGTTATACTGAAAATAAATGAATAAAAAAAATGAAAAAAAAATCCAGGAGAATTGCATTTCCAGACAATAGTAGTTATTTACAGAGTTGAATGGTCTAGAATTGGAATTATTTTTTTTCCTTTTTATGAATAACTTTTATTTTTTTATTGTTTTATTTTGTTTTAATTTGATTTTATTTTTTCAGTGTTCCAAGATTCATTGTTTATGTACCAAATCCAGTGCTCCTGCAATACATGCCCTCCTTAATATCCACAACCAGGCTCAAAACCCTCCAAAACCATCAGTTTGTTTTTCAGAGTCCATAGTCTCTCATGGTTTGTCTCTCCCCCATGATTTCCCCCATTCACTTTTCCTTTCCTTCTCCTAATGTCCTCCCTATTATCTAATTGCTTGTGGCAGCATGGTTAACACAGGAGGAGATGCTATCAGTGATGTTTTTAAACATTCATATAAGCCTACCCCAGGGGATGTCAGCCTTGAAAGACATATCACCCTTTTAGGCTGCCCCTTATCTAACTTTAATTAACTGCCCTAGAGGGAGATCAAGAAGGCCTTATGGAAAGAGATAGTCAGATTTCTTTCATTGCTTTCTTTTCCCTGGTCACTTCTTAAGGTAACATATGTTAAACACATTTATTAAAGTTGTAAATAAGTAAGCAAATGCAAACACGGTCCTTTGGCTTCAGTCCTCCCCTTCTATCCTTTCTCATGAAGGGAGTGTTGCATGCACGGAAATGTGTGGCTGGACAAAAGCCCAGAAACCTGGAAAGTGTATTATGTGGGATTCCCCACAGAGAAGCACTTGGCTGCCAGCAGCTCTAGCTCTAGGTTTCCACACACCATCAATCTGGTGCCTGGCAGTCACTGCTCCCCTCCTCACCTCATGCAGAGAATTGACAGAGTGCAACTATTTGTCTCATGTTGCAGCAGCCAAGCTATTTATGGAAGTTAAAGAGAGAGAGAGACAGAGACAGAGACAGAAACAGAGACAGAGACAGAAAGAAAGGAAGGATAATGGGGAGGGAAAAATAACTTTCAAACAGTGCTACAACTCCATTTTAATGTCAGATTTCTTGTTCTTGTTACCAGCTTTAACATAGACTTTTTGATGTAGACCATAGGAGGAAACAAAGGGAATTGGCTTATAGTGAAAGGGCCAGTATTTTGGTCAGCCTTCAGGAATTCTTTCACAGTTGAACTAAGTGAAACTTCAGGTATTCCCAGAAAGGAAGGGAAACAGTGTCTGAAGACACTTTGCAAGTGAAAACAAGCTAAACTTTTCACAAAACCCTCTCTGATTCTGATTTACATCCTTTGTACAGAACAGGAAACTGAGGCATGCAGAGGTCAATTCAGCCCTGAAAATCACACACATATTACCAGGGCCAATAACATATATGTTAGTCATCCTGTTGTTAGAGTGAAATGCATGTGCTTTCTTAAGCTCCTGAAACTGCCTTGACATTTGAAAAAAAGCAATAAGGAAAATATTCCTGTAAAAGGAAAATTTCCTTAAACCTTATGATGTCTATCATTTGGAAAGTTCTTCTGGTTTTGTCAGAGGAGTGCTCTGTATGTTTGTGCCTTTTTAACTGCTATTTCAACAATGGCTAACAAACAAACAAGCAAAAACCCATAATATGATCCAGAGAACTTGAGGACATATAAACTCCTGCTTTCACTTGCTTCAACTTTGACCTTGACCATGAGTCCTAATATTTCTTACAGTAGAAAGGGACACAAACTTGCTTAATCAGTTTTTCTATATCTGCTCTAAGGCCTGAGACCTGAAATATAAAGCATACTTGACTAGTGAGTAGAGTTACTTTTTAACCATGATGAGTGCAAGTTATAATAGTAAAGAAATTTGGAATAAATACAGACACTTCTAATAACAAAAGATAAACATTTGTATATACTTTAATTTCCTTTATTCATATTAGAGGTTTGTGTCAGAGACTAAACATTTTCAGTGACTGTAAGGAATGCATGAAAGCATAGATTGGTCCCTGAATAAAATATTATTTCATGTAAATGTATGTTCAAATATATTTTTTGCTAAAACTCTTGAGTTTTTCCTTTCTAGACATAGCCTATGAGTGTTTGTTCTATATCCAAAACTCAGCTACTCAGATTTTCTTAATCTTTCATTAATGCCAGCCTCACCTTCTTTGGAGACTCTAATTTCATACAGATGGATGTGGGTGAAATTTCACTGTTGGCAGAAAACAACTTTATTCAGCATATGGCTATTTAGTATCTCATGAGATTAAGAAAATTACAGTACTTGGCCTAAATAAATAAATGCTTGATTCACCGAACTCACATGTTTTAGCTTCCAAAAATATTATAGAGGATTATTTATAATTATAATTATTTTTATTTTTAGAAGATTTATTATACTTTGAAGCTTGGCAGTACTGTACTTTATGTACAGAAGCTTTCAACCTGGCTGTGGATCTGGAGCTAATGAAAGTATGAGAATAACACAAAATAGGAAATGGTTCATTGGTTTTAAGACTTCATTTATTTAAAAAAAAAACCACTGATATTGTAAAAAAGGTAAACAATATTTGTGTTAGAGCAATTGTAAAAATTTTATCTTCCATACACAAGTAAAATGGGAATGAAAATTAGCTTAACTTTAAAAGAGAAAAAATAATTTAGCCAGCAAGCCTGTTTTAGTTCTTTAATAAAGATATTTTAACATTTTACACTGCTTTACACTGAAATAATCAGTCTAAATATTTTGTCTTATAATCACAATAGTAAAACATTACTTCATTCTTTATTATCAAATGATCAAGATTAGCAGTTCAAAAGTGAAGATATTTACTTATTACCAATAAAATTATTATAACTCCTTCTTTCAACTCTAGTTTGTCAATCCTTTTCCACGAACTTTTCAAAATCTGAGCCTCTGTTAATATTTTGTCTCATCACATTACTTTTCTTTATCATTTCCTAACTTAAGGAAGACACTTTTGGTGCCTAATTCAATAGATTTGAACTCCTCCATCATACCTGTGGGACTTTACATGAGTCAGACTCAGACAAAATGACTAGTAATAATTTCCTTTTTTTGTTGTTAAGGGTAATGGGTGTGGAGGTAGAAAGCAAGCTGAAATAAATAAATCTCAGCTCTGTGAGGTTTGCTTGGGAAAACATAATTATTACAAAAGTCCATGTCAGAAGCATTTGTTATGATAATTCTGTATGTGTTTGATTCTAATCAATAGAATCTATGAGATCAAAGATCCTTAAGACTGTGTCTTTTGTTTCTAAATGACAAGCACCTAGGTCATAAGCTGTTTCCTTTTCACTCTTCAGTGACTATTAATTGATGTTTCTCTGACTGAATACATGTTTGAATTTCTTATACACATGCAACCCACAAGGAAAGAGTAATCAGTCAACAAATATTTACTAAATGTATCATCTATTAGTGTTCTTGAAAGTTACCGTTAAGTCAGCAATACTAGTATTAATTTCAAAGAGTACATTCTGGGTTTGGTTGTGATACGTAAGAAAAAGCTCAGCTCTTGATATGAAATCTCCCCAAACTTAGCCCAATGACTTGATAAAGTTAGGGTGGCAGTCATAAAAAAAAAAAAAAAAAAAACAAAACAAAAACAGAAATAGGTTCCTTCACAAAAAGTTTTAAATCACAGTTTTGACATTTATACCTATAACTAGTTCTATTTTAGAGAAAAATTAAAGGAAAACTTGTATTGCTCTTCAAGAAGTTCACTGCAAATGTTTAGATTAATTTTAAAAGCTTAATAATTAGAAATAATAGAAAAGTTTCCTTTGTCCTTAAATAAAGCACCTTGATCTTCAAATAGGGTAGCCTAGAATTACCACTTTTTTATTAACAGGTTAAACAGTTCATTTTATTTGAGGTGATTGAATTGTCCAAGTGTAGTTTTTTTCTCTAATTTATGAGCTTAGCACGAGGAAGATAAATAATACCCACACTGCTCTGTATTCAGGAGTTAGCCTTGGTGTATAGAAATACCTGGTTTAATTTGACATGATTGATTCTTTTATTTCAGAATCTAGTAAAGAAAGCTGGGCTTTTTCCTCATCGCATTTGATAGCCTTTATTTAAAAAAAAAGTTGTTGAGTACTTGAACTTCATAGTAGATGCTTATAAAGTGGTGATTCTTTCTTTTCTTTTTTAGATTATGTTTATTTATTTGACACAGAGAAAGAAAGAGTACAAGCAAGGGGAACAGCAGACAGAGGGAGAAGGAGAAGCAGTCTCCCTGTTGAGAAGGGAGCTGGATGAGAGGCTGGATTTCAAGACCCTGAGGTCATGACCTGAGCTGAAGGCAGACAATTGACTAAGTCACACAAGTGATGATTTTATTGATATGGAGAAGAGGACTTAGGACATACTGCAAATACTTAAATTGCTTTTACTGGTTTGTTTTGACATCTGAGGAATGTAGAATGTCAGTAATGAAATTTGTACCTAATATCATGATTTTTTACTTACTATGATAATGTTTGTACTGATTTGTGTATCAAGAGTTAGAAAGTAAGGACAAAAGGATTCCTGTGAAGAGAGGATTGTAATGTCACAGCATTATTATCCAAGTTATCATTTGGCCAAGGCATCATTCTTAGAGTTGTGTATGTGTAACTGTATACTCCTAAAATTCCGGTTAAGAAGTCATATGGGGATATTTGGCACCTTTTTTTTTTAAAAAAGATTTTATTTATTTATTTGACAGACAGAGATCACAAGTAGAGAGGCAGGCGGGGGTGGGGGGGGGGAAGAAGCAAGCTCCCTGCTGAGCAGAGAGCCAGATATGGGGCTCAATCCCAGGACCCTGAGATCATGACTTCAGCAGAAAGCAGAGGCTTAACCCACTGAGTCACCCAGGCACCCTGTCACCCTGGCATCTTTTTTAATTTAATAAGTCAATACAGTAAAGGAAACTGCAACAACTATAAGGGAACAGAATGAATATTTTACATATTAAGCCTCTCATAACCACAACTGGTTGTCCCCCAGTGGTACTACTCCAGATCCTTTTCAACTCCCCTTTGAAGTTGAGCATCAACATTTTAGCCTTTGGCTGTCATTAACTTCCAAAAAGATCAACTTTAGGGAGTTGAAATTAGAAACAAACATGTATATTTGACTCACTCAGTTTCCCACTCACTCATTCATTTATTCTTTTTTCTTGGTGTATTCATTTTTATTAAATATATGAATGCCACAGATATTGTAATATGCATATACAGGATGAATAGCCTACCATCTTTCTTTAAGGTGATTACATTCTAGTGAAGATGATTAAATAATAGAAATATAACAATATAAAGAACAAATAAGATGATATAATTAAAATGAAACACAAGAGATAGCTTACCTAACTTGTTTATGTGAGCAAGGAGGTCTTTTTTAATACTGTTAACATCTGAGATCATGTTTGAAAAATGTGTGGAAATATCCTAGGCTTTCATGTCTACAAGGACATTTCTACATAGAGAGAAATATTTAGTATAAATTAAATAGCAAGGGCACCTGTGTGGTTCAGTTGGTTAAGTAACTGCCTTTGGTTCAGTTCATGATCCTGGAGTCTTAGGATCTAGTCCTGCATCAGACTCCCTCCTCAGCGGGGAGTCTGCTTCTCTCTCCGACCCTCCCTGCCTCATACTCTCTCTCAAATAAATAAAATCTTAAAAAATAAATCAAATAGCAGGATATGTATTCTAAGAAATATAGGTAGTCTGATACACATGGAATGTACAATGCTTGTTTGGCTTTTGATAGGACTCTAAAGATATGTTTGGAAAGGTAAACATAAACTAAATGATGAAAGCCATATAGCCGTATATGCCAAAATAAACAGTAATATTTTGTCCTCCTTCTTGAGAAAGAGATTTAATTATTTAAGCAACAGAAAATGTTGAATAGGTAAAGAATGTGGCACTATTGAGGGAGAATAAAACTGTTCTGCATGATTGTAATTATGGATAATGACATATTTGTCAAAACCTATTAAAGGAGATAATGAAACTTAATGTATGCATTTTTTTACTGTATCCATTATTTTTAATGTCCAGTGTTTATAATACAAGGCCAGAGCTCTCTCCCCACCTCAAGTTTATAAGTTTTCGATTGGCTTGTGAGGCCAATAGGTATACTTCTTCTTGTCTAATCTGGTTTCTGGGAAGGCTTCATTTAGGTCCTCAATGGTCATCTGATCAAACAGAATTACATTCCTTAGCTTCTCCAGCTGTTTTTTGTATTCCATAATCCTGGCCTTTGAGAGAGACAAAAACTCAGCACAACTTTTTACATCTTCTTTTTCTTCAGCGTCCACCTGAACAGTGTATTTATCCTCTGGCACAGGAATCTTCAGGGCATTGAACTTCTTCTCAAAGTCATCTACCAAGCCAGCATTCACCACATTGGTTTTGTAGTAAGCTCAGTTAATAGCAGGGACTTTCTTAGGGAGAGTATCCAACTTGGAGGTAAGTGTCTCATACCAAGATTTCAGGAAGTTAGCGATGGCCTTCTGGTTTTGGGGTATGATCTCACCAAAAACTACCTAGTCAATGGTTTTTAGAGCAAGTTTTCACCCAGCCATCTTGAGATCCTTCACTGACCCCAGCTGCCCAGAGTCCACAGCAGCAAGGAACGGAACCCAATGTATGCAATTTTTTTAAATTATGTACAACTTCAATGGGTCTTATGAGGGGTTGCAAAAACCAACTAACAAACATTCTAAGTGTACTACAGATGTATGAAACTATCTTACCAAAACAGTAGGGAATAGTTGTTGACTTAGGTAATTTTGGAAGTTAGTCGATTCTATAAAATCAAGGCAAAAGGAGCTATACATAAGCACAATACTTTAGTTGACTGATTAAGTGAGTAGAAGGTTAGAGACACACAAAGGGAGAAGACTAGAATGATCCATGAGTAATGGCTTAAAATTGGAGACATCAAAATAAACGCATGTTTAGCCTAATATAGATACAGATGGTTACATATAGAAATACATATAGTTACATGTATATATATACATCTTTATCAGCTGAGAAGGTTATGATACTCGAGTAGTTATGAACACAAAGAATCCATTACTTGATTTCTTTTTTTTTTTAAAGATTTTATTTATTTACTTGACAGACAGAGATCACAAGTAGGCAGAGAGGCAGGCAGAGAGAGAAGGGAGGAAACAGACTCCCTGTGGAGCAGAGAGGCCAATGCAGGGCTTGATCCTAGGACCCTGGGACCATGACCTGAGTCAAAGGCAAAGGTTTTAACCCACTGAGCTACCCAGGCGCCCCATTACTTGATTTCTAATATCGTTCACAGACAAAGGAAGCAAAGCTTCTTGGAAATATGGCAGATTCCAGGACTGGAGCAGGAAGTACACAAGATGAGCCTAAAACATTTTGTAGTGCCAGAAAGTAAGGAATGTTAAAAGAAAACAAAACAAAAATACAACAAAAATATAAAAATACTGGTAGGCATATCATAAAAGGACACAAAATCCAAATAAAGAAGTTTCTAGTTGCTAAATGTCTTAGAATTAATCAAGTATCAAAATAAATAATAAAAATAATGATAGTATATTTTTTATGTTTTCTAATAGTCCTTCTACATATCATTTAGAAGACATATGTTATGTGTGATATGAATTACATGTTTGGTCAAAGTACTGAGTACTCTCCAAACATGATCATATCAGTTGGGATAAAAATCTCGTAGAAGATGGGTGACATAGGAAATAGTAACTTTTGGGACAATTAAATATATAGACAATGTATAGACAGAAACACAAATTTTCCACTGAGAGATGACCATTATCATGCATTAGATTGTCCTGAATTAACAAATTATATACTACATCATGACAAAGATGTTATTTCTTAAATAAACCAATGTTTGTGAAGAAAGCATAGCTTGGATAATTTTTTCCCCAGACTAAATTGGATTGAAATATTGGAGAAATTTTTCTCCAAATAGTTTAAAATTTTTCTTATCCTTAATATTTTTCAATGACATTTATATTTTTTAATTATAACTAGAAGAAAAATGGCAGATCTATACCTAAAGAAGGCCAATTTATTAAAGATTACTTTTCAATGTTTAAAGAGTATGTGGTTAAATATATCAAATATATCAAATTTTTATATAAAATTATCAGAATATATCAAATTGAAAATAACAATTTATTTTAAATTTTAATAGAAAAATATTTTTCTATTGTTTTCTCTCTGTCTTTTGTCTTTACTTGCGTTTATTGTTCTGGGTAGATTCTTACAGAAGATCAATCATTTCTGAGTTAGTATTTTGTTTCCTATACAAGTTAGAACCATCCCTGTGTCACTGATGTTACCAAATTCAGAAACATATGAAGAAAAAAGAAATGAATCTAAAAAAATAACTTTCCTATCTTCTCCACCTGAATCCACATTACAATGTTTCTGTTTACACTGTCTGCACAGAAAACTAGTAAGATGGTAAATCAACTTACTGACATATTGAGTCCTTGGCTAGAAATTTCACACATCCATACATAATTTATTAAGACTGGATGGCTCAGTTGTTTAAGCAAACAACACTTGATTTTGACTCAGGTCATGATCTCAGGGTCCAGGGATTAAGTCCCACATTGGGATCTGTGCTCAGTGCTGAGTCCACTTGAGGATTCTCTCTCTCCCTCTGTCCCTCACCCCACTCTATATCAAATGAATATATAAATCTTGAAAAAAAATTAATAAGAATGAAGCAGAATAATGCCTCATACCTAACATTAAATTTTCCTTACTTTCTCATTTCTTTCTGGATTCTTGATTAAGCTTTTTTGGACTCTGTAGGCCATCATCATCTTACTGCACATGTTTCCAGATATTCCTGATATATCACCCAAAGGACATTGTGTTCTAAATTTTTTTTAAAGATTTTATTTATTTATTTGACAGAGATCACAAATTGGCAGAGAGGCAGGCAGAGATAGGAAGGGAAGCAGGCTCCCTATTGAGCAGAGAGCCCTAAGTGGGGCCCAATCCCAGGACCCTGGGATCATGACCTGAGCTTAAGGCAGAGGTTTTAACCCACTGAGCTACCCATACATCCCAGGACATTGTGTTCTGATATCCCCTGGCATTATCATCTGAGGCAGATAAATAAATATTTTTTTTAATTGACAATAATCTTGAAAATAACAATTTAGTCTTGGATCTTAGGACCAAGTTTCAGCACCAAAGCCAATTTTTAAGTCAATTTCTAAAATGGAGGTCAAAGGAAAGAAAAGAAACCAAAATGCTAACTCAATTTTGATTCACCCAAACAAAGCTACATATATAGATTTAAATGTAAAAATTCCCCTCTGTTAAACTGTCTTCCTACAAAAAGTATTTGTTTAATAGTCATGCAAAATATGTTTTGATCTACTTAACAATATAAGTTGTATGAACTGACTCAACAATTTGATATATTTAACCACATAGTCTTTAAACATTGAAAAGTAATCTTTAATAAATCAGCCTTCTTTAGGTGTAGATCTGCCATTTTTCTTCTAGTTATAATTTTAAAAAATAAACATCATTGTAAAAATATTAAGGATAAGGAAAATTTTAAACAATTTTACACTGAATAGTCAATACTTGCTCCTTAGATTCTACCAATAATATTAAAATGTGTTTGCTCATCACTAGCCATTAGGGAGATTCAAATCAAAACCACACTGAGATATCACCTTATACCATTTAAAATGGCCAAAATTAACAAGACAGTAAACAACATGTGTTGAAGAGGATGTGGAGAAAGGGGAACCCTCTTACACTCTTGGTGGGAATGCAAGTTGGTGCAGCCACTTTGGAGAACAGTGTGGAGATTTCTTAAATTAAAAATAGAGCTTCCCTTTGACCCTGCAATTGCACCGTAGGGTATTTACCCCAAAGATATAGAGATAGTGAAAAGAAGGACCATGTGTACCCCAATGTTCATCGCAGCAATGGCCACAGTTGCCAAACTGTGGAAAGAACCAAGATGACCTTCAACAGATGAATGGATAAAGAAGATATGGTCTATATATACAATGGAGTATTATACCTCCATCAGAAAGGATGAATACCCAACTTTTGTATCAACATGGATAGGACTGAAAGAGATTATTCTGAGTGAAAGAAGTCAAGCAGAGAGAGTCAATTATCATATGGTTTCATATTATCATATGGAATAATACAGAGGGCATGGGGAGATGGAGTTGGGGGAAATTGGAGGAGAGATGAACCATGAGAGACTGTGGACTCTGAGAAACAAACTGAAGGTTTTGGAGGGGATGGGGGTGAGAGGTTGGGTGAGCCAGGTGGTGGGTAATAGGGAGGGCACATATTGCATGGAGTACTGGGTGTGGTGCATAAACAATGAATTCTGAAATACTGAAAAGAAATAACATAAATAAAAATTAAAAAACATGTTTGTTCTATCACAAAATTGCATATCAATCAGTGCATACTTTTATTGCATTTTTGACACAAATAGGTTGCAGACATTAGTACCATTTTCTTAAACACTTTAAAACAAATACCATTAAGAACAATTCTGTAATTGTTCATTTATTTCTTTGAGATGAAATTTATATACAATGAAATACAAAAATCTTAAACATACTATCTGATGGTTATTGAAAAATGTTTATTCCTGAACATGTCATGATGACATTGATATTAATTCAGATACTAATGCTGTGTCCTTTCTTTCTCCAAATAGGCTCCACACCCTGCATGGAGCCCAGTGTGGGTCTTGAATTCTCAGCCCTGAGATCAAAGGCTGAGCAGAAATCAAGAACTAGATGCTTAACTGACTGAGCCACCTAGGCACCCCTGTTTTCTCAATCATAATTTTTAGTTTATAGAAATTTAAGTGAACATTACATAGTGAAGATGCCTTCTCCTACCACCTTATTGATTTTGTAAAAATAGCAAATCAGAAATTATTTTATGAATTCAGTAAATAAGAGTAACTGTGTTTGAAGAAGATAATATTAAACAAGAAACCTCAATTCATTCTTCTTGGTACAAATAGAGAAAATGTAATTACAAATAGAGTGGAAAGTTTCTTATTTCTTGAACAGAATTGCTTTATACCTGATAATCATCAAAGAAAGAACTACTTATTATTTCCCCAGATTTCCTATCCTGGCTCAAGAAAACAAAGTGTTAGTTATTCTTGGAAAAGTATTTTGTATTAATCTTTGTTGATGATTTAAAAATTGAAAATATTATTTTTTATGCCTGTGGAAAATTTTCTTATAGATTATTATCCAAGCAAATAGCCAGTGTTTTAAAACAGAAAAATTTATGAAATAACGCTAACCCATACATATATATAAAAAAATCAAGCCTTCTTTAGATTTAATTAAATGTTAGAAATGGGGGCGCCTGGGTGGCTCAGTGTGTTAAAGCCTCTGCCTTCGGCTCAGGTCATGATCCCAGGGTCCTGGGATCAAGCCCCGCATTGGGCTCGCTGCTCAGCAGGGAGCCTGCTTCCTTTCCTCTCTCTCTGACTGGCTCTCTGCCTACCTGTGATCTCTGTCTGTCAAATAAATAAATAAAATCTTTAAAAAAAAATAAATGTTAGAAATGTTGTGAAAAGAAAGTGCAACTCTTTTTATTAAAACCTCAAGCTTTTAAACTATTGGACAGTGAATGCCATGTTATTGAGTGGATACTAATTTTTACAAATATTACTCAATATATTCAGGCTTATGATTGGATGGTTAAGGTTCTCAGACTGGGAGATACTTAGTCATTCAAGCTACATCTTAGACTTCTTGAAGTTTATCTCTTTTTTTTTTTTTTTTTTTTTTTTTTTTTTTTTTTTTTTAAATTTTTAATTTTTTATAAACATATATGTATTAGACCTGGGGAAGTTTATCTCTTTTTTTAAAAGATTTTAATTTAATTTAATTTATTTATTTGACAGATGGAGATCACAAGTAGGCAGAGAAGCAGACAGAGAGAAAGGAGGAAGCAGGCTCCCTGCTGAGCAGAAAGCCTGATGTGGGGCTCCATCACAGGACCCTGGGATCATGACCTGAGCTGAAGGCAGAGGTTTTAACCCCCTGAGCCACCCAGGTGCCCCTTGAAGTTTATCTCTTAGTTAACACATTATAAGTTCAAAAGTCTTGTTCCTGGGAAATTCTTTAAGGAAAATAGGTAGGTTTGCCAATGACTAAAGAATAGTTTGAAGAATAAAAATTTTCACCTTGAAGATGTCTTTACTTTAAAATAATGAGAAATATTAAGAGCTATCTATTTTTCCCAAAACTTTTTTTGAAGATTTTATTTATTTGAGAGAAAGTATGTGCATGTGCTCCTGCAAGTGGGAGGAGAAGCAGAGGGGAAGGGAGAGGGACAGGCAGACTCTGCCTTGAGTGTGCAACCCAATTCAGGGTTAAACCCCAGGACCCTGAGATCATGGTCTGAGCAGAAACCAAGAGTGGGACACTTAACAGACTGAGACATCTGGGCACCCTTCCCCCAAAACTTTGAATCACTGGTCCATATGTATTAAATTTCTGCTCTTGCAATTGTAGTAAAGTATATTTAAGTGCTAAAAGTTATTGTCCATTTATCCTTAAACTTATCACACACACACACAGATATTAATATAGTAATATGTATATATTACTGTGTATTACTGCATATATGATATGTGTATAACTCCCTGACATTCTGACATTGTAGGAAGAGACCATTCAGTCAGAAACACATAAATCTAGGTATTATTTTACCAGGAAATATGAAATGTCCTGGAATAAAAGAGAGCTAGGTATTTAAAGAGGAGTATCAATAGATATAAGCAATTTTCTCCCTTAAAACTGTACAACTCAGACTCTCTTTATTACCCATGACTTACTATTAAATTATTTCTGAAAAAATTTAATTATTCAAATTAAAGATAGAATAATTAATACATTAATGTCATTCAAATGTACTTTCATGAGTAAATAAAAATCACAAACATTTGTTTAGTTCATCTTCTGCTCTATGGTATAGAAAATTTGTTTGAGGCAAGCTTAGGTCCAGGATTATGTTTTTGCAGATTTAAAGCTATTAAAATGTCATCATTGAAAACTTTAGGTCACCAAGGTCAATAAAGGAAAGTCTCAATGATGTTGAAATAGAACCTTATCAATATGCTCCATTTCATATTGGTTTTTAAAACTATGAAAGTTCTTTTTAGAGGACATATCAATTTTAAGAACAAATTTCAGGAGGTAAGTAGCTAATATAAAAAAGTCTCCATATTTCCCTCTTACATGCAAGTAACATTTACTAAATTCTTTCCCATTTATATTTGGCCTTCCCCTCCTCATTCTCAGATTATCCCTTCAGCAACAACAAAGGGAAGAAGAGAACTGGACAGAAATATCAGAATTGAATAATGGTATTTAATAAATGTTCAATAACTTTTAGTGTTTAATATACAGTTTCACAACTTCTTTATCTATAAGAATATAATTTGAATTATTTTTTTCAGAGGGGTGTTGGAAGATGGGGGAAGAGTAACAGAGCTCATCCCATGAATATAATTACTATCAAATCATCTTAAATACTCCATAAATTGACCTGAAGTCTGGGAGAACAATCTCCACAACCAAAAGTAGAGAAAAGGCCCCATCAAAGAAAGTAGTAAGTGGGGAGATATGGTTTGAGAGAGAAATATAGCTACTGTTGTGGGGAGGGGGCTGTGGTCATGGAGAAATATGAGAGACAGACTAATACATAGGGAAGAAAACAAGGAAAATGAATCTCCATAACAACAACTTGGAAAGTGAGAGGCACTGAATTTTTTGACTTGTGGCAACTTGTGGCCTCAGAAAGGCTGCATTCATGGAGAGACCTCTCTGGGAAAAAAGGATCTGGCAGCCACCATTTTTCTCCCCTGCCCTATCAACATAAGCACAGGGCCACATTCTTGAGTCAGCACAGCCCAGGTCTTCCTACCTGGCTTGTTTACTACAAGCACTGTTTCATATGATCCAGTAAGACCACCCTCCCAGTCTTGCTTGGCTCAGTCCTAATGTGATAGGCTTCATCCCCAGAAGACAAGCCCAAACAATTGATCACACTACATCTCCTGACTCAGGAGTTTTGCCTAGCTTCAGTACCTGCAACAATGGCAATAGGTCTCACTTCACAAGCAGGTCTAATTAAGTTCACTATGTTCAGGACAGGGACCAAACACTGCCCCCAACCAAGAAAGCCTTTGCTTATGGTTAGCCTTAAGGATAAAGTGATCAGGATAAAACAGGAGAGCACAGGCACCATACATTGGAGACACTCCCAGAAGTGCCAGGACTAGGAGAACAGGGGACATGACATGTCAGGGCACTAAAGGACATCTACTTCACAAACAAGAAGAAGAGATATAGTTGACTTTCCTAAAATACAGAATCAGGCATAGAGACTTAGAATAAATGAGAAGACAGGGAGTTTTATCTTAAAAAACAAACAAACAACAACAACAACAACAAAAACAAAGCCACAGCCAGAGATCTAAGCAAAACAGATAGAAGTAATGTGCCTCATGGACTATTTAAATCAATGATCATAAAGATATCACTGGATTTGAGAAAAGAGTGGAAGGCAGAAGTGAGACCTTAACACAGAGATAAAGAATAACAGCAGAGATAAAGGGCTCTGAATGAAATGAGAAATATTCTTGATAGAATGAATAGCAGGATGGAAGAAGCAGAGGAATGAATTAGTGATTTAGAAGACAGAGTAATAGAAACTAAGAATGCTGAATAAAGAGAGAAAAAATAGTTATGCCAAATGGAAATAGACATAGGGAACTCAGTGAACCCATCAAATGTAACATTTATATTGAAGGAGTCCTAGAAGAAGAGAGAGAGAAAAAAAAAATATATATATATATATACATATATATAGGAAAGTAATACCTGAAAACTTCCCTAATATGGGGAAAGAGACAGGTATCTAAATCCAGGAGGCACAGGGAATGCCCATCAACATCAACAAATGCAGATGTTTGCCAAGACATATTGTAATTAAATTGGTAAAATATACTGATAAATAAAAAAATAATTAAAAGCAGGAAGACAAAAGAAGACAGCAATATACAAGGAAGCCCCATAAGCCTATCAGGGAATTTTTCAGCAGAAACTTTGCAAGCCACAAGAGAATGGTGACATAATATACTGAAAGTGCTCAATGGAAAGAATCTATAGCCAAGAATATTTTATCCAGCAAGGCTATCATGCAGACTAGAAGGATAGATAAAGAGTTTCTCTGGCAAACAAAAACTAAAGAAATTCATGATCACTGCAAGAAATTAGAGGAAGAAGAGGCCAAAAGTGAAAATAGTGGAAAGGAGAGACAACAAGTGGTAGTTAAAAAAGGTAGGAAACACAAAAACAGTAAATATGAATATTTCTATAAAAAATCAATCAAGAAACTAAAAAAAATAAAAAGGTGTAAAATATCACAACATATACTTAAAACATGGGGAAGAGAGGAGAAAAGAATGAGTTCAAACCTAAAAGACCATCAACTTAATATAGACTGTGATATGCTGAAGAGGTAATTTACAAACAAAATAGTAACTATATATTAAAAATGACTAATAAAAATGCAATAATAAAGAGAAAGAAATCCAGATATATCACTAAAGAAAATCTGAAAACTATGAAAGAAAGTAACACAAGAAAGGACCAGGGGAAATCTTCAGAAAGAACCACAAAACAAATAATAAACTGACAATAAATACATATCTATAATTACTTTGAATATAAGTTCTCCAATCAAAACTCATAAGGTGACATAAGAAATAAAAACAAACAAACAAACAAAAAACAGGACCCATCTATATGCTTCCTACAAGAGACTCATTTTAGACCTAAAGACACTTAGCAGACAAAAAATGAGGGGATGGAGGAATACCTATGATGTAAATGGATGTTCAAAAAAACTGGAGGCATAATACTTATAAAAAATAGACTTTAAGACAAAGACTGACAAGTTACAAAGAAGGGCATTATATAATCATAAAAGGCACAACCCAACAAGAAGATATAGCAATTATAAATATTTATTCAACCCAACATAAGAGCACTCAAATACATAAAACAATTAATGATGAACATAAAGAAACTAATCAATAATAAAATAATAGGGACATATAACACCCACTTTCATCAATGGGCAGATAGATCACCTAAACAGAAAATAACCAGGGAAGGGAGAGGCTTTGAATGACACACTAGAACAGAGGGACTTAACATATATTCAGAACATTCCATCCTAAAACAGCAGAGTACACATTCTTTTTAGTGCACATGGAACATCTCCAGAATAGATCACATATTAGGTCAAAAAACAAAAACAAATTTAGAAAGATGAAACTCATATTATGAGCCTTTTCTAACCACAATACTATGACACTAGAAGCCAACCACAAGAAAAAGTCTGGAAAGACCACAAATACATGGAGATTATATAACATGTTACTGAACAATGGAAGGGTCAGCCAAGAAATCAAAGAAGAAATTAAAAAGTGAATAGATTAAGAGTCACTTATGGTTTGTCTCCCTCCCAATCCCATCTTGTTTCATTTATTCTTCTCGTACCCACTTAAGCCCCCATGTTGCATCACCACTTCCTCATATCAGGGAGATCATATGATAGGCGTGCTGTGAAGTGTGTAAACCTGGTGATTCACAGACCTGTACCCCTGGGGATAAAAATATATGTTTATAAAAAATAAAAAATTAAAAGTAAAAAAAAAAAAAAAAGTGAATAGAAACCCTCCAACACTTTGGGAAGCAGCAAAAGCAGTTCTAAGAGAAATGTTTAGAGCAATACAGTCCTATGTCAAGAAGCAAGAAAAATCACAAATAACTTTAACCTTATAGCTAAAGTATCTAGAAAATGAACAATAAATAAAATAAAAATTCAGCAGAGAAAATAAAATTTAAAAAAAGATAAAATAAAAATAAAATACATCAATGAAACCAGGAGCTGGTTCTTTGAAAAGATCAACAAACTCATAAACCTCTGGCCAGGCTTATCAGAAAAAAAGAGAAAGAACTCAAATAAGTAAAATCACAAATGAGAGAGGAGAAAAAGCAACCAACACAACAGAAATACAAACAATCATAATAGACTATTATGAAAACTATATGACAACAAATTGGGCAACCTACAAGAAATGGATAAATTCCTAGAAACATGTAAATTATGAAAACTGAAATAAGAAATAGAATATTTGAACAGACTAATAATAAAAAAAAGAACTGAATCAGTAATCAAACACTATCAACAAAAAAAGTCCTGGATCTGACAGCTTAACAGGTGAACTCTACCAAGTATTTAAAGAGTTAATAGCTATTTTTCCTCAAACTATTAAAAAAAAAAAAAAGAAGTAAACTTCCAAACTCATTCTATGAGGCCAGCATTATACATATACCAAAAATAGATATAAACACCACTAAAAATAAAATTACATAAAATTAAATTAAAACAACAACAACAACAACAATACTACAGGCTAATATCCCTGATGAACTTTGATGCAAAAGTCCCTAGCAAAATACTAGCAGACTAAATCTAACAATGCATTAGAAAACTCTTTCACCACAATCAAATGGGGCTTATTCCTGGCTTATAAGATTCAATATTAACAAAACGATCAATGAGACATAGCACAACAATAAGATAAAGGATAAAAAACATATATTCATTTCAGTAGATACAGAAAAAGCATTTGACAAAGTACAACATCCATTCATGTTAAGAATCCTCAACAGAGTAGGATTAGAAGGAACATACTTCAACATAACAAAGGCTATATACCCTCATAATTTTTATTCAACATAGTATTAGAAGTCTTAGCCACATGATCAGAAAATAAAAAGAAATAAAGAGCACTCAAATTGTTGAAGAAATAGTAAAATATTCAGTATTTGCAGATAACATGGTACTCTATATAAAAAACTTGAAAGATGCCACCAAAAACAAAACAAAACAAAACAAAACAAAACAAAAAAACAGCCAAAACCCTACTAAAATGAATAAAAGAATTCAGTAAAGTTGTTGGATACAAAAATCAATGTGCAGAAATCTGTTGCATTTCTATAAACCAATAGTGAATTGGCAGAAAGAAAGCAATTAAGACATTAAGAACAATTAAGAAAACAATCCCATGTTCAACTGCACTAAACATAACAAGATACCTAGGAATAAACTTAACCAAAGAAGTGAAAGATGTGTACTCTGAAAACTATAAAAAAGTGATGAAAGAAATTGAAGATGACACAAAGAAATGGAAAGGTATTCCATGACCATAAATGGAAAGAACCAATATTGTTAAAATGTCTATATTACCCAAGCAACCTACACATTTAATGCACTCCTTATCAAATTACCCACAAAATTTTTCATAGAACTAGGGCAAGCAATCCTAAAATTGGTGTAGAACCACAAAAGACCCAGACTAGACAACACAATCTTGAAAAAGAAAAGCAAAGCTGGAGACAGCACAACTCCAGACTTCGAGTTTTTTTTGTGTGTGTATACACACACACACACACAAATATATAAATAAATATATATATATAATATTTACATATTATATATATATAATAAACACACATATATATATGTGTGTTTTTAGTTATTTTAATTAATTTAATTAATTTATTTATTTGAGAGAGAGACACACAGTGAGAGAAGGAACACAAGCAGGGGGAGTGGGAGAGGGAGAAGCAGGCTTGTCGAGGAGCAGGGAGCCTGATGCAGGGGGATGACCTGAGCCAAAGGCAGATGGTCAGTGACTGAGCCACCCAGGCACCCAGGACTTCAAGTTGTATTAAAAGTAATCAAAACAGTATGGTACTAGCACAAAACTAGACACATCAATCAATGGAACAGAATAGAAAAACTCAGAAAGAAACCCACAAGTGTATGGTCACTTGATCTTTGACAAAGCGGTAAAGAATGTCCAATGAGAAAAAGACAGTCTCTTCAACAAATGGTGTTAAGAAAACTGGACAGCATAATGCAAAAGAATAAAAGGGGACTGTTTTTTTACACCGTACCCAAAGACAAACTCAAAGACCTAGAGGAAGGAGTAAAAATGGTGGGGGAGTAGGAGAACTCTAAGCTTGACTTGTCCCTTTGATACAGCTAGATAAATGTCAAATCATTCTGATCACCCCAAAAAATCAATCTGAGGACTGAGAGAACAAAAATGCAACTCGGCAAGTAGAATAGTGAGTGTTTCATTTAACAAGCAGACCATAACACACTTAAGCTCTAGACTTTTTCTTAAAGTTTACTATTTATTTATTTATTTATTTATTTGACTGAGAGTGAGAGAGTGCAGGAGAACCCAAGCAGGGGAAGCATCAGAAGGAGAAGCAGGGTCCCAGCTGAGTAGGGAGACCGATGTGGGAGTTAGTCCCAGGACCTTGAGATCATGACCCAAGCTAAAGGCAGTTTCCCAACCAACGAACCATCCCAAGCACCCCTAGATTTTTTTTTTTTTTTTATAGACAGAATGAGAAGAGAGAGGAATCCACCCCAAAAAGGAAATAACAGAAAGTAGAAATAACGACCAGGGAGTTGATCAATACAGATATAAGTAATATGTAGAAACTAGAATTTAAAACAAAAATTATAAGGGTACAAGCTAGGATTGAAAAAAAAAAAACATAGAAAAGAATCCCTTAACACAGACACAAAATTTTGTCCTAATCCTAATCAGGATTAAATTAAAAATGCTGTAATTGAGATGCAAACCTGAATGGATGCCATAGCAAAGAGAATGGGGAGCACCAGGGTGGCTCAGTTGGTTAAGTGGTCGACTCTTGATTTCAGGTCAAGTCAGGTCCTGGGATTGAAACCCAAGTGGGACTCCCTGCCCACTGGGGAGTCTGCTTGAGGATTCTCTCTCTTCCTCTCCCTCTGCCCCTCCAGCTGCTTGTACTCTCTCTCTCAAAAATAAATAACAAATGTAAAAAACAGAGAGAGAAAAATGAAGCAGAAGAATGAATCAGTGATAGAGAAGATAAAATTGTGGAAAATAATGAAGCTGAAAAAAGAAGAGAGAAAGGTGTTGGATCACAATGGTAGACTTAGGGAACTTAGTGACTTTTTAAAACATGATAACATTCATATCATAGGATTACCAGAAGATTAAAAAGAGAGAGAAAAGGGCAGAAGATTTATCTGGCAGTTTATAGGTGAAAATTTCCTTTATCTGGGCAAGGACACAGACATTGAAATCCAAGAAACACAAAGAACTCCCATTGAATTTAAAAGCCAGACATTATCTAGACATATAGTCAAATTCACAAAGTACACAAACAAGGAAACAAATCCTTAAAGCAGCAAGGGGAAAAAAACGCCCTTAACTTACAGGGGAAGACAGATCAGATTTTCAGCAGGCCTATCCACAGATACCTGGTAGGCAGAAGAAAGAAGCAGGGTATATTGTGTTCTGAATAATAAAAAAAAAATATGCAGGGAAGAATACTTTATACAGCAAGTCTGTCATTCAGAATGGGAGGAGAGATAGTTTCCCAAACAAAAACTGAAAGAGTTTGGGACTACCAAACAAGCTCTGCAAGGAATATTAAAGGGAACTCTTTGAATGGGGAAAAAAACAGAAACAAAGACCAGAAAGGAACAGAGAATATCACTAGAAACATCAGCATTATAGGTAGTAGAATGGAAGTAAGTTCATATCTTTCAATAATCACTATGAATGTAAATGGGCTAAATGCTCCTATCAAAAGACATATGGTATCAGAATGGAAAAAAAACAAGAACATTCAAATGGATAAAAAAAATAAGACATTCATTTTAGACCTAAAGATACCTGTAGTTTAAAAGTGAAAGGATGAAGAGACATCTATCATGCTAATGGACATCAAAAGAAAGCCAGAGTAGCCATACCTATACCAGACAAGCTAGATTTTAAACCAAAGACAGATATATTCAGAACATCTCATCCTAAAGCAGGAGAATACACTTTCTTTTTGAGTGCCCATAGAATATTTTCCAGAATAGATCACACACTGGGCCACAGATCAGCCTTCAACAACTCCAGAAAATGGAGATTATAGCATGTATATTTTCAGACCACAGCACTATGAAACTTGAAGTCAATCACAAGAAAAAAAAAAAAAATGAAAGACCACAAAGGAACATCCTACCAAAGAATGAATTGGTTAACCAAGAAATTAAAGAAAAAAATGTAAAGTGCATGAAAACAAATGAAAATGAAAATATGACATTCCAAAACCTTTGGGATGAGCAAAGGCAGTTTTAAGAGGGAAGTATATTGCAACACAGGCCTACCTTAAGAAGCAAGAAAAGTCTTAAAATACACAACTTAAACTTATACCTAAAGGAAAAAGGAAAGGAACAGCAAACAAAACATAAAGCAAGCAGAAGAAGGGGAATAATAAAGATTAGAGCAGAATTCAATGCTATAGAAACAAACAAAAAAGTACAACAGATCAAGGAAACTAAGAGGTGGTTCTTTGAAAGAATTAATAAAATTGACAAACACCTAGCCAGACTTAATTTAAAAAGAAAAGAGAAAGGACTCAAATAAAATCAGAAATGAAAGAGAAGAGATCACAACCAACACCTCAGAAATACAAACAATTATGAGAATATTATGAGAATTTATATGCCAACAAACTGGGAAATCTGGGTGAAATTGACAAATTCTTAGAAACACAAAAACTACCAAAATGGAAACATAAAGAAAGAGAAAATTTTGAAAGAAACATAATCAGCAAATAGATTGAATCAGTAATCAAAATTCTACCAACAAATAAAAGTCCAGGGCTAGATGGCTCTCAGAGGAATTCTACCAGACATTTAGAGAGAACTAATACCTATTCTTATCAAATGGTTCCAAAAAGTAGAAATGGAAGGAAAACTTCTAAACTCTCTCTACAAGGCCAGCATTACCTTGATTTCAAAACAAAAGACTTCACTAAAGAGGAGAATTACAGACTGATGAACATGGATTTAAATTTTTCAACAAGATACTATCAAATTGAGTCCAATAGTACATTTAAAGAATTATTACCATGATGAAGTGGGATTTATTCCTGGGCTGTAGGGTAGTTTAATATTCACAAATTAATGTGGCATGCCACCTTAATAATAGAAAGGATAAGAACCATATGATCCCATCAGTAGATGCAGAAAAAGTATTTGACAAAATACAATTTTCATTCTTTATTAAAAACCCTCAAAAAGGTAAGGATACATGAAGATTTACATCAACATTATTAAGGCCACATACAAAAGACCTACAGCTGATATATATTCAATGGGGGAAAACTGAGAACTATTCCTCCACAATCAAGAACAAGATAGGATGTCTACCCTCACCGTGACTATTTAACATAGTACTCAAAGTCTTAGCCTTAGTAGTTGGCAACAAAAAGAAATAAAAGTCATCCACATTGGCAAGGAAAAAGTCAAACATTCAATACTTGCAGATACTTAGTATTTTGAATAGAGAACTCAAAAGACCCCACCAAAATATTGGTAGAACTAATACAGAATTCAGCCAAGTCACAGGATATAAAATTAATGTATAGAAATCTTTTATATTTCTGTACACTAATAATAAAGCAGCAGGAAAAGAAATCAAGGAATCTATCCCATTTACAATTACAATGAAGATGATAAGAATAAACCTAACCAAAGATGTATAAATTCTGTATCCTAAAAACTATAGAAAACTTAAGAAAGAAATTGAGAATACAAAGAAATGGAAGAACATTCCATACTCATGGACTTGAAGACCAAACATTGCTAAAATGTCTATACTCAAAGCCATCTACATATTTAATACAATCCTTACCAAAATACCGCCAGCATTTTTCACCAAGCTAGAACAAACAATCCTAAAATTTGTATGGAACCCCAAAAGAAACTGAATAACCAAAGCAGCCCTGAAAAAAAGAAAAGCAAAGCTGGAGGTATCACAATTCCAGACTTTAAGCTATATTACAAAGCTTTAGTCATCAAGACAATATAGTATTGGCACAAAAACAGACACATAGATTAATGCAATAGAACAGAAAACCCAGGGGTGCCTGGGTGGCTCAGTGGGTTAAAGCCTCTGCCTTTAGCTCGGGTCATGATCCCAGGGTCCTGGGATTGAGCCCTGCATCAGGCTTTCTGCTCAGCAGGGATCCTGCTTCCTCCTCTCTCCCTGCCTAATTCTCTGCCTACTTGTGATCTCTGTCTGTCAAATAAATGAATAAAATCTTAAAAAAAACAAAACAAACAAAAAACAGAAAACCCAGAAATTTTCCAAAAACTACATGGTCAAGTAATCTTCAATAAAACAGGAAAGCCTATCCAATGGAAAAAAGATAATCTCTTCAACAAATGGTGTTCAGCAGACTGGACAGCAACATGCAAAAGGAAACTGGACCACTTTCTTACACTATAAAAAACAATAAATTCAAAATAGATGAAAGACCTAAATGTGAGGCAGGAAATCAACAAAATCCTAGAGAACACAAGAAGTAACCTCTTTGACATCAGCCATAGCAACTTCTTACTAGACACATCACCACAGAGGAAAACAAAAACAAAAATGAGCTATCAAGACTTCATCAGGATAAAAACTTCTGCACAGCAAAAGAAACAATCAACAAAAATAAAAGGGCAGCCTACAGAATGGGAGAAGATATTTGTAAAGGACATGTCTGACAAGGGTTGGTATCCAAAATCTATAAAGAACTTAAAAAATCCAACACCCCCCAAACCAAATAATCCAGTTATTAAATGAACAGAAAACATGATAGATATTTTTTCAGAGACCTCCAGATGACTAACAGACACATGAAAAATGTACAATATCAACTCATCATCAGAGAAATATAAATATATTTCATGATAAGATATTATCTCACAACTGTTAGAGTGTCTAAAATTAGCAACACCAGAAAGAACATGTGTTGGTGAGGATGCACAGAAAGAGGAACCCTCTTGCACTGCTGGTGGGAATGGAAACTGGTGTAGCCAGTCTGGAAAACAGTATGGAGGTTCCTCAAAAAGTTAAAATTGTAACTACTCTATAATCCAGCAATTGCAGTACTAGGTACTTACCAAAAGGATACAAAACTTTGAAAGTGTATCTGGACTCCTATATTTACAGCAGCATTATCAACAATAGCCAAAACTATGGAAAGAGCCCAAAGAAGTTGCAGTGTATATATATACAATGTACATTACTCAGCTATCAGAAAGAATGAAATATTGACATTTGTAATGACATGTATATAACTAGAGTATATTATGCTAAGTGAAATAAGCCAAAGAGTCAAAAATGTCCTTTGTGAGGAAATAGGAGTCAAGTCACATTTAGTCTTAAAAGATAAGCACCTTATGGCAGAAAGCAGGGAAGAACATTTCAAGCAGCAAACAATTGGTACAAAGGCTTGCTACCAGCAGACATGGACTCAATATGTCCAACAACAGAGCAAAGGGCCTATGAGACTTGGGGCACCTGGGTGGCTCAGTGAGTTAAAGCCTCTGCCTTCGGCTCAGGTCATGATCTCAGCATCCTGGATCGAGCCCCACATCGGGCTCTCTGCTCAACAGGGAGCCTGCTTCCCCCTCTCTCTCTGCCTGCCTCTCTGCCTACTTGCGATCTGTCTGTCAAATAAATAAAATCTTAAAAAAAAAAAAAAAGGCCTATGAGACTGGGGAGTACACAGTGAGATGAAGGAGGAAAAGCATAAGAGAAGGAGTGAGGGAAGATAGTGTAGACCAGCCTGGGCATTCCAGTTAATATAAATGTGATGGGAACATCTAGAGCCAGTGAATGGCATACTATGATTCATGTTTTAAACATTTTTTGGATATTTTGGAAAGAGAAAATGATATTATTTGCACTATCATTAGCTCTATAAAAATATTACGATCTTTTCCATAAATGCTAAAAATGATGTATTTGATGCTAATTTTAAACATTACTCAATTTATTTTTCTGACTTTTCGTTATACTGCCATTAAGTCAAGGACAAAGATTTCTACTTTACAGAGGTGTTTAACATTTCTCAGAGTACCTACAATGTGACATATGTTCCATCAATATTTGTTGAGTAAATGAACAAGTGAAAAAAAATAACAATATATGTAAATGCCATTGCTACATATATGTTTCTTAAAAAAAGAAGTTTAATTCAAAAATTTTTCTCCAAATACCATCTCAAATGTACACATTAGCCAGTGATTTCCTGGCTCTTTCTTGTGGAAGAAACTCATTTATGTTAAAAATGCCCCTCAAAATAGAATCTATTCTTCTAAAATTTTCTAAAAAGTATTTAAGAGGAAAGTTTATTCAGTAATTATTTAAGGTACAATTTTTATTCTAAATGTTCTTAGATCACTGAAATTTCTAGATAAAAGCATGGATAAAATATGGTGTGTGCATTAAATAAGAGATTCTATATATAACAATAGAATTTTGCTCAGCACACAAAGGATGGATACCTACCATTAACATTGATGTAGATGGAACTGGAGTTATTATGCTAAGTGAAATAAGTCAGTTAGATAAAGATAATTATCATATGGTTTCAATCATATGTGGAATATAAGAAATAATGCACCCGATCATAGGGTAAGGGAGGGAAAACTGAATGAAAAGAAATCAGAGAGGGAGACAAACCATGAGGAACTCTTGAACCTGGGACAGAAACTGAGAGTTGCTGGAGGGGAGATGGGTGGGGGGAAGAGGTGATTGGGTTACAGGCCTTAAGGAGGACATGAGATGTAATGAGCACATGGTGTTATACACAGCTGATGAATCATTGAACACTACATCTGAAACTAATAATGTATTATATGTTGATTAATTGAATTTAAATTTTAAAAAACTATATGTATTTTAAAAAAATACATATATATATTTCCTCAGATGTATATGGATCATAATGTCTTACCACAAATTTTATTCTATTTAGAGTATAAAATATTTCCTATAAAATGCTATATATTCTATTCTAACTGCATAAACCATCTTCGTTATTAGCTGACTTGAATATACTCATATTCTTATTGAAAAATTTTAAGAAGAATTTAGGAAAATTAGATGGCTTACTTAAAAAGTCAATCTTTGGTTTCCTCCTTTTTATTTTTTAAGGTTGTTTGTTTGTTTGTTTATTATAGTTTCCTCTCTTTTCAAGTTGTGCTTTTCTGGGGAGAGCCAGTGTCAGCCTTGTGGAGTGGCTGTGTTTGTTTTACTCCACATGGTGTCACTCTACCCCTGCCAAGGACATAGTTATCTCTAGTTCATTTTCTGAACTTATTGCACTGGATATTAAGGAGGAAAATCATTATATTTATTTTAAATCATCATAATGGAAAAAATTCCTATTTTCACTGTAAGACAGCATGACCAATTTTCCCAGTTGCCTCTTTCATTTCTTTCAAACTTCAAAACAAATGACACATTTTAACATAAGTAGGAAATATATTATTTTGTCACTGTAGATTGATTCACTAAATTAATAAATAAGCAATAGTCCCAAAATTGTAATGCTTCATTAAAAAACATTGTTTTCACCTATACTTAGTGTATTTATTTAGTATATGTGCTGCCAAAGCGAGCACCTTAGTGTATTTATTTAAATATGGTTTCATATTCAAATATATATTTTAAAAATTAAAATAGTTATGTTTTAAAACATGCTTTGTTATATTTAGGTTAAAGTTATATTTTAGTTACAGTTATAGTTTATAAAATATATTTATATTTCAAAGTATAATGTCTTTTTATATTTAAATATAAAATATATCACTGAGTGGTTTAGTAATTTCTTGAAAAATACAAAAATTATGGAAGACACAGTTTAATTGAATTATATATTTTAAAAAAGCAGATGCTAGGTGACATAGTGTAGTGTTTAGTAGAGCTTGCTAGGAGAAACTTTTGACAATGTTCACCCCAGCTTTGTGGCTGTATAGGCAAAATTCCCTTAATATGCTGCAACTCTCACTGAGAGAAAATAACAAGCTATACACTTGTCACTGTATTGTGATTGTATTATGAGAGACACCCTATATCATATGGAGGGACTCCAGAAACAAACTTTTTGATCTCAAATTTCAAATCCATTATTATACACTGGGTGACCTTAGGGAAGTCATTTCACTTCTTGGTACTTCGGTTTCTTCATCTGTACTATGGAAATCATTACAATACCTATTTTAAAAAATCATTGTCAGTATTAGGTAAATATAATATATATTAATTAATATTTATATATATAATGCAATATATAATATCGATATATAATATTTAGGGACCAATAAAATATTTTGATAATGGAAAATAATAACAGGCCAAGTCTAAGAGGAAAAATTTTATTTTGGAGATATATACACTTCTATATGGTTCCATAAAGTCAACCCACAAACCGGCTAATCCCTGTCCAGATTAGATTAGGGGGGGTTATTATTTATTTATTTACTTTTAAAGATTTTATTTATTTGAGAACAAGAGAATGCATGCACAGGGGGAGGGGCAGAAGGAGAAGGAGACTCCTCATCAAATGGGAAACCCCACTTGAGGCTCAATCCCAAGACCCCAGGATCATGACCTAAGCTAAAAGCAGATGCTCAACCCACTGAGCAGCCCAGGTGCTCCACATTAGGAATTTTTAAAAATATTTTTTTAAGATTTTTTTTTTTTTTATTCGACACAGAGAGAGAGAGAGAGATCACAATTAGGCAGAGCAGCAGGCAGAGAGAGAAGGGGAAGCAGGCTCCCCACTGAGCAGAGAGCCTGATGTGGGGCTTGATCCTAGGACCCTGAGATCATGACCTGAGCTAAAGGCAGAGGCTTAACCCACTGAGCCACCCAGGTGCCCCCACATAAGGAATTTTTAAGTAGCAGTAAAAAGAAGATTCAGAAGGAGCAAAGTATTTATTTTCAGATATTGACTACTCAGTAGGTGAAGAGGGACTGGACTTGGTCTTGATGTGATTGGAAACAACAGGAGAAAGTGCAAAGTGGTTACATCTTGCAAAACCTGCAGTTAACATAACTGTAGGTATTCAAGTCTGTGCAATATGGCCACCTGGTGATACTCTTAATGGAGACATTCAGGCAAATAATAGTTTAACCATTAAAGGTTTTTCAGTTCTTTTAAGTGTTAAATTCTATGCCTCAAAAGTAAGTATAGGAAAACAGAAGGGACAGATGCAAAAGGAATAGAATGCAAAATGTGTTAAAATATATAAAGTTTAACCTTGAATATTTTTATTATTATATTCAGTTAGCCAACATGTAGTACATCATTAGTTTTTAATGCTCAATGATTCATTAACTGTGTATAACTCCCAGTGCTCCTCAAAACACAAGCCCTCCTCACCACCTATCATCCAGTTACCCCATCCCCAAGTTTGAATATCTTACAAACAAGTATATATACAGTTCCTGAATACCTGATCAAAAAAATTCCAAGTCTTGCTATTTGAGGTTGGGGGGACAAGATGGCGGGGGAGTAGGAGGAGGCACCTTTTTCAGCCTGTACCCCAAAGTGAGCTGATTACCTACCAAAGAACTCCATTCACCCATGAAATCAGCCTGAGATCAAAATTATACACGTCTGGATCTCTACAGGGGCAGAAGACGCCAGTGGGCAGGTAAAAGAGAGTGGGAACGGTGGACTGATATTGGAAGATAAACAAAAGAGGGAGGGAGCCACCAGAGGTGACCGATTGGAAAGTAATGCCCCAATACGAGCGAGAGTGCCCTGCGTCTGGGGACCAGCATTAACTTGGAGACTGGTTGAAAGCACTCCAAAAGAGCAAAGGATCGCAGGGAAAAATTGTGGGAATCAGAGCAGCTAGGAACAGGGCCTTAAGGCCCCGGTCCCAGGACAGCCTCCCTGGTGCTGAGCCAGAGAGAGTGCAGTGGAGAAACCAGGTCTTGGTCCCTAAGCCACCAGCGTGCCCGAGAATGCATGGGTTCTGGTTCTGGTGAGGGAATGGGAGCCACGCTGGGTGGCAGAACATGCGAGCCCTACTACAAAGCCTGAGATACGCGTGCACGTCCCTCATGCTCCCCTGAGAGAGTCACAAAGGCCTGGCCTGAGCTCTTTGACCCACGTCATTGTTTCAGAGCCTAAGCCACGCGCTCCAAACTCTCTCCCCTGACAGAGAGCCGGGTGCTTTTGGACCTGCGTCCTGTTCTCAGTGCCTGAGACGTGCATGGGACCCATAGCCACCCCTGAAAGAGGTGCGCGCAAGCCGGGCACTCTTAGACCCAGCAAGACCAGGCACTCCCAGCCCGGGCCAGCAGCAAAATCTCAGTGTGCGATTGCTGCTTGGAACCTCTCTGACAGTCAGGAGCTCCCAGACAGCCGCCACTGCCTTGGCTTTGGGTACAAGCAAAAGATCCTGCATCCCCAGGGTCTGAAACATGGAACCTGCTCTGCCAGCAGCCAAGGGGGAACTTATTTAGGCTCTGCAGCCAGACTGAGGCCTCTCTCTGAGAGGGAGATCAGGGTGTGGTTTGTTTTCCTCAAAAACTACAAAAACCATCAAAAGTGGTCAAGGTGAGAGGAAAAAAAAGTGAACAAACCTAAAAACCGCCAGACAACAAAAGCCTGAAAAAAAACCAGTTTCCTCAGAGCCCACCCCCTTGAGGAGGGCGGGAGGACTTAACTAAGGAAACATCATTGACTGACAACCCACATCGGAGGCCCCTCCCCCAGAAAACAAACCAAGAAAGAAAAAAAAAAAAAAAGGACTACAAGAGAACAACCACTACTTCATAGGAAAATTTTTATTGTTCACTCATTCCCACTATTCTGGTTCATTTTTTATTTATGTATTTATTTTTACACATAGGTAATTTTTTTAACCTATTTACCATCACAGCGAGCTATACAGTACATCAAATTCCATAATACCCTTCTAACCTGAACTTTTTGATACATGACCTATGTTTTCTTTTGCATTTTTATTTTTTGAATTCCTTTGTTTTAATTTTAGTTTAGTTTAGTCTAGTTTATTCCTTTTTATTTTTATTCTGTAATATTCATATTGAGTTAAATTTCAAGGTAATCCCTTTTCCCCAATCAATGCTACCCCTATAGGTAAACCAATTTTTAATCCCCTTTATCTGAGGAAAGTTGAGTCCTTTAACAAAGATACCAAGATACATCCAGGAAGAATCAAAACAAACTTCCTCACACACACTGAGAATTTATAACCACTATCCCATGATCTTCTTTCACCAGTGTTTCTGTGTTTTGGTGTTTGTCATATAAATCTTACACTTGGGGTTCTTTTTGATGAGGTTCTCCCTTTATTTGCATATATATATATTTCTCTTGTCATGTACTTGTATCAG
Organism: Mustela lutreola; assembly: GCF_030435805.1. NCBI lineage: Eukaryota > Metazoa > Chordata > Mammalia > Carnivora > Mustelidae > Mustela > Mustela lutreola. The sequence continues at coordinate 35,830,233 of NC_081297.1, read as the reverse complement.
TCTTTTTGTTTGTCTCTTTTTGTTTGTCTAATTCATAAATCTTACCTTGGGGCCCATCTGGGCTAAACCTTCTCTTTCATCTTCCCTTTATTTCCTGTCTCTCTCTCTCTCTCTTTTTTTTTTTCTTTTCTATTTTTTCTTTTTCTTTTTCTTTTCTTTTGTCTCTCATTTGGGTGGGGAATCCTGATTTCTTAGAAGTGTTCCAGGGTGCACCTGGACTGCACCACAGTTGATACATCCAGCTACATCTGTTCAGTCATCTCCCACCAAAATGAGTAGGAGGAGGAATGCCCAACAGAAGAAAAATACAGGGGATCCTGGGTGGCTCAGTGGGTTAAGCCAGTGCCTTCAGCTCAGGTCATGATCTCAGGGTCCTGGGATCGAGTCCCGCATCGCATCAGGCTCTCTGCTCAGCAGGGAGCCTGCTTCCCTCTCTCTCTCTCTCTCTGCCTCCTTCTCCATCTACTTCTGATTTCTCTCTGTCAAATAAATAAATAAAATCTTAAAAAAAAAAAGAAGAAAAATACAGAGGATGGACCTTCCGCAACAGAGTTAATGGCTATCAACATAGACAATATGTTGGAAAGAGAATTCAGGCTAACAATTATCCAGGCAATAGCTAGGATGGAGAAAGCCATGGATGACCAAACAGAATTGATTAGGGCCGAACTGAAAGCGACCAGACAGGATGTTCACAATGTTAGGGCAGAGCTTAAAGCTACCACGGAGGAGGTTCACAATGCTCTCAATGAGTTCCAATCTAATCTAAACTCTCTCAAAGCCAGGGTAACTGAGACAGAAGATAGAATTAGTGATCTGGAAGACAAGCAGAGAGAAAAAGTCAGGAGGAAGCTTGGAAAAACAGCTTAGAAACCACAAAAACAGAATCAGGGAAATAAATAAATGATGCCATGAAGCGTTCCAATGTCAGAATTATTGGAATCCCTGAGTGAGAGGAGAAAGAAAGAAGTCTAGAAGATATAGTGGAACAAGTCCTTCTTGAAAATTTTCCAAATATCATGAATGGAACCAGCGTTCATGTACTAGAGGCTGAACGGTCTCCACCCAAGATTATACATTCCAAAACAACATCACGACACCTGATAGTCAAATTGAGGGCTTATAATTGTAGGGATAATCTCTTGAAAGCCGCCAGAGCAAAGAGGCTCCTTACTTACAGAGCAAAGCCCATCAGAATAACATCAGACCTGTCCACAGAGACCTGGCAAGCCAGAAAAGGCTGGCAAGATATATTCAGGGCACTAATAGAGAAGAACATGCAGCCAAGAATATTTTATCCAGCAAGACTGACATTCAAAATGGATGGACAGATAAAGAGTTTCCAAGATTGGCAAGACTTAAAAGACTATGGAACCACCAAGCCGACACTGCAGGAAATTTTAAGGGGGGGGGGTTCTATAAAAGAGGAAAAATCCTAAGAATAGCATTGAACAGAAATATAGAGACAGTCTACAGAAAGAAAGACTTCAAAGGTAACTCAATGTCAATAACAACATATCTATTAATAATCACTCTCAATGTGAATGGCCTAAATGTGCCCATAAAACGGCACAGGGTTGCAGATTGGGTAAAACGACAGGACTCATCTATTTGTTGTCTACAAGAGACCCATTTTGAACCTAAAGATATACCCAGACTGAAAGTGAAGGGATGGAGAAGCATCTTTCATGCCAAAGGGCCTCAAAAGAAGGCTGGGGTAGTGATTCTCATATCAGATAAGTTAGACTTTAAACTAAAGACTGTAGTCAGAGATACAGAAGGACACTACATAATCCATAAAGGGACTATCCACCAAGATGATCTAACAATTGTAAATATCTATGCTCCCAATATGGGAGCAGGCAATTACTTAAGAAAACTGTTAAGATAAACAGTCATATTGATATGAATACACTAATCATAGGAGATCTTAACACGCCTCACTCAGAAATAGATCATCGAAGCAGAAAATCAATAAATAAAGAAGAGCATTGAATGACACATTGGACCAGATGGACCTCATAGATATAAACAGAACATTCCACCCTAAAACAACAGAATACTCATTCTTCTCAAGTGCACACAGAACCATCTCCAGAATACACCACATACTGGGTCACAAATCAGGACTCAACCGATATCAAAAGACTGAGATTATTCCCTGCATATTCTCAGATCACAATGCTTTGAAACTGGAGCTCAATCACAAGGAAAAGTTTAGAAGGAACTGAAACACCTGAAAGCTAAAGACCACCTTGCTTAAGAATGCTTGGATCAACCATGAGATCTAAGAAGAACTGAAACAATTTATAGAAACCAATGAGAATGAAGACACTTTGGTCCAAAACCTATGGGATACTGCAAAGACGGTCCTAAGGGGGAAATACATAGACATCCAAGCCTCCCTCAAAAAAATTGAAAAATTCAGAATACACGAGCTGTCTCAACACCTTAAAGAACTGGAGAATCAAGAACAAATCAAACCAACTCCACACATAAGAAGGGAAATCATCAAGATTAGAGCTGAGATCAATGAGGTAGAAACCCGAGATACAGTAGAACGTATCAATGAAACTAGAAGCTGGTTTTTGAGAGAATCCATAAGATTGATAAACCATTGGCCACACTAATCCAAAAGAAAAGAGAGAAAGCCCAAATTCATAATATTATGAATGAAAAGGGAGAGATCACAACTAACACCAAGGAAGTAGAAACATCAAAAGAAGTTATTATCAACAGTTATATGCCAATAAGGTTAGCAACCTAGATGAAATGGATGCATTCCTGGAAAACTATAAACTCCCAAAATTGAACCAGGAAGAAATCAACAACCTGAATAGACCGATATCTAGTAACGAGACTGAAGCGGTAATGAAAAAGCTCCCAAAAAACAAGAGCCCAGGACCTGATGGATTCCTTGGGGAATTCTACCAAACTTTCAAAGAAGAAATAACACCTATTCTCCTGAAGCTGTTTCAAAAAATTGAAGCAGAAGGAAAACTTCCAGACTCTTTCTATGAATCCAGCATTTCCCTGATCCCCAAACCAGGCAAAGACCTTACCAAAAAGGAGAATTTCAGACCAATATCACTGATGAATATGGATGCTAAGATTCTCCACAAGATCCTAGCGAACAGGATCCAACAGCACATTAAAAAGGTTATCCACCATGACCAGGTGGGATTCATCCCTGGGCTACAAGGATGGTGCAACATTCGCAAATCAATCAATGTGATACAACAAATCAATATGAGAAGAGAGAACAACCACATGGTCCTCTCAATCAATGCAGAAAAAGCATTTGACAAAATCCAGCATCCGTTCCTGATTAAATTGTTTCAAAGTATAGGGATAGAGGGAATATTCCTGAACCTCAGCAAATCTATCTATGAAAGACTCACAGCAAATATCATCCTCAATGGGAAAAAGCTTGCAGCCTTCCCATTGAGATCAGGAACAAGACAAGGATGTCCACTTTCACCACTCTTTTTCAACATAGTATTAGAAGTCCTAGCAATAGCAATCAGACAACAAAGAGAAATAAAAGGTATCCAAATTGGCAATGAAGAAGTCAAACTCTCTCTAATCACAGATGACATGATTCTTTATATGGAAAACCCAAAAGACTCCACCCCCAAACTACTAGAACTCATACAGAAATTCAGGAACATGGCAGGATATAAAATCAATGTGCAGAAATCAGTGGCTTTCTTATACACTAACAATGAAAATACAGAAAGGGAAATTAGAGAATCGTTCCATTTACTATAGCACCAAGAACCATAAGATACCTGGGAATAAACTTAACAAATGAGGTAAAGGATATGTACTTGAGGAACTACAGAACACTCATAAAAAAAAAATTGAAGAAGACACAAAAAGATGGAAGACAATTCCATGCTCTTGGATGGGAAGAATAAACATTGTTAAAATGTCTATACTGCCTAGAGAAATCTCTACTTTTAATGCCATTCTGATAAAAATTCCACCGGTATTCTTCAAAGAGCTAGAGCAAATAATCCAAAAATTTGTATGGAATCAGAAGAGACCCCGAATCGCTAAGGAAAGGTTGAAAAACAAAAATAAAGCTGGGGGCATCACATCACCTGATTTCAAGCTTTATTACAAAGCTGTGATCACCAAGACAGCATGGTACTGGCATAAAAGCAGACACATAGACCAGTGGAACAGAGTAGAGAGCCCAGATATGGACCCTCAACTCTATGGTCAATTAATCTTCGCCAAAAAAGGAAAAAATATACAGTGGAAAAAAGACAGTCTCTTCAATAAATGGTGCTGGGAAAACTGGACAGCAATATGTAGAAGAATGAAACTCGACCATCCTCTTACACTGTACACAAAGATAATCTCAAAATTGATAAAAATCCTCAATGTGATACAGGAATCCATCAGAATCCTAGAGGAGAACATAGGCAGTAATCTCTTCGATATCAGCCACAGCAACTTCTCTCAAAATATGTCTCCAAAGGCAAAGGAAACAAAAGAGAATATAAACTTTTGGGACTTCATCAAAATCAAAAGCTTCTGCACAGAAAAGGAAACAGTCAAAAAAACAAAGAGCCAACCCACGGAGTGGGAGAAGATATTTGCAAATGACAGTACAGACAAAAGGTTGATATCCAGGATCTATAATGAACTCCTCAAACTCTACACACACGAAACAGGCAAACATATAAAAAATGGGCAGAAGATATGAACAGACACATCTCCAATGAAGACATACAAATGGCTAGCAGACACATAAAAAATGTTAATCATCACGAGCCCTCAGGAGATTCAAATTAAAACCACTTTGAGATATCACCTTACCCCAGTTAGAATGGCCCAAATTAGCAAGACAGGAAACAACATGTGTTGGAGAGGATGTGGAGAAAGGGGAACCCTCTTACACTGTTGGTGGGAATGCAAGTTGGTGTAGCCTCTTTGGAGAACAGTGTGGAGATTCCTCAAGAAATTAAAAATAGAACTTCTCTATGACCCTGCCATTGCACTCCTGGGTATTTACCCGAAAGATACAGATGTCGTGAAAAGAAGGTCCATCTGTACCCCAATGTTTATAGCAGCAATGACCACGGTCGCCAAACTATGGAAAGAACCAAGATGCCCTTCAACGGATGAATGGAAAGGAAAATGTGGTCCATATACACTATGGAGTATTATGCCTCCATCAGAAAGGATGAATACCCAACTTTTGTAGCAAAATGGACGGGACTGAAAGAGATTATGCTGAGTGAAATAAGTCAAGCAGAGAGAGTCAATTATCATATGGTTTCACTTATTTGTGGAGTATAACAAATATCATGGAGGACAAAGGGTGTTAGAGAGGAGAAGGGATTTGGGGTAAATTGGAAGGGGAGGTGAATCATGAGAGACTATGGACTCTGAAAAACAATCTGAGGGGTTTGAAGTGGCGGGGGTGTGGGAGGTTGGGGTACCTGGTGGTGGGTATTATAGAGGGCACGGATTGCATGGAGCACTGGGTGTGGTGAAAAAATAATGAATACTGTATTTCTGAAAATAAATTAATTAATAAAAAGAAAATTCCAAGTCTTATGTATATATGCTAATTTTTTTCTCTTCAAAAGTTTGTGAAATCTCCTAAAACAGTTGTAAAATTGTTCCTTTCTATCATAGCACCTAGTTAATTAGTAATATCGTGACAGGAATTTAATACACAATTGTTGAACATAATTTGATTCCATAACCAAATTAAGGCTCAAATCCTGGTATCAAGATGCCACTCAAGGACGTGATATGCAAAACCACCTGAAATTTCAGATGCTATGACTCTATCCTGTTGTGATAAAATTAGAAGTAACTCTTATAACCTTTTTCTCATGATTGATTGCATTATGCAGGCAACTTATGAATGTATATTTTTATAACTTTTATAAATATTTTGCTGTGTAGTCTTCTGATTATTTTACTTGCATGTATGTATGTGCGCCAGTATGTGCATCAGTTTTTCTTGCATATAAATTAGGTCACACCATGGGCATTTTGTGCACTTTTATTTTCTTATCATTCATTTATTCAGTCATGTATTAAATAAACATTTATTGAGGGCACTTTCCATATCTAATTGATTGTGAGGCACAGTGGAGTGAGGATACAGGTGAGGGAATAGGAAACTATAGGACAATATGATCATTGAACTAATATGGACTGTGCAGAATATCTGGAAACATGTAAAAATCTTGTCATCAGTGATTTGAAAAATCTTTGGAGGAAGTCATGACTGTATTGATACTAAAAATGGAGGAATTTTCAATGATAAAACAGGAAGGGGTAAAGACATTCCAATACAAAAGAGAGAAAACAATATGTAAAAAAAAAAAAAAAAAGGTGAAGAGAACATGACATGTTGAAGAGCTGTGAAAAATGTGCAGAGAAGCTAAAAAGTGAGAAGGGCTAGACCATAAAGTACTTTCTCTTCCCTGCTGAGGATTGCCCCGAGGGATATATAAGACCACTGAAGGCTTTTGGCAGGTATATCATGAAAAGTTTTACTTTTTAGAAAGATCAGTCTGGCTGCAGTTTGGAGAATCAATTGGAGTCTGGCAAAACTGCAATTATAGATACATTTAGGAAGTGGATATAGTTCTTAATAAAAGATAAATTTTAAAGTGTCTAAGGTAGGAGAAAAATGATCATGAGAAGTGGAGAGATTTGTGGCAATTTGGGAGACCAGGAGATGAAAGAGACATGTATCATTAAGGGATATTACTGGAGAACAATTGAGGTGGTAAAACAGATGCTGTAAACAGAATTAGCCTCCCCTACTAATTTATCAAACAGCCAGTGTCATCATAATATACAGACCCACCTGTGTTGGTGCTCTAGCTAGTGAGAATGTAGGCTGGAAATATCGTTCGATGATATCTTATCCTTAGATTTTAAGAAAGACAAAAAAGGAAGAGGTTGAGAAAGAGGAAGAGAGAGCTTGAATGAGAATGAAGGGAAGAAATGAAAAAAGAAAACAGAAAAAATAGAGAGCATTTGTCTAAAAAAGACAATAAAGTAATAATGCTTTCTTTCATACAAACTTGTCTTTTAAACTTGGCTTTACCATTTACAGATACGCAAATTTTTACAATTTACTTGATGTCTCTATACTCATTTGTAAGATATAATTATTTATCAATTTTAATAACTAGTATTGAAATATATATATGTACTTAAAAGAGTGCCTGGAACATAATAAATATGTTTAAAAATATATTCTTCTTCAACAGTCTGTTGACTGTCATTCTATGCTAGGCACAGTCAGGCATTCAATCATGTATTGTAATTAAAAACAGACCAAAATGCAGAAGTGTATTCCCATGCATGTGTGCATGTATGTGTGTGTGTGTGTTTGAAAGCATCAGAGAGCTAACAAATTAGTGAACACCTATGGATCTGTGGATTGTGAGGACAAGATTCTGGAACTCAGTTTGATAATGTGAGCTCTATATTCTGTGTTGCTTTTCCTCTTTAGATAGTTTGATTTTCGATGAGGCCTCTGAAGGGTTGAAAATCTGGCAGAGCTTTCAAAAATCATATGGAGTTATGAGTACAGAACTTGGATTACAGAGATCATGAAGGATAAGTGATCATTTTAATACTTCAGGCACAGCTGGGACCACTGAAAGGACTACATGCTGCTAATTGGAGTGATTCAGTAATAGATCAGCTCTTAAAAATTCAGAAGTCCTGCTCTGGATCAGCCCTCATTAGTATTAAGTTATTTTGTACCTATCCTAAATGCTTACCAGAAGTAACAGTAAATCCCTTATGGAAGAAAATATTCAGATATGCATCTTATAACTTCCTCATAGACCAGTCTAGAGGCCAACAAAATTTCCAATCAAATCAGGATACAATGCACACAATTTAAAACAAAGAGGATAAATAGATCATAAAAAGAAAGCTAAAAGAGGCATTTTGGAGCTTTCAAATACAATAATTAAACTTGATAACCCAGTAGATTTTTTTTAAAGATTTTACTTATTTATTTGACAGAGAGAGACCACAAGTAGGCAGAGAGGCAGGCAGAGAGAGAGAGAGGAGGAAGCAGACTCCCTGCTGAGCAGAGAGCCTGATGCGGGACTCGATCCCAGGACCCTGAGATCATGACCTGAGCCGAAGGCAGTGGCTTAACCCACTGAGCCACCCAGGCGCCCCCAGTAGATGTTTTTAATAGGAGATTGTACACAGCTGAAGACTCAAAGATATATCAGAAGAAATTCATAGACTGAGATTCAAAAAGCCTTAAAGGTAGAACATTTTATTTAAAAAGAGAGATATATAAAAAGATACACATGTCAACATGTGTTGATGGAGCTTAAAATGTGACAGAAAAAATATTTGAAAGAAAGTGCAGGGATTTTGAAAAATAAATTAAAAACAATAACCCACAAGTTAAAGAGGGACTTCACATCTAAAGCAGAATTAAAAAAAAAATTATACCTAGACATACCACACTGATGTTTAACTGATTTCTGAAAAGGACTTACAAGAGTGCTTAGAAGAATAAACACCAAATTTTTATAGTTATTATTATTTTTATGCATTTCTCCTATGTAACTAAACTGGTAAACTAATTTAGGAAGAGTGTGTGATTATATATCATTTGTCTGGGACAATTACATTGAGCAGCCTCTTACAATTATATATTGTTATATGTTGTTCAAAACTTTTTTTTTTTGTTTTTTTGTTTTTTAATTTTTTATTTTTCATAAACATATATTTTTATCCCCAGGGGTACAGGTCTGTGAATCACCAGGTTTACACACTTCACAGCACTCACCAAATCACATACCCTCCCCAATGTCCATAATCCCACCCCCTTCTCCCAAACCCCCTCCCCCCGGCAACCCTCAGTTTGTTTTGTGAGATTAAGAGTCACTTATGGTTTGTCTCCCTCCCAATCCCATCTTGTTTCATTTATTCTTCTTCTACCCACTTAAGCCTCCATGTTGTATCACCACTTCCTCATATCAGGGAGATCATATGATAGTTGTCTTTCTCTGCTTGACTTATTTCGCTAAGCATGATACGCTCTAGTTCCATCCATGTTGTTGCAAATGGCAAGATTTCATTTCTTTTGATGGCTGCATAGTATTCCATTGTGTATATATACCACATCTTCTTGATCCATTCATCTGTTGATGGACATCTAGGTTCTTTCCATAGTTTGGCTATTGTGGACATTGCTGCTATAAACATTTGGGTGCATGTGCCCCTTTGGATCACTACATTTGTATCTTTTAATGTGTGTTAATGTATATGTTTTAAAGTTTCTTAAAATAAATTGATAGTATTCTTCTCAAAAACAACAAAGTGACAAAATAATGGAATGATAAAATTGAGACTGTTTACCAGTAACAGATAAACACAAACAGAACTTCTGGATGATATATTTCAGAAAGAAACAAAGAAAGCAAACTAGATGTAGGAAGAGTAGAGTCCAAAGAAATAATAATAAGTAAGCCTAAGTAAATATTATTTATATAAAAAATTAAAATTATAATATATAAATTATCATGCTTTTTTAAAAATATAAAATGTAAAAAGCAAACTGGATGAATACCCAACTTTTGTAGCAATATGTATGGGACTGGAAGAGATTATGCTGAGTGAAATAAGTCAAGCAGAGAGAGTCAATTATCATATGGTTTCACTTATTTGTGGAGCATAACAAAAAGCATGGAGGACATGGGGAGTTAGAAAGAAGGGGGTTGGGGTAAATTGGAAGGGGAGGTGAATCATGAGAGACTATGGACTCTGAAAAACAATCTGAGGGGTTTGAAGTGGCTGGGGGGTGGGAGGTCGGGGTACCAGGTGGTGGGTATTATAGAGGGCACGGATTGCATGCAGCACTGGGTGTGGTGAAAAAATAATGATACTGTTATGCTGAAAATAAATAAATGAAAAAAAAAAGAGAAAGAAATTAAAAAAAGAAAGAGAAAGAAAAAAAAAGCAAGAAATAATTAAAATAAACAAGCTCTGAAAAGCAAGACTTACATAAAGCTTAAAGTAAGATAAAGTTAAATCTAAATATACCAATAGTCATTATAGTTACTAATAATTCATTTTGCCAATTACAATACATAAATGATCAGATTTCTTTAAAACGATCCAACAACATGCTATTTTGAAATGTATATCTAAAACATGAGAACAAAGAAATATTGAATATTGATTAAAAATACACATAAGGACATAAAATCCAAAAAAAGCTAAATAACTTACCTTAATTTAGTGAAAAACAAATATTAAGGAAAATAATGATAATAAATAGGCTAAATAGGAGGTAAACAAAACTTCTGGGTTATAAGCTCAGAACTTTTGAGATATACTGCCTCACTTCAAATCTTGGCAGTATTATTTATAAGCTTTGTGAACTTGAATATGTTACTTAAAGTTTGAAAATTCTTTTTTTTTTTTACTTATCTGTAATGGAAAATCATTGCATCCATCTCAAGAGGTTATTAAAGAGGAATTGAGCTAAAGCATCCAAAACACTTAGATCCTTAGCTATAGAATGACAAACCCCTGTATTTCTTGGAAGGAACAAGATCGTTAATGAAGTAAATCAATATTGTAAAATTTTCACTTTAGACTACTTCTCTAATTTGCTCCTCATAACTTTTAAGTAGAAGCTCCAACTGATTTTTATTTCATTCTATTTTATTTATTTATTAAAGATTGGAAAAATGCTTGAATTGTTGAGAATGACAAACTGAATGGAATATAAAAACCTAAATAACCAAGAGTTGTTTAGCAGAGTATTGGTATATGAAAGGAAATATTCAAAATTATTATTGAAAAAAGTCATCCTAGAGATTGTATTTTGTATAGAGACACTCAAAACTATATTACCACCAAAAGGGCAAATTTGGAGTTTGTGGTTCTCCATCTCATGTTTTTGTTGATAGTATCATTTGAGTAATTAGATATTCAGGTAAGAGAAAGTCATTAAGAGTTCTTGCTCTCCAGATTGTTTTAACATAGATACATGGCTACCAAGACCAATGATAATTGATCTTCCTTTAAAATGAAATAAAAATATCAACATTTTGTTGATGGAAGGAATTTGAGTAACATTGACCTTTCTTGCTAAAAGCTATTTGTTGCTTGAATGAAGGAAAACAATTAGATACTGTGTTTAAAGATGACAAGTTAAATTCACAAACATCTGCTGTTTGGGCAGTCTGCTGGTACATTTGACATGATCCAAAGGATCCATATTTCCCTCTTATAATGAGCTAATGTGCCCATAATGAAAATGTTGTGTGATTCATTCCTGTTTTTTTCTCCATGTTTTCTAAAGATGAAGCTTTTCAGCTGTTCTTTACTAGTCTCAAAATAAGGTTTAAATAGGCCAGAAGGCCCACTTCTGAGAAAAGTGACATTGTAAAATAAAAGACTCATATTTATGTCCCAAAGTAATAAATAAATAAATAAATAAATAAACAAGAAAAACAGGAAGTCTTCATTCTCAGTGTTACTTTTGTGTAAGTACAATGGTGTTAATAAAAAACAAACAAACAAAAAATAAAAAACAGTGAAATCACTTGTGAATTACCATCAACCTTTTGGAAAGCTTCTGAGTTTAGTGACTTTTCTCTTTATTTGGACCAAGTGTGAGAAAAAGGTAAAGAATACTCATTCCTAAAAAGTACATGACAAATACTATATGTCTTTGTTTTTAAGAAACTTATTGGACTGAGTGAACAGTTTGTTAATTTTTATGGTAACATTTCCCTCTGGGAAATGTAGTTTAAAGAAATCACATGTAACACAGTGATGGTAACACTAATGTTCTTAAAACTCCACAAATCAGTGATGTCCATACTTTTGGGTAATGTCCCATTTTGAGATTTAGATAAAATTTTGATCCTCTCCTCAGAATTAGACAAATTATTTAGACAAATACATCTTCCATGTGGCATACTATTTCAAGAGTTTCCCAAGTCCCTCTATCCATTTGTGGGTCTGGAAGTTTCCTTGGACAAATGTACCCTCTGTAGAAGAATATGATGATTTGTTATTTTGGGAGAAAATAAACTACTGAGCCTACCATAGTGAGGCATGTAACCAATCTGTTACAGGGTTAATTCCTGTAGTTTCCTATTGTTTTCTTCTTGTGTTTGTGAAAAAATAATGTCATTATTGATTTTTTTTTATTTAAAATCTGGTCCAGGGAAATTTCATTTTATAATTAGAAATGCTCTGAGAGATAGTAAGTAATAAGGCATATGGATAGTCAAAGTGTAGCTGGATAAGCACCATTATCAAGCTAAGAGCTTCTCTTCTCAAACTCACTGTTGATAGTGAGCTTTCTTCAAGCATCATTAAATTTTCTTTGAAATAATTATCTTTTACCTGTGCTTTTTCCTTCCATAGACCACTTCTAAGTATTTAACTTTATTTTTTTTTAATATTTGGAAACTTACCATAAAATAGGATTATTTGCAATTTATGTGTTTAAAAGTAATATTAATAAATTCAATTCCTCTTCCCTCTACTCTTTGCCTAAGATTTACAGTAGCACACAGGTATGGGCTTGGCAGAGATAACATCTAAGTTTTACTGATAACTCTCAAAAGATGAAATCTTGAAGGTATATTTTTGTTCCATAGGAGTGCAGGCTTGAAAAGAAGTAGACAAAATTGAGTGTGGTAGGAGCATGAATGGAGGGTGATCTGCCCGCAGCACTCTTGACACTGAGATGCCCAGTGCTAGATGGTTTTGAGTCCCAGGCTTGAAATGATAATATCAGCTTCCTAGAAACTAAATACAACTATTTACACTGAAAGTGTCCATTTCTTCCCCTTGTCATAAGAAAACCATTATGATTTCTTCTAGATTAAAATTTTTAGAAGTAATAAAATTAATGGCTTCCTACCTGATTCTACGTATCAAAGATGGCTTTTTCACAAGGTAACATCTGATACTAGCTATTACACATGAGGAAAATGACTTTTTGTCCTGCACATATCAACAACTGTACATTATCAACCCTAAGGTCTACAACATTAGAGGAAAAATCAGAAGGTGAGTAAAAAAGATGGAATTTTAAGACCTTTGTTAAACATCTGAAATACTATGATCCTTTTACCATTGAAATTTCCAAAAAAGACTTAGTACAGTTCATACTTTAGCCCTAGGACAAATATACTCAGAAATTAAAGTCACTAGAAGTTTTATTTCTTTATCAATTATTTTATAGCTGACAAATTGGAACTGAATAAAAGTCTATTCTTCTGAAATTATTATCAAGTTAAAAATCACAGAAACTCTCTGAAGACCAATGTGATATCCTCTCAAGTAACTCAGTTGGATTGGAAGTATATTATGTAATCATCTGCTCATATTTCAAACAGAACTATGTTGAAATGGAGATGAAGAAGTATTACTAGAGTCATTTGGATTTTTTTTTTAATCAGTAAACATAAATAAGAGTAGTCTCTTAGAAAGTTAAATATAATAGAGGAAATGCAAATATGCTTATAGGTACAATTGTGATACTGAATATAAAATTAAAGATTGGTATTTCTGAGCCATGTATCTGAAAAATGAATGTGGGAGATAATTCTTCCATGATTCTTTTATTCAAATAATACCAAATTATATGTAGGGATGTCATTTTACTTTTTCTTGTCCTTTTTGTTTTTCAAATGACCATGACTTACCTAACTGATATCCAAATACAAAAAACACATGGAACTCTAGACTAAATAAAGACCATTCCTTGTATTTTGTTATAGGGACTTCATAGTTCACTGTTTTTCTTCTCCTGATCCTTGAAGGATGGTAAAAATTGAGGAAAATAGAACCTTATAAAAATTGGTAGCTTCTAAATGTCAATAAAATGTCTGATATTATGTTTTATTTCACATTAAATGAAATTACTTCATACTGTATCAAATGTGTTCCCAAATGGCAAGCCAAAATCTACATAAACTATTTTTCCAAGATATTTTCTGTCATAGTTCTCACTGTTGATATAGAGTTTAAATGAAGACCTTAGATGAAGAGGGAAAATGCATTTTTACATCCAGCCTTCTTGGCAACAGAAGAAAGTACTGTATTGTTCTTCAGACAAACCACCCCCATTAGGGCTCAAGATGTTCTTTTCCTTCTAATCCTCATTTGTACCCCTTAGCTATTTGTTTAGAATTAAATTAACTACAATTTGGAAAATGTGGATGAAAGGTAATGCATTGAGTAGATATCACATGTTTCCTGAATGGTGCCTGTTCGGACTCTTTCACAGCCATTCATTGTGCTTGAAAGGGTGTAGTGTGTGAATTGTTGGACTGTCACTCTGCAGAGAAGTCTGGCAGCCAGTATTACCATGGAAACAGCAGGAAAATGACAATTAACAAAATGGCTCTGATTTTTTTCCTCTTTCTTTTTTACTCTTTAAATTTAGAGAGGATATCCCCCTTTAAAATGGTCACAGACATCCATGCATACAAAAAAAAATACACAGGCACAAATAATGAAAATAAACAATATTTGAAATTTACTTATAATTGAATTCCTCCATGGATAGTATCAGTGATTTTTTTTTAAACCATACTTCAGGTATAAAATATTTATAAATGGTTTTCTCAACTTATTCCTTCCTCCCCCTTTCAGTTTTTGTTCTTTTCAGACATTGAAGGAATTCTTTGGAAATACTCTTAGGTAAATGACTGTTAATGAGCAGAATCTGTGATTTTAACCCTGGCACATTCCTTGGACTTCTAATTAGTCCCCCTTACCATCATTCCTATGACAGAAACACAATGTAGGCATAAGAGCTTAAACCAAAAGGAGACTCTATTTAGATTTGTCAAACTTAGTTTAAGTTAGAACATTAGGAAAAGTGGTTTAGGTATGGCAGTTATGACTAGAATTTGTGGCTGAAGACTTAACAGAGTAAAATGAGTAAATGTTTGATGCCACCATTGATATTAAAAATGTCTTACAATCCAAACTTTGTCAGACTTTGACATCTTTAAAAAGGCTATTTGTAAATAAAGGAAATGATTGTACATTTTAAGTATCAAGCTTACAGTAAAATATGAGTGGACTCTGAGAAAAAAACTGGGGGTTTCAGAGGGAAGGGGGGGAATGGGTAAGCCTGGTGGCGGATATTAAAGAGGGCACATATTGCATGAAGCACTAAACAATGAATCTTGGAAAACTAAAAAACATATGAGTGGGAGACCTATTGAGAATATCTGTTAAATATTCTGTTAAATGAAACAATGTGGTTTGCAGATAGGCACTCTAAGTACAAAGAGATACTTAGGAGTATAAGAATGCAGGTTTCTTTTGCACACTGTTTTTAAAATGTTCTTTCCAAAGCCTTATGGAAAAACATAATTTTAGAGGAGGCCTAAGTCTAGCAGTGATCCTGAACTTGTTCTGAGTTTAGTATAGTTTGAAAAATAGTTTTCTATTAGAGTGAAATGGCCTACTTACTATTTTACAAAATAACTTAATGACGTCTCTAAAATTCTAGACAAACCTTCAGAAATCATTCTTAAAATTTCCCCAAAACCAAATAGGGCTTAACCCGTGTTGAACTATGTGTACTTTTAGGAAAGGATGTAATCTGTTTTTTTTTTTTTTTTTTTTTTTTTTTTTTTTTTTTTAATTTTAGAATCTGGGTAAATTTTTTAAAGAGCCTATTAATTTCTGCAGAACTTTTAGGTTATACTTTAATGTGGCTGAACAGGTGATTGTTTTATGAACTAACTCTAAAACAGATCTTTAGAACATGAACAAGTATTCTAGACTGGTATATTTTCATATTTGGGAGAACAGTAATCATTTATAGTATTAAAAACAAAGAAAGTGTTAGGCATACTAGGAAGGCAGTATTTGAGAAAAAAGTCATGTGCAATTTTGGAAAGGCATATATGGATTTTAATTGAAGTCAAGCAAACTTGGCATTTTTAACAAAAGGGGAAAACAAACAGTGTAGCAACTTTAAAATTCACTGTTACTGTGCAATTCTACTGTAAGCTGTATTTAACTTATTGTAAACTGTATCAGTGAGATGAACACAAAGTATTAATGGGGCATATGAGAACACAAACATTTTTGATTCATAGTACAGGATTCTAGAGTAGAGAAATTGAAAATCTTCCATATTAAAATGAAAAAAAAAAAAGACGCAACCAGCCATTATTACGACATTTATATATTTCATTAGCGGAAACTATATAGCATCATTTGTGTTCATGAAGGATGACGTATCTGGGTCAATAAATAAGTTTGGATTTCATGAGACTCACAGAGATATCAGCTTCATCAATATTTTTAAAATCATCCAAAAAATGTACACTTAATAATAGGGATTTAGTTCTGCTTACTACCCTACCCCCAATGCCTACACCAGTCCCTGAAATGGACTCTCACTTCAGAACACGCTTGTTTAGTAAATTAGCTTCCCTTTTGCACTCCCTTTCTCAATCACAGTTGAATGACAAATCAAGAAATTCTGAACGAATCATCTGTTTATGCATCCCTTATTATGCATAACTTATGATTTTAGGTTTTCTCCCTCAATTAGTTTCATATAAGGCTGTTAGGTTATCTGTAGAATGGATTAACATTATTTCAAATTGTTGCCCATTTTCTTATTTTTTAAAAGATTTTATTTGACACAGAGATAGAGTGTACAAGTAGGCAGAGCATGCAAGCAGAGGGAGAGGGAGAAGCAGGCTCTCTGCTGAACAGGAAGCCTGAAGTGGGGTTTGATCCCAGGACCCTGGGATCATGACCTGAGCTGAAGGCAACTGCTTAACCAACTGAGCCACCCAGGCACCCCTTCTTACATTTTTAAAATATTTTTTACATTATTTATAGCCAATATAGAATAATAGTAAGTTATAACTAATATAAAAAGTTATGAACATAAAATATAACTAAAATTAAATGTGTTAATCTTGTTTCCTCTTTTCCTTATTTTCCACTTTAAAGGTGACTTTATAGTTTTGCCATATTCTACTATATGGCATTAAACAAAAAGAAAACAATATAAAAAAGAGGAAAAAAACCAAAGAATAGATGAGAAAAGAGTAAAAGAGTGTGTGGAAAGTGAAAGAAATAAATGAAGAGCAAGAAAGAGTAATAAAATACAACATCCTATATTTTGCACCATAACTAAGGACCTAGCCTAGAAGAGGTTGTAGCTTTGAGAAAGCATTCTTATTTTATGAGAACTATCTTATGAGTTAATTCCCGAGTACATATCTAAATGCTTTTACCTATTTCCTTAAAATGACGTTATGAAGCACAGAGAAATTTTAAATTCTATATAAGCGAACAACCTAGTTACAAAGAAAAAATATAGAGGGATTTGAGAATATTGAGATACGTTAGAAGTAAAAAGATTAAATGAATATTTAGTCTTGAAAAAATAAATTTAAAAGACTTTAATAACTTGGATATTCCTCAGTAACACTAGGTACATGGTCAAGTGCTCACATGCCACATGTAGGTATTGATTACCACATTAGGCACTGCAGATTATAGAACTTCTTTTCTTTTAAATTATTATATTCAGTTAGCCAGCATTACTTTTTGATGTAGTGTACAGTGATTCATTGGTTGCATATAACACCTAACACTCATCACCACATGTGCCCTTTTTAATACCCATCACCGGGTTATCCCATCTTCCCACCGTCTTCCTTTCTGTAACTCTCAGTTTGGATTCCAGAGTCCAGAGTCTCTCATGGTTTTTCTCCCTCTCTGATTTCTTCCCATTCACTTTCCCCTCTCTTCTTTCTCTATCAGCATATAAATTTCCCTTGGTCATTGCTGTTCTAGATCCCCCTTCCCCCAGTGCTGTCATTTACTCCACATAATTGTTTGTTACTAAATTTTCTCACTTAATAGTATATTGAGTAACTTTCTGTATGACACTGAATATGTATGTAGTACTAAATATATGGTGTTACCTGAATTATCTTGATAGGCAGATATTGGCAGACATTACTCTTTTATTTTATTCTTTTTGAAAGTGTGCCTGAATACAGAACATTAATTTATAAATGTATAATTTTAACTTGTACCTATAAGATTATTTTATTTTTTCAGAGCCTTTATTATTATTATTATTATTATTATTATTATTATTATTATTTTAGAGAGAGAGCAGAGGAGAACAGAGGTAAGGGAGGAGAATCTCAAGCAGACTCCCTGCTAAGCACAGAGTGATGAAGGGCTTGATCCCAGGACCCTAAGATCATAACCTGAGCTGAAACTGACTGAGCCACCCAGGCACCCCTAGGACTTTTAATTTTAGTAAACAATAAGACAGACATAGCTGGTGTTATGTAAGCAGACAGCAATTACTTAATACCATTGGTTTCTGGTAAGGCTCCACTATTATATGTTGCATTTTAGATTTAAGTGGTAGCTTAAGTATAAACTCTTCTACTCTGAAGTATGAGAGTTTACTGGTGAAACAATATATTTTACACACATAATTCAAAACATATATTTGATTTTTTTCAACAGTACAGAGAGCAACATAGATTTGCAAGTTTCTGAAATGATATACCAACTATCCTACCATTATACAGTTGTAATTCCTTCTCTAAAGGGAGGATTATTTTCTATTCAGATGCATTAGGTGAAAATAAAGTCACCATTAAAAGTCTGTCTGGTCTATAGAAAATACATATTATTTTACTTAGAGTTTAACCATTTAAGAGTCTTCTTCCAATTTCTTCAATATTTTCCAAATTTAAGTTATGCACTCCTTTGAACTATTTGAATCAAATTATTGATTAATATAATTGCAGTTTTTTTCCTAATTTATTTTTTCTTAGGCTCTACCCTTGTTCCTGAAACTTTGTGCTCAAATATCTTTGCCCCCATTTGATATCTCAGTGTTTAATTTCATTGAGTTTAAAGTTCCTATTAATTTTATTACAGAATAATCTCTAAGTAAACTTAGTAATTTACACTGGGATTCTCTAAGTTTCAAAGAAAAAGATGAGAAAAAATGTTTAAACACATGTGTTTCAGAACTTTGATAAATTAAATAAGATTTTTTTTCTACTAACAATATTTCAGATGGTAACAGAGTTTACAAGAAAGTCATAGGATATGGAGCACTTTTTCATGTGTCTGTTGGCCATCTGGATGTCTTCTTTGCAGAAATGTCTGTTCATGTCCTCTGCCCATTTCTTGATTGGATTATTTGTTCTTTGGGTGTTGAGTTTGCTAAGTTCTTTATAGATTCTGGACACTAGTCCTTTATCTGATATGTCATTTGCAAATATCTTCTCCCATTCTGTCAGTTGTCTTTTGATTTTGTTAACTGTTTCCTTTGCTGTGCAAAAGCTTTTGATCTTGATGAAATCCCAGTAGTTCATTTTTTCCCTTGCTTCCCTTGCCTTTTGCGTTGTTCCTAGGAAGATGTTGCTGCGGCAGAGGTCGAAGAGGTTGCTGCCCGTGTTCTCCTCAAGGATTTTGATGGATTCCTTTCGTACATTGAGATCCTTCATCCATTTTGAGTCTATTTTTGTGTGTGGTGTAAGGAAATGGTCCAATTTCATTTTTCTGCATGTGGCTGTCCAATTTTCCCAGCACCATTTATTGAAAAGGCTGTCTTTTTTCCATTGGACATTCTTTCCTGCTTTGTCGAAGATTAGTTGACCATAGATTTGAGGGTCTATTTCTGGGCTCTCTATTCTGTTCCATTGATCTATGTGTCTGTTTTTGTGCCAGTACCATGCTGTCTTGATGATGACAGCTTTGTAATAGAGCTTGAAGTCCGGAATTCTGATGCCACCAACGTTGGCTTTCTTTTTCAATATCCCTTTGGCTATTCGAGGTCTTTTCTGGTTCCATATAAATTTTAGAATTATTTGTTCCATTTCTTTGAAAAAGGTGGATGGTACTTTGATAGGAATTGCATTAAATGTGTAGATTGCTTTAGGTAGCATAGACATTGCTCCATATCACTCGGCATCAGGGAAATACAAATCAAAACCACAATGAGATATCACCTCACACCAGTCAGAATGGCTAAAATCAACAAATCAGGAAATGACAGATGCTGGCGAGGATGCGGAGAAAGGGGAACCCTCCTACACTGTTGGTGGGAATGCAAGCTGGTGCAGCCACTCTGGAAAACAGCATGGAGGTTCCTCAAAATGTTGAAAATAGAACTGCCCTATGACCCAGCAATTGCACTATTGGGTATTTACCCTAAAGATACAAATGTAGTGATCCAAAGGGACACATGCACCCGAATGTTTATAGCAGCAATGTCCACAATAGCCAAACTATGGAAAGAACCTAGATGTCCATCAACAGATGAATGGATCAAGAAGATGTGGTATATATACACAATGGAATACTATGCAGCCATCAAAAGAAATGAAATCTTGCCATTTGCAACAACATGGATGGAACTAGAGCGTATCATGCTTAGCGAAATAAGTCAAGCAGAGAAAGACAACTATCATATGATCTCCCTGATATGAGGAAGTGGTGATGCAACATGGAGGCTTAAGTGGGTAGAAGAAGAATAAATGAAACAAGATGGGATTGGGAGGGAGACAAACCATAAGTGACTCTTAATCTCACGAAACAAACTGAAGGTTGCCGGGGGGAGGGGGTTTGGGAGAAGGGGGTGGGATTATGGAGATTGGGGAGGGTATGTGCTTTGGTGAGTGCTGTGAAGTGTGTAAACCTGGTGATTCACAGACCTGTACCCCTGGGGATAAAAATATATGTTTATAAAAAATAAAAAATTAAAAAAAAAAAAAAAAAGAAAGTCATAGGATAAAACTAGTATTTACAGAAGCAGAAATTACTCCTTTAAAATTGTGTCCCAGAATTTTAAAGTCCCGATTACTTCAAATAATTTTTAGTACAAGTATTGTCATAGACCTCTTCTCATACAATACAGATTTCAATGGGTAGGGTTTGTTTTATACATTTATAAAACATATAAAACCCATATATCGGTATGATTTTACATGCATATTTATTAAGATTATTCTCACTCAGCACATTAACAATAACAATCAATTTTGCCTTTCCATTCATTTAGGCACATATGAAAGTAAAACCTGATATTCTTTCATGTTAGCAGTATTACTTGAATCGGTACTTTTATATTGCATTTTTTTGCCTTTTGACTACATTTGTCAACTTTACAGGTAATAAAAATAAGTCTTCTATACTCAGGAAAGGTGGTGTCCTGAATTTGTCTCACTGAACTCTATGCTTTTACCTCCCAGTCTACATCCATGTTCTGTTGCCAACACCAAGAAATGACTCTTCATAGCCTCAAATTTTTGTAGTCAGTGACTTGAATTGTTTGCTTCAATAGGTGCATGCCCTGCTTCCTAACTTGTTCCTATGTTCCTGTATTCCAAACTTCTTTGCTCATTTCAGGTCATTGGAAAGTCTTTGCCGGTTCAGCACCTGCTCAGATTAGAGGGATTAATCCTCAGTTATTTCTGATTTGCAATGACCATTTCTGATTTCTTTTCTTTTTTAATTTATTTATTTTCTTCATTTATTCATTTTCAGCATAACAGTATCATTATTTTTTCACCACACCCAGTGCTGCATGCAATCCGTGCCCTCTATAATACCCACCACCTGGTACCCCGACCTCCCACCCCCCAGCCACTTCAAACCCCTCAGATTGTTTTTCAGAGTCCATAGTCTCTCATGATTCACCTCCCCTTCCAATTTACCCCAACCCCCTTCTCTCTAACTCCCCATGTCCTCCATGCTTTTTGTTATGCTCCACAAATAAGTGAAACCATATGATAATTGACTCTCTCTGCTTGACTTATTTCACTCAGCATAATCTCCTCCAGTCCTGTCCATGTTGCTACAAAAGTTGGGTATTCGTCCTTTCTGATGGAGGCATAATACTCCATAGTGTATATGGACCACATCTTCCTTATCCATTCATCTGTTGAAGGGCATCTTGGTTCTTTCCACAGTTTGGTGATCGTGGCCATTGCTACTAGCCATCAGGGAGATTCAAATTAAAACTACATTGAGATATCACCTTACACCATTTCTAAGTTTCTAAGGAACTTTCTGTTTCATCCATAAGATAAAATCTAATTAAGTATTTAATTTTTGGCTGATAATGGCATAACATCTCTCTTCTGGATAATTTTCTTTCAAAGTTTACACTTTATCTTCCCCTGACACTGTACCATAGTTAAGTTTACTTTGGGCTATTCCTATGGATAAACTTCAGAAGCTAGTATTAAAGGAAATATTATCCCTTCCCATAAAAAAGGTATTTTATTATAAATTAGAGGAATAGGGAGTATCTTTTGTGATATAATTAAGACTACCATTCCCAGAAACCTCTGGAATGCAGAAATTGTTTTAGGTGGAAGGAATAGTTGCATCAACTTATATTAAGATATTTTTATATTTTCCTGGTCATTAGAGAATTTTTTTAAATTGAAGCTTCTAAAATAAGTCCTCTACTGAAACTTAACAGTGTTTTCCTAAGACCAATAAATTCAAACTCTTTTACATATATACATGACCAAATATGATTTAATTCACAATGAATTTTTCTGCATATGTTGATTAAATACACTAGAAGTATTTTTTAAGGCATCAATTAAGAAAAAAAAAACATTAATCGTCTAGAGAAAGAAACATCTTATTGCCTTGGAGGGTTTGCAGTATATTTGTTATACTCCTGTGGTGAACCCAAGACATGAGAAGCATGAGGGAATTGAAAGGAACAATGGATCTGGCATCTGAGTAGTTTCTCAATTCTAATTTTCAAGTAAAATTGATTTTGGCAAAAGTAAGAATAAGAACATATCACAATTCATACAGTCGTGGAAATTATTCTCCTCTAGACCACCATGATACTTTGGGATGCAGCAGAACTTTATGCATACATATTAAGAAGATGTTTTTTGTGACTCAAATATCACTGCATTCCACCACATAATAGTACCTTACAAGGGTTTGCCACAGACACCCACAGATGGGTCCTCTTGTAATTTTTTCCAAAGGGCTTGCTTGGACTTCTTGCTCTTAAAATATCTTCAAGTATAATACATTATGTATACAACTGATGTATAAAGACTTCCTTTGTTTGGAATCCCACAAAATACCTTCACTTGAATCAATATATCCCCCAAAAGCCCAAGATTTAAATCAGTCTGAAAGAAAAGACCAAGTGTCCCTTCCTGCTCCTATCCACCTCCCTGTGGGTCATTTCAGCATTTGAGGATACAGAAACAACCTTGCAATCTCAAGTTATTATTTATAATTTTCCCTGATCTCTGAACTATTAGGTAGGTTAGAGAAAGCCATACCGATTATGGGGAGATTCTTAGAGAAAGTGAACAATAGGAAATCTAAAATAATTAATTATCTTTTGTAAGGCAATGTGATGTAACAGAAAGAACAATGGCTTTGGAATAAGATGACTTTCATCTCAAAGCTGTTAATATTGGCTATGTGATGTGGAGCACATTACCTTTTTCAGGACCTTGTTTTTTCATGTGCAATACTGAAATAGGATTAGTTATCTTGAAAGATTGCTGTAAAGTAGACAACTTAAATAGTGCTGCACATTGCCCATAAATACTCCTTAATGAATTGAGATTGTCATTATTATTATAAATTCTTTAAATCTAGTTTTTCTCATCATTGTCAAGAATTCAGTGACATAATTTAATAAAGATCTAGACATTCTTTCCACAAATTTGTATGAGACTTTGAAATTTCCTGTTTCCTTCAGACTTCATTGGAAAAAGTTTTCATCTCTAATGTTAATATTCTAAAAAAAGCTTCCTGGGAAAGCGATATGCTATTAGTACCTGCCATAAAAACAAACAAACAATACTTAGTAAAATCATAGAATGTGTGGCATGGTAAAATTTTATTGAAATTTGAGAGAAATTTAAGACTAGAATTTTTAAGATTATATATACATTAAGAGAATTTTAAATAAAATAAAGCAATCATTTCACATTTTGTGGTTTTATATAGAGAAAAATTGCTGCTGATATAAACAAATTGATATTTTAAGTTTGAACAACAAAGACTGACATATTGGTGAAATATTGAACTTAAGCATGTAAGTACAAGATAATAAAATTCTGTCAACTCCTATTTATATATTTTGTAGAATAATGAACCACTGTCTATCATCAATACTCTGACTCTTTTCCTCTTCTTTGCTATCCACTTACTTAACTGCTCATTTTCAGTATACATGTATATTAGTATCAGAATTGTCATTGCATTGCACTATGGGAAACAGTTTTACCAACTACAGTGCTTTATTTATGTGCAGTTTGTTTGCTTTACTGTTAGTCACACTATCTCCATTCACTTTCAAAGATATGTAGATTAGCACACCACCCCCTTCACCAAATCCACTAGACTTCCTTCAATGACATTAATTTATACATTTATAGTGTAGTTAAATTGTTAATTACATTCTGCATTCTTTTTTTTAAATTTTTTATTTTTTATAAACATATATTTTTATCCCCAGGGGTACAGGTCTGTGAATCGCCAGGTTTACACACTTCACAGCACTCACCAAAGCACATACCCTCCCCAATGTCCATAACCCCACCCCCCTTCCCCCAACCCCCTCCCCCCAGCAACCATCAGTTTGTTTTGTGAGATTAAGAGTCACTTGTGGTTTGTCTGCCTCCCAATCTCATCTTATTTCATGCATTCTTCTCCTACCCCCTTAAGCCCCCATATTGCATCACCACTTCCTCATATCAGGGAGATCATATGACAATTGTCTTTCTCCACTTGACTTATTTCCCTAAGCATGATACCCTCTAGTTCCATCCAAATTGTCACAAATGGCAAGATTTCATTTCTTTTGATGGCTGCATAGTATTCCATTGTGTATATATACCACATCTTCTTGATCCATTCATCTGTTGATAGACATCTAGGTTCTTTCCATACTTTGGCTATTGTGGACATTGCTGCTATAAACATTCGGGTGCACGTGCCCCTTTGGATCACTACATTTTTATCTTTAGGGTAAATAACCAGTAGTGTAATTGCTGGGTCATAGGGCAGTTCTATTTTCAACATTTTGAGGAACCTCCAAGCTGTTTTCCAGAGTGGTTGCCCCAGCTTGCATTCCCACCAACAGTGTAGGAGGGTTCCCCTTTCTCTGCATCCTCGCCAGCATCTGTCATTTCCTGACTTGTTGATTTTAGCCATTCTGACTGGTGTGAGGTGATATCTCATTGTGGTTTTGATTTGTATTTCCCTGATGCCGAGTGCATT
Organism: Mustela lutreola; assembly: GCF_030435805.1. Taxonomy (NCBI): domain Eukaryota; kingdom Metazoa; phylum Chordata; class Mammalia; order Carnivora; family Mustelidae; genus Mustela; species Mustela lutreola. The sequence continues at coordinate 35,804,925 of NC_081297.1, read as the reverse complement.
TTGCATTCTTTCCTTGAACATTGATCATCTCATATTTAAAATTTGTGCACATCAAAGTGTATTCTTTGTATGATAAAGTTATTTGCTTTTTTATTTTTTTATTAAATTAATTTATTTATTTTCAGAAAAATAGTATTCATTATTTTTTTACAACACCCAGTGCTCCATACAATCCATGCCCTCTATAATACCCACCACCTGGTACCCCAACCTCCCACGCCCCGGGCACTTCAAACCCCTCAGATAGTTTTTCAGAGTCCATAGTCTCTCATGATTCACCTCCTCTACCAATTTATCCCAACTCCCTTCTCCTCTCTAACACCCCTTGTCCTCCATGATATTTGTTATGCTCCACAAATAAGTGAAACCATATGATAGTTTATTCTCTCTGCTTGACTTATATCACTCAGCATGATCTCTTCTAGTCCGGTCCATGTTGCTACAAAAGTTGGGTATTCATCCTTTCTGATGGAGGCATAATACTCCATAGTGTATATGGACCACATCTTCCTTATCCATTCATCAGTTGAAGGGCATCTTGGTTCTTTCCATAGTTTGGCGACCATGGCCATTGCTGCTATAAACATTGGGGTACAGATGGCCCTTCTTTTCACGACATCTGTATCTTTGGGGTAAATACCCAGGAGTGCGATGGCAGGGTCATAGGGAAGTTCTATTTTTAATTTCTTGAGGAATCTCCACACTGTTCTCCAAAGAGGCTGCACCAACTTGCTTTCCCACCAACAGTGTAAGAGGGTTCCCATTTCTCCACATCCTCTCCAACACATGTTGTTTCCTGTCTTGCTAATTTGGGCCATTCTAACTGGTATAAGGTGATATCTCAATGTACTTTTAATTTGAATCTCCCTGATGGCTAGTGATGATGGACATTTTTTCATGTGTCTGATAGCCATTAGTATGTCTTCATTGGAGAAGTGTCTGTTCATATATTCTGCCCATTTTTTGATATGTTTGCCTGTTTCATGTGTGTAGAGTTTGAGGAGTTCATTATAGATCCTGGATATCAACCTTTTGTCTGTACTGTCATTTGCAAATATCTTCTCCCACTCCGTGGGTTGCCTCTTTGTTTTGTTTCCTTTGCTGTGCAGAAGTTTTTGATTTTGATGAAGTCCCAAACGTCTATTTTCACTTTTGTTTTCTTTGCCCTTGGAGACATATCTTGAAAGAAGTTGCTGTGGCTGATATCGAAGAGATTACTGCCTATGTTCTCCTCTAGGATTCTGATGGATTCCTGTCTCACATTGAAGTCTTTTATCCATTTTGAGTTTATCTTTGTGTATTGTGAAAGAGAATGGTCGAGTTTAATTCTTCTACATATTGCTGTCCAGTTTTCCCAGCACCATTTATTCTAGAGACTCTTTTTTCCACTGTATATTTTTTCCTGTTTTGTCAAAGATTATTTGCCCATAGAGTTGAGGGTCCATATCTGGGCTCTCTACTCTGTTCCACTGGTCTATGTGTCTGTTTTTATGCCAGTACCATGCTGCCTTGGTGATCACAGCTTTGTAATAAAGCTTGAAATTGGGTAACGTGATGCCCCCAGCTTTATTTTTGTTTTTCAACCTTTCCTTAGCGATTCGGGGTCTCTTCTGATTCCATACAAATTTTTGGATTATTTGCTCCAGCTCTTCGAAGAATACCGGTGGAAATTTGATTGGAATGGCATTAAAAGTATAGATTGCTCTAGGCAGTATAGACATTTTAACAATGTTTATTCTTCCCATCCAAGAGCATGGAATGGTCTTCCATCTTTTCGTATCTTCTTCAATTTCTTTCATGAGTGTTCTGTAGTTCCTCGAGTACAGATCCTTTACCTATTTTGTTAAGTTTATTCCCAGGTATCTTATGGTTCTTGGTGCTATAGTAAATGGAATTGATTCTCTAATTTCCCTTTCTGTATTTTCATTGTTAGGGTATAAGAAAGCCACTGATTTCTGTACATTGACATTGTATCCTGCCACGTTGCTGAATTGCTGTATGAGCTCTAGTAGTTTGGGGGTGGAGTCTTTTGGGTTTTCCATGTAAAGAATCATGTCATCTGTGAATAGAGAGAGTTTGACTTCTTCATTGCCAATTTGGATACCTTTTATTTCTCTCTGTTCTGATTGCTGTTGCTAGGACTTCTAATACTATGTTGAACAAGAGTGGTGAAAGTGGGCATCCTTGTCTTGTTCCTGATCTCAATGGGAAGGCTTCAAGCTTTCTCCCATTGAGGATATTTGCTGTGGGTAGAATTCCCCAGGGAATCCATAAGGTCCTTGATTTGATGAGGTTCAGGAATGTTCCCTCTATCCCTATACTTTGAAGCATTTTAATCAGGAACGGATGCTGGATTTATCAAATGCTTTTTCTGCATCGATTGAGAGGACCATGTGGTTCTCTCGTCTCATATTAATTTGTTGTATCACATTGATTGATTTGCGAATGTTGAACCATCCTTGTAGCCCAGGGATGAATCCCACCTGGTCATGGTGGATAATCTTTTTAATGTACTGTTGGATCCTGTTTGCTAGGATATTGTGGAGAATCTTAGCATCCATATTCATCAGTGATATTTGTCTCAAATTCTCCTTTTTGTAGGGTCTTTGCCTGGTTTGGGGATCAGGGAAATGCTGGATTCATAGAAAGAGTCTGGAAGTTTCCCTTCTGCTTCAATTTTTTCAAAAAGCTCAGGAGAATAGATGTTATTTCTTCTTTGAAAGTTTGGTAGAATTCCCCAGGGAATCCATAAGGTCCTGGGCTCTTGTGTTTTGGGAAGTTTTTGATCACTGCTTCAATCTCGTTACTAGGTATTGGTGAATTCAGATTGTTGATTTCTTCATGCTTCAGTTTGGTAGTTTATAGTTTTCCAGGATGCATCCATTTCATCTAGGTTGCTAAGCTTATTGGCATATAACTGTTGATAATAACTTCCGATGATTGTTTCTACTTCCTTGGTGTTCATTGTGATCTCTCCCTTTTCATTCATAATTTTATGTATTTGAGCTTTCTCTCTTTTCTTTGGATTAGTATGGCCAATCGTTTATCGATCTTATTGATTCTTTCAAAAAACCAGCTTCTAGTTTCATTGATACGCTCTACTGTATCTCTGGTTTCTACCTCATTGATCTCAGCTCTAGTCTTGATGATTCCCCTTCTTGTGTGTAGAGTTGGTTTGACTTGTTGATTCTCCAGTTCTTTAAGGTGTAGAGACAGCTGCTGTGCTCTGGATTTTTCAATTTTTTTGAGGGAGGCTTGGATGGCTATGTATTTCCCCCTTAGGACCGCCCTTGCTTAATTTCATAGGTTTTGGGTCGAAGTGTCTTCATTCTCATTGGTTTCTATGAATTGTTTCAGTTCTTCTTTGATCCCCTGGTTGATCCAAGCATTGTTAAGCAAGGTGGCCTTTAGCTTTCAGGTGTTTCAGTTCCTTCTGAACTTTTCCTTGTGATTGAGCTCCAGTTTCAAAGCATTGTGATCTGAGAATATGCAGGGAATAATCTCAGTCTTTTGGTATTGGTTGAATCCTGATTTGTGTCCCAGTATGTGGTGTATTCTGGAGATGGTTCTGTGTGCACTTGAGAAGAATGGGTATTCTTTTGTTTTAGGGTGGAATGTTCTGTTTATATCTATGAGGTCCATCTGGTCCAATGTGTCATTCAATGCTCTTCTTTATTTATTGATTTTCTGCTTCGATGATCTGTCTATTTCTGAGTGAGGCGTGTTAAGATCTCCTATGATTAGTGTATTCATATCAATATGACTATTTATCTTAACAGTTTCTTAAGTAATTGCCTGCTCCCATATTGGGAGCATAGATATTTACAATTGTTAGATCATCTTGGTGGGTAGTCCCTTTAAGGATTATGTAGTGTCCTTCTGTATCTCTGACTACAGTCTTTAGTTTAAAGTCTAACTTATCTGATATGAGAATCGCTACCCCAGCCTTCTTTTGAGGCCCATTGGCATGAATTATGCTTCTCCATCCCTTACCTTTCAGTCTGGGTGTATCTGTAGGTTCAAAATGGGTCTCCTGTAGACACCATATGGATGGGTCCTGTCGTTTTACCCAATCTGCAACCCTGTGCTGTTTTATGGGTGCATTTAGGCCATTCACATTGAGAGTGATTATTAATAGATACGTTTTTATTGACATTGTGTTACCTTTGAAATCTTTCTTTCTGTAGATTGTATTTCTGTTCAATGCTATTCTTAGGATTTTTCCTCTTTTATAGAACCCCCCCTTAATATTTCCTGCAGTTTCGGCTTGGTGGTTCCATAGTCTTTTAAATCTTGCCGGTCTTGGAAACTCTTTATCTCTCCATCCATTTTGAATGTCAGTCTTGCTGGATAAAGTATTCTTGGCTGCGTGTTTTTCTCTATTAGTGCCCTGAATATATCTTGCCAGCCTTTTCTGGCTTGCCAGGTCTCTGTGGACAGGTGTGACGTTATTCTGATGGGCTTCCCTCTGTAAGTAAGGAGCCTCTTTGCCCCGGTAGCTTTCACGAGATTACACCTACAATTATAAATCCTCAATTTGACTATCTGGTGTTGTGATGTTTTTTTTTTTTTTTTTTGGAATGTATAATCTTGGGTGGCGACCGTTCAGCCTCTAGTACGTGAATGCTGTTTCCATTCGCGAGATTGGGAAAATTTTCATGAAGGATTTGTTCCACTATATATTCTAGACTTCTTTCTTTCTCCTCCCCTTCAGGGATTCCAATAATTCTGATGTTGGAATGCTTCATGGCATCATTTATTTTCCTGATTCTGTTTTCATGGTTTCTAAACTGTTTGTTCCAGGCTTCCTCCTGATACTTTCTCTTTATATGTTTGTCCTCTAGATCACTAATTCTATCTTCTGTCTCAGTTATCCTAGCTTTGAGAGAGTTTAAATTAGATTGGAACTCATTGAGAGCATTGTGAACCTCCTCCCTGGTAGCTTTAAGCTCCACCCTAACATTGTGAACATCCTGCCTGGTCGTTTTAAGTTCGGCCTTAATCAATTCCGTTTGATCATCCATGGCTTTCTCCAACCTAGCTATTGCCTGGATAATTGTTAGCCTGAATTCTCTTTCCAACATATTGTCTATGTTTATAGCCATTAGCTCTGTTGCAGAAGGTCCATCCTCTGTATTTTTCTTCTGTTGGGCATTCCTCCTCCTACTCATTTTGGTGGGAGATGACTGAACAGACGTAGCTGGATGTATCAACTGTGGTGCAGTCAAGGTGAACCCTGGAACACTTCTGAGCAATCAGGATTCCCCACCCAAACGAGAAACAAAAGAAAAGAAAAAGAAAAGAAAGAAAAAAGAGAGAGAGAGAAAGACAAGAACGAAAGGGAAGATTAAAAAGAAGGTTCAGCCCAGATGGGCCCCAAGGTAAGATTTATGAATTAGACAAACAAAAAGAGACAAAGAGAAAGACTGATACAAGTACATGACAAAAGAAAAAAATATATATATGCAAAAAAGGAATAACCTCGTCAAAAACAACCCCAAGTGTAAGATTTATATGCTATCAGGACAAACACAAAAACACAGAAACACTGGTGAAAGAAGAAGATGGGAGAGTGGTTATAAATTCTCAGTGTGTGAGTGGAAATTTGTTTTGATTCTTCCTGGATGTATCTTGATATCTTTGTTAAAGGACTCAACTTTCCTAAGATAAAGGGGATTAAAAATTGGTTTACCTATAGGGATAGTATTGATTGGGGAAAGGGGATTACTTTGAAGTTTAACTCTATATGAATACTACAGGATAAAAATAAAAAGGAATAAACTAGACTAAACTAAACTAAAATTTTAAAAAAAGGAATTCAAAAAATAAAAATGCAGAAGAAAAACATAGGTGCACGTATCAAAAAGTTCAGGTTAGTAGGGTATTATGGAATTTGATGTACTGTACTGCTCGCTGTGATGGTAAATAGGTTAAAAAATTACCTATGTTTAAAAAAAAAATGAACCAGAATAGTGGGAACGAGTGAAAAATAAAAGTTTTCCTATGAAGTACTGGTTGTTCTCTTGTAGTCCTTTTATTTTTCCTCCTTTTTTTTTTTTTAATTTTTTTGGTTTGTTTTCTGGGGGAGGGGCCTACCACGTGTTAAGTCCTCCCACCCCCCTCAAGGGGGTGGGCTCTGAGTAAACTGGTTTTTTTTCAGGCTTTTGTTGTCTGTCGGTTTTTAGGTTTGTTCACTTTTTTTTTCTCTCACCTTGACCGCTTTTGATGGCTTTTGTAGTTTTAGAGGAAAACAAACCGCACCCTGATCTCCCTCTCAGAGAGAAGCCTCAGTCTGGCTGCAGAACCTAAATAAGTTCCCCCTTGGCTGCTGGCAGAGCAGGTTCCAAGTTGCAGACCCTGGGGACGCAGGATCTTTTGCTTGTACCCAAAGCCAAGGCAGTAGCGGCTGTCTGGGAGCTCCTGACCACCAGAGAGGTTCCACGAAACAATCGCACACTGAGGTTTTCCAGCTGGCCCAGGCTGGGAGTGCCTGGCTTGCATGCACCTCTTTCAGGGGTGGCTATGGGTTGTGTGCGCATCTCAGGCACTGACAATGGGACACAGGTCCGAAAGCACCAGGCTGGGCTTTTGTGCACCTCTGTCAGGGGAGAGTTTGGGGCGAGCGGCTTAGGCTCTGAAATAATGGCACGGGTCAAAGAGCGCGGGCCGGGCCTATGTACCTTTCTCAGAGGAGCATGAGGGAGTGCACGTGTATCTCAGGCTTTGTAGTAGGGCTCGCGCGTTCTGCCGCCCAGCGTGGCTCCCATCCCCTCACAGGAGCTAGAACCCACGCATTCTCGGCCGTGCTGGTGGCTTAGGGACCAAGACATGCTTCCTCCACTGCACTCTCTTTGCCTCAGTGCTGGGGAGGCTGTCCTGGGACTGGGGACTTAAACCCCTGTCCCTAGCTGCCCCGATTCCCACAATTTCCCCCCATGATCCTTTGCTCTTTTGAAGTGCTTTCAACCAGTCTCCAAGTTAATGCTGGTCCCCATACGAACGGCACTCCCGCTTGTATTGGGGTATTACTTTCCAACTGGTCGCCTTCAGTGGGTGCCTCCCCCTTTTGTTTATCTTCTGATATCAGTCCGCTGTTCCCACTCTGCTTTACCTGCCCACTGGCGTCTTCTGCCCCTGTAGAGATCCAGACGTGTATAATGCTGATCTCAGGCTGATTTCATGGGTGAATGGAGTTCTTTGGTAGGTAATCAGCTCACTTTGGGGTACAGGCTTAAAAGGCGCCTCTTCCTACTTCCCCGCAATCTTGTTTCCCCCAGTTATTTGCTTTTTTTTTTATTTATTTATTTGACAGAGAGAGAGAGATCACAAGTAGGTAGAGAGGCAGGCAGAGAGAGAGGGGGGGGAAGCAGGCTCCCTGCTGAGCAGAGAGCCTGATGCGGGGCTCGATTCCAGGACCCTGAGATCATGACCTGAGCCAAAGGCAGACGCTTAACCCACTGAACCACCCAGGTGCCCCAGTTATTTGCTTTTTAAATAAAGGTTTAGTATCATGTTTCACAATTACAGTATCACACAGAATTTTTCAATGATCCAAATAATTCCCTGTCCTTTATTAAATCACTTCACTAAACCCTTGAAATTTAATATCACTTATAACTTAACAGTATTTCATTTTATGGATGTATCAATGTTTATCTATTCATCTATTGTAGAACATCCAGTTTCTTCCAGTTCTGGCAATTTCTGATAAAGCTGTTATATGTATATATTCACATACAGGTTTTAATTGAGAACACAATTTTCAGATAAGGTGAATAAATACCAAGGACACAATTGTTATATTGTATGATAAAACCTTAGCTTTATAAGAAATTGTTAATTTGTCTTCCAAAATTACACCACCATTTTACAAACAGTGAAAGAAAAAAAAAAATGCTTCTTTGCTTTTGATCCTAGGGGAAAATACCCAATTTCTCACTAAAAAATAAGATGATTAGTTTTAGTGTTATTATAAATGCTCTTTATCACATTAAGGAAAATCTCCTATATTATCTAGTCTGCTGATATTTTAAAATTCATGATCAGATTTTGTCAAAAACTTATTCTTCATCGATTGATGTAATCATGTCATTTTTCTTTCTTAGCCTGGTTATTTGGTGGGTTAACTTGATTTATTTTCTGATGTTCAATGAGCCTTAGATACCTGGAATGAATTCCAGTTGGTTGTGATGTACATATTTTTTTATGCTTTGTTGGAGTCAGTATGGTACTATTTTTTAATTTCTTTTCAGCGTAACAGTATTCATTGTTTTTGCACTTTATCCAGTGCTCCATGCAATCTGTGCCCTCTCCAATACCCACCACCTGGTTCCCCCACCCCACCGCCCCTTCAAAATCTTCAGATTGTTTTCCAGAGTCCATAGTCTCTCACAGTTCACTTCCCCTTCCAATTTCTTTCAACTCCATTCTCCTCTCCATTTCCCCATGTCCTCCATGTTATTTATTATGCTCCACAAATAAGTGAAACCATATGATCATTGACTCTCTCTGCTTAACTTATTTTACTCAGCATAACCTCTTCCAGTCCCATCCATGTTGCTACGAAAGTTGGGTATTCATCCTTTCTGATGGAGGCATAATACTCCATAGTATATGTGAACCACATCTTCCTTATCCATTCGTCCGTTGAAAGGCATCTTGGTTCTTTCCACGGTTTGGCGACTGTGGCCATTGCTGCTATAAACATTGGGGTACAGATGGCCCTTCTTTTCACTACATCTGTACCGTTTGGGTGAATACCCAGGAGTGCAATTGCAGGGTCAAAGGGAAGCTCTATTTTTAATTTCTAGAGGAATCTCCACACTGTTCTCCAAACTGGCCACACCAACTTGCATTCCCACCAACAGTGTAAGAGGGTTCCCCTTTCTCCACATCCTCTCCAACACATGTTGTTTCCTGTCTTGCTAATTTTGGCCATTCTAACTGGTGTAAGGTGGTTTTTCAATGTGGTTTTAATTTTATTCTCCCTGATGGCTAGTGATGATGAACAGTTTTTCATGTGTCTGATAGCCATTTGTAGGTCTTCATTGGAGAAGTGTCTGTTCATATCTTCTGCCCATTTTTTGATATAATTATGTCTTGTGTGTGTTGAGTTTGAGGAGTTCATTATAGATCCTGGATATCAACCTTTTGTCTTTACTGTCACTTGCAAATATCTTCTCCCATTCCGTGGATTTCCTCTTTGTTTTTTTGCTTTTGATCTTGATGAAGTCCCAAAAGTTCATTTTTGCTTTTGTTTCCTTTGCCTTTGGGGACATATCTTGAAAGAAGTTGCTGTGGCAGCTATCAAAAAGGTTACTGCCAATGTTCTCCTTTAGGATTCTGATGGATTCTTTTCTCACATTGAGTTCTTTTATCCATCCTTGTGTATGGTGTAAGAAAATGGTCGAGTTTCATTCTTATACATATAGCTGTCCAATTTTCCCAGCACAATTTATTGAAGAGGCTGTCTTTTTTCCACTGTATATTTTTTCCTGTTTTGTCGAAGATTAATTGACCATAGAGATGAGGATCCATATCTGAACTCTCTACTCTTTTCCACTGGTCTATGTATCTGTTTTTATGCCAGTACCATGCTGTCTTGGTGATCACAGCTTTGTAATAAAGCTTGAAATCAGGTAACGTGATGCCGCCAGTTTTATTTTTGTTTTTCAACATTTCCTTAGGAATTTCGGGTCTCTTCTGATTCCATACAAATTTTAGGATTATTTGCTCCAGCTCTCTGAAAAACACCGGTGGAATTTTGATCAGAATGTCATTAAAAGTATAGATTGCTCTAGGCAGTATAGACATTTTAACAATGTTTATTCTTCCGATCCAAGAGCATGGTATGGTCTTCCATCTTTTAGTGTCTTCTTCAATATCTTTCATGAGTGTTCTGTAGTTCCTTGAGTACAGATCCTTTACCTCTTTGGTTAGGTTTATTCCCAGGTATCTTATGGTTCTTGGTGCTATAGTAAATGGAATCGATTCTCTAATTTCCCTTTCTGTATTTTCATGGTTAGTGCATAAGAAAGTCACTGATTTCTGTACATTGACTTTGTATCCTGCCACCTTACTGAATTGCTGTATGAGTTGTAGTAGTTTGGGGGTGGAGTCTTTTGGGTTTTCCATATAAAGAATCATGTCATCTGTGAAGAAAGAGAGTTTGACTTCTTCATTGCCAATTTGTTGTCTGATTGCTGCTGCTAGGACTTCTATCCCAATATTTTGTAAAGGATTGTTGAACCTATCCTTCATTAGAAATCTGAATCTGGAGATTTTAAATTTGCAATGTCTCTATTGGTTTTTTGTCAGGGTAATGCTTATTTCAGGAATAAGTTAGGAGATGTTCTCTGTGTTTCCATTTTCTTAGAGACTGTGGGAAATTGGTATAGTTTTTGTCTTTAAATGTTTGATAGAATTCACCACTGGGCCTGGAAAGTTCTTTTTTTGGAAGTTTACTATTTACTAATTCAATTCCTTTTATAGGTAGAAGACTATTCAGGTTACCTAGTTTTCCTTGTGTGAGTTTTAGAATTTTGTGTATTTCATGGAATTAATCCATTTCATCTGTGTTATCAAATTTGCTCCTTTATTTTCCTTTTAGTGTTCACAGAATCACTGGTCACGAAACTTATTTCATTTATGGTAATGGTAAGATTTTTGCTTTGTCTTTTTATTTTGGTTAGTTTGACTAGATGTTTTTCAATTTTATTGATCTTCTCAAAGAACCAGCTTTTGGTTTTATTGATTTTCTTTGTTTTCCTGCTTTCAAACACATGAATATCTGCTCTAATTTTCGTTTCTTCTGTTACTACTTTTGATGTTATTTTCTCTTATTTTTCTAATATTGTAAAGTGGAACTTAGACTATTATGTCTAAAAGACATTTTCTAATATATCTATCTAATGCTATAAATTTTTTAAGTCCTAATCTGTATCCCACAAATTTTAATGTTTTAATTCTATTTTCACTTAGTTCAAATATTTTAATGTATTTTTGTCTTCTCTTTATTTGGTATTTAGAATTGTGTTGTAAATTGTAGAAGTTCATTCTTTTTTAAATTTATTTATTTATTTTAGAAAGAAAGTACATGAGCAGGGAGAGAGGCAGAGAGTCAGATTCCTTGCTGAGTTCAGAGCCCAACATAACAATTGATCCCAGGATCCTAAGAGCATGACCTGAGCTAAAACCAAGAGTTGGAGGCTTAACTGACTGAGCTACCCAGGACTCCCCATGTATAAGTTCTTCACACATTTTGGAAATTAACCTCTAATAGGATATTTGATCTGAAAATAAATTTTCATTCACTCAACTGTCTTTTTGTTTATTAATTCACTAGAAAAATAGTGAATTTCATTCACTAGACTGTCTTTTTGGTTTTTTTTTTTTTTTTTTGATGGTTTCTTAAGCTGTGAAGAAGCCTTTAATTTGATGTAGTTCCATTTGTTTATTTTTGCTTTTGTTTCCCTTACATTTGGAGTAAGATATAAAAACATCACTAAGACTAACATCAAGGGAATTATTGCCTATGTATTCTGCTTAAAGTATATGGTTTCAGGTCTCACATTCAAGTATTTAATCCATTTTGAACTGGTTTTGTATATGGCTTGATTACCTTGCATGTAGCTGTCCAGTTTAATGACCAAAATTGATTAAAAAGACCAATTTCCCCACTATATGTACTTGACTATTTTGTCATAAATTAGCAGACCATATGTTTGTGGATTTATTCCTGGGTTCTCTATTTTGTTCTATTGATCTGTATGTTTTTGGACAAATACCATAAAGTTTTGATTAGTATACCTTTGTAGTATAATTTGAAATAAGGGAGTGTAATACATTCAGCTATGTTCTCTTTCAAAATTCTTTTGGTTATTCCAGGTCTCCTGTGGTTTCAAATAAATTACAGAACCATTTGTTCTGGTTCTGTATCAGAACCAGAATATATATATGGAGATATATATATATATATATATATATATATATATATATATGTATATATATATATATATATATGATATATGGATATATACATATATATATATACATATACATATATATATATACATATCCATATATCATTAGAACTTTGAGAGGAATTAAATTAAATTTGTAGGTTGATTTGAGTATGTACATTTTGAAAACATTAATTCTGCAAATACATGAACATGGAATATTTTTCCACTTATTTGTCTCTTTTCATCAATTGCTTTCTCATTTTTAAGAGTCTCATGCTCTACCAACTGAGCTAGCTGGGCGACTGTCTTCTCATTTTTTAAATACAGTTCTTTCAGGGAGCCTGGGTGGCTCAGTGGGTTAAAGCCTCTGCCTTTGGCTCAGGTCATGATCCCAGAGTCCTGGGATTGAGCCCAGCATTGTGTTCTCTGCTCAGCAGGGAGCCTGCTTCTTCCCCTCTCTCTCTGCCTACCTCTCTGCCTACTTGTGATCTCTGTCAACTAAATAAATTTAAAAAAATTTAAAAATAAAATCAAATACAGTTTTTTTTGCCACCTTGGTTAAACTTATGCCAAATTATTTTATTCTTTTTGATGCAACTGTAAATTGAATTATTTTTAATCTTTCTGATAATTTGTTAGTGTATAAAAATGCAACAGATTTCTATTGGAAGATGGAGGAAGAGTATGGGACCTTGTTTCATCTGGTCCCTGGATTCAGCTAGATATCTATCCAATAATTCTGAACACCTATGAATTCAACCTAAGACCTAAGAAAAGAATTGTTGCAACTGTGCAAATAGAAAAGTGATCACTTTTTGCAAGGTAGGAGGTGTGGAAGGAGTTTACACTGAGTCTGGCCTCCTGTGAGGGAAGAGAAACTCTGCCCAGGCAAAGACACCTGAGATTCATTGTAACAGACCCCTCCCCCAGAAGATTATCAGTAACACCAAGCTAATAAAATGTTTATGTATCACAAAGAACTGAAAAACTTCAGTGCTAGAAAAAAATAGCATAGAGAATTTGAGGTTTTTCTCATGGTTATTTTGTCTTTCAGTTTAAAATTTTCTTTTTTTCCCTTTCGAACTAGTTCCTTATTTTGTCAACACTTTAAGTCTTTTTAAATTTTTCATTTTTAAATTTTAAAATTTTCATTTTTACATTTGTTTTTATAGATATATTCTTTGTTTTAGCCTTTCTTACACCGTATTCTATTTTTATATACATAGATATATTATATATATATATATATATATTATATATAAATATATATATATATATATTTCCTTTCTTTACAAGTTTGGGATATGTCTTCTAACAAACAAACTAAAATACACCCCAGACCAAGTGTATCACCCTTGTTCTGTCTACCTGTTTGATTTTCTTCTCTTGTCCCCTAACCTTTTTTTTTTTTTTTTTTTTGGCTTTGTATATTTCCCCGGGCTTGAGGTTGGTATTTATATATTTATATATTTTTATTTTATTTTTTATTTGTTCTCTTGTTCATTTATTCTTCTCTAGAGAAAATGACCAGAAAGAAAAATTCCCAGAAAAAAGAACAAGAGACAGTACAAGGTGGCAGAGAATGAATAAATACGGATATTGGTAAAATCTTAGAGATAAAATTAAAAAAATATATATATATATATAATTATATTATATATATAATATATTACTATATATTATTTTCAAGCTGGGCTTGAGAAAAGCAAATGAAACACTAGAGAATCCCTTTCTGGAGAAATAAAACAAGTGAGATATAATCAGGTTGAAATAAAAAAGGATATTGCTGAGATGCAATCAACAATGGAAGCTCCTACTGCTAGGATAAATGAGGCAGGAGAGAGAATAAGTGATAGAGAAGATAAAATTATTGAGAAAAAGAAGCTGAACACAGGAGAGATAAACAATTACTGGGCCATCAGGGGAGGATTTGCATACAAAATCACCGTACAGGAAACCGTTGCATTTTTATACACTAACAATGAGAAAGAAGACAGAGAAATTAAGGAATCATAATTGATCCCATTTACAACTGCACCAAAATGCATAAGATACCGAGGGAAAAAACCTAACCAAAGAGGTAAAGGATCTGCACTCTACAAATTATGGAGCAAGGACATCTGGGTGGCTCGGTCCATTAACGGTCTGCCTTCTGCTCAGGTCATGATCCCAGGGACCCAGATCGAGTCCCGCATTGGGCTCCTAACTCAGGGGGGAAGCTGCTTTTCCCTCTGCCTGCCACTCTCCTTGCCTTTGTGTGTTCTCTTTCTCTATAACAAATTATAAATAGATGTTGAATTTTGTCAAGTGCTTTATCTGCATCTACTGAAATGATTATTATTTTTGTCCTTCATTTTTTAATGTAGTGTATCATGTGGATTGATCTGCAGATATTGATCAATATTTGCATCCCTGGAATAAATCCTACTTGGACATACTATATGCTTCTTTTAATGTATTGTTGAATTTAGTTTACTAATATATCGTTGGGAGTTTTATGTCAGTGTTCATCAGGGATATTGGTTTGTAATTTTGTGTGTATGTATATATGTGTGCCTGTCTGTGTGGTATCCTTGTCAAGTTTTGGTATCAGGGAAGTGTAGGGCTCACAGATGAGTTTGGAACCTTTATCTCCTTTCAGTGTTTTTGGAAAAGTTTGAGAAGTTTATGTCTTAAATACTTAAAGAATTGGTGTAATTCCTTATTAAAGATATCTTCTCCTGTATTATTGTTTGAATGAGTGTTTTGATTATTGATTCAATCTCCATACTAGTAATTGGGCTATTTAAATTTTCTACTTGTTCTGAATCAGTCTGGGAAAATTGTAAATTTCTAGATATTCACCCATTCCTTCAAAATTGTTCAATATGTTGTACTTCTTTTCATTCAAGACTTCTGATTTTGAATCCTCTCTCTCTCTCTTTCTCTCTCACTTGGTGAAACTGGCTAAAATTTTGTCAATTTTGTTTATCTTTTCAAAGAACCAGCTCTGAGTCTCCTTCATCTTTTCTATTATCATTTTACTCTCTATTTCATTTGTTTGCATTATGATCTTAATTATTTCTTTCTTTCTACTAATTTTGTTCTTTGTTCTTCTTTTTCCAGTTCCTTTAGAAGTGAAATTAAATTGTTTATTAGAAATGTCTCTTCATTCTTCAGGTAGGCCTGTATTTCTTAGAAACTGCTTTTGTTATGTAGCATATATCTTGGCATGTTGTATTTTTATTTTCAACTGTCCCAAGATATTTAAAAAATTTTCTCATTTGTTTTCTTCCATGACTGAATGCTTGTTCAGTAACATGATGTTTACTCTCCATGTATTTGTAGTTTTTCCACTTTTCTTTTTGTAATTGATTTCTAGTTTCATGTTATTATTATCAGAAAAGATGCTTGATATGCTATCAATCTTGACTTTATTAAGTCTTGTTTTGTGGTCTAATATGATCTGTCTTGGAAAATGTTTCTTCTGCACTTGGGAAGAATCTGTATTCTGCTGTTTATGGATAGAATACTTTGCATATATATATAGTGTGTTGTCAAAGCCAATGTATCTTTATTGACTTTTTGTTTGGATGATCTATTTATATATATGCAAGTAGGGTGTGCAAACTCCCTACTATTATTGTATTGCTGTTTATTTCTCCCTTTAGGTCTTTAATATTTGCCTTTTATATTAATGGCCCCATGATGCATTCATATAATGCATAAATATTATATATTCTTACTTGATTGACACTTTTATCATTATTTAGTGCCCTTCTGTGACTTCTATTACAATGTTTATTTTAAAATCTATTTTCCCTGCTATGAATATAGCTACACTAACTTTCTTTTGTTTCTATTTACATAAAATACATTTTTCCCTCCCTTTACTTTCTGTGTGCATGTATCTTTACTTCTGAAGTGAAAGTCTTACAGGTAGTATTTAGATGTGTCTTGCTTTTTTTTTTTTAACACATTTATCCACTTTATATATTTTTTTAAAAATTTATTTATTTATTTGACAGAGAGAGAGATCACAAATAGGCAGAGAGGCAGGCAGAGAGAGAGGGGGTAGCAGGCTCCCTGCTGAGCAGAAAGCTGTCGCTCTCGCCAGCAAGAATGACCAGGAGACCTCAGTGAAGCAAGCTTTATTTCTGGGTAGCTGTTGGGAACTCCCCTATCACAGCCCGCGCATGTGTATATATACCAAAGTTGTACAACCAATCACTTGCAGCCACATAGATACAAGAGGCATTTTGGACTACTTCCTTAATCCTCAGTTCTGCCTATTGGCTCATATCCAGCCGCCATCTTAATGGCGTGTTTACTTTCGGGCACCAACATCTCCCCCTTTTCTTTTATATTAGGCATGCAAGGCAGGAGATCGTGCCTGTCTTAGGTTGTCAGCTGTCATGGACATGCTTACCCGTCATCGGATAATTCCCCCTGGTTGGAGAACTCCTGGCTTAGGTTGCTATGTGCATGCAGCCAATCTTACCCGTCATTGACTACTGATCTAGCGCTGCCAGCCAGATTTGGGGAAATGTACCAGCTTCCAGTGCCATGCAAGCTTGTAGTAGCGCCAACTGTTGTCTACGTTGTTGTTTACGTAATGATGCAAAACAGTGGAACATAAGGATCAAGCTCAGGAGTAGTCCAATTAATAGTGCACCCATACCGGCCCACTCTTTAGCAAACGAGAGTGATTGGTACCCAATTCGATAATGGAGCTATGTCAATCTTAGTTGCATTAATAGTGAATATTTGTTGTCTTAACAATCTTGTCAAATTATAATATTTATTGGACCATGTCCCATTTAGGTGTCTGCTTAACTCTTTCGACAGATTAGCGGCAATAGAAAGGTTATTATAGGCCATGGAGGTTATGCAAAGTCCAGAAAGTGATTGGATGCATCTGGTCGTCAATAGTTTCTGGAGAATGTCCACTTGTTCCTGGATTAGATCTACTCGCTGATTGATGATCATAATGCCGGCTTGATGGTGGCCATTAATTAGTTCTTGTGTGGTGAGGGCTTCTGCAACTCCGGTAGTTAGGTTATTAAGAGTGGAGGCAGTCTGTACAGACGTGGTGAGAGCTACAGCCGCTGCAGTTGCTGCAGCTGCGGAGGCCGCTACAGCCGCAATAATAGCTACAGTGATCCCAAAGTCTCTTTTATGTCTTGAGAGCAATACAGGCAAATCATTAGGATTTACAGAAACGGGCATGGGAATGAAAGTAGGTTGGTGCATCTGTTGAAGGGATGCTGGTGTCACCAGGATTGCTATCAGGCTGAGCATCAGGACGGGGCAGGCCATGTTGATCGATTCTTCTAATCAGTCGCTCCAGGACCCAGATAGGCACTTGGGCATCCTGTGGAAAAAGACAAACAGAACCTCTGTGCCATCTTAAGACTGGGTCAGGGCCTCTCCATTGGCCTGTGAGTATATCCTTCCACTTGGCCTGGGCTAGAGTGCTTTCGGTAACCGCCGCATGCCTGTCCGCTGTAGATGTACCATTATGGTCCAAGGACAAAAAAATTAAAATGTAAAGGGTGAGAGATGTAAGATCACGGGGTGACTTGTAGTCATCCTCTATTCCCCCTTTTCTTATTTTTTTTAAGCATCCTTTGAAGGTGCCATTGGCGTGTTCATTTATTCCTTGACCTTGTGGATTGTAGGGTATACCTGTAGTATGGACTATACCAAATTGACTCAGGAATTGATGGATAGATTTTGATGTATATGCAGGTCCATTATCTGTATTTATTTGTTTTGGGATACCCCAATCTGTGAAGCATCGTAGGCAGTGTGTGATGACTTGTTTTGAATTCTCCACCGTGAGGGGAGTAGCCATTATGATACCCGAATAAGTGCCCACTGATATATGTACGTACTTTTGTTGCCCGAATTCAGGTAAATGTGTGACATCCATTTGCCACAGGTGATTAGCTTGAAGGCCTTTGGGATTTACCCCCAAGGAAGGCTGAGGGAGTAATGTGGCACAATTCCCACAGGTCCTTACTATATCTCTTGCCTGTTCTTTGGTGATATGGAATCTATACCTTAAGGTATTAGAATTCACGTGCCATCCGCAGAGGGAAATAGGAATATTGCAGACATGGGGCTGAAAAGTTCCCCTATGGCCTTCGTCATCCTCCCACTCAAGGGTAGCTGGGCTTTGATCAGGACTTTGAGCGATTCCTAAACCCCTGAGTGTTTGTTTTGTGTTTAGGATTTACAGGATTTATAGGATTTGTGTTAGGGGCCATCTTGGAGGCCACTCTTGTTGGCTGATGATGCTTGTATCGGCGCCTGTATCCAGTAACCCTAAAAATTTTCTTCCTTGCACCTTGAGAGTAATTATGGGCCTATCAGTCATATCCAGGGTCAGGCATGTTAGGTCAACTCCTGTAGACCCCAAACCTCCCGTACCTCTTTCTTTTCCTTTAGTGGGAAAGGCTTCATGATGGCTAGGGAGTATGAGAAGTTGAGCTATCCCATCTCCAGGGCTAATTGCAGTAACTCCCCTTGGGGAGACACCAGTATCTTGATCTCTCCCTCATAATCTGAATCTATTACCCCAGGGTGAACTATCAGACCTTTGAGATAAGTGGAACTTCGGCCAAGTAATAAAACTACAGTACCATGAGGGGGGCCCCCTCTTAGATCGGAGGCTAATGATTGAATGCCCATCTCTGGTGTTAGGACCATTCGGGTGACTGCTCTGATATCGAGCCCTGCTGATCCAGAGGTTGCGCGCCTTTCTCTGAGGGAGGATACCATGTCCTGGGCATTTGTGTTAGCACCCCATAAATTTGTGTCAGGCCCCGGGGCGCGGGACCCTGCTTCCCGTTTTTTGAGTCATTGGATTGAATCCAGTTATTCGGTGGCAGGGGATTTCCTTGAATATCTTTCTGGGACCTACATTCATTAGCCCAATGATTCCCTTTACGGCAATGAGGGCACAACCCAGGTGCGGGCTTGACTGGTCTAGGAAATCCTTTACCCTCTGGACAATCCCTCTTAAGATGACCGTCCCTTTCACAAAGGAAACAAGCCTTGGAAGAACTCCTGGTTCCTCCATTGAAACTTCTTATCCCTTGGGCTATTGCTGCTGCCATAACTTGGCCCTGAACAACTGTATCAGTGATGTCTCGACACACTTTGATATACGTAGTCAGGTCCTTAGACTTCCAAGGGCGGATAGCCTCTCTACACCATTTATTTGCTTGTTCATAGGCTAATTGTTTAACAAGGGACATTGCTTGGTCCACATCCCCAAATATGCGCCTTGCTACTTGGAGCAGACGATCTACAAAGTCAGCATAGGGTTCATTAGGCCCCTGCAACACCTTGGAAAGTTGTCCCTGCAAATCGCCAGAACCCTGTATGGTCTTCCAAGCCCTAGTGGCTGCAGCTGCTATCTGTACATACACCCCTGGGGGGTACTCAATCTGATTGTTTTGTCCCACAAATTGACCTCCTCCCATAAGCATGTCAATATTCCAGTGGGGATTCCCTGACACGGCGTTACACCGGGCAGTTTTTGAGCTACACTCTTGCCAAGCAGTTTTCCATATCAAGTATTGTCCACCAGACAGAGTTGCTTTTGCCATGTTAGTCCAATCGTCTGGGGTAAGGTTCATGCTACCGACTGCTTCCAAAAGTAAAAGTGTATAAGCAGCCTGTGGCCCATAAGTAGTGACTGCTGCCTTAAACTGTTTAATAAGTTTGAAGTCTAGTGGTTGATGAAACCTCTGTTGATTTTGATCTTCTAACACTGGGTATGCAAGAGGGGAGGGTTTAGTAAAGTCTGTAATGTCCCTCCATCCTGCATTTCTACATTCTGGACAACCGCATGCCCCTCGGGAGCATGAAGTGTTATATGGTGGCGGCCATTCTGCAGGTGGTGCTATAGGCCTATATTCAGGGGTAGGAATTCTTGACCTTCTGACAGAGGGCGCTAGGGAGTCATATTTTTTCCCGGCTTCTTTGTATGTCCTTCCCTTTAAAGGTTTGTTAGGGACTTCCTCTTTTAATTTTAAGTACATCATGGCTTCTCCAAGCTCATCTTCAGAGGAGCTCATCTCTGAACTTTCTCCCCCTCTGCTAGATCCTGCCTTAGAGGGTTCTCTGACCTGCTCCATCACTTCAACACCTTCCTTGATAACATTTTTAACCATTTTATGGTTAGAGTCTAAACAGGAGCGTACTAGCTTCCAAATAGCCATCATACCTAGCGGCAGTGGCTCTTCTCGGTCCCGCTTATGTAGTTCTTCCCCCAAATGTTCCCATTGAGGAATATTAAGAAGTCCTTCCTCTTCAAAGCAAGGACATAGTTCCTCAACCTTTTTCAAGAACTGCCGAGCTGCTTTCGTTTTTAGTGGAGTGCTGTTAGCCTTAAGCACTTCCGTCAGTAATCCCTCCATCTTAGTAAACTTTGATCCCATTATTTCTCGTCCTATGCCTAGGAACCTTTTTATTTCTCGTCCTATACTTAGGAACTTTCTTACTTCTCGTCCTATACTTAGGAACTTTCTTATCTGAAATTTTGTGCACACTTACCGGATCGTTGCGTTCACTGAGAACTCCTCAGTTTCTGAGGGTTCCCGGGTTTCGGCACCACTTGCTCTCACCAGCAAGAACGACCAGGAGACCTCAGTGAAGCAAGCTTTATTTCTGGGTAGCTGTCGGGATCTCCCCTCTCACAGCCCGCGCATGTGTATATATACCAAAGTTGTACAACCAATCACTTGCAGCCACACAGATACAAGAGGCATTTTGGACTACTTCCTTAATCCTCAGTTCTGCCTACTGGCTCGCATCCAGCCGCCATCTTAATGGCGTGTTTACTTTGGGGCACTGACAGAAAGCCCAATGTGAGGTTGGATCCCAGGACCCCGAGATCATGACCTAAACCAAAGGCAGAGGCTTAACCCACCAAGCCACCCAGGCACCCCCACTTTATATCTTTTTATTAAAGAATTTAGTTTATTTACGTTTAAAGTAATTATTGATAGGTATGTACTTACTACCATTTTGTTAACTATTACCGACTAGTACTGTATTTCCATCCTGGTTCCTTTATTTTTTTCTTTTGCTCTTCCCTTTTGGCTTGATTACTTTATTTAGTGTTATGTTGAGATTTCTTTCTCATTTTCTTTTGGGTATTTACTGTAAGTTTTTGTCTTAGGTTACTGTGGGGTTCAATTATATCATCTTATGTATATTGCAGTCTATTTTCAGTTGACAGCATCTTAAATTTGAACCATTCCAGAGCTGTACATTTATATTTCTCACCACCATATTTTATGTTTCTGATGGTTTTTATATAACTTTTTACATATTTTCATTTTATATATCCCTTAAATAATTATTATAAATTAAATTAATTTTACTACTTTTGTTTTTAACCTTATTAATAGTTTTATAAGTAATCAATATATCTATTATATATTTGTCTATTATTTATATTATCTATCATGCTTCTATCTACCTATCATCATCTATCATCTATCTACCTATCATCTATGCTCTCTCTCTCTAGATATATATATATATACACATATATATATATATATCCATCTATATACACATTTCCTAGTGGAGTTATACTTCCATGTTTTCTTGAAACCAATTTGTGCTATTTATTTTCAGCTTAAAGATGTCCCTTTAATATTTCTTGTAAGTCTTGTTTAGTGATGATAAACTCCTTTGGCTTTGTCTGGAAAACAATTAATCACTCTTTGAATTCTGAATAATAACTGGTGGGTACAATATTCCTGATGGGAAGTTTGTTTCTTTGTTTGTTTCCTTTCAGCACCTTGAATATATCATTCCACTCCCTTCTATGTTGCAAAGATTTTGCTTAGAAATAGGATATCCTTATGGGGTTTCTTTTGCAAGTTACAATTTATTTTTCTCCTGTTGCTTTTAAGATTCTCTCTTTAGCTTTAACTTTTGTCATTTTAAATACAGTTTTCCTTGGTATTGCTATCTTTGAGATCATCCTAATTGAAACTCTCTGGATTTCTTGGACCTGGATATCTGCTTCCTTCTGTAGGTTAGGAAAGTTTTTGACCATTATTTCTTTAAATGTCTTCTGTACTTCTTTCTCTTTTCTCCTTCTGTGACCCTCATAATGCAAATAATATAGTCCCAGAGGTCCCATAAATTATCACTTTTAATAGGGCTTTAAAAAAAAGTTGCTGCTTTGTCTGGGTGAGTCCCACTATTTTCTCTTCCTGTTAATTGATCTGTTGATCAATTCTACTGTTGAACCCTATTAGTGTATTTTTCAGCTCAGATATTGTATCCTTAAACTCTGTGACCTCTGTTTGGTGCTGTCTCATATTTTCTACTTATTTTTTGAATTTTGCATTGTGCTCATGCCGCCTTCTCCCAAATTTGATGAGCATCTTTAAGATCATTACTTCAAATTCTTTATCAGGTAGATAACATTTCTATATTAGTAAAGCCCTTTTCTGAAGTTTTGTCTTAGTCTTTTGTTTGGAATATACATTTCTGTTTCCTCATTTTTCTTAACTCTGAGTTTGTTTCTATGCAATAAGTAAAAGAGACACTTCTCTCAGTCTTGAAGTTGTGGCCTTGTGTAGGTGATTAATTCTTGGTCAACCTTGCTCTAGCTCTCAGTTTTCTCTTGAACCATTGTGATTTAAAGCCACCTGATTTATTCTTGATATGTCCCTGCTGTTGAGGGTATGCCAAAATCTGTCAGTGATCCAAGGAGAGGATTTTCACTTAGCACCTAATTTTAAGCTGTTTGGAAGCCAGATCGAGAACAGCTTTTGAAACATGTAAACATATAGAGTTCTATGGTGCTGCAATCCTATTCAATGATGGCCAGCACTCCAGGAGTTCTGTAGGTGTCCCCTGGGTATTTGAAAAAATTTGGGCTCCAGATGAATGATAAGTTCCTTTCTGGTGAGTCTTGTCATGCTGTAGTGAGGCTAATGGTGAGTAATGATATTGTCTCTCTTCTTATGCTCCTTGGGACGACCTCCTTATTTTCTAGATGTGTCTAGAAGCATGTTCTTAAGCTGAAACTCCAGTCTAAGTAGATAGACCTTTTTTCACAGGAAGACTGGGTGTGTGTTTCAGTGTTCTGTGCCCTCCTAGGGGTGGTGGCTTGCCAAAATTTAGTGTTCTGATCATTAGAGTCCCATGGAGCTCTGAAACTCCAGTGCTTTTGACCATCATGACCAGGAAATCTAGAGGTGACCCCTATGTGAACTGTATGTATACAATTGTATGTATGTATATTGTATGTATGTCTTCACTTTGGCAAGGCAGTTGGGGAGAGGTAGGGGGTTGGGCAAACTCACCGGTTTCAGAAAAGAAAGTATAAAAATGTTTTGACTACAATTGCAATCTGGCTTCCACAATGCAGAACAAGAGTATCTTATTTATACACATGCCATATTTACAGTAGGAATGGAAGAACGTTGCAACCATTCTTACTGGCTAGCTCACCCTAGTAGGGTAAGGAGTGTTACAACTGCCTGAGTTTACAGACTTTAGCTAGAACTTGTCATTGTTCATATTCACCCATTCCATATGGGGAGTAAGGGAGTGCTCAACTGCCTGTTCTCTCTAACCTCAGGAAATTCCACGACTGTTTCCCCCTATCTATCCCAGCAAGGCAGGTGAAGGATACCATGTATGAAATTGCTGACTTATGCTAGAAGGCTAGAGGGAACGTGCAATGATGGCATTTGCCAGTGCCTCTGTCTCTGGGGCCATTTCAATCACCCTTTACCCCTCCAGTGGATACCAACATATCAGGAAAAGAATCTCCCTCACATTTAGCTTAGGTGCTTTTCAAACTGCTCTTGTTTTTACTGGGTCTCAGAATTAGTAAGACTACATTAAAGTAGTTAACAAGACCCCATGAGTGTTTCCTATAGCTCTTCGGGACCCTCAGATGTGAGCCCTGCTACTTTTCAAAGCCAGATGTTTTTGGAGCTCATCTCCCTGGTACAGATCCCAGGGGCTGGGACAACAGATGTGGAGCACCAACCTTACTCCTCCAGGAGAAACACATGTCTGGGGATATCTTTCCCTATGGTGTATCCCCATACAGAAGCTGTTTTGTTTTCATGAGATTGTATCTCTGTTTCTCAAACCCATCTGAATGTGGTTCTATACTTTGTTGTGAAAAGCAGTTAATATAATTTTCAGATATTTTTGACAGAGAAATGACCCTTATGTAGCAGTAGAGTTGGTGTGTCTGTGGAAGGACGTAAGTTCAGGATCTTCCTATTCCATCCCCTCTTATTATGTATTTATTTTTAAAGTGGATTTATTGGGACGCCTGGGTGGCTCAGTTGGTTAAGCGGCTGCCTTCAGCTCAGGTCATGATCCCAGCGTTCTGGGATCGAGTCCCACATCGGGCTCCTTGCTCGGCAGTGAGCCTGCTTCTCCCTCTGCCTCTAACCTGCCACTCTGTCTGCCTGTGCTTGCGCTCTGTATCTCTCTCTCTCTCTCTAACAAATAAATAAAATCTTTAAAAAAAATAAAAAAAAATAAAGTGGATTTATTGTATACAGCATATTGATGGGTCTTGTTTTTTCATCCATTCTTGTCATTTTCTTCTAATTAGCATATTTAAACCATTGATGGCTAAAGTAATTATTGATATAGTTACTATTTTCTATTTGTTACCATTCTATTTTTCTTTCTTTTGTTGCTATAATTTAGCATAATATATATTTCCATTTTCTACCAATTCTTAGTATATCAATTATGTTCCTTATGTTGCCTTTTTTAGTGATTGCCCTAGAGTTCGCAATATACATGTACAACTAACCCAGTGCACTTTTATATAACAGTATAGCAATTTATGGCCAATTTGAACATCTTATAAGAAAGTATTCTAATTTCTTTTTCCAGTCCCTTTCATTAATAGACTATCATCACCAAATACATTATTGCTATTATTTTATTATTTCCTTTCATTTTCTTTTCTTTTCTTTAATTGTCATGTTACTCACTATACAGTACATTAGTTTTTGATGCAGAGTTCCAGGTTTTATTATTTGCATGTAACACCTAGTGCTGAAAATGGGGCAAGATGGCAGATGAGTAGGAGATCCTATTTCAACCTGTACAATGAAGTGAGTGAGATATCTATCAGAGCACCCTGAACACCCATGCAATCAGCTTGAGATGTAAGATTATACACTTCTGGATCTCTATGAGAGCAGAGGATCCTCAGTGGTAAGGTACAGAGGAGTTGGGAGTGCACAGACTGATATCAGAGGATAAACAGAAAGGGGAAGAGGCCACCAGAAGCAAGTGTTATCCCAATGACAAAATGCTCTGTGCTTGGTGACCAGCACTAGCTTAGAGATCGGTGGCTGCATGACAGGAAGGGATTAATAATAACACTCAGAATAAAGGGACTTAAGGGACAATTGCTGGGACCTGGAAGCCTCAGGTATGGACCTAAGCATAATGTGCCATGACAGCTAAAGCTGGTACTTGCCCATGCCTGAGAGAGCCCAACACAGGCTCAAGTTGGCAGTCACTGGGTCTGTGGCCACCACAGCCAATTCCACTGCCTCCACCTCCACTGGAGCTGAGCACACCCAGCATGGGTCCACCTAGTCAGTAGTGCTGGGAATGGCAGTTGCCAGGATTGCTTGTGGTTTTGGTGACATGAGGGTACAGAGAAAAGTGGTGGCCTCAGGCAATCACTGAGATGGTGGCTGTGAGGGTGCACCACCTGTGGGAGTTTGCAGTATTCAATGGAGTTTGCAGAGGTGGAGTCTCTCTGTTCTGGGCCATTCAGAGAGGAGCAGAGTGTGGCTTCTCTTTGAGGTGGAGATCTGGGTGCAGTTTGCTTTGCTCTGACCTTCTGAAAAGCTGTGAAAAGCCACCAAAGAACAAAACCTTTGGAGAACAAAAACCTGAAAAACTGGTTTCCAGGGAGCCCAGACCCTTGCTGGGGTCAGAGCAACTCAACCTAAGCAGAAATGACTGAAAAACAACATGGCAGGCCCCGCCCGCAGAAGACAAGCCAAAAGAACAAGAGGACAACCACCACAGGGTTCCTATAAAACTGTAAAAACTCCAACATCAGAGGAAAACAATATATTAACCTCCCAGTGTTGTCCCACAGCCTCTATATTTTGTAGATACAACTTCTTTCTCTCTCTTTTAAAATTTGTTCTCATGATACTTTTCTTTTACTTTTTCTTTTACATACTTCCCATTTCAGCTAGATATTTAATACAGTTGTATTAATATATTTATTCCATAGTAACTTTTGTTGAACTTTTGAAGAAAGTTGAACTTTTTCATGCAAATACTTTTGTTTCTTTTTTTAATATATATAGATATAAGCTTCAACATATTCCTTTCCTTCTATTCAGTACTACTCCTATAGATAAATACCAGTTTTAACTTCCCAATATCTCTGGAGAGTATAGTCCTCTAACAAAGATAACAAGATACCATCAGAAAGAACTGAAATACTGTTCTTCACCCACAAGGAGGAATTATAATCACCTTCCCATCTTACTCTTTTGTTTGTGTTCTTGTACATTATAAATGTTATTCTTGGGATTCACTGAGCTAGGTTCTTTTTTTTTTTTTTTTTTTTTGGTCTTTTGTTTGTTCTTGTACCTTATAAATCTTACTCTTGGGGCTCATTTTGGCTGTTTTATTTTTCCCTCATATTTCTTCTTTCTTTCTTGTTGTTGGTGACTTCTGATTGCTCCAAACCTTTGCAGGGTGCACCTTGCTTGGATCATGGTTGATATTTTCATCTATACATCCCCTCAACCACCTCTCACCAGAATGACTAGGAGAAAGAACCCACAACAGAGGAAAAATTCAAAGACTGTAACCTCTGTCACAGAACTCCTGGATATGGATATAAGCAAGATCTCAGAAATAGAATTCAGGGTAACACTTATCCAGATAATGTTTAGGTTAGAGAAAAACATTAGTGGTAACATAGCATTGCTAAGGGCAGAAGGGAGAGCTGATCTAACAGAACTCAAAAATGTTATCAATGAGATCCCATCTAATATAAAAACTCTAACAGCTAGGGTAAATGAGGCAGAAGATTAAATTAGTGATCTAGAAGACAAAATGATAGAAAAGAAGGATCAGGAGGAGGCCTGGAAAAAACAGGTTAAAAGCCATGAAACAGAATTAGAGAAATAAATGATGCCATGAAATGTTCCCATGTAAGAATTATTGGGCTCCCTGATGGGGTAGAAAGAGAGAGAGAAATACAAAATACAAATTGAACAAATCCTAGCTAAGAACTCCCCTTATCTGGGGAATGGTACAAGTGTTCATGTCTTAGAGGCAAAGAAGACACTCCCCAAGATCGATGAGGGTAGAAAGATCTCCAGACATATAATTATGAAATTCATGAATCATAAATTCAGATAGTAAGTCTCAGGGGAAGCTAGGGGGAAGAGATTCTTTAGGTACTGAGGAAGGAGGAATAACATCAAACCTGTCCACAGAAACCTGGCAAGCCAGAAACCTTGGAAAGACATATTCAGGGCACTAATTGAGAAGAAAATTCAGCCAAGAATACTTTATCCCTCAAGGCTGACATTCAGAATGGAATCAGAATGGAAAAATAAAGAGCCTCCAAGACCAGGAAAGTCTAAAAGATTATGTAACCACAAAGCTGGAATTACAAGAAATATTAAGGGGGGGTTCTATAAAAGAAGAAAGACCCCAAGATGGATACAGAACAGAAATATACAGAAGCAATCTATAGAAACAAGGACTTCATAGGTAACATGATGACATTAAAATCTTATCTTTCAATAATCACTCTAATTGTGAACAGCCTAAATGCTCCCATAAAATGACCCAAGGTTGAAGACTGGATAAAAAGATGGGACCCATCCATATGCTGTCAACAAGAGACTAATTTTGAACCTAAAGATACATTCAAACTAAAAGTGAAGGTGTGGGGAACAATCTTTCATGCCAATGGGTCTCAAAAGAAAACTGGGGTAGTGATTCTCATATCAGACAAATTACATTTTAAGCTAACAACTATAGTCAGAGGTACAGAAGGACATTACATCATTCTTAAAAAGTCTGTCCAACAGGAAGATCAAAAAACTGTAAATATTTATGCCCCCAAATGGGAGCACCCAACTACATAAGCCAAGTATTAATAAAAATAGAGGCATATTAATAAGAATATGCAATAAGAGGGGATATTAACATGCCACTCTCAACAACATACACATCATCCAAACAGAAAATCAGCAATGAAACAAGAGCATTGAATGACAGATTGGACCAGATGAACCTCATAGATAGAACATAGATAGATAGATAGAGCATAGATAGAACATTCTACCCTAAAACAGCAGAATACTCATTCTTCTCAAGCACACATGGAACTTTCTCCAGAATAGACCACATATTGAGTCACAAATCAGGTCTCAACCAATACCAAATGACTGAGATTATTCCCTGCATATTCTCAGACCACAACGCTTTGAAACTGGAACACAACCACAAGAAAAATTTTGGAAGAAGTTCAAACACTTGGAAGCTAAAGACCATCCTTCTCACGAATGTTTAGATCAACCAGTAAATCTAAGAAGAACGTAAACAATTCATGGAAACCAATGAAAATGAAGACACATAGGTCCAAAACCTATGGGATATGGCAAAGGTAGTCCTAAGGGGGAAATACAAGCCTCATTCAAAAAAATTGAAAAATCCCAAATATACAAACTCTCTTTACATCTTAAGGAATTGGAGAATCAACAAATTAAGCCAATCACATGCACAAGAAGGGACATAATTAAGATTAGAGCAGAGATCAATGAGTTAGAAACCAGAGATATAGTAGAACACATCAATGAAAATAGAAGTTGGTTCTTTGGAAGAATTAAGATTGATAAACCATTGGCCAGACTAATTCAAAAGAAAAAGAAAAGAGAAAGGACCCAAATCAAGAAATGAAAGGGGAAAGATCATGAATGATACCAAGGAAATAAAAATAATCATCATAAATTATTATCAACAGCTATATGCCAATAAGTTAGTCAACCTAGAAGAAATGGATGCATTCCTGGAAACCTGCAAACTTCCGAGACTGAAACATGAACAAATTGGCAATGTGCATAGGCCAGTATCTAGTAACGAGATTGAAGCAGTGACCAAAACCTCCCAAAATATAAAAGTCCAGGAACTGATGGATTCCCTGAGGAATTCTACCAAGTATTCAAGGAAGAAATACTATGATACTGAAGCTGTTTCAAGAAATAAAAACAGAAGGAAAACTTCCAGACTCTTTCTATGAAGACAGCCTCACCTTGATCTCCAAACCAGGATAAGATCCCACCAAAAAGGAGAATTTCAGAGCAATATCCTCAATGAATAGGAATACCAAGATCCTCAAAAAGATTCTAGCTAATAGGATCCGACAGTACATTCAGAAGATTATCAAACATGACCAGATAGGATTTATCCATGGGATGCATAGTTCAACATTCGCAAACTAGTCGATGTGATAGAACAAACCAATAAGAGAAGAGAGAAGAACCACATGGTCCTCTCAATTGATGAAGAAAAAGCATTTGACAAATAGAATATCCTTACTTGATTAAAACTCTTCAGGGTATCGGGATAGAGGGAACATTCCTCAACTTCATAAAACCCATCTATGGAAATCCCATAGTGAATATTTTTCTCAATGGGGAAAACCTGAGAGCCTTCCCACAGACATCAGGAACACAAAAAGGATGCTCACTCTTGCTACTCTTGTTCAACATAGTACTAGAAGTCCTAGCAACAGCAATCAGACAACAAAAACAAATAAAAGCTACTCAAAGTGGTAAAAGAAAGTCAAACTCTCTCTCTTAGCAGATGACATGATACTGTATGTGGAAAACCCAAAAGTTTCAACCCCAATTACTAGAACTCATACAGCAATTTAGTTATGTGGCAGTATACAAAATCAACGCACCAAAATAAGTTGCTTTCTTATTTACTAACAATGAAATTGTTGAAAGGGAAATTATTGATTTGATTCTATTTACAATTACACCAAAGAACATAGGATGCCTTTGAATAAACCTAACCAAAGAGGTAAGGATCTATACTTGAAGAACTATAGAATGCTCATGAAAGAAATTAAAAACACAAAAATATGGAAAAAAATTTCATGCTCATGGATCAGAAAAATATACATCATTAAAAAGTCTATGCTTGAGTGCTGTGAAGTGTGTAAACCTGGTGATTCACAGACCTGTACCCCTGGGGATAAAAATATATGTTTATAAAAAATAAAAAAATAATAAAAAAATTTAAAAAAAGTCTATGCTGCCCAGAGAAATCTATAATTTTAATGCTATCCTAATCAAAATGCCAAAGGCATTTTTCAAAGTGCTGGAACAAACAATCCAAAAATTTGTATGGAATCAGAAAAATTCCTGAATCACCAAGAAAATGCTGAAAAAGAAAAGCATAGCTGGGGGCATCACATTGCTGAATTTAAAGCATTATAACAAAGCTGTGATCATCAAGACAGCATGGTACTGGCACAAAAACATACACATAGATCTAAGGAACAGAGTAGAGAACACATACATGAACTCTCAATGCTATGGTCAAATAATCTTCGGCAAAGCAGGAAAAAATATCCAGTGGAAAAAAGCCACTGCTGGGAAATTGGAGAGCTATGTAGAGAAGAATGAAACTTGACCATTCTCTTACACTGTACCCAAAGATAACTCAAAATTGATGCAAGACCTCAATGTGAGACAGAAGTCCATCAAAATCCTAGAGGATAACATAGGCAGTAACCTCTTCAACATCAGCCACAGCAACTTCTTTCAAGACACATCTCCAAGACAAGGGAACCAAGAATTAAAATGAACTTTTGGGGCTTCATCAAGATAAAAAGTTTCTGCACAGCAAAGGAAACAGTCAAAAAAAGAAAGAGGAAACCCACAGAATGGGAGATCATATTCACAAATGACAGTATGGACAAAGGGCTGATATCCAAGATATATAAAGAACTTCTCAAATTCAACACCAAAAACAGGTAAGTCAAAAAAAGGGCAAGAGAAAAAAAGAGACACTCCTCCATTGAAGATATATAAATAACTAGCAGACACATGAAAAAATGTTCATCATCATTATCCATCAGGGAAATTCAAATCAGAACCACATTGAGATACCACCTTACACCAGTTAGAATGGCAAAGATTAATAGGGCAGGAAACAACAAATGTTGGAGAGGATGTAGAGAAAGTGGAACCCTCTTACACTATTGGTGGTAATGCAAGTTGCACCACTTTGGAGAACAGTGTGGAGATTCCTAAAAAAAATTAAAAATAGAGCTACCCTATGACCCTGCAATTGCACTACTGGGTGTTTACCTGAAAGATACAGAGGTAGTGAAAAGGAGGGCCATATGTACCCCAATGTTCATAGTAGCAATTTCCACAACAGCCAAACTGTGGAAAGAGTCAAGATGCCCTTCAACAGACAAATGGATAAAGAAGATGTGGTCCATATATTCAATGGAATAGTACTCAGTCATCAGAAAGCATGAACATCCAACTTTTGCATCAACATGGATAAGACTGGAGGAGATTATTCTGACTGAAATAAGTCAAACAGAGAAAGTCAATTATAATACCATTTCATTCAAATTAGAAGTAAAGTAAAAGTGAAGGGGGGGAATTGGAGAGGCAGAGGAACCATGAGAGTTTGTGGACTCCAAGAAACAGAGGATTTTAGAGTGGAGGGATGGAGGGATGGGTGAGCATGGTGGCTGGTATTAAGGAAACCTTGTATTGCATGGAGCACTGGGTTTTATATGTAAACAATGAATCTTGGAATATTACATCAAAAACTAATGATATATTTTATGGTGACTATCATAACACAATAAAAATTAAAAAAAAAAAAAAACAACACACCTAAACCACCCAGTGCTCATTATAACATGTGTCTTCCTTATGTTAAATCAGCTAAGAATAAGAACTGTTCTTATAAGAAGTATACAATTTCAGGCATTTATCACACATGGTATTCTTGGGGCTTCCTGAATCTTGGTTTAGGGTCTCACATTAATATGAGAGATTCACAGTCATTATTGTTTCAAATATTTCTTCTATTTCTTTCTTTTCACTCTGGTATTCACCAGAAATATATGGTATACTTTTTGCTATTGCTCAAGAGTCTCAAATATTTTGTTCCAGGCTTCCCCCCCCACCACCAATTTTTGTATTTGGATTTTCAGTTTGGGGAGTTTCTACTGCTCTATCTTCAATTTCAATGACTTTTTCCCTTGGCCATTGCTAGTCTAATGCTTATCAAAGAAATTCTTCATTTCAGTTATAGCAATCTTGCATTATAGCAATTATTTTGGATTTTAGAACGTCCATATCTCTGCTTATATCATTCATTTGTTCTTGCACATTATCTATGTTTTTTAATTAGAGTTATTCACATATTAATCATAGTTATTTTAAATTTTCAGTTGAATAATACCAACATTCCTGCCACTGTGAATCCAGTTTTGATGTTTGATTTTATCTCTTCAGACTCCAAATTTTATCTTTTAATTTGTCTTCTAAATTTTTTTTGAAAGGCAGAAAAATTATAAGGTATATTAAAAGGGAATTCAGGTAGAGAGATCAAAATTCTGAGATCAAAAGTCAATGTTAAATGACAAAACATTGTTTGAGTAAAAACAACTAATATTGGCTCCAGTGGTGGCTTTTGGTCATTTTTTCTTCAAGTAAACTGTCTCTCTGTTTGCCTGGATCTCTAATTTTCAGTGTGGTGGCTTGTCCTATGATATCAATTCTTTAATGGATCTAAAGAGCTGTTGATGTTCAGTTTTTCAGTTTTTCTCTTATGGGGATCACTTTCAAGTTACATATAGAACTAGAAACCAGAGATATGTAGCACTTTTTAAGAAGTGAAGTACAGTTGACACTGTTACACTATTTCAGGCATATGACATAGTAATTTGACAGCCCTACACATTATCCTAAACTCACCAAAGTGTAGCTACCATCTATCATACAATACTACTACAATACAACTGATTATATTTCTTATATAGTAACTTTCATCCCCATGATTTATCCATTTCATCACTGGAAACCTTGGCCTCTTATTCCCCTTTACCCATTTTGCCCATTCCACCTCTGGCAAGCACCACTTTATTTTCTACACCTACAGGTCTGTTTCTATTTTTTATTTGCTATGTTTTATTTTTAGATTACATATGTAAGTGAAATCATATGGTATTTGTCTTTCTTTGTTTAGCTTATTTCA
The DNA here is from genome assembly GCF_030435805.1 of Mustela lutreola. Lineage (NCBI taxonomy): Eukaryota > Metazoa > Chordata > Mammalia > Carnivora > Mustelidae > Mustela > Mustela lutreola. The sequence goes on along the minus strand of NC_081297.1, from coordinate 35,771,662 downwards.
CATAGTATAATAAGCTATATATCCATCCAGCTTGTCGCAAATGGCAAGATCGCACTTTTTTTTTTTTTTTTTTTTTATGGCTGCGTAATATTGTACAGCAAAGGAGACCATCCATAAAACAAAAGACAACCTACTGAAGAGGAGAAGATATTTGCAAGTAGTATATCCAATAAGAGGTGGATTTCCAAAAAATATAAAGAACTTCTATGCACTGCTGGGAATGTAAGCTGCAACAACCACTAAAGAAAATGGTGTGGAAGTTCCTTAAAAAATTAGATATACAAATAGAAATACGAGAAACTTAGGAAGATGGCAGAGTAGGAGGACCAGAAACTCACCCAACCCCATGTTTATAATTAGGTATTACTCACATCTGAGTAACTAAACCTGTGAGTAATCCAAAGACTGGCAGGACAAATTCCACAACTAGATGAAGACAAGAAGCCATACTGAAGAGCTTAGGAAGGGTAAAAACAGTGGTCAGGAGTTGCGTGCAAGAGGGAAGAAGTTGTGGGTTCAGAGAGGGGAAAGCATCAAGGAGTCCACATGGGGAAAACAAATTTTCGTAACATCTGACCTTGAAAACCAGACAGGCTGAGTTCCATGAGTTTGTATAACTAGTAAGACTGGATCCTGGAGCTTTAAATTCAGGTGATTCAGCTGGGAAGGAGAGAGTAACTGGGTCATCACCCTTAAAGAAGACAGAAGACTCTGGATATGCAACACAGAAGGAACAGTTTGGACAACCACTGGGGCAAAAGGTAGGGAGATCTGTTTATACTGATTTTGGAGTGCTTTGGCAGACTTCTCTGTAAACAAAGGACATGGCGGGGGCTATTTTCCTCCCCTATCCTCCAGTATAAACACAGAACCACCTGTGGAAAGCAGTTTTGCACAGACACCTGCTACCTGAACTACCAGCAGTGTGCCTTGCTCATGAGTTCTCCTGAGGACTAATCTACTCCAAGTCTGTTGGCCTCTACTCTAGGCTCAGCATAAATTTTAACTGAACATGCACTCACCCATCTGCTGCCTCCTCCCACAATGCCCACAGTGGCTACCCTGCTTCAGGAGATTGGGCCTAGGACTAGGAATTCAGCACAGATTTTGCTAACACCACACACATGACCTGTCCTGCCAGCACACTCACAGATGCCATGCACCCTCAGCCACTGACAGCACCTTCACCCACCAGGCCACCAGCTGCCACTGTCACCTTTTGGCACACCTTGCAGCCACCACACTGTGGGGGATCTAGCCTAGGGCTAGAGGCTCACTGCAAATTATGCCAACACTGCCACCCCACTCATGAGCCTTCCAGTGGCCATGCCTCCTTAGAGTCAGCCTGCCTGGGTCTCACTAACATCACAAAGAGCAAGCACAGCCCATAATAGCTAAAAGTCAGTGCAGACATCTGGACTGAAATAAAAAGTGACTACAACACAATAACATGATGCAACCAACACACATAGGAGACTCCACTGAAATGTAAAGGTTCTGGTGAAAAGGGGTCACTACCTTGCAGGGCACTAAAGGGCCTTTTCTTTATAAAGCCACTACTTTCAAGCACAAAAACAGAGCCAACTTTCTTAATGCACAGGAACAGACACAGAAAGGTGGAAAAAATTAAGAGACAGAGAAATGTGTCCCAAATAAAAGAATATGAAAAATTCACTATAGGAGATCTAAGTGAAATAGAAATAAGTACTATGCATGATGGAAAATTCAAAGTAATGATCATAAAATTACTCCCTGGACTTCAGAAAAGGATGTAAGACAGTAGTGAAACCCTTGACCAAGACATAAAAAATACCATATCAGAGATAAAGAACTCAATAAATGAAATTGAAAATGCAATATATGGAATACATAGTAGACTTCAGGAAGCAGAAAAAGGTACCAGTGACCTGGAGGACAGAGTAATGGAAAGCAATCAAATTGAAAGTTGAGAGGCAAAACAAAACAAACAAACAAACAAAAGAAACCAAAACAAGAACAAAAATCTGCATAATAAGAATAGACTTAGAGAACTTAATGACTTCATCAAAGCATAACATTCACATTATAGGGATCTAGAAGGAGTAGAGAAAGAAGGGAGGCTGAAACTGTATTTGAAGAAAATAACTAAAAACTCCCTGAATTTGGGGAGGAAAATAGAGATCTAGATTTAGGACGAACAGAGGTATCCTAGCAAACTCAACCTAAGGGATCTACACCAAGACACAGCAATTAAAATGCCCCCCTAAAATCATGATTAAAACAATAAAGAAGAATTTTAAAAGTTGTAAGAGAAAAGAAGACAATTATGTACAAAGATAACCCCATAAGGCTATCAGTGGATATCTCAGCAGAAACTTTGCAGGCCAGAAGAAAGTGGCATGATGTATTCAAAGTTTGGAAAGCGAAAAATCTGCAGCCAGGAATACTTTATTCAGCAAGGTTATCATTTAGAATAGAAGGAGAGGTAAAGTTCCTCAGACAAACAAAAGTTAAAAGGATTTGTGATTGCTAAATTGGCCTTACAAGAAAATATGCAGGGAAACTCTGCATTGGAAACAAAAACCATAAGGAAGAGTAAGAAAAATAGGAAGCACAAAAGCAAAACAAACAAACAAAAATATATATACACATGTATATATATACATATGTATGTACATATATATGTAGAATACAATCAAGAGTAGTACAAAATAAAATATTGTAAAATATGATCTCAAATCCCTGAAATGTAGAGGGGAGAGGAGTAAAGAACGACTTCAAGTTAAGTGATCATCAGCTTAACATAGACTGCTTTATGCAGAATATGTTATATATAAGCTGAGTGGTAACAAAAACCAAAAATCAATAATAGATAAGCAAAAGAGTAGGAAACCAAGTATATCATTAAAGAAAACAAGCAAACCATGAAACAGAGAAAGATTAGAAAGGATCAGAGAAAAAAAAAAAAAGACAACCACAAAAGGAGTAACTAAATGGCAATAAATATGTATCTATCATTACTTTGAATGGTAATGGACTAAGTGCTTTAATCCAAAGACATAGGGTGACAGAACTGATTAAAAAACAAGAACTGGGGGCGCCTGGGTGGCTCAGTGGGTTAGGCCACTGCCTTCGGCTCAGGTCATGATCTCAGAGTCCTGGGATCGAGTCCCGCATCGGGCTCTCTGCTCAGCAGAGAGCCTGCTTCCCTCTCTCTCTCTCTGCCTGCCTCTCCATCTACTTGTGATTTCTCTCTGTCAAATAAACAAATAAAAAATCTTTAAAAAAAAAAAAAAAAAAAAAAAAAAAAAAAAAAAAAAACAAGAACTGTCTATATACTGCCTACAAGATATTCATTTCAGACTTAGAGTCACCTGCAGATTGAAAGTGAGGAGCTGGAGAAAAATCTATAATGCAAATTAATTCAAAATAAAGCAAGAGTATCAATACTTATATCAGACAAAATAGACTTTAAAACAAAGTCTGTAAAAGGAAACAAAGAAGAGCACTAATATCATAAGAAGGATAATCCAACAAGCAGATCTAATAATGATATTTATGCACTCAACATGGGAACACCCAAATACATAAAACAATTAATAACAAACATAAATTAACTCATAATATCAGGGGACTTTAATACCTCACATACATTGATGGACAGATCATCTAAACAGAAAAATCAATAAAGAATGAGTAGTTCTGAAAGACTACCTGGACTTAAAACATATATTCAGAATATTCCATCCTAAAATAGCAAAACACACATTCTTTCAAATGCACATGTAGTAGATCACATATTTGGTCACAAAACCAGTTTCAAAAAATTTAAAAAATATTGAAGTTATACTATGCAACTTTTCAGAATACAAAGCTATGAAACTAGAAGTAAACCATAAGAAAAATTCTGGAAATGCCAGAAATACATGAAGGTTAAATAACATACTACTAAACAATGAATTGATCAACTAGGAAATTAAGTAGAAATCAAAAAGTAAATGGAAAGAAAGGAAAATGAACACAATGGTCCAAATCCTTTGGGGTAGTGGCAACAGCAGTTCTGAGTGAAATTTATAGTAGTACAGGCCTACCTTAAGAAGCAAGAAAAAGGGCCCTGGGTGGCTCAATGGGTTAAGCCTCTGCCTTCGGCCCAGGTCATGATCTCAGGGTCCTGGGATTGAGCCCCACATCGGGCTCTCTGCTCAGCGGGGATCCTGCTTCCCCCTCTCTCTCTCTGCCTGCCTCTGTTTACTTGCCATCTCTGTCTGTCAAATAAATAAATCTTTAAAAAAAAAAAAAAAGGAAGCAAGAAAAAAATCTCAAACAGCCAACATAACCTTACACTTAAACGTGCTAGAAAAGGAAAAACAAACAAAACCCAAACCCAGCAGAAGCTAAATCATAAAGAATAGAACAGAAATAAATTATAAACAAACTACAAAAGCAATCATACACATCAAAGAAATCAGGAGCTTATTCTTTAAAAATATCAACAAAAATGATAAACCTCTAACCAGACTCATTAAAAAAAGAAACATAAATGAAAACAAACAAAATAATAAATGAAAAAGGAGAAATAACAACTAACAACAGAGAATTGCAATTATAGGAGAATATAAGGAAAATATGCCAAAAAATAGACAACCTAGAAGAAATGGATGATTTCCTAGTAACATATAACCTACCAACACTGAAGCAGGAAGAAATAGAAAATTTGAACAGACAAATTACCAGCAAATATATTGAACTGGTAATCTAAATACTTCCACCAAACAAAGTCCAGGACCAGATGGCTTCATATTCTATCTAATATTTCAAAAAGTGTTAATAATATGACAATAATATAATATAATAAAGATATGATATATCATAGTAATAATAATAATAATATAATAATATAATAAAAATATGATAATAATATGACAATAATAAAAAGTATTGTCAAATTATTCCAAAAAATGTAAGAGGAAGGAAAACTTCCAAATTCATTCTACAAAGCCAGCATTATGCTGATACCAAACCAGATAAAGAAACCACAAAAAGAGAGAACTACAGGTCAAAATTTCTGAGGAAATTTTGCATGTAGTAACACATGCAAAAATCCTCAACAAAATACTAGCAAGCCAAATCCAACAATGCATTAAAAAAAATCACCACAATCAAGTGGGATTTATTCCTGTGTTGTAGGATATTCCTGTGTGTTCAATATTTGCAAATCAATCAATGTGCTACTTCACATCAATAGGGAAAAAGATATAAAACATATTATCTTTTCAATAGACACAGAAAAAGCATTTGGCAAAGCACAAAATCCATCATGCTGAAAGCCCTCAACAAAGTAGTTTCAGAGGAAACATGTCAACATAATAATGGCCATATATGAAAAACCCACAGCAAATATCATCCTCAATGGGAGAAAACTGAGAACTTTCCTCCTGGGGCCAGAAATAAGACAAGACTGTCCTCTCTCACACTTTCATTCACCAGAGTACTAGAAGTCCTATCCACAGTAATTAGAAACAAAAATAAATAAAGGGTGTCTGAAGTGGGGAGGAAGAATTAAAAGTCACTATTTGCAGATGACATCTAACTCTACAGAAAACCCTAAAGACTCCACCAAAAAACTACTTGAACTGATAAGTGAATTCGGTAAAGTCACAGGATACAAAACCAATGGGCATAAATCTATTGTATTTCTATACACTATTAATGAGGCAGAAGAAATATAAATTAAGAAAAAAATCCTATTTACATTCACAGAAAAATAATGAGATGCCCAAGAATAAACCTAACCAAAGGGCTGAAAGACCTATAATCTGAAAACTATAAAACATTGATGAAAGAAATCAAAGATGACACAAAGAAATGGGAAGACATTCCATGCTCATGGATTTCAAGAACAAATATTGTTAAAATGTCTATACTACCTAAAGCAGCCTACAGATTTAATGCAATCTCTGTCAAAATATCAACAACATTTTTCACAGTACTAGAACAACAACAAAAAAATAAACACTTAAAATTTATATGGAAGCATGAAAGACACCAAATAATCCAAAACAATTTTGAAAAAGAAAAACAAAGCTGAAGGTATCCCAGACTTCAAATTATATTAAAATATGTAGTAATCTAAACAGTATGGAAGTGGCACAAAAATAAACACATAATTCAATGGAACAGAAGAGAAAACCCAGAAATAAAACCATAATTATATGGTCAATTTTCAACAAAGCAGGAAAGAATATCCAATGAGAAAAAGACAGTCTCTTCAACAAATGGGGTTGGGAAAACTGGATAGCCACATGCAAAAGAACGAAACTGGACCACCTCCTTATAGTATGCACAAAATTAAATTCAAAATGGCTTAAAAATCTATATGTGAGACCTGAAACTATAAAAATCCTAAAAGTAAGCACAGGCATTAACTTCTCTGACAGTGGCCATAGTAATTTTTTTCTAGATAGGCCCCTTGAGGCAAAGAAAAGCAAAGCAAAGGTGAACTATTAGGATTATATCAAAATTAAAAGTTTCTGCACATTGAGTTTGTATAAGCAGTGAGAGAAAAACAAAACTAAAAGGCAACCTACTGAATGGGAGAAATTATTTTCAAATGACATGTTCAATTAATGGTTAGCATCCAAAATAAATAAGGAACTTCTACAATTCAACACCAAAAAACTAAATCATCCAATTTAAAAATGGACAGAAAATATGAATAGACATTTTTTTCCAAAGACATACAGATGGCTAGTAGACACATGAAAAGATGCTTAACATCACTCATCATCAGGGAAATGCAAATCAAGACTACAATGCAATATGACCTCACTCCTGTCAGAATGTCTAAAATCAACAATACAAGAAACAAGTATTGATGAGGATGTGGAGAAAAGGGACACCTTTGTAAACACTTGGTAAGAATCCAAACTGGTGTATCCACTGTAGAAAACAGTATGAGAGTCCCTCAAAACTACCCAATGATCCACTAATCATACTACTGGGTATTTCCCCCAAAATACAAAAATACTATTTTAAAGGGATACATTCACCCCTATGTTTATTATTGCATTATTTACAATAGCTTAATTATGGAAAATATGGATTTTATATATATATATATTCCATATTACATTGGAATTCCATTGTATATATAATATATTATAAAATACATATTATGTAATATATTATATTCCATTATGTATAATGAAACATTATTCAACCATGAAGAATGAAAACTTGCCATTTTCAACAACATGGATGGAGCTAGGGAGTATTATGCTAAGTGAAATATGTCAGTCAGAGAAAGACAAATACTGTAAGATTTCACTCATATGTGGAACTTAAGAAAAAACAACAACAACAACAAATGAACAAAAGAGAAAAAGTGAGAGATACAAACCAAGAAGCAGACACTTATCTAGAGAGAACAGGCAGATGGTTACCGGGGGGAGGTGAAGGGGGATGGATGGAATAGGTGATGGGTATTAAGGAGTTCTCTTGTTATGATGAGCACCAGGTGATGTATGGAATTATTAAATCACTATATTGTACTCTTGATACTAATATAACACTGTATGTGACTATACTAGAATTAAAATATTAAATTAAATTAAATTAAAAATAGAAGTAAAGTACCATAGGAACCAGTAATTCCACTACTGGGTATTTACTCAAAGAAAATGTAATATAATAAGATATATGCACCATTATGTTTCTTGCAGCATTATTGACAATAGCCAGGATATGGAGGCAGCCTGATAGATGAATGGATAAAGATATGATTTATATATACAGTGATCTGTATCACTTAAAAAAAATTTTTTTTTCCAGAACACCTCAGTGGTTCAGTCAGTTCAGTGTCTGCCTTCTGTTGGGGTCATGATTCCAGGGTCCTGGGATTGAGTACTGAATTGGGACTCCCTGCTCAGCAGGTTGTCTGCTTCTCCCTCTCCCTTTGCCTCTCCCCTCCACTTGTGCTCTCTCTCATGCACTCTCTTTCTCTCTCAAGAAAATAAATAAATAAAATTAAAAAAAAATTCTTGCCTACTATTTCAATGTCTTTCCTTACATTACCATATGTTATTGCTTGTCATCTACCTTTTCTCCTAACACGTTTATCATAGTTATTTTAATTCTCTGTTAATTTCAAAATTTGTGTCATATCTGAGTATGCTTCTGATACTTGCTTTATCTCTTAAGACTGCTTTTCCTTTTCTTTAAGTATACCTTGAAATTTTTTTTCTTATGGATATCTAGAATGATTTTTTGGGTAATATGAACTGAGATAAACAGGTATTTTGTGTTAAGTTTTATGTTCATCTGGTTAGGAGTTGTTTGCCGGTTTTTAATGGGTATTTTGTGTTAAGTTTTATGTTCAGCTGGTTAGGAGTTGTTTGCTAGTTTTTAATGTTTGGTATAGCTTTAAGTGCTGAAGACTTCAAATTTCTTTACTGTTCCTGTTTTGTTTGTTTGTTCATTTTTGTTTTGTTTTGTTTTGTTTTTGTCTCCTCTGTTGTCATTGAGTTTCACTAAGAATTCATCATGAGATAGAGAATAAATTTTGCAGTGCTGTCATCTGTAATCCACTGTTCTTACAGTATACGCCTGTCAGTATGTGGTAAACACTCTATAATATTCTAATTAAAATTCAATCTCCTGGTGGCATTTAGGGCTGTGATCTCCAAAAGTGTTTCTTAATTCTCCCTTCTAACCCCTAGGTAGGCTAAGAAGCTTAAGAGGGCCTAGAGTCAGGGCAATGCCTTTCCCCTAAGTCTGATGGAACAATTAAAATTCTTCCCAGGAGAAAGTTCTGGGAATTTTCAAGAGGATTCCTTTTTCCTCTCTGATAAGAGCCATAATAGCATTTTAGTTGGCTCTTCCTCATGACAGTCTGGTGAAGTTTGTGGAGATAAAAACTTTGAAGGTTGGAGAATCCCTTAGAATCTGTCTCTCATCAGTCTTCCTTCAAGCTCTCAACTTCCATTAATTCATAAAAGTTACCATTTAATTTTTCCTATCACTTTCTGGCACCAGGAACTTCTTCTTTTTTTTTTTTTTTTAAGATTTTATTTATTTATTTGACAGAGAAGCAGGCAGAGAGAGAGGAAGAAGCAGGCTCCCTGCTGAGCAGGGAGCCCAATGTGGGGCTTGATCACAGGACCCTGAGATCATGTCCTGAGCTGAAGGCAGGTGCTCTGAGCCACCCAGGTGCTCCACCAGGGACTTATTCTTTAAGTAAGTATGTGTTGGTTGTAACTATGAATTCACCTGTCTTTCCAGATTTGGGGTTGGTGGTGTTCATTGTGACCTCAATTCACAATGGGTAGTAGAAAAACCATCAATTCTGTTTGCTCAGCTTTGTGCGATGTGTGTGTGTGTGTGTGTGTGTGTGTGTGTGTGTGTGTGTGTGAGGAGTGTTAGGATGAGATTGACCAATTTCCAAGTTCTTTACATGTTGTGGCTCTAATGATATCTTTATATCAGGAGATATAATATTCAGTAATTATGGGTATTTGGGGGTTGCACTTCTTTATAACTTTAAATATCACACTGGCTTGGAATCAATTTAAACTTCACATTGGGAAGGTTCTACCAAGCATTATTTAAAAATGACTTTTTTATAACATTTCAATAAATAGCACCTAATTTTCCTTACTCATATTTTTGAAGTTCGCTATAAACTTTGGGATTACTACCTAGTTTGCCAGTACTACTATTATCCAGTAATGACAAAAGGAGCTCTCAGTGACCTTGGCTCTCATTGGTAATTCTCCTTCTCAGGTGTGGCTGCTCAATCCCAAAGGAGATATTTTATTTAAAGTGGTTAATCAGGGTGGATTTTAAATTTGGAACAGAAAGTCCATATGTCCCTACTGACAGACACTCAATTGACATTTATCCTTCCTGAGACTTACTTATCTGTTCTTTGAATTACATGAAACTCCATCAACTTTTAAATGTTTCCTTTTGGATGAGCAGTAATAATAACACTTTCTATGTAGCAGTCACTACGTTTTTGATGCCTTCTAACAACAACTCATTTGGTTCTCCAACCACCCTGAAAGCTAATTACCATTTTTCCCCATTTTAGTGATAAAATTAAAGCAGAGGCACATAAAATAATTTTCCCAAGTTCTTCAAGCTAATGAGATTTGAAGGGAGATTTCAAATGCTAGAGTCAATTAAAGATCTAGTCAACTACGGGGTAGATTAGTATCAAATAAAATATATTTTCAGATAGTTTATGTCTCTGGTGAGAAAATCATGAAGACTTTGACTCAAGTTATAAAAGAAGTAGAGGTAGAAAAGATAGGCCACAAATATGCAGTAAATATTTGAATGACTTTTCTGGGTGTTGTTAGGGGTAGAACTAAATAACTCAAACTTTTTTATTCTGGAAACCTGGGTGGATGACAACATCATTTTCTGACATAAAAATACTAACTTTAAAAAGGTGGAGAGAGAAATTGAAAGAAATTTATATGAGTTCAATTTAGGGCTTGATGACTTTAGGATCTTATATAACACCCAAGTGGATATATCTACAATGTTAGAAGTACATACTCATTTTAATCTGGGGATATAGGTATTGAAGTCACTAATTAAACTAGTTAAATTAGATTCTTTAAAAAAAGAGATTTTATATATTTATTTGAGAGAGAAAAAGAGGATGAATGGGAAGGAGAGAGAGAGACAATCTGAAGCAGACTCCATGCTGAGCTCTGAGCTGGATGTGGGGCTCAATCCCACCACCACCATGAGTTCATGACTTGAACCAAAACCAATAGCTGGATGCTTAATCACTTGAGCCACCCAAGCACCCCAAATTAGATTCTTATTAAATAAACCAAATGGGTATAGTTTTTTGGTTTTTTTTTTTTTTTTTTTTTTTTTTTTTTTTTTTTTTTTGATTAAGAGAGAGCATAAGCAGGGGGTCCTGCAGAGGGAGAAGAAGCAAGCAGCCCAATGTGGGTTCCATCCCAGGACCTTGGGATCATGACCTAAGCTGAAGGCAGATGATTAACTGACTGAGCCACCCAAGCACACCTGGATATAGTTTTCTAGACATTAAGTATATTTTTAAAAGACAGGAAACTTTAGGATAAAATTTATAGTGACTGTCTTTGCTTGGAAGACATATTGATCAAGTCCTCTAAATGTCATTAGCTGATAACAGTGATAGAACACAGAGTGCCTTCTGATCCTGTTCTAAACATTAATTGTTCTAAACATTTCACAAGTATTAATTTAATTTTTACAATGACCTAAGGGTATTATTAATTTTTGTTCTTTTTAAAAAGAACTCTCATAAAATATTGTTTCAATGGTTTCTTCTAAACATCAGATAAAAATAGACCAGACTTGACTCCTAGGCTTAAAATATTTTGTCAATCCAGGTCAGGGAATTATTAATAATGGTCAACCAGCTGTGACCTGTTAGACTAAGCAGTATTTAGATTATTTATAAACTTTTAATGTAGAAATTATGGAAGCTATTTATTATATACCAACCTAAATAAGTTAGTGCTATTTTCAGAGGTAATATCCTAGAAAAACTATTAAAGAGTCTGGCAATGTATTTCTCATTTTGTTACATTGCGAAAAGAAAAATTTTATTTTCTAATCTCAACTTGTGTTTTAGTTCTTTCTACTCACTGCCCATGAATTTTATCTAGCATATCAGCCATACCCATGATAAAGTCTCTTTCATCTACCTTAAGCAGAGACTTGGGGAGTTTGATACACTTTATTTAGTAAATTGTCCCCTGAGTTGCAAGGATGAGGGAGGGTTTCCCTTTGAAACTAAAATACCAAGTAAAGTAGATCAACTTCTACCCAAAGGGAATAAATGTAACCCATTTTTAGGGAAGTGTTTAAAAAAGAGATATTGGGAGATTTTTTATTATTGCTTCATTTTCCTTGCTGGTTATGGGTCTTCTCATGTTTCCTGTTCCTTGCTGGTTCAGTTTTGGTAGTTTATATGTCTCTAGGAATGCATTCATTTCTTCCAGACTATCTACTTTGCTGGCATATAGTTGTTCATAATATGTTCTTATAATTGTTTGTATTTCTTTGGTGTTGGTTGTGATCTCTCCCTTTCATTCATGACTTTAGTTATTTGGGTCATTTCTCCTCTCTTTTGGATATGTCTGGCCAGGTGGTTATTAATTCTTAATTCTTTCAAAGAACCAAATCCTAGTTTTGTTGTAATAAAAAAATCTGCCAACAAACAAGAGACTAAGACCAGATTAAGAAATCTGTCCATTATACCAAACATTTAAAGAAGAATTAATTCCTATTCTCCTGAAACTGTTCCAAAAAATAGAAATGGAAGGAAAACTTCCAGTGATTTCATGAGGCCAGCATTACCTTGATCCCAAAACCAAAGACCCCATCAAAAAGGAGAATTACAGACTAATATCCCTGATGAACATGGAGGCAGAAATTCTCACCAAACCACTAGCCAATATGATCCAATAGTACCTTAAAAGGATTATTCTCCATGACCAAGTGGGATTTATTCCTGTGCTGCTAGGTTGGTTCAACATCCAAAAATCAATCGATGTGATATAATACATTAATAAAATAAAGAACAAGAGCCATATGATCCTCTCAATAGATGCAGAAAAAGCATCTTTTTTTATCAAAACACTTCATAGTGTAAGGATAGAGGATATATACCTCAATATCATAAAAGCCATCTATGAGAAACTCACAGTGAATATAATTCTCAATAAGGAAAAAACAGAGCTTTTTCCCTAATGTCAGGAACATGGCAGGGATGTCCACTATCAACACTGTTAATCAACATAGTACTAGAATTCCTAGTCTCAGCAATCAGGTAATAATAAGAAACAAAAGGCATCCTAATTGGCAAAGAAGAAGTCAAACTCTCACTCTTTGCAGATGCTATAATACTTTATGTGGAAAACACAAAAGACTCCACCCTGTTATAACTAATACAGGAATTCAGTAAAGTTGCAGAATATAAAATCAATGCACAGAAATCAGTTGCATTTCCATGTACCAACAACAAGACAGAAGAAAGAGAAATTAAGGAGTTGATTCTATTTACAATTGCACTGAAAACCCTAAGATATCTAGGAAAAAATCTAACCAAACGGCCACAGAGTCTGTACTCAGAAAACTATGGAATACGCATGAAAGAAATTAAGGAAGACACAAATAAATGCAAAAACGTTCCAAACTCATGGATTGGAAGAACAAATATTGTGAAAATGTCTATGCTACCTAGCATAATCTGCACATTTAATACAACCCTACCAAAATCCCATCAATTATTTTTACCAAAATGGAACAAATAAACCTAAAATTTGTATGGAACCAGGAAGATCCTGAATAGCCAGAGGAATGTTGAAAAAGAAAGCCAAAGCTGGCAGCATCACAATTCCAGACAGCAAGCTCTATTACAAAGTTCTAATCATCAAGACAGTATGGTACTGGCACAAAAACAGACAGATAGATCAATGGAAGAGAATAGAGAGCCTAGAAATGGTCCTTCAACTCTATGGTCAACTAATCTTTGACAAAGCAGGAAGACTGCCTAGTAGAAAAAAGACAATCTATTCAACAAATGGCATTAGCAAATTGGACAAACATGCAGAATAATGAAACTGGACCATTTCCTTACACCACACACAAAATAGACTCAAAATGGATGAAATACCTAAATATGAGACAAGAATCCATAAAAATTCTAGATAGAACACAGACAGCAATCTCTTTGACCTCAGCCACAGCAACTTGCTCCTAAACATATTGCCAAAGGTAAGGAAAGGAAAGGAAAAATGAACTTTTGGGACTTCCTCAAGATAAAATGGTTTTGGACAGCAAAAGTAACAGTCAACAAAACCAAAAGACGGCTGAGAGAATAGGGGAAAATAAATGCAAATGACATATCAGATAAAGAGCTAGTATCTGAAATCTATGAAGTACTTCTCAAACTCAACACCCAAAGAATAAATAATCGAATTAAGAAATGGGCAGAAGGCATGAACAGACATTTCTGCAAAGAAGACATCCAAACAGACACATGAAAAAGTGCTCGTCATTTGGCATAAGGGAAATGCAAATGAAAACCTCAATGAGATAACAGTTCACACCAGTCAGAATGGCTAAAATTAACAAGTCAGTAATGACCAGTGTTGGTGAGAAAGCAGAGCAAGGGGAACCCTCCTACACTCTTGGTGGGAATGCAAACTGGTACAGCTACTATGGAAAACAGTATGGAGTTTACTCCAAAAGTTGAAAATAGAGCTACTTTATGACCCAGCAACTGTACTGCTGGGTATTTTCCCTAAAGTTATTAATGTAGTGATCTGAAGGGGCACATGCACCCCAATATTTATAGTAGCCATATCCACAGTTGTCAAACTCTGGAACAATCCTAAATGTCCAGCAGATGAATGGGTAAACATGTAGTATTTAAATACAATGGAGCATTATGCAGCCATCAAAAAGTGATATCTTGTCATTTGCAATGACATGGATTGAACTAGTGGGTATTGTGCTAGGCGAAATAACTCAAGCAGAGAAAGACAATATCATATGATCTCATTGATATGTGGAATTTGCTGAACAAGGCAGAGGATAATCACAGAAGAGAGGAAAAAATGAAACAAGATGAAACCAGAGAGGGAGACAAACCAAAAGAGACTCTTAAATTCAAGAAAGAAACTTGTTGGAATGGAAGAAGAGATAGGGTGGTTGTGTAATGGACACTGAGGAAAGTATGTGCTATAGTGAATGTTGTCAAGTTTAAGACTGGTGAATCACAGACCTGTACCCCGATGCAAATAACACATACGCTAATTTAAAAAAAGAAAAGAGATATTGGAAAAAATAGAGTTATTTAGGTTTTTGTTTTTGTTAGGCTGTTTTTAAAAACAGATGTATTTTATTTTATTTTATTTTTTTAATTAAATTTATTTATTTTCAGCATAACAGTATTCATTATTTTTTCACCACACCCAGTGCTCCATGCAATCCATGCCCTCTATAATACCCACCACCTGGTACACCAACCTCCAACACCCCCCCCCACTTCAAACCCCTCAGATTGTTTTTCAGAGTCCATAGTCTCTCATGATTCACCTCCCCTTCCAATTTACCCCAATTCCCTTCTCCTCTCTAACTCCCCATGTCCTCCATGCTATTTGTTATGCTCCACAAATAAGTGAAACCATATGATAATTGAATCTCTCTCATTCAGCATAATCTCTTTCAGTCCCGTCCATGTTGCTACAAAAGTTGGGTATTCATCCTTTCTGATGGAGGCATAATACTCCATAGTGTATATGGACCACATTTCTCTTATCCATTCGTCCATTGAAGGGCATCTTTGTTCTTTCCATAGTTTGGCGACCGTGGCCATTGCTGCTATAAACATTGGGGTACAGATGGCCCTTCTTTTCACTACATCTGTATCTTTGGGGGTAAATATCCAGGAGTGTAATTGCAGGGTCATAGGGAAGTTTTATTTTTAATTTCTTGAGGAATTTTAAAATCACAATATGTTGTAAGATTAATACAAACTTTCAGGAGAAGGGGTTTAAGATGGTGAAGGACTAGGGGACCATGTTCATCTGGTCCCTGGATTCAGCTAGATATCAAATCATTCTGAAAACCTGCAAAATCAGTCTGAAATCTGAGAAAAGAAATGCTTCAGTTCTGATCTTTAGGCTTCAGAAATCTTTTCCAGCATGGCCCAAGAGAGCTTTCCAACCAAGACCATAACAATGAGTCAGAGATGCAGCCACTCAAAATTCACAGATCAACTGAAAATCCTCATCAAGGGATTTGACCAAACTCCTTACCCAGGTTACACTACCAAACAAAGACTTGCTTTAGATGTCAACACTGATGAGTCTAGAACCCAGATTTGGTTTCAGAGTCGAAGGGCTAGACATCAGTGCCAGAAAAAAATCAGAACCCAATGAGGACTTAGAATAAGCCAAGATCAAGATCATTCTGAAGAGGAGATTCAAAGTACAGAAAACAGATGGCGTCATACCAGCCATATGCCTCACAATTACACACATCAAGAGGCATTTATGAACAACCCTATCCTGGCATTGATACCAGAGAGCAACTTCCTAAAGAAATTGACATTACAGAGTCAAGACTCCAAATTTGGTTTCAAAAGCAGAGATTTTATAATAGATCATCTAACTGATAATCCATAAAGAAACAAGAATATTGAATGACACATTGGACTAGATGGACCTCACAGATATATATAGAACAATCCACCCAAAAACAACAGAATACTCATTCTTCTCGAGCACATATGGAACTTTCTCCAGAATAGACCACATACTGGGCCACAAATCAGGGCTCAACTGATACCAAAAGACTAACATTATTCCCTACATATTTTCAGACTTTGAAAATTTGCTTTGAAACTGGAACTCAACCACAAGAAAAGTTTGGAAGGAATTCAAACATTTGAAAGCTAAACACCATCCTGATCATCATGAATGTTTGGATCAACCAGGAAATCAAAGAAGAACTTTAACCATTCATGGAAACCAAAGAGAATGAAGACACTTCAGTTAAAAACCTATGGGATATGGCAAAGGCAGTCCTTAAGGGGAAATATATAGCCATCCAAGCCTCCCTCAAAAAAATGAAAAATCCAGAATACACCAACTGTCTTTACATCTTAAAGAACTGGACAATCAACAACCGCACACACAAGAAGGGAAATATTTAATTTCAATTTGAATTTTATTTTAATTTAATTCAATTTATTAATTTAATTTAATTTAATTTTAAGATTTAATTTTAAATCTTTATACATTTATTCTTCTCTGGTAATCATCAAATTGTTTAGTTTCTGACGTAGTGACTAGTTTTAGTTTTAAATTTCAGTTAAAACTGTCTATTTTGATCAAAGAACTGCATATGGCATATAATGTTTGATGTTAGTGTTTATTATAATTTTATTAAAATACAATAAATATAATATTAACACTATATGTCCTCAGAATGAAATATATTAGTCTAATTCTACTCATGAATTCAAAAATAGACCTATATTTGTGCCATTGTGACACAACTCAAAAGAAGTGGAACTAAACATAACTATTATTTATTTACACAGAATATACAATTGCCATCAACATTTTTATTTTCTTGAAAAAATGGTGAAACCTGATCTTATAGTCAACTGACTACTGGGCACTGTTTTTTCAGTATTTATCAATTTCAAAAAAAGTCTTGGTGAGGAACTATATCTTTCATATAATACTAACTATACCTATTTGCATACTCAGAATTACATGGGATCTATCAACATCATATTCCTTTCACTGCTTGTTTACCTGAAATTATTTTTCTTACCTTTAAATTTGAAAATTTTAGTTCTATACTCTTTTCAGGTAAAAATGACTGTGTATCATTTTGAATTTCCTTCAAGCCTTGATCATGGTGCCAATAAAAAATTTTAGGTAATTCTGATGTTAAGAATTAAAACAGAGAGCCAAAGAGAGGAGACAAGATGGCGGGGAAGTAGGAGGAAGCGCCCTTTAAACCTGTACCCTAAAGTGAGCTGATTACCTTCCAAAGAACTCCGATCACCCACGAAATCAGCCTGAGATCAGAATTATACACTTCTGGATCTCTACCAGAGCAGAAGATGCCAGTGGGCAGGTAAACGGGAGTGGGAAAATCGGACTGATGTTGGAAGATAAACAAAAGGATGAGGGAGCCACCAGAGGCGACCTGTTGGAAAGTAATATCCCAATATGAGAGTGCCCTGCGCCTGGGGACGAGCATTAACTCGGGAGTCTGGTAGAAAGCACTCAAAAAGAGCAAAATATCACTGGGGGGAAATTGCAGATATCGGGGTGTTAGGGTCAGGGGCTTAAGTCCCCAGACCCAGGACGGCCACCCCTGGTGCAGAGCAAGAGAGAGTGTGACAGAGAAACCAGGTCTTGGTCCCTGAACCACCAGTGTGCCTGAGAGTGCATGGCATCCTGCTCCCATAAGGGGCCAGAAGCGAATGCCCTGCCCTGCAATCAGAGTCCGAGTCGTGCCTCATGCGCTCCCCTGAGAGAGGTGCACACAGGCACCAGCCAGGCGCTGTCCGACTGGAAAGACCAGGCACTTCCACCTTGGGCCAGCCGGGAAATCTCAGTGTGCGATCGCTGCTTGGAACTTCTCTGACAGTCTGGAGATGCCCAGACAGCTGCCGCTGCCTTGGTTTTGGGTACAAGCAAAAAATCCTGAGTCCCCAGGGACTCTATCAACAGAACTGGTTCTATCAACATAGACAGTATGTCGGAAAGAGAATTCAGACTAACAATTATCCAAGCAATAGCTAGTTTGGAGAAAGCCATGGGCGACCAAATGGAATTGATTAGGGCAGAACTGAAAACGACCAAGGATCATGTTTTAAATATTAGGGAAGAGCTGAAAGCTACCAGGGATGAGGTTCACAATGCTCTCAATGAGTTACAACTTAATCTAAATTCTCTCAACGCTAGAGTAACTGAGACAGAAGATAGAATTAGTGATCTGGAGGACAAACAGAGAGAAAGGATCAGGAGGAAGCCTGGAACAAACAGCTTAGAAGCCACGAAAAGAGAATCATGGAAATAAATGATGCCATGAAATGTTACAACATCAGAATTATTGGAATCCCTGAGGGGAGGAGAAAGAAAGAAGTCTAGAAGATATAGTGGAACAAGTTCTTCATGAAAATTTTCCAAATCTCGTGAATGGAACCAGCGTTCATGTACTAGAGGCCAAAATGTTCCCCCCCAAGATTACAGATTCTCAAAACTCCTTGAGACACCTAATAATAAGAATAAAGAGTTATAATTGTAGGCAGAACCTCTTGAAAGCAGCTAGGACAAAGAAGATCCTTATGTACAGAGGAAAGCCCATCAGAATAAAGTCAGACCTGTCCACAGAGACCTGGAAAGCCAGAAAGGGCTGACAAGATATATTCTGGGCACTGAATGAGAAGAACATGCAGCCAAGAATACTTTATTCAGCAAGACTGACATTCAAAATGGATGGAGAGATAAAGAGTTCCCAAGACCAGCAAGGCTTAAAAGACTATGCAACCACCATGTCGATACTGCAGGAAATATTAAGGGGGCTTCTTTAAAGGAGGAAAAAGCCCAAGAATAGCATTGAACAGAAATATAGAGACAATCTACAGAAAGAAAGACTTCAAAAGTAACATGATGTCAATAAAAACATACCTATCAATAATCACCTTCAATGTGAATGGCCTAAATGCACCCATAAAACGGCACAGGGTTGCAGACTGGATAAAATGACAGGACCCATCCATATGTTGTCTACAAGAGACCCATTTTGAACTTAAAGATACACCCAGATTGAAAGTGAAGGGATGGAGAAGCATCTTTCATGCTAATGGGCCTCAAAAGAAGGCCAGGGTAGCGATTCTCAAATCAGATAAATAAGATTTTAAACTAAAGACTGTAGTCAGAGATACAGAAGGACACTACATCATTCTTAAAGGGACTATCCAACAAGATGATCTAACAATTGTAAATATCTATGCCCCAAATATGAGAGCAGCCAATTACATAAGAAAACTGTTAATCAAGATAAAGAATCATATTTATATGAATACACTAAACGTTGGAGATCCTAACATGCCTTTCTCAGAAACAGACAGATCATCAAAGCAGAAAATCAATAAAGAAACAAGAACATTGAATGACACATTGGACCAGATGGACCTCATAGATAGATACAGAACATTCCACCCTCAAACAACAGAATACTCATTCTTCTCAAGTGCACATGGAACCTTCTCCAGAATAGACCACTTACTGGGTCACAAATCAGGACTCAACTGATACCAAAAGACTGAGATTATTCCCTTCACATTCTCAGATCACAATTATTTGAAACTGGAGCTCAATCACAAGGAAAAGTTCAGAAGGAACAGAAATACCTGGAAGCTAAAGACCACCTTGCTTTAGAATGCTTGGATCAACCAGGAGATCAAAGAAGAACTGAAAGAATTCATGGAAACCAATGACAATGAAGACACTTCGATCCAAAACCTATGTGATATAGCAAAGGTGGTCCTAAGCAGGAAATAAATAGCCATTCAAGCATCCCTCAAAAAAATTGAGAAATCCAGAACTCACCAGCTGTCTCTACACCTTAAAGAACTAGAGAATCAACAACAAATCAAACTAACTCCACACATAAGAAGGGATATAATCAAGATTAGAGCTGAGATCAATGAGGTAGAAACCAGAGATCAATGAAACTAGAAGCTGGATTTATGAAAGAAACAATAAGATTGAGAAATCATTGGCCACACTAATGCAAAAGAAAAGAGAGTAAGCTCAAATACATAAAATTATGAATGAAAAGGGAGAGATCACATATAACACCAAGGAAGTGGAAACAATCATCAGACGTTATTATCAACAGTTATATGCCAATAAGCTTAGCAACCTAGATGAAATGGATGCATTCCTGGACAACTATAAACTACCAAAATTGAACCAGCTAGAAATCGACTACCTGAATAGACCAATATCTAGTAACGAGATTGAAGCAGTGATCAAAAACCTCCCAAAAAATAAGAGTCCAGGACCTGACGGATTCCCTGGGGTATTCTACCAAACTTTCAAAGAAGAAATAACACCTATTCTCCTGAAGCTGTTTCATAAAATTGAAGCAGAAGGAAAACTTCCAGAATCTCTCTATGAAGCCAGCATTACCCTGATCTCCAAACCAGGCAAAGACCCTACCAAAAAGGAGAATTTCAGACCAATATCACTGAGGAATATGGATGCTAAGATTCTCCACAAGATCCTAGCCAACAGGATCCAACAGCACATTAAAAATATTATACAAAAAACAATAAGATTATCCACCATGACCAGGTGGGATTCAACCCTGGGCTACAGGGGTGGTTCAACATTTGAAAATCAATCAATGTGATAGAACATATCAATAAGAGAAGAGAGAAGAACCACATGACCTCTCAATTGATGCAGAAAAAGCATTTGACAAAATCCATGATCCGTTCCTGATTAAAATGCTTCAAATTATAGGGATAGAAGGAACATTCCTGAACTACCTCAAATCTATCTATGAAAACCTACATCAAATATCATCCTCCATTGGAAAAAGCTGGCATCCTTTCCATTGAGAGCAGGAACATGACAAGGATGCCCACTCTCACCACTTTTGTTCAGCATAGTATTAGAAGTCCTAGCAACAGCAATCAGACAACAAAGAGAAATAAAAGATATCCAACTTGGTAATGAAGAAGTCAAACTCTCTCTCTTTGCAGATGACATGATTCTTTATATGGAAAACCCAAAGACTCCACCCCCAAACTACTAGAACTCATACAACAATTCAGCAACATGGCAGGTTACAAAGTCAATGTACAGAAATCTGTAGCTTACATATACACTAATACTGAAAATACAGAAAGGGAAATTAGAGAATCAATTCCATTTACTATAGCACCAATAACCATAAGATACCTGGGAATAAACTTAATCAAAGAGGTAAAGGATCTGTACTCGAGGAACTACAGAACACTCATGAAAGAAATTGAAGAAGACACTAAAAGATGGAAGACCATTCCATGCTCTTGGATTGGAACGATAAACAATGTTAAAATGTCTATGCTGACTACAGAAATCTATACTTTTAATGCTATTCCAATCAAAATTCCACCGGTATTCTTCAAAGAGCTGGAGCAAATAATCCAAAAATTTGTATGGAATGAGAAGAGACCCCAAATTGCTAAAGAGATGTCGAAAAACAAATATAAAGCTGGGGACATCACATTATCTGATTTCAAGCTTTACTAAAAAGCTGTGATCACCAAGACAGCATGGTACTAGCATAAAAACAGACACATAGACCAGTGGAACAGAGTAGAGAGCCCAGATATGCACCACCCTCAACTCTATGGTCAATTAATGTTTGACAATACAGGAAAAAATATACAGTGGAAAAGATAGTCTCTTCAATAAATGGTGCTGGGAAAACTGGACAGCTATATTTAGAAGAATGAAACTCGACCATTCTCTTACACCATACACAAAGATAAACTCAGTATGGATAAAAGGCCTTAATGTGAGACAGGAATCCATCAGAATCCTAGAGGAGAACATAGGTAGTAATCTCTTCGATATCAGCCACAGCAACTTATTTCAGGATATGTCTCCAAAGGCAAAGAAAACAAAAGTGAAAATAAACTTTTGGGACTTCATCAAAATCAAAAGCTTCTGCCTAGCAAAGGAAACAGTGAACAATACAAAGAGGCAACCCACGGAATGGCAGAAGATATTTGCAAATGACAGTACACACAAAAGGTTGATATCCAGGATCTATAATAAACTCCTCAAATTCAACACACACAAAACAGACAATCATATCAACAAAAATGGGCCAAAGATATGGACAGACACTTCTCCAATAAAGACATACAAATGGCTATCAGACATACGAAAAAACGTTCATCACTAGCCATCTGGGAAATTCAAATTAAAACTACATTGAGATATCACCTTACACCAGTTAGAATGGCCCAAATTAGCAAGACAGGAAACAACATGTTTTGGAGAGAATGTGGAGAAAGGGGAACCCTCTTCCACTGTTGGTGGGAGTGCAAGTTGGTGCAGCCTCTTTGGAGAACAGTGTGGAGATTCCTCAAGAAATTAAAAATAGAACTTCCCTATGACCCTGCCATTGCACTACTGGGTATTTACCCCAGAGATACAGATGTAGTTAAAAGAAGGACCATTTGTACCCCAGTGTTTGTAGCAGCAATGACCATGGTCGCCAAACTGTGGAAAGAACCAAGATGCCCTTCAATGGACGAATGGATAAGGAAGATGTGGTCCATATACACTATGGAGTATTATGCCTCCATCAGAAAGGATGAATACCCAACTTTTGTAGCAACATGGACGAGATTGGAAGAGATTATGCTGAATGAAATAAGTCAAGCAGAGAGTGTCAATGATCATATGGTTTCACTTATTTGTGGAGCTTAACAAATAGCATGGAGGACATGGGGAGATAGAGAGGAGAAGGGGGTTGGGGGAAATTGGAAGGGGAGGTGAACCATGAGAGACTATGGACTCTGAAAAACAATATGAGGGTTTTGAAGAGGTGGGGGTTCGGAGGTTGGGGTACCAGGTGGTGGGTATTATGGAGAGCAGGGATATCATGGAGCACTGTGTGTGGTGCAAAAATAATGAATACTGTTATGCTGAAAATAAAAAATAAATTTTAAAAATATAATATAACAACCCAAATTATTTTCAGGAAAAAAAATAATGATAAATAAATAAATAATAAATAAAACAGAGAGCCACAATAATTATTTTGAAGTGGAAAGAATGCAAAACTTTGTAAACATGGTTCTGAGGAAGGGGTTAGCATTTTTTTCTCTTCTAATTCTCCAGTTTGTTAAGTGCAGCTTTAGAAGATGTTCATTTGTCCCAGAAAATTATAGAAATAATCAAACAAAACTTATCTAAACCAAAATAACCAATTTCATAATAAGCCCAAATTATCATTAGAGATATTACTATTTAACTAATGTAATTTCTATGCACCAGATTGTATTTTATTTGTCATAGGTATTTTCTATATGCTTAATTTTTGCTGCAGAGGAATATCCATTATATCCAGAATATCCTTATTCTGATCTCATGTAAGTGGCAAATGGTTTTGTATTTTTTATTCTATACTTATTGTGAATAATAATAGTAATAATAATTTCTTGAATTAATAATTCTTAAGTAATTTCTTGAATTCTTGAATTCTTAAGAGTTTCTTGAATTAATTATTCTTAAATAATAATTTATTGATTATTCTACTACAACCCAGACATGGTTTAAAGAATGTCATAAGCAAATGACTATAGAATTCCAAAATAATGGGTTTTAAGGATTATAATATTTGGGTTTCATTTATTTTCTCCACCTATTTTTATTAATAAACTAGCAATGAGAATGACAGAATTCAGGAGTTAAAAAAAATCAAATTAACACCCTGCTGATTACAATAATGAATTATGAAGTAATCCAATACCTGCAACCAAGATAAAGAAGTTCACATCAATTAAAATGGCATTATATATAAATAAAAGTCTGTTATTCTAAGTACATCAGGCCTATTAATTTATGCTAAAAAACTGTGGTTAGCTAAGTAGTTTGCTCTATAGTTATAATGGCTTCCAAACCCAGTAAAGGTGACGGTGGAAAAATAAAAGCAACCTAGCAATTTTCAGCAAGAAGCAGTCATCAGAAATCTGAGAACACCTTTAACCCAATCACAGGTTAAACCAGTTTGATTTATAACAATGAAAGAACCTTCTGCATATACTTGAGTTACAGCATCCTTTTGTACAACTCTATACAATAGAAAGCCAGGGCACATGACATGTAATGGAACAAAGCCTTATTTCAAGCAAAGGAAATTCTGCACTTTGATGAAATTTTATCAGCTTATTTAATTAAGAGGTGGTAGGTAGGGTTGAGTGAGAAAACTATAAGCAAATTCAGTAAACTAGATAAGAAAAATCATATAAAAAAGATATATTTATTAATATTTATTTCAGATTGCTTTATGTGCTTGTGACTTGGTTCATTGTTTTATGACTACAAGATACAGAGACTTTATTACTCCTTTTATTATTATTATTATCTACTGTTTGAAACGTCTCCTGTAATGTAGCTTGAGTAGGTAAAATATGAAAATCCCATCTTGGAAAATTCTCTCTTTTATTTCCCAAAGCACTATAATAAAGCTTTTGAAAATATTTTACCATTTTTCTTTAGGTCTTGGAATGATGTACAAGAAAGTGACCATGTAAATATAGTGGTATTTCATATTCTTTGTAGATGTATTATTCAGGAAGCTTCATTTATATAGGTGTTGCAAATCACAATCTTTCATGATATATCAACTGGAAATTTTATAAATGTATCTAAAAGGAAATGGTGATTCTTTATATTTATTTTCTTAAATAATCACCTCTTCGACCTCAGCCACAGCAACATCTTCCTAGGAACAACGCAAAAGGCAAGGGAAGCAAGGGCAAAAATGAACTATTGGGATTTCATCAAGATCAAAAGCTTTTGCACAGCAAAGGAAACAGTTAACAAAATCAAAAGACAACTGACAGAATGGGAGAAGATATTTGCAAACGACATATCAGATAAAGGACTAGTATCCAGAATCTATAAAGAACTTAGCAAACTCAACACCCAAAGAACAAATAATCCAATCAAGAAATGGGCAGAGGACATGAACAGACATTTCTGCAAAGAAGACATCCAGATGGCCATCAGACACATGAAAAAGTGCTCCATATCACTCGGCATCAGGGAAATACAAATCAAAACCACAATGAGATATCACCTCACACCAGTCAGAATGGCTAAAATCAACAAGTCAAGAAATGACAGATGCTGGCGAGGATGCGGAGAAAGGGGAACCCTCCTACACTGTTGGTGGGAATTGAAGCTGGTGCAACCTCTCCGGCAAACAGCATGGAGGTTCCTCAAAATGTTGAAAATAGAACTGCCCTATGACCCAGCAATTGCACTATTGGGTATTTACCCTAAAGATAAAAACATAGTGATCCAAAGGGGCACGTGTACTCGAATGTTTATAGCAGCAATGTCCACAATAGCCAAACTATGGAAAGAACCTAGATGTCCATCAACAGATGAATGGATCAAGAAGATGTGGTATATATACACAATGGAATACTATGCAGCCATCGAAAGAAATGAAATCTTGCCATTTGCGACAACATGGATGGAACTAGAGCGTATCATGCTTAGCGAAATAAGTCAAGCAGAGAAAGACAACTATCATATGATCTCCCTGATATGAGGAAGTGGTGATGCAACATGGGGACTTAAGTGGGTAGGAGAAGATTAAATGAAACAAGATGGGATTGGGAGGGAGAGAAACCACAAGTGACTCTTAATCTCACAAAACAAACTGAGGGTTGCTGGGGGGAGGGGGTTTGGGAGAAGGGGGTGGGATTATGGAGATTGGGGAGGGTATGTGCTTTGGTGAGTGCTGTGAAGTGTGTAAACCTGGTGATTCACAGACCTGTACCCCTGGGGATAAAAATATATGTTTATAAAAAATAAAAAATTATTAAAAATTTAAAAAAAGGGAAAAAAAAGAAAAAAAATTCAAAGTGCTGTCTCTGCATTTTATGGTTCATTAATATGAAGGAAAACAAACTTGGCAAAGAAATTGGACTTATCAGCTCAGTTCAATTTGTATAATAAAGGACATATGCTTTTCCAGTCAAAATAACATATTCCACATGTATTACACATAATTCCCACTCTTTCTATTTGTGCATAATCCCCACAGCTCCTTTTTTCAAGCAAAGAAAAAAATAATTTTACAGGTTATAACAGTTGGTAAATTCATTCCAAAGTGATAGGGAAAAGCACAGTAAATCACAGGTTGGTTACATAAAACAGTGGACCAAAATTCTTACTAACACTTAACAACTATTGGACTCTGCTTACTCTGTTGAAAAATGGAGTGATAACAATTATCTATGATTATCTCACAAGGTTGATGAAGATGTCATTAGAGAATAAAGTTCCTAATAGTGCTTCAGAAATCATAAAAGAATATACTTATGTAATTATATTACAAAACTTCATTTTTGAAAAGAAAAAAGTACAATTTAGATTTGAAATAATGTCAACTTATTGGAGGTAAATTATATTATATTCAGAGCCCCTGAAACAGAAAATATATATATATATATATCATTTACACCATCAAAGAAGAAATGTCTTGATTCTGATCCAAACACACAAAAATTAATCATGATCTGAACTTTTTTTCCCTGAAAGGTAGAAATCTCCAATCAGAAGGCTACAGTAAAAACATAAAATATAGTGAACAGTTATACTTGACATGTTATGTCTGCATGAAGAGTGAAGTGAAAAAAGGCTATTGAATCATTTCCCACAATATAGTTATGGTATTCAGAATTTGAAGGAAACTGGAGGACAGTTCTTATAGTGCAAGTCTCTGGCCCCAAGTATAAATTCCTTTTGAAGCAGAAGAGAATACAACTTGTGTAATTCAGATGTATACTATAACCTAGACATAGCTGGATTTCATGGCAATATAAGCAATATGAGTTTTACATGGGGGGATAATCAGATAAATAGTTGATTGACACTGACATGAAAAGTAAACAAAAACTTTTACTGTTGACTGATTATTCTTAATCTATTTTAAATCTTTGGTGGGAATTATGATAAATGAATGCAGGTTTACTTGTTTTAAGCATTTCCCCTCAAACCACCATTTAAAAAAAATTCTCTAATGAATCTGGCATTTTTTGTTTCTATTACAAGTTTTCCAAGAACATTATTTTAAGATTTGTGAAAAAGATATGGTGGGTTAAAGCAATTTTTCTACTTAGGATCCAGTAAATTTTTCAAATAAATCTATTTGAAGTTTAACTTGAATAAAATAAAATATACCTGAATTAAGTAGAGAGTTTGGTGTGTTTTGACAAATATACGGAATTGTGTAAGTATTACCATAACCAAGATTTTGAAGATTCCTATCACTCAAAAATGTTTCTTATATTCCTTTTTGGTCTGTCCTTACCCTGACTTTGGGTTCCAGGCAATATCTGTTCTACAATATGAAACTCTAAATTCAATTTACAGAATTTCATAATAAAATTGTGCAATATGTACACTTGTGTGTCATTCTCTCAGCATAATGTTTTGAAGATCCATCCATGTTATTGCATAAGCCAGTGGTTCTTAGCATTTTAAAAATGCTTTATTTAAATCCAATTTAGTTGACATATAGCTTTTTTGTTTGTTTGTTTGTTTTGTTTTTTGTTTTTTAATATTTCAGGGGTAGAATTTAGTGAATCATGTATAGGGTTCTTCCTATACAGATATACCACAATATATTTATGCTTCAACTTGTTGAAAGACATTTGGACATTTTTCAATACTTGGATATAAGAAATAAAGACCTGTACCCCTGGGGATAAAAATATATGTTTATAAAAAATAAAAAATTTTAAAAAAAGAAATAAAGCTGCTATGATTATTTATAGACATGTTTTAATTTCTCTTGAATAAATATCTAGAGGTAGAATATCTGGGTCAAATAGTAAGTGTATGTTTAACTTATTAAAAAAAAAAAGAAAATCTGCCAAACTTCTATCCAGATTAATTATGTCACTTTATATTCCAACTAGCAGTGTGTGTGACAGAGTTCAGAGTATTACTAGTCCTCTTAAATAAGAGGTATTCTTACTCCTTTTTTGTATCCATTATGATTTTGCTGTAGTACTATTGTATTTTGATTCTAAGTTCCATTATTTGATGACTTATGATGTTAGCTTATTTAGTGTTGATCAGTCATTCATGTATCTTCTATCGTAGATGTCTTTTCAAATATCTTGCTTACTTTTTTTTTTTTTTTGGTTGTTTGAACCTTCAGAATGCCTGACCCATAGGATGAAATCCCACACAAGATATTAACAGACCAGGGTACACAGTGAAGGGTATGTGGAAATGGGCCTGTTACCATGGACTATACTCTTAATGTTACATACTACACTATGAGAAGCAGCTGCACTCATAAGGTGGTGCTAAAGCATTCTGAAGACACAAATGAAACACCACCTTGAAGGAAACATTCCAAATGCAAAAGGGTATTATAATTTAGGAAACATTATCTGCATCCTTTCATAGGTTCCTATATGATAGTGTTTCCTCAATAGGAAGACTATATGGGTCCAGGAAGCAAAATAAGGAAGGAGGGATATTCTCACTTAATGTTACTCCCAATGATCCTTTAAGAAATTTTTTATTTGTAGTCCCTGCAACTCAGTTCTTTAAGATTTACTGGCCCTGGTCTCTAAAAAGGCTCTTTTAGGCACTTTGGATTCCTTGTGTCCAGAAAAAAGAAATCAAGAAGAGGTATCTTCATTGAGGCAGGCATAACTGACTCTTATTAACAGGAGGAAATTATGCTACCTTTACATAAAAGAAGAAAAAAGGAACACACACACATACACACAAAAAGTTGGACACTGAGACACAACCTTAAAATTAACTGCTTTAGTAATGGCTATAATTTGTTTTATTAGCCCTCCTTTTCTAAGATTCCTATCGGGAAGAAGAAGCTTATGGAAATTATGGAGGAGTTAGTGTGAAGAACATATTTTCAGAGTTATACTTATGCAGCACTTGAAGCAAGGGGGAATTGCACTGACCATGAAAATTTGCAACTCAAATATCTTGCTACAGAGAGCATAACTGAATGACAACCATGGCTTCTTTTCCTCTGGGAACATGACTACATGTTCAGTGGTCATGTTTCTACAGGTTATAGAGCAAAAAAAGGAATTCTATATTAGAATCATTCCAATGAAATGAAAGATCCTCCAATAGCTGACTTTGGCCTAAGGAATCCCAACTTGTCTGGACAAAGCATTTTTGGAATTATGCTGCAATCCATGTCTCTTACTCCAATCCACTTCCCTTTCCTCTTTACTGCCATATGTGTAAGGACTGCATCATTGTCTGAAGACTTTCCCACCTTCTCCTGTTCTTTTTTTCAATAATATCTTGCACTTTTAATTCCATGTTGGTATATGCTCCTCAAGGGATCTAAATTTTAATGTAAATTGTGTAAACAGATAAGATTTTTTAAAAAGAACTAATTTTTTCATTCATGGTGTGTGGTTGGAGAGTTCTTGGTGGGGGTAGGAAGGAGAGAATTTTAATAGAAATTTCTTTGGAAAAAATACATGTTATGCATCCTAGTAAATCTTGTCATTTCATTTTAACTTTGGAGATTTTTTCCATTTTCAAAAACAAAAAGCATGAAACTCTTGGTTTGTGAAGTAAATTAATGTTCTGAGAATACATCAGTAATTTGAGTAATTGAGGTTGCCTATGGAAGGTCAATTATGACTGGGTTATGTAAAGATGGGAAGAACAGAAACACAAAAAGCTAAAAGTCAAGAAAATTGGACAATACATTGGTGGGACATAAAGTAGTTGGAAGGGTCAATGTTACATTGTTTCTGAGAAAGGTCTCTGGTTAAATGATTCATAAAAAACATCCAAAAGGAACATCACATTTTGTACATACTGCTCAGTGTGGATAGTGGAGCTCTGTTTGAAACATACCATGATTAAGAATGTATATGATAACTTCCACTAAAGATGAGTGTGTAAAAAACAGTAAAAAGGTGAAAAACTATGAGCGATAATAAAATGATTATATATACAAGAATTTTGGAGTTGAATTTGCCATAGAAATATCAAAACTATTATAGTAATCTATATTTGACTTTAAAGTATATTTAAAATATTAATTGGATTTTTTAAAGAAGAGTAAAATCCATGAAAAATAACAGGAAATTTTGAGATAACAACAGGCAAAAAATGATGTAATGATGGTTACAAAAAAGTAAGTTCTAGGAATGAAAATTATAAGAAAAAGAAGCATAAATACAAGAATAAACAGAAAAACTTAAGCAGCCCAATGATAACAGTGAGGAATTTATTCAGATAAAAGGGATTAAAAAATCTGAAAGACAAGTTACCATATTCTAACCATAGAGAATACTTAAGCAAGAAAAAAATTGTCAATTTATTCACTAACTTTATACTTTACCTTATGCCTCAAAATTTCCAAAGTACAAAACAGGTGCTAAGCAGAATAAATAAAAATAAATCCACATCCAAACATGTAGATGAAATGAAATAATAAAGATTAGAGCAGAGATCAATGAAATAGAAACCAGAAAGACAGTAGAGCAGATCAACAAAACTAGAAACTAGTTCTTTAAAAGAATTAATAAGATCAATAAACCTCTGGCCAGACTTATTCAAAAGAAAAGGCAAAGGACACAAATCAATAACATTATGAATGAAAGGGGAAAGATCATGACTAACACCAATAAATAGAAACAATTATTAGAAATTATTACCAACAGCTATATGCCAATAAATGAGGCAACCTAGAAAAAATGGATGCCTTCTTGGAAACTTGTAAACTACCAAAACTGAAACAGGAAGAAATTCACAATCTGAACAGACCAATAACTGATAACAAAATAGAAGCAGTAACCAATAACCTCCAAAAATAAGAATTCAGAGCCCAGTGGATTCCCAGGGGGAATTCTACCAAATATTTAAAGAAGAAATAATGCTGATTTTTCTGAAGTTGCTTCAAAAAATAGAAAGAGAAGGAAAACTTGCAAACTCATTCTATAAGGCTAGCATTACCTTGATCCCAATACATGAAAAAGACTCCATCCAAAAGGAGAAGTACAGACCAATATCCCTGATGAACATAGATGCCAAAATACTCAACAAGATCATAGCCAGTAGGATCCAACAGTGTATTAAAAAGATTATCCATCATGACCAGGTGGGATTTATCCTGGGGATACAAGTGTGATTCAACATTTGCAAATCAGTCAATGTGATAGAACACGTTAATAAAAGAAAAGACAAAAACAAAGATCCCCTAAATTGATGCAGAAAATACATTTGACAAAATGCAGCCTCCTTTCCTGATTAAAACTCTTCAGAGTATAGGAATAGAGGGAATATTACTCAATTCCATAAAGACCATCTAAGAAAAGCCCAAAGCAAATATTTTACTCAATGAGAAAAAAGTGAGAGCTTTTCCCTTAAGGTCAGGAACATGACAGGGATGTCTACTATCACCACTGTTATTTAACATAATACCAGAAGTCCTATCCTCAGCAATCATAAAACAAAAATAAATAAAAGGTATTCAAATTGGCAAAAAAGTCAAACTCTCTCTCTTCACAGAAGACATGGTACTTTATATGGAAAACCCAAAAGACTCCACCTCCAAATTACTAGAACTCATATAGCAATTCAGCAACATGGCAGGATAGAAAATCAATGCACAGATATCAGTTGCTTTTCTATACACTAACAATGAAAGTGTAGAAAGAGAAATTAGATAATTCATTCCATTTACAATAGCACCAAAACCCATAAGATATTTTGAAATAAACCTAACAAAAGAGGTGATAGTTCTATACTTTAGAAACTAAAGAAAATTTATGAAAGAAACTGAGGGAGACACAAAAAAGATGGGAAAGCATTCCATTCTCATGGATTGGAAGAATAAACATTGTTAAAATGTTTATGCTGCCCAGAACAATACACACTTTCAACACCATCCCTATTAGAGCTGAAACAAACGATCCTAAAATCTGTATGGAAGGAAAAGATCCCTAATCACCAAGGAAATGTTGAAAAAGAAAAACAAAGTTGGGATCAACTTTTTGCCTGATTTTATGCTATATTACAAAGCTTTGATCACCAAGATGCATGGTATTGGCATAAAAACAGACACATAGATTAGTGGAAAAGAATAGAGAGCCCAAAAATGGATCCTCAACTCTAGGGTAAACTAATCTTTGACAAAGCAGGAAAAAAATATTCAATGGAAAAAAGACAGTCTCTTCAATAGATGCTGCTGGGAAAACTGGACAGCCACATGTAGAAGAATGAAACTAGGCCATTCTCTTACACCACACACAAAGACAAATACTAAATGGATGAAAGACTTCAATGTAGACAGGAATCCATCAAAATACTGCACAAGCAGTAACCTCTTTGGCATCAGCTATTGCAACTTATTGCAAGACACATCTCTAAAGGGAAGGGAAACAAAAACAAAAATGAACTTTTAGGACTTCATCAGGATAAAAAGCTTCTGCACAGAAAAGGAAACAACCAACAAAACTAAAAGGCAACCCACAGCATTGGAGAATATATTTGCAAATGACATATCAGAGAAAGGGCTGGTATCCAAGGTCTGTAAAGAAATTCTCGAAGTCAACACCCAAAAAACAAATAACCCAGTCAAGAATGGGCAGAAGACACGGACAGACACTTCTTCAAATAAGGCATACAAATGGCTAACAGACACATGAAAAAATGTTCATCATTAGCAATCAAGGAAATACATATCAAAACCACAATGAGCTACACCAGTTACACCAGTTAGAATGGCAGAAACTAACAAGGCAGCAAATAACAAATGCTAACAAGGATGGAGAGAATGGGGAACACTGTAAGAACACTGTTGGCAGCAATGTAAGTTGGTACAGCCACTTTGGAAAACAGTATAGACACTCCTCAAAAGTTAAAAAAAAAAAAATAGAGCTAAACTATGACCCAGCAATTACAATTCTGGGTATTTACCTCAATGATACAGATGTAGTGTACCCCAAAGATACACATGCACCCTAATGTTCTTAGCAGCCATGTCCACAATAGCCAAACTGTGGAGGGAGATGAGATCCCCTTCAACTGAGAATGGATAAAGATGTGGTTCATATATACAATGGAATATTACTCAACCATCAGAAAGAATGAATGAATACCTGCCTTTTGTATCAACATGGATGGAACTGGAGGAGATCATGCTAAGTTAAATAAGTCAAGCAGAGAATGACAATTATTGTATGGGGGAACATAAGCAATAGCACAGAGGACATTAGAGGAAGAAAGAGAAAACTGAAGGAGGGGAAATCAGAGATGGGAAGAACTATGTGAGATTATGGCCTCTGGGAAAATATCCAAGGGTTTCAGATGGGAGAGGGGTGAGGGATTGGGGTAGCTCAGTTATGGGTATTAAGGAGGGCATATGTTGTAATGAGCACTGGGTGTTACACCTAAATAATGAATCACTGGACATTACGTTAAAAAAAAAAAAGTGTCAGTATATTTTTAATTGGGAAGGTACAGATTTAGATTCTACTTAAAAATAACATGAATGTATAGACCATCTTAAGTTGAATAATCTATGTCATTCCTTAAAAATCTATTAAAACCAGGAATATTTATATTGAACTTTTTACAAAATCTTATATCCTTAGAGATATTTAATTTAAAAAACCCAATTTAAAAAAATTATAAGTTGTGCCTTACCTCAATTAAATTTTTTCTTCTGTCTTCTATTTTTTATTAGAATTTCTCTAGTTTATACCTCCATAAACACAACTGTTTATTATTCTAATTTAATCTATTCTGAATATTCTGAATGTGCTTTATTTATAAGATATTTTTTTTTAATTTTATTTATTTATTTGACAGAGAGAGATGACAAGCAGGCAGAGAGGCAGGCAGAGAGAGAGGAGGAAGCAGGCTCCCTGCTGAGCAGAGAGCCCGATGTGGGGCTCGATCCCAGGACCCTGAGATCATGGCCTGAGCTGAAGGCAGCGGCCCAACCCACTAAGCCACCCAGGCACCCCTATAAGATATTTTAACAAAGAAATTTTTAACTGTAGAATGTAGTTTTTTTTTTTTTTAAGATTTTTATTTATTTATTTGACAGAGAGAGATCACAAGTAGGCAGAGAGGCAGGCAGAGAGAGAGGAGGAAGCAGGCTCCCTGCTGAGCAGAGAGCCCGATGCGGGACTCGATCCCAGAACCCTGAGATCATGACCTGAGCCGAAGGCAGCGGCTTAACCCACTGAGCCACCCAGGCGCCCAGAATGTAGTTTTTAATTTTTCATATTTTAAGAAGCTTATTTTTTCTATTTTCTATTTTTCCTTTCATTTTGTTTTTTCATTGGTAAATTTTAATGAAGATATTATTCAACTTTTACCACTTCAAGTTGAATTTTATATAAGAAAATATAGTTTCTAAAATCAATGCCAAGAATAGAATGGAATATGCAATATTACATTGTATAAGATTACAAATTAAGTACATTATCTCTTCCCAACATTTTGTCTGGCAACTAACTTGACTCTTGAATTTATCCAGTTTTTCACTCTTTTTAAAAAATTCTTTATTTTTTATTAACATATAATGTTTGTGAATTACCAGGTTTATACACTTCACAGCACTCACTGTAGCACATACCCTCCCAATGTCCATAACCCAACCACATTTTTCCTTCCTCCCTCCCCCCAGCAACCCTCAATTTGCTTTGTGAGATTAAGGGTCTCTAATGGTTTATCTCCCTCCTGATCCCATCTTGTTTCTTTCTTTCTTTTTTTTTTTAATTTTTTTATTTTTATAAACATACATTTTTATCCCCAGGGGTACAGGTCTGTGAATCACCAGGTTTACACACTTCACAGCACTCACCAAAGCACATACCCTCCCCAATGTCCATAATCCCACACCCTTCTCCCAAACCCCCTCCCCC
This sequence comes from Mustela lutreola, assembly GCF_030435805.1. Classification (NCBI taxonomy): domain Eukaryota; kingdom Metazoa; phylum Chordata; class Mammalia; order Carnivora; family Mustelidae; genus Mustela; species Mustela lutreola. Next base: position 35,736,432 of record NC_081297.1, on the reverse strand, counting down.
CAGTAACCCTCAGTTTGTTTTGTGAGATTAAGAGTCACTTATGGTTTGTCTCCCTCCCAATCCCATCTTGTTTCATTTATTCTTTCCCTACACCCACACCCCCCACGTTACCCCTCAAACGAAGATCATATGATAACTGTCTTTCTCTGATTGACTTATTTCACTCAGCATATACCCTCTAGTTCCATCCACGTTGTTGCAAATGGCAAGATTTCATTTCTTCTGATGGAATCATAGTATTCCATTTTCTATATATACCACATCTTCCTTAGTCATTCATCTGTTGATGGACATATAGGTTCTTTCTGTAGTTTGGCTATTGTGGACATTGCTGCTATAAACATTTGGGTGCACATGCCCCTTTGGATCACTACATTTGTATCTCGAGGGTAAATACCCAGTAGTGCAATTGCTGGATCATAGGATAGCTCTATAACTTTTTGAGAAACCTCCATGCTTTTTTCCAGAGTGGTTGCACTCTGGAAAATGCAAGCACTAGCTTGCATTTCCACCAACAGTGTAGGAGGGTTCTCCATTCTCTGCATTCTCGCTAGCATCTCTCTTTTCCTTACTTGTTAATTTTAGCCATTCTGACTGATGTGAGGTGGTATCTCACTGTGGTCTTGATTTGTATTTCTCTGATGCTGAGTGGTGTGAAGCACTTTTTCATGTGTCTGTTTGATATCTGGATGTCTTCTTTGCAGAAATGTCTGTTCATGTCCTCTGCCCATTTCTTGATTGGATTATTTGTTCTTTGGGTGTTGAGTTTGATAAGTTCTTTACAAGTTCTTTTGGATACTAGACCTTTATGTGATATGTCATTTGCAAATATCTTCTCCCATTCTGTCAGATGTTTTTTGGTTTTGTTGACTGTTTCCTTTGCTGTGCAAAACATTTTGATCTTGATGAAGTCCCAATAGTTCATTTTTCCCTGGATTCCCTTGCCTTTGGTGATGTTTCTAGGAAGACGTTGCTGTGGCTGACATCAAAGAGGTTTCTGCCTGTGTTCTCCTCAAAGGTTTTGATGGATTCCTGTCTCACATTGACGTCCATCATCTATCTTGAGTCTATTTTTGTGTGTGGTGTAAGGAAAGTGTCCAGTTCCATTTTTCTGCATGTGGCTGTCCAATTTTCCCAACACCGTTTGTTGAAGAGACTGTCTTTTTTTCCATTGAGCATTCTTTCCTGCTTTGTTCAAGATTAGTTGATTATATAGTTGAGAGTCTATTTCTGGGCTCTCTATTCTGTTCCATTGATCCATATGTCTGTTTTTGTGCCAATACCATGCTGTCTTGGTGTTCACAGCTATGCAATATAGCATAAAATCAGGCAAAATGTTGCTCTCAACTTTGTTTTTTCTTTTTCAACATTTCCTTGGTGATTCAGGATCTTTTCTTTCCATACATATTTTAGGACTGTTCCATCTTGTTGAAAAATGTCAATGGTATTTTAATAGGGATGATGTTGAAAGTGTGGCTTGTTCTGGGCAATATAAACATTTTAACAATGTTTATTCTTCTGATCCATGAGAATGGAATGCTTTCCCATCTTTTAGTACCATACTATCCTGATGATCACAACTTTGTAATAGAGCTTGATGTCTGGAATTGTGATGCGACCAACTTTGGCTCCTTTTTCAACATTCATCTTTCTATTTCAGGGTCTTATCTGGTTCCATATAAATGTTAGGATTATTCTTTCCATTTCTTTGAAAAAAATGGATGGTATTTTGATAGGGATTGCATTAAATGTGTATATTACTTTAGGTAACATAGACATTTTCATAATATTTGTTCTTCCAATCCATGGGCATGGAACATTTTTCCATTTCTTTGTGTCTTACTCAATTTCTTTCATGAGTACTTTATAGTTTACTGAGTATAGATTCTTTGTCTCTTTGGTTAGGTTTATTCCTAGGTATCTTATGGGTTTGGGTGCAATTGTGAATGGGATCGACTCCTTAATTTCTCTTTCTTCTGTATTATTGTATTATTCTATATTTGTTGTTATAAATGCAACTGATTTTTGTGCATTGATTTTATATTCTGACACTTTATGGAGTTTCTGTACAAGTTCTAACAGTTTTGGAGTGGAGTCTTTTGCGTTTTCCACATAAAGTATTGTATCATCTGCAAAGAGTTAGAGTTTGACTTCCTTGTTGCCAATTTGGATATTTTTATTTTATTTTTTTCTTGTTTGATTGCTGAGGCTAGGACTTCTAGTACTATGTTGAATAGCATGGTAATAATGGACATCTCTGCTATGTTCCTGACCTTAGCAGAAAAGGTCTCCATTTTTCTCCATTGAGAATGATATTCACTGTGGGTTTTTCATAGATGGTTTTGATGATACTGAAGTATGTACCCTCTATCCCTCCATTTTGAAGAGTTTTGATCAAGAAAGGATGCTGTACTTTGTCAAATGCTTTTTCAGCATTTATTGAGAGTATCATATGGTTCTTGTTCTTTCTTTTATTAATGTATTGTATCACATTGATTTGTGGGTGTTGAACCAACCTTGCAGCCCAGGAATAAATCCCACTTGGTCATGGTAAACAATCCTTTTAATGTACTGTTGGATCCTATTGGCTAGTGGTTTGCTGAGAATTTTTGCATCTGTGTTCATCAAGGATATTGGTCTGTAATTCTTTTTTTTTTTTTTTTTTTTTTTAATGCGGTCTTTGTCTTGCTTTGGAATCAAGGTAATGCTGGCCTTATAAAATGAGTTTGGAAGTTTCCATTTCAAGGTTTTGGAACAGTTATAGGAGAATAGAAATAAATTCTTTAAATGTTTGGTAGAAATATTTCTGGGAAACCATCTGGCCCTGGACTCTTGTTTGTTGGGAGATTTTTGATGAGTGCTTCTATCTCCTTACTGGTTATGGGTCTGTTCAGTTTTCTATTTCTTCCTAGCTCAGTTTTCATAGTTTATACATCTCTAGGAATGCATCCATTTCTTCCCGATTGTCAAATTTGTTGGCGTATAGTTGGTCATAGTATGTTCTTATAATTGTTTGTGTTTATTTGGTGTTGGTTGTGATCTCTCCTCTTTCTTTCATGATTTTATCAATTTGGGTCCTTTCTCTTTTCTTTTTGATAAGTCTGGCCAGGGGTTTATCAATCTTATTCTTTCAAAGAACCAGCTCCTCATTTCATTGATTTGTTCTATTGTTCTTTTGGTTTCTATTTCATTGATTTCTGCTCTGATCTTTATGATTTCTCTTCTCCTGTTGGGTTTAGGCTTTCTTTCTTGTTCTTTCTCCAGCTCCTTTAGGTGTAGGGTTAGGTTGTGTATTTGAGACCTTTCTTGTTTCCTGAGAAAGGCTTGTATTGCTATATATTTTCCTCTCGGGACTGCCTTTGCTGTGTCCCAAAGATTTTGAACCATTGTGTTTTCATTTTCATTTGTTTTCATGAGTTTTAAAATTCTTCTTTAACTTCCTGGTGGACCCATTCATTCTTTAGTAGGATGCACTTTAGCCTCCATATATATATGGGTTCTTTCCAAATTTCCTCTTGTGATTGAATTCTAGATTCAGAGCGTTGCGGTCTGAAAATATGCAGGGAATGATCCCAATCTTTTGGTATCAGTTGAGACCTGATTTGTGACCCAGGATGTGATCTATTCTGGAGAATGTTCCATGTGCACTAGAGAAGAATGTGTATTCTGTTGCTTTGGGATGGAATGTTCTGAATATATCTGTGATGTCCATCTGATCCAGTGTGACATCTAAGGCCTTTATTTCCTTGTTGGTCTTTTGCTTGGATGATCTGTCCATTTCAGTAAGGGGGGGTGTTAAGGTTCCCTACTATTATTGTATTATTGTTGGTGTTTCTTTGATTTTGTTAATTGGTTTATATAGTTGGCTGCTCCCATGTTGGGGGCATAGATATTTAAAACTGTTAGATCTTCTTGTTGGTCAGACCCTTTGACTATGATATTGTGTCCTTTCTCATCTTTTATTATAGTCTTTGACTTAAATTCTGATTGATCTAAGGATTGCCACCCCAGATTTCTTTTGATGTTCATTAGCATGGTAAATTGTTTTCCACCCCCTTACTTCAAATCTGGAGGTGTCTTTGGGTCTAAAATTAGTTTCTTATAGACAGCATACTAATTTTTTTTTAATCCATTCTGATATCCTGTGTCTTTTGATTGGGATATTCGGTCCATTTAAATTCATGGTAAATATTGAGAGATGGGAATTTAGTGCCATTGTATTGCCTGTAAGGTGAGTGTTACAGTATATTGTCTCTGTTCCATTCTGGTCTACTAATTTCAGGCTCTCTCTGTGCTTATAGGAATCCTTTCAATATTTTCTGTAAATCTGCATGGGTGTTTACAAATTCTTTTAGTTTTTCTTTGTCCTGGAAGCTTTTTATCTCTCCTTCTATTTTCAATGATAGCCTAGCTGTATATAGTATTCTTGGCTGCATGTTTTTCTCATTTAGTTCTCTGAACGTATCATGCCAATTCTTTCTGGCCTGCCAGGTCTCTGTGGATAAGTCTGCTGCCAATCTAATTTCTTTACCATTGTATGTTACAGACTTTTTTCCCTGGGCTTCTTTCGGGATTTTCTCTTTATCACTAAGATCTGTACATTTTACTATTATATGATGGGGTGGATCTTTTTTATTGATTTTGAGGGCAGTTCTCTGGATCTCCTGGGTTTTAATGTTTGTTCCTTTTGCCATATTAGGGAAATTCTCTACAATAATTCACTCCAATATACCCTATGCCCCCCTTTCTCTTTCTTCTTCTTCTGGAATCCCATTTATTGTAATATTGTTTTGTCTTGTGGTATCACTTATATCTCAAATTCTTCCCTTGTGGTCTAGTAGTTGTTTGTCTCTCTTTTGCTTAGCTTCTTTATTCTCTATCATTTGGTCTTCTATATCTCTACTTCTCTCTCCTGCCTCATTTATCCTAGCAGTAAGAGCCTTCATTTTTGATTGCACATCATTAATAGCTTTTTTGATTTCAACCTGGTTAGATTTTAGTTCTTTTATTTCTCCAGAAAGGGCTTTTATTTCTCCAGACAGGGATTCTCTAATATCATCCATGCCTTTTTCGAGCCCAGCTAGCACTTAGAATCATCATGCTGTACTCTAAATCTGATATATTACCAATTTCCGAATTGATTAGGTTCCTAGCCTTTGGGCTTGCCTCTTGTTCTTTTTTTTTTTTTTTTTTTTTTTTGTGGTGAGATTTTCTGCCTTGTTATTTTATCCAGATAAGAATATATGGACTCTGAAAAACAATCTAGGGGTTTGAAGTGGCGGGGGGGGTGGGAGGTTGGGGTACCAGGTGGTGTGTATTATAGAGGGCATGGATTGCATAGAGCACCGGGTGTGGTGAAAAAATAATGATACTGTTATGCTGAAAATAAATAAATTAAAAAAAAAAAGAAAAGAAAAAGAATATATGAACGAGACAAGAAAATACTAAAAGGGTGGCAAAGATCCCAGAAAAATGTGGGTTAACCAAATCAGAGGAGACCCAAAATCATGGGGAGAATATAGGGGGTTAAAAGAAGTTTTTAAAAAAAGGTTAAAAAAATTAAATATATATTTAATACATATTAAATATATAAATATAATATATATTATATAAATATAATATATATTATATTTATATATTTAATATGTATTAAATATATATTTATTATATATATAAATATATATTTAATTTTTTAACCTTTTTTTAAACTATATATATGTATACATATACATATATGTGTATATATATGTGTATATATATATGTGTATATATGTGTATATGTGTATATATACACACACATATATATATATGTGTTTATATATATATAAAACTGGTGAGTAGAACAGAGCCACCCACCTAATTTTGGGTGTTATTTTGGTCTCTTAGAAGAAACTACCTCCCCCGATGAGGAGAGGCAGGTTCCGAGGCTGTAGCACCTGCTGGAGTCTGGGTAGCTGTGGCCGGCAGTTCCCTCGCAGTCGTCCAGAATTCTAAGGCTTTCTGCAGAGATTTGAAAAATGGCAACAAATGAAAGTGTCAGCATCTTTAGTTCAGCATCCTTGGCTGTGGAGTATGTAGATTCACTTTTACCTGAGAACCCTCTACAAGAACCATTTAAAAATGCATGGAACTAAACGTTGGATAATTATACAAAGTTCCAGATTGCAACATGGGGATCCTTGATAGTTCATAAGGTCCTTTATTTCTTGTTCTGTTTACCTGGATTTTTGTTTCAATTTATACCTTACATGAAAAAGTACAAAATTCAAAAGGATAAACCAGAAACATGGGAAAACCAGTGGAAATGTTTTAAAGTACTTCTCTTTAATCACTTGTTTATCCAGCTTCCTTTGATCTGTGGAACTTATTATTTTACAGAGTATTTTAATATATCTTATGATTGGGAAAGAATGCCAAGATGGTACCTGCTTTTGGCAAAATGCTTTGGCTGTGTGGTGATTGAGGATACCTGGCACTATTTCCTGCATAGGCTCTTACACCACAAAAGAATATATAAATATATTCATAAAGTTCATCATGAGTTTTAGGCTCCATTTGGAATGGAAGCTGAATATGCACATCCCTTGGAAACTTTGATTCTTGGAACTGGATTTTTCATTGGAATCATGCTTTTATGTGATCACGTCATTCTCCTTTGGGCATGGGTGACTATTCATTTGATAGAAACTGTTGACGTCCATAGTGGTTATGACATTCCTCTCAACCCTTTAAATCTGATCCCTTTCTATGCTTGTTCTTGGCATCATGATTTCCACCATATGAACTTCATCAGAAACTATGCTTCAACATTTACATGGTGGGATAGAATTTTAGGAACAGACTCTCAATTTGTTGTTTACAATGAAGAAGATTGAAAAAAAAAAAAAACTGAATAAGTATCTCATCTAAACCTTCCTGAAGGTACACACTTTTTCTGAATTGAAGCAAGTAGCTACCATTGCTTCCGCAGAGCAGAAATAAACATGTGTCTTGGCTGCTAAGTGATACAGAGAACATTAACAACCTTTAATTATCTTCCTAGTGTGAACTTTTTCTACTTTACATAAAAGCTGTGTATGTGTAGAAATAGGTAAATAAGTATTTAAGTACGATTTTTCATCAGGAAGTGGTAAAGGCCATGTTGCTAACCTTATAGAAAAGTTTTAAGTTATGGAAGAAGTATTAATCTGTGTCTTTCCCCAGTAATATCATAGGCCTGAAGTTGAAATTGGTCTTTAAAATCTTCTAAATATATAGTGGCCATTTCAGAAACTCTCTTAGTAGGGTGTTGGCCTCGTATTGAACTTTAAACATTTTTTGGAATTGCCTAAACATCAAAGTATCATGGGTTGAACCATATCAATTGACAGAGTGAGTGAGGCTGCCAAAGCAGGAAGAGCCAGCACGGAAAACTTCTTTCTTGTCCTGAGCCAGCTGGTTTGGGGTGATTCTTTCTTTGAGAAGTCCTTTGGGATTGCACTGTACTACTGGTGTCTATAAATTATAAATTGTAAGTTGAATATTTTAGTCTAAAGGTTTTCGGATTACTTGAAATTTTTAAAAAATTGAGCTTTATTTCTGCTATTTACCCTTTCATTTTTGTATATCAAGTTTTCATTATACTTCAAACTGTATATTGAAACATGAACTGACTTGCTGTATTTGTACTTTGAGCTATTGAAATAAATGAGATTTTTTTGTCTGTTTATCCAGGTTCCAATTTTGAACATCAGTTGTTTTATTTTATTTTTATAAAGAAAAGTGCAGGAATCATTATATTATTGTTTTGCAATAAAAGGAATAATTCTACTTTTTTAAAAAAGAAGAAACTCCCAAAATTTTAAAGAAGGAAAACATATATATATATATATATATATATATATATATATATATATGGGTAAACACAATGAAGGAATGGAATATTACTGTAAAGATAAAAATTTAAAAGAAATCCTAAAAAACAAATTGATAAGATAAGTTAGTTGGTTGGGAAAAGAAAGAAAAAGAAAGTGGAGAGAATTTTCTCAGGCTGGAGACTAGAACAAAGCCCTGTGCTAGATTCTGGGAATATTTTGATTGGTTAGAAGAAATTGTTTCTCAAAATTTTTTAGAAGAAAAAAACCCTAAAACCCTATGTTTATACAAAAAATAAAGTTAGATACAATGAAGGATAAAATATGACTATAATAATAAAGTTCAAAAAGATTTTTTTTCAAGAAATTTATTGTTAGGATAAACTTTCCGAAAGTGGTCGATTTTCTGTTTCTTGAATTGCTGCTCTTTTACTCTTCAATCTCATGTTGGATTTGTAGGTATTTCGAATGTTTTGATAACTATCTAACTGAACTCCTGTGACCTGATGTCCTAAGCCTGCTATTCCTCTGCCATCTTGACTCCACCCCAGTTTTTCATTCTTAAATTACAATATTTTCACTACATATAAACATCCTCATCTAATAATTTATTTTGAGAAATTCCCAAATCTGCAGATTGGAATCTTTCACTGAATACCAAGAAGGATTATTGTTCCTTGTTAGTGATTATAATCCTGATTTTTGTAAGATTTCAGTTGTGTATTTTGCTTAAGAAACTAAGTCAACATATTATCACTAAAATTAGCTGAAGTGAGGAAATTATTTCTGAATTTGAGAAAGGTAAAAGTGAACGTTGGTAAGGGAACATAAATACCTAAATGTGTTTGTCTGCCAGCATTGTGCTAAACGCTTTGAATGAATATGATCTTTTCAAAACTATGCAATGAAAAATAAATGTAAAAACAAAAAAATATAAAATATGTATTTAATTTAAGTAGGTATCATTCCATTCTTCCTAAAGTGTAGATTTTTACCCCTGGCATATCTCTCTCTTTTTATTTTTATTTAAGTTTAGTTAGTTAACATGCAGTAGAATTCAATGGTTCATCACTTACATTCTTATAATTTAGACGCCTTATGTCTAACATTTTATAAATTTTGGCTTAGAGTTTTATTTAATCATTTTATACTTGTATTCATATAAACTTTGTATATAATAGAGTATTTCATCTAATATGTTATTTAGAAGTTACTCTTTTCCATTTGAAATCTTGAACATATAAAGCATTTTTTTTCACTTATTGACTAACAAGTCATTTATTTTAAAACAGAAGTTGTACAAAGAGAATGGAAGGATATTTAGACTAGAGATAGTACCCATATCCTTTGTGCATATACTCTGGAGTTTATTCTTTTTTTAAAAGAATTTATTTATTTTTCTAATTTCTTTTCAATGTTCTAGAATTCATTGTTTATGTACCACACCTAGTGCTCCATGCAATATGTGCCTTCCACAATACACACTAGCAGGCTCACCCAACCTGCCAACCCCCTCCCCTCCAAAACCCTCAGTTAGTTCCTCAGAGTCCACAATCTCTCATGGTTTGTCTCCCCTCCAATATCCCCCAACTCCCTTTTCCTCTCCATCTCCCCACGTTCTCTGTGTCATTCCTTCTGCTCCCCAAATAAGAAAAAACACATGACAATTGACTCTTTCTGCTTGACTTATTTCACTCAGCATAATCTCTTCCAGTACCATCCATGTTGATACAAAAGTTTGGTATTCATCCTTTCTGATAAAGGCATAATACTCCATAGTATATATGGACCACATCCTCTTTATCCATTTGTCTGTTGAAGGGGATCTTGGTTCTTTCCACATCTTGGCGACTGTGGCCATTGCTGCTATGAATATTGGGGTACAGATGGCCCTTCATTTCACTACATCTGTATCTTTGGGGTAAATACCCAGTAGTGCAATCGCAGGGTCATTGGGGGGTTCTAATTTTAATTTCTTAAGGAATCTCTACACTGTTGTCCAAAGTGGCTGCACCAACTTGCATTCCCAACAGTGTAAGAGGGTTCCCCTTTCTCCACATCCTCTCCAGCACATGTTTACTGTCTTGTTAATTTAGGCCATTCTAATGGTAATGGTAAGGTGGTATCTCAGTGTGGTTTTGATTTGAATCTCCCTGATGGCTACCAATAATGAACATTTTTGTATGAGTCTGTTAGCCATTTGTATGTCTTCATTGGAAAAGTGTCTGTTTATGTCTTCTGCCCATTTTTGACATGATTATCTGTTTTGTATGTGTTGAGTTTGAGGAGTTCTTTATAGATCTTGGATATCAGCCCTTTGTAATGTCATTTGCAAATACCTTCTCTATTCCGTGGGTTGCCTCTTTGTTCTGTTGACTGTTTCCTTTGTTGTGTGGTAGCTTTTGATCTTGATGAAGTCCCAAAAGCTCATTTTCACTTTCGTTTCCTTTGCCTTTGGAGAGATAATTTTTTTTAAGATTTTATTTATTTATTTGTCAGAGAGAGAGAGAGAATACAAGCAGGAAGAGTGGCAGACAGAGGCAGAGAGAGAAGCAGGCTCCCCACTGAGCAAGGAGCCAGATGTGGGACTCAATTCCAGGACCCTGGGATTATGACCTTAGCTGAAGGCAGCGGCTTAACAGACTAAGCAACCCAGGCATCCCTGGAGACAAATCTTGAATGAAATTGCTTTGGCCATTACCGAAGAGGTTACTGCCTATGTTCTCCTCTAGGATTCTGATGGATTCCTGTCTCACGTTGAAGTCTTTTATCCATTTCGAGTTTATCTTTGTGTATGGTGTAAGAAAATGGTCGAGTTTCATTCTTCTATGCATAGCTGTCCACTTTCCCCAGCACCATTTATTGAAGAGACTGTCTTTTTCCCACTGGATATTTTTTCCTGCTTTGATGAAATTAGTTGACCCCAAAGTCGAAGGTCTGTATCTGGGCTCTCTACTCTGTTCCACTGGTCTATGTGTCTGTTTTTGTGCCAGTACCATGCTCTCCTGGTGATCACAGCTTTGTAGTAAAGCTTGAAATCAGGCAACATGATGCCCTCAGTTTTTTCTTTTTCAACATTTCCTTAGCAATTAGGGGTCTCTTCTGATTCCACAAAAATTTTAGGATTGTTTTCTCCAGCTGTTTGAAAAATGCCGGTGGAATTTTGATCGGAATGGCATTGAAAGTACAGATGGCTCTAGGCAGTATAGACATTTTATCAATGTTTATTCTTCCGATCCATGAGCATGGAATGGTCTTTCACTTTTTGTGTCTTCTTCAATTTCTTTCATGAGTGTTCTGTAGTTCCTTGAGTACAGATCCTTTACCTCTTTGGTTAGGTTTATTCCCAGGTATCTTGTGGTTTTTTTGTGCTATAGTAAATGGAATCGATTCTCTAATTTCCCTTTCTGTATTTTCATTGTTAGTGTGTAAGAAAGCAACTGATTTCTGTACATTGATTTTGTATCCTGCCACATTACTGAATTGCTGTACGAGTTCTAGTAGTTTGGGGGTGGTGTCTTTTCGGTTTTCCATATAAAGTTTCATGTCATCTTCAAAGAGAGAGTGTTTGACTTCTTCATTGCCACTTTGAATAACTTTTATTTCTCTTTGTTGTCTGATTGCTGTTGCTATGACTTCTAACACTGTCGAACGAGAGTGGTGAGAGTGGGCATCCTTGTTGTGTACTTAAGTGGTGAGAGTGGGCATCCATTTGATTTCAAATGGAAGGCCGTCAGCTTTGGCTATCATCCCATTGAGGATGATATTCACTGTGTGTTTTTAATAGATAGATTTTATGAAGTTCAGAAATGTTCCCTTTATCCTTATACTTTGAAAAGTTTCATTAGGAATTGATGCTGCATCTTGTCAAATGCTTTTTCTGCATCAGTTGAGAGGACAATGTGGTTCTTCTCTCTTCTTTCATTAATGTGTTCTGTCACATTGATTGATTTGCAAATGTTGACCCACGCTTGAAACCCAGAGATAAATCCCATCTGGTCATGGTGGATAATCTTTTTAATGGACTGTTGGATCCTGTTAGCTAGGATATTTTTAAGAATCTTAGCACCCATATTCATCAGGAATATTGGTCGTAATTTCTTCATTTTGGTGGGGTTTTTGCCTGGTTTGGGGATCAGGGTAATGATGGCTTCATGAAAAGAGTCCAGAAGTTTTCCTTCTGCTTCCATTTTTTGAAACAGCTTCTGGAGAATTTGTATTATATCCTCTTTGAATGTTTGGCAGAATTCCCCATGGAACCCATCAGGTCCTGGGCTCTTGTTTTTTGGGAGGTTTTTGATCACCGCTTCACTCTCTTTACTATATATTGGTCTATTCAGGTTGCCAGTTTCTTCCTGATTCAACTTTGGAAGTTTATAGGTTTCCAGGAAAGCATGTGTTTCATCTAGGTGGCTTCACAGTCCTTTATGGCTTGCCACGTTTCTGTGGACAGGTCTGACATTATTCTGATGGACCTTCCTTTGTACATAATGAATCTTTCCCCCCAGCTGCTTTCAAGAGTTCCTGTCTAAAATTATGATTTGTCATTTTCACAATCAGGTGTCTCGAGGTGTTTCTAGATTCTATGATCTTGTGGGGAGAGACCCTTCTGCCTCTAGGACATGAACACTGGTTCCATTCCCCAGATTGAGGAAATTGTCATGGAGAATTTGTTCAACTATACCCTCTGGTCTTCTTTCTTTCTCACCCCCCTCAGGGATTTCTATAATTCTGACGTTGGAACATTTGATGACGTCATTTATTTCTGTAATTTTGTTTTCATGGTTTCAAAGCTTTTTGTCCCAGGCCTTTTCCTGATCCTTTATCTCTATCATTTTGTCCTCGAGATCACAAATTCTATCTTCTGCCCCAGTTACTCTAGCTGCTAGAGAATTTAGATTAGATTGGAACTCATTGATAACATTGTTAACATCTTCCCTGGTGGCTTTCATTTCTGCCCTAATCAATTCCATGTTGTCATTAATGGTTTTCTCCAACCTAGCCATTGCTTGGATAATTGTTAGCCTGAATTCCCTTTCTGACATACTCTTTATGTCCATATCCAATAGCTCTAATTTAGAGGGCAGTCTCTGAATTTTTCCTCTGTTGGGCATTCCTCCTCCTAGTCTTTTTGGCTCAGGGACTGAAGCTTGGATGCTTTGCCACAGTGTCTTCGGCATGGTGCTGGTGGTGCCCATCCTAGTTCTGTGCCCCTAACAGCCTGATTCCACCAATTCCCCCTTAAGATCTTTTGCTCTTTTTGAGTACTTTTAACCAGACTCCAAGTTAATGTTGGTCCCCAAGCACAGGGCACTGTTGTATTGGGGTATTACTTTTTAATGGATGGCTTCTGGTGGCTCCCTCCCCCTTTTGTTTATCTTCCAATATCAGTCCAAAGTTACCACTCCACTTTACCTGTCTACTGGTGTCTTCTGACCCTGTAGTGATCTAGAAGTGTATAATCCTACATCTCAGACTGGTTTTGTGTGTGTTCAGGGTGATCTGGTAGATAATCAGCTCACTTTAGGAGACCAGTTGAAAGAGGGTCTCCTACTTCTCTGCCATCTTGCCCCCTCCCATAGAAAATGTTTATAATTCTTTTATTATGTTAGTGACCATACACTACATCATTAATTTTTGATGTATTGTTCCAAAATTCATTGTTTGTGTATAACACCCAGTGCACCATGCAATATATGGCCTCCTTAATACCCATCACTGGGCTAACACATCTCCCTATCTACCTCCGCTCTAAAATACCCGGTTTGTTTCCAGGAATCCATAGTCTCTTATGGTTCATCTCCCCTTTAGATTCTCCTCCTTCATGTTTCCCTCCCTTCTAATGTCCTCCATGTTATACTTTACATTCCACAAATAATGAAACCGTATGATAGCTGAATTTCTCTGCTTGACTTATTTCACTTAGCATAATGCCCTCCAGTTACATCCATGTTGATGTAAATGTTGGGTTTTTATCCTTTCTAATGTCTGAGTAATATTCCATTGTATATATGAACCACATCTTCTTTATTCATTCATCTGTTGAAGGGCATCTCCTCTCCTTCCACAGTTTGGCTATTGTGGACATTGTTGTTTTGAACACTGGGGTGCATGTAGCCCTTTTTTAACTACATCTTTATCTTTGGAGTAAATACCTAGAACTGCAATTCCTGGGTCATAGGGTACCTCTTTTTTAACTTTTATGAGGAATATCCATACTCTTTTCCTAAATGGTTGTACCAATTAGCAGTCTCACCAACAGTGTAAGAGGGTTCCCCTTTCTCCACAACCTCTCTAACATTTGAAGTTTCTTGACTTGTCAGTTTTTGCCATTCTGACTGGTATAACATGGTATCTTGATGTGGTTTTGATTTGAATTTCCCTGATGGTTAATGATGTTGAACATTTTGTCATGTTTTTATGTCTTATTTGGTGAAGTGTCTCTTTATGTGTTCTGCCCATTTCTTCAGTGAGTCTTTGTTTTTTGGGTGTTGAGTTTGAAAAGTTCTTGCTAGATCTTGGATACAAGCCCTTTATCTGTAATGTCATTTGCAAATATCTTCTCTCATTCCATGGGTTGCTTCTTTGTTTTGTTGACTGTTTCCTTTGTTGTGGCAGAAGCTTTTTATTTTGTTAAAGTCCCCAAAGTTCATTTTTGTTTCCATTTCCCTTGTCTTTGGGGACATGTCTTGAAAGAATTTGCTGTAGCCAATGTCGAAGAGTTACTGCCTATGTTCTCTAGGAGTTTGATGAGTTCCTGTCTCACATTGATGTCTTTCATCCTTTTAGAGTTTATCTTTGTGTATGGTGTAAGAGAATGGTCCAGTTTCATTCTTCTGTATATAGAATTCCAATTTTCCCAACACCACTTATTAAAAACACTGTCTTTTTTCCATTGAATATTCTTTGCTGATTAGTCAAAGATTAGTTGGCCCTGGAGTTGAGGATCAATTTATGGAGACTCTAGTCTGTTCCATTGATCTATGTGTCTGTTGTTGTGCCAATATCATGCTGTCTTGGTGATCACAGCTTTGTAATATAGCTTGAAACCAGGAAATGTGATGCCCCAGTTTTGTTTGTCTTTTTCAACATTTCCTTGGCAATTCAGGGTCTTTTCTGGTTCCATACAAATTTTAGAATTGTTTGTTCCAGCACTTTGAAAAATGCCATTGTTATTTTGATTGGTTTGGTATTGAAAGTATAGATTATTCTGGGAAGCAAAGACCTTTTAGCAATGTTTAGTCTTCTGATCCATGAGCATGGAATGCTTTCCCATCTTTTTGTGTCTTCTTTAATTTCTTTGATGAGTTTTCTATAGTTCCTGGAGTATAGATCCTTTACCTTTTTAGTTAGTTTTATTCCAAGGTATCTTCTGGGTTTTGGTGCTATTGCAAATGGAATGGATTCCCTAATTTATCTTTCTAAAATTGTTAGTGTTTAGGAAAGCAACTGATTTCTATGCATTGATTTTGTACCCTGACACAATACTGAATTGTTGTATGAATTCTAGTAATTTGAGGGTGGAGTCCTTTCAGTTTTCCACATAAAGCATCATGTCATCTGTGAAGAGAGGGAGTTTGACTTCTTTTTTGCCAATCTGTATACATTTTATTTCTTTTTGTTTTCTGATTGATGTTACTAGGACTTCTAGTACTATGTTGAACAATAGTGACAAGAGTGTGCTTCCTTGTCATGTTCTTGATCTTAATAGAAAGGCTTTCAGGTTTCCCCATTAAAAATTATATTCACTGTCCCCAGTTTGCTTGCATATCCCCTAACTCCAGGTTTCAGTCTGGGGTGCTGTCTTAAAGTCTCTTCCCCATTGCTACCAGTCTGCAAGTCTGTGCCTTGTTTCCAGCATGGGAGGCTTTTACCTTCCCAGACCAAGATCACAGAAGCTCCCTCCACCCCCTTCTGTTTATCTTCTGATATCTTCCCACAGAATCACAGCTCTATGATTCATACATTGAGAAAAATTGCTGGAGATATTCTCTTGTAGAGATCCAGATATATCTCTTAAAACTCAGGCTGATTTCATGGGTGTTTAGAATGGGTTCATAGATATCTAGCTCAGTTCAGGGGACTGGTTGAAATAGAGTCCCCTCCTCCATCCATCCTTTTCTCCTCCATCTTTTCTCCCTCTCTTTTATATGTAATATATGTTATCTTGCTTTTTCTTTGGTCTGTAATCTTGGCACAGCCTAGATGGGTCTTCTGATGATAATCATCTGGTTTCAACCAGGGAAGAACCCTTTCCTCTGGTGGTTCAGCTATATTCTTCATGATAAGCAGATACTCGTTTATATGTTTGAGAAGCCCGTGAGGGAAGGAACTGAGGGAAACCTCTAGCCACCACTCACAAAGAAACAGGCCCTTGGTCCAAAAAAGTATGAAGAATTGAATTCTTCCAGTGACCACAGCAACAAAATGTGGATAACTGTAACCAAAAATTAGAGAAATTACTATCGGGGTTCTTTCAGAGCAAGGCAAAGATTTGATGAGACACAGATGCCCCTGATGTTCTGTCATAAGTGCATAATTTCATAGCTGAACATTCTAATATTCTGAATATTTTATTCCCATTGTTCTGGGAACTAATACTTTTAATACCTTCCCAACCAGTAGAGATGACAGACAGTACCTCATATGTCTTTCCAAACACGATATTAAAACTTATGATTAATATCTTTAATCAATAGCTCCATTCTTACAAAAAGTAAAATTGAAATGTGGATATATACTGGCACTAAGGAGAAAAGTAATTAAGTTTTTTTTTTTCAAATATATGAGATATCTTATACCTTTTCAATGAGTTACAATTAAAAAAAATGAGAAGCAGTAGAGTTAAAGTAGATTTATTTAGTCTGCTTCTCAATCTTTCCTGAATCCAGTGACCAGTGCAAGGGGCAAGGGGCACAACATGTGTTGTTGCATAAAACCCCACATTTGAAAACCTCTACACTAAATTAAGCTCCATTGGTGTTAATAATTTTTAAACAAGAGGTTCCTCATGTTTATTTTTCAAAGGGCCCCCAAACTAAACATTGGTCCTGCTAATGAAGTTTGGCTACTATGGACCCTGTGGAAGTCTGTTTCAGAGACAGTGAAGATTTTTGTTGTTGTTGTTGTTAAATCTTCAGACAGTTGCCATTTTTTTTTTTTTTTTTTGTATAAGGCAAGAAGCTGAGAATTGTTACTGAAAATACTTCTAAGAGGGCAAAAATTTCTCAGAGTTTCATCAATCTGACCATTCTGAAAAGGAAAAAAAAAAAGAAAGAAAAAGAAAGATAATAGGACTGCCAAGGTAGGCAGAGGTTGCTCTTTCTTTAAGTCTACTTGTAGCTCTTGGGCTCAGTTTCTGGGCTTGGTACAAACAGAGACTGTCATTGAAGAACCACTAAAGCTATTGGTGATTGTGAGGGACTAGTAATAAAATTTTGGATACTCAATGTCCTCAATACATGGCTCACTTTCTCCTTTCACCACTTGTAAACTCTGAAGTTGAGAAAAAACCACTGTGAATCAGAATGTAATTTCTCAAAACCTAAAGATGGATATGAAACAAAGATTCACTAGATGGAAGGATAACTACAGTTGCATAAACAATAATTGAGAATCCTAGAGAGCCTTGTGATTCTGTATCATTACCTGAAGTTGTTTTTCCTGGGAGCACTTCCTTATTTAAAATTACTAGAGGCTCAGAATCTAGAGTTAAACATCAGAAGATGGAACTCATTGGGAAAAGAAAAACCAGCAGAAATTCAGCAGCCATAAAATGTCCTAATGTTAATTTTGCAGATCTATGTGGTCTCGATCAAATGATGAGTTTTGACAGCAAGATCTGAGGCTATACAGAGCAAAAGTGTAAAACTAAAAACAAAAAACAATGCAACAACAAAAAAATCTGAGAAGCAGACTAGAATTTCCCACAGCATCTTAATACTTAAGAAAAATAATCCAACAGACCCTCACAAGAAAATTTGGAGGACTATACACTTTAGTGTAAAAAATGTACATTAGGAAGAGTAATTAAATAAAACCTACTCCTGTATCAGAAAACTAAATATTATAAAGGTGTTATGTAGTTCCAAAGTACAATGTGAAATAATGCAATTGTAGACAAGATAACAGGAGATATGATAGTGAAAATTGAGAAGCTAATTCTAAAATCTAAAAGAAATGCAACAGATTTAGAATAAGAATAAGAATGAGAAAAAGAACAAAAATGGAGGAGTTGTATTACATAAGAGAAAAAATAAAAATGGAGGAATTATAACACATATCATGATGAATAATAAAGTAAAATAAGATGGAATGATACAATTGTTACCACAAAACAAAAGAAAAAGAGATGAAGGAGTGAAAGAAAAGGAGATAAGCTAATGTAAAATAATAATGGCCTATATATATATCCCATAATTTATGATAAAGGTAATCCTGTGTTGTAATAGAGAGAGAATGGTTTTGTTAGTAAATGAAAAACACAAACATGAAAGTTTCTTGTCCAAAAGTGTCTTTTGAAGGGATATACGTACTGGTGCAAGTACTCCAGACAAAGCTCTCTGTATTCTCAAATTTGTTGTCTCAAAACAAACAGCATTTCCTGAACTATCAAGCTGAAGCAGTGTCTGAGTGTGGACACAAGCTCACAGTCAGCATCAAAATTGTCTTAAATATAAATGGACAAGAAAAGTGGCTACTGGAAATTTGGAAAGATAGAATGTGCACCATGAAAAAGAAAGGTTTAGATAAATAAACAGAAAAATTTAACTGACATCATTCAGGGAACTTAAAAAAAATTGTTATCATAGATATTTGAGAAAATGTCACAACCACAAAATGAATGACTAACTAATCAGAAAAAATGACAAATAGGAAACAGTTCAAGAAATTATGACTGCCAAAATAAATAAAGTCCATCAAATGGTTGAAAGATAAATTTAAAGAATTGCTCATTAAAGTAAAACAACATAAACAAAAGTCTAAGTAGACAAAGGTATTAGAGAAAACTTAGTTACATAGATAATTTGTAAATTCAGTCATCCAGCAAATGGTTATTCCATAAAGAAAGAATAAGAAAAATGGAATCACCAAATAAACAAAAAGTTTTGAGTTGGCCATAGTTAAAGGACATAAGTCTCAGTTTGAAAGGGCCAATGAAATGACAATCAAGAGGTAAAAAAATACCCATATACAGAACATACTTGTAAAATTCAAAATAAAAAGGAGATCTTAGACACATTCAGAAAGGATGAGGGAGCTGTAAAAAGGAAAAAAAGTCAGATTGGTACGGGATATCAACATTGGACATCTGTAGAACTAGATATTAGAGATACTAGATATGAGGTAATGTTTTCAAATTCTGTGGCATTTTGTTTTTACCCTAATTTATAGTTGGCCAAATATCAGCAACAGTAAGGGAAAAATAAAAGCAAAGCATTTTCTTATTTATTTATTTATTTATTTATTTATTTTTAGAGACTTCATTTATTTATTTGACAGACAGAGATCACAGGTAGCAGAGAGGCAGTCAGAGAGAAGGGGGGAAGCAGGCTCTCTGCTGAGCAGAGAGCCCGCACTGGGGCTTCATCCCAGGACCCAGGGATCATGATCTGAGCTTTAACCCACTGAGCCACCCAGGCTCCCCACATATTGACTTTTAGAAGAAGCCTGAAAGTTTATTTTCCTTGTAGCATTTTTTAATTAAATTTATTTATTTTCAGCATAACAGTATTCATTATTTTTTCATCACACCCAGTGCTCCATGCAATCCGTGCCCTCCATAATACCCACCACCTGGTACCCCAACATCCCAACCCCCTGCCACTTCAAACCCCTCAGATTATTTTTCAGAGTCCATAGTCTCTGATGATTCACCTCCCGTTCCAATTTCTCCCAACTCCCTTCTCCTCTCTAACTCCCCATATCCTCCATGCTATTTGTTATGCTCCACAAAGGCAATGAAGAAGTCAAACTCTCTCTCTTTGCAGATGACATCATTCTTTATATGGAAAACCCAAAAGACTCCACCCCCAAACTACTAGAACTCATACAACAGTTCAGCAACGTGGCAGGATACAAAGTCAATGTACAGAAATCAGTGGCTTTCTTATACAATAACAATGAAAATGCAGAAAGGGAAATTAGAGAATCAATTCCATTTACTATAGCACCAAGAACCATAAATTACCTGGTAATAAACCTAACCAAAGAGGTAAAGGATCTGTACTTGAGGAACTACAGAACACTCATGAAGAAAATTGAAGAAGACACAAAAAGATGGAAGACCATTCCATGCTCTTGGATTGGAAGAATAAACATTGTTAAAATGTCTATACTGCCTAGAGCAATCTATACTCTTAATGCCATTCCAATCAAAATTCCACCAGTATTCTTCAAAGAGCTGGAGCAAATAATCCAGAAATTTGTATGGAAACAGAAGAGACCCTGAATCGCTAAGGAAATGTTGAAAAAACAAAGATAAAACTGGGGGCACCACGTTACCTGATTTCAAACTTTATTACAAAGCTACTGTCACCAAGACAGCATGGTACTGGCATAAAAACAGACACATAGATCAGTGGAACAGAGTAGAGAGCCCAGATATGGACCCTCATCTCTATGGTCAATTGATCTTTGACAAAACAGGAAAAAATATACAGTGGAAAAAAAACAGCCTCTTCAATAAATGGTGCTGGGAAAACTGGACAGCTATATGTAGAAGAATGAAACTCGACCATTCTCTTACACCGTACACAAAGATAAACTCAAAATGGATAAAAGACCTCAACGTGAGACAGGAATCCATCAGAATCCTAGAGGAGAACATAGATAGTAATCTCTTCGATATCAGCCACAGCAACTTCTTTCAAGATATGTCTCCAAAGGCAAAGAAAACAAAAGTGAAAATAGACGTTTGGGACTTCATCAAAATCAAAAGCTTCTGCACAGCAAAGGAAACAATCAACAAAACAAAGGCAACCCGCGGAATGGGAGAAGATATTTGCAAATGACAGTACAGACAAAAGATTGATATCCAGGATCTATAATGAACTGCTCAAACTCAACACACAGAAAACAGGCAATTCTATTAAAAAATGGGCAGAAGATATGAACAGAGACTTATCCAATGAAGACATACAAAAATATATACGATATAGATATACGTAAAAATGTTCATCATCATTAGCCCTCAGGGAGATTCAAATTAAAACCACATTGAGATATCACCTTACACCAGTTAGAATGGCCCAAATTAGCAAGACAGGAAACAACATGTTTTGGAGGGGATGTGGAGAAAGGGGAACCCTCTTCCACTGTTGGTGGGGATGCAAGTTGGTGCAGCCTCTTTGGAGAAAAGTGTGGAGATTCCTCAAGAAATTAAAATTAGAACTTCCCTATGACCCTGCCATTGCACTCCTGGGTATTTATCCCAAAGATACAGATGTCGTGAAAAGAAGGGCCATCTGTACCCCAATGCTTATAGCAGCAATGACCACGGTCGCCAAACTATGGAAAGAACCAAGATGCCCTTCAATGGACGAATGGATAAGGAAAATGTGGTCCATATACACTATGGAGTATTATGCCTACATCAGAAAGGATGAATACCCAACTTTTGAAGCAACATGGACGGGAGTGGAAGAGATTATGTTGAGTGAAATAAATCAAGCAGAGACAGTCAATTATCATATTTCTTTTTATTATTTCTTAAGAATTATCCTGTTAGTCAGTAATCCAGAAAAATGAGGTATTGAACCAAGAAGGAAGATCAGGAACCAAGGAAAGAATGTACCTAACCCAGAGGAGAAGAGGAGTTGTAGGATTACAGTTGTAGAGCAAACAAGAAACAAAACTTTTGTGGACAAAGGATACTTAGAAGGAAAGAAGTTGAGGAAGAAAAATTGGAAAAGGAGAAATTTTGGGAGGGGGAAGTGAGCAAATGCTACAGAAACATTAAGGAAACATCAGGAAAAACAAAAGCTGGGCAAAAAAGAAATGTATTATCTTACTGCTTGTTTGTCATTGCAGGGGTAAAGTAAGTACCTATTTTCGGTTACCCAGCATAGTTTAAATCAGCAATTATGAATTCATACATTCTCCATATCCAGGCAGATAATGAAATATCAATGAATAGAGGAGAAACCATATTTTAAAAATGGTGAATAAGGTTTATGGATTAATAGAGATCATGTGCCTTGTTTGTTATACATTCCATTTCTAGAAGTACTATCAATAATGACCAATTTGGGCTCCTGGTAATTGTTAACAAACCCTAAAAACTGTAAGTTAAAAAATACAAATGACTAAATTTTGGATGTGGAATATATGGAGAAGAGTGGAGTGGAAGAACAGTCATTAATATTTTCTTCTTACAAAGCAGAAGCCAAAGTGTTCTTGAAGCAGATACAGTTAAATGTATGTTATTTAAAATTATAGAGAAACCAATGCAGAAAACATTGGTTTGGGAGGTGGTTTAGTGAGGTGATCCATACTCTATCATATCAGGAAAGAATGAATAAAATTGTCGAATTAAAAAAGCTTTATAGTATATTACTGAATAAAAGACAACTGTTTGCAGATGCCAATGGTCACTTTGAGGATCCACATTCAGAATGTTCCTGTGAAAAAAGACAGCTGCTTCAAAAGGAAATTCACCACCAATAAAAATATATTAAAGTTACCTTTACATAGCTACAAATATGCTAGTATTATTTTGAGTTTTTTTCATGTATAGGCCCATTAAATCATTGTAACACCCACTGTGATATAGGTATTATTATTTCCATTGCAGAGAAAACAGGGTCCTAGAGGTTCTCAAGGCTATCCACTTAGTAAATCAAGTAAAGTCTTTCTTTGACTAATAAATTTAGTTATTCTTTTTTTAAAAAAATATTTTATTTATTTGACAGACAGAGATCACAAGTAGGCGGAGAGGCAGGCACAGGTAGGGGGTGGGGAAGCAGTCTCCCCTGCTGAGCAGAGAGCCTGATGCAGGCCTCAGTCCCAGGACTCTGAAATCATGACCTGAGCCAAAAGCAGGGGCTTAACCCACTGAGCCACGCAGGTGCCTGAAACTTAGTTATTCTTCTAAGATTTCTTTTTGAAGGGTTTTTCTTTCCCTGCTTCTCACATTGCCATTTAATTAACATATATCTTAAATACAAATAGTTAATGCTTTCTCTACTTGCAGGGACTACTCTTTCCATTATTTCCAAGTTTTTCTCACAGTAGACATGTGGTCAGATAATGGTCAGCTGCATTTAGGTCACTTTAAGTACATGTCTACACAATATCGGATCAGGAACATAAATATAAAGCCACATACTATGTGTGAAAAGAAATAACAGTAATAATTGTTATTTGATAATAATATGAAACACAAAGGCAGATGAAAAATTATTAAAATATTATTAATTTCCCTTATTAGTTACAGCCCACTGACAAGTTCTTAAAACAGAGTGACATTCCTCTGGGGTCTCAATTGTTTCCATGTTGACACTTTGCTAAGGGCAAAAGGCAATTTTAATCTGACCCTTCGGCATCCTGTACATCTACTTTAACATACAATAATTTATTTGGAAATTTTCTTTATCTCTAAATCCCCCAAGATATGTATTGGCAATCATCTCCCAAGGATATGACCCACCAATATACATCTGATGTATTATTAGATGGTAATAAATGACATTTTCCTAATAATAGTTGGCCCCCTAAAGATCCTGGAACCCTTATTTCCAAAATTTCTTAGACAATTATGCTCTCCCTAACCTCATCCCACCTTGAAGGTATATAATCACCACCCCTCTAGACCCCATTGGAGCTCTTTCAGCCCATAGGTCCTGTTCCCATGCTTTAGTAAAACTACCTTTTCACACTAAAGATGTCTCTCAAGAATTTTTTCTTGGACTTTGGCTTCAAACCCAAAGTCTTTCGTACATCATTGATATAAGTCCAAATCAATATGCTATTAGAAATACAGGGGTGGGGGCGCCTGGGTGGCTCAGTGGGTTAAGCCGCTGCCTTCAGCTCAGGTCATGATCTCAGGGTCCTGGGATCGAGTCCCGCATCGGGCTCTCTGCTCAGCAGGGAGCCTGCTTCCTCCTCTCTCTGCCTGCCTCTCTGCTTACTTGTAATTTCTCTCTGTCAAATAAATAAATAAAATCTTTAAAAAAAAAAAAAAAGAAATACAGGGGTGGAAGCAAGAGGGAAAATATGCTAAGAAAACCCCAATCTCTCCTTTGAGTGAAGCTCTAGGTCTTTATCCTTTCCTCTTCCCTCTAGAGCTCAATCAGGAGAACAAGAGGCCCACTGATTACCTTTTAGTGACACCTGCTGGGAAAGACCTGAGAGAAGGGTTTGTAGATTTGATTCTGCTCAGTGGCTGCTTCTGTCACACCCTGAGTTAGTAGCTCATTCTATTTCAAAGTGATGCTTGGACAGCTTGGACTTAAAAAGATATTTCTTTCCCTTGGAACAACTGCTTTCCAGCCTCCTTATTATTCCTAAAGGAGAATGACCTACATGCCAGCATGACAAAGATCTGGAAGTTTATAGAAGTTTCATTTTAAGCCTAAATCCTTAACAGGATATCAAACTATCAATACCAAATGAAGATGGGGTTATTAAAGCAAGGGGGTCATTAAAATAATGAATTATCCAGCTGGGGTTTGAGCTGTTTTCCCACAAATGTAATGGAAATTTATTATCTTCACAATTTATGATTTTAAAAAATCATTTACTCTTAACATAAAGAACTATCTTTGTGTTTTATTGCAGTTATTGTAGGTAACAAATCAATACTTTTTAAGATTAAAAAAATATGTTATTTATTTATTTGATAGGGACAGCAATTAGAGGAAGCAGCAGATAGAGGCAGCAGGAGAAGCAGGCTCCAGCTGAGCAAGGAGCTGGATGTGATGCAGGGTTCAATCCCAAGACTCTGGGATCATGACCTGAGGTGAAAGCAGCCACTTAGCTGACTGAGCCACCCATTGACCCAACAGATCAGTATTTATTTTTTTTTATTTTCATAATTGTTTTTATTAATAAGAAATTGGGAGAATATTTTCAAATTATTCAATGGAAACCTAATGTAAAACTCTAGATAGATAGGTAAATAGATTACTTTTTCCATATATATATATGTCTATGAATATTTGTGTATGTATGAGTGTGATATATATGTGCATATATATGAAAATTTGACAAAATAGTAATAGTAATAATTTCCAATTTTGAATTATTGCAACATGAGTGTAAATTATATAATTTTATTTAATATCTATTTTCTAATTCATAACGGTGACTGGTGGAATCAAATTTCTAATGTTTTTCAGCTTTGGAAAAAAAGAATAAATCAGGATTACATGCTTAGTATCTTCCATTTCTTTCCAAGGAAAATTAATCTTAAGATGTTTTTCAAGATGGGCCATAGTAACAATGATTCCACTATTTTTTGTACTCTATCCCAAAGACACTTGTCCCAAATTCCTTAAAATGCAAAGAAAATGAATGTGACATCTTTATCTCCACACTTCATCATAGGCTGGGGTAGCTTTGGCATTCTTATTGGTCAATAATTAGCTAAGGCAGCTCCTGCAAAGGTATATTCAAGTGACTGTGGTTCTGGATATATGTAGTAGCCAGTTACCACTCAATAGCATTCAAAAAACCACTTGTCTCTATTTTTTAAAACATATTTGCTCCCATTTCCATGATGTTTGTAAACTCATTCAGAATTCAGAACACAAAAAAGAATATGGGTAAATGCCTTTTGGACAATAAAACTTTGAGAATTGTGCTCATGTGTGTATGAACTTCACACTTGACTTTTTTTTTTTTAATTTATTCATATTCAGAAAAACAGTATTCATTATTTTTTCACCACACCCAGTGCTCCATGCAATCCGTGCCCTCTATAATACCCAGCACCTGGTACCCCAACCTCCCACACCCCCGCTACTTCCAACACCTCAGATTGTTTTTCAGAGTCCATAGTCTCTCATGATTCACCTCCCCTTCCAATTTATCCCAACTCCCTTCTCCTCTCTAACACCCCTTGTCCTCCATGCTATTTGTTATGCTCCACAAATAAGTGAAACCATATGATAATTGACTCTCTCTGCTTGACTTATTTCACTCAGCATAATCTCTTCCAGTCCTGTCCATGTTGCTACAAAAGTTGGGTATTCATCCTTTCTGATTCAGGCATAATAATCCATAGTGTATGTGGACCACATCTTCCTTATCCATTCGTTCGTTGAAGGGCATCTTGGTTCTTTCCACAGTTTGGCGACCGTGGCCATTGCTGCTATAAACATTGGGGTACAGATGACCCTTCTTTTCACGACATCTGTATCTTTGGGGTAAATACCCAGGAGTGCAATGGCAGGGTCATAGGGAAGTTCTATTTTTAATTTCTTGAGGAATCTCCACACTGTTCTCCAAAGAGGCTGCACCAACTTGCATCCCCACCAACAGTGGAAGAGGGTTCCCCTTTCTCCACATCCCCTCCAAAACATGTTGTTTCCTGTCTTGCTAATTTGGGCCATTCTAACTGGTGTAAGGTGATATCTCAATATGGTTTTAATTTGAATCCCCCTTGAGGGCTAATGATGATGAACATTTTTTCATGTGTCTGATAGCCATTTGTATGTCTTCATTGGATAAGTCTCTGTTCATATCTTCTGCCCATTTTTTAATAGGATTGCCTGTTCCGTGTGTGTTGAGTTTGAGGAGTTCATTAAAAATCCTGGATATCAACCTTTTGTCTGTACTGTCATTTGCAAATGTCTTCTCCCATTCCATGGGTTGCCTCTTTGTTTTGTTGACTGTTTCCTTTGCTATGCAGAAGCTTTTGATTTTGATGAAGTCCCAAAAGTTTATTTTCACTTTTGTTTCCCTTGCCTTTGGAGAAATATCTTGAAAGAAGTTGCTGTGGCTGATATCGAAGAGATTACTATCTATGTTCTCCTCTAGGATTCTGATGGATTCCTGTCTCATGTTGAGGTCTTTTATCGATTTTGAGTTTATCTTTGTGTACGGTGTAAGAGAATGGTCGAGTTTCATTCTTCTACATATAGCTGTCCAGTTTTCCCAGCACCATTTATTGAAGAGACTGTTTTTTTTCCACTGTATATTTTTTCCTGTTTTGTCAAAGATCAATTGACCATAGAGATGAGGGTCCATATCTGGGCTCTCTACTCTGTTCCACTGGTCTATGTGTCTGTTTTTATGCCAGTACCATGCTGTCTTGGTAATCACAGCTTTGTAATAAAGCTTGAAATCAGGTAACGTGATGCCCCCAGTTTTATTTTTGTTTTTTAACATTTCGTTAGCGATTCGGGGTCTCTTCTGATTCCATACAAATTTTAGGATTATTTGCTCCAGCTCTTTGAAGAATACTGGTGGAATTTTGATCAGAATGGCATTAAAAGTAGAGATTGCTCTAGGTAGTATAGACATTTTAACAATGTTTATTCTTCCGCAGATCAATATTTTTGCCAACTTGTACCTTACATCTAAGGAAATCTAGTCTTATTTTAAATTAAAGCAACATTAAGAAAAGAATTGGTGTTTTCTCCCTTTCTATAACTACAACACTTAGTAATTAAATGCTTTCTGTCACCACATTTATCTTTTAATATTGATAGGATGTTTTCTTTAATAAGCATTTTAATCGGAATTAAGAATATTTTTTAATGGTATGATTTGACCAAGAATTTACTTGAAATGTATGACTTCCAAGTTTGGAAATTCTTTGGAGTTTCATTTACCTTTTCTTTAATATAATTTTTTAAATTTATTTATTTTCAGCATAACAGTATCATTATTTTTTCACCACACCCAGTGCTCCATGCAATCCGTGCCCTCTATAATACCCACCACCTGGTACCTTTATAATAAGGAGTGGTGTGTATGCTGCTGTTCCTATTTTGCTTTTGGTTGTTTACTGATTCTCAACTATACTAATAGAGCACCAAATTTATTTCTTCAGTCTTCTTTTTGCAAATGGCATTTTCTGATTCGCAGATTTCACTTGATTTTTTTGATAAAATTTTGGCATAAATCCTGTTATCAGAGTATTTAGAAAAGTACTCCAAATACTTTTTAAAAAGCAGAGAAAATTTAAAAAGCATGACAATAATTCCATCATCAAAAATCAACACCAATATTATTTTGACATATATTCTTTTAAAATGCATTTTAGGATGGTTTAGTTATATTTTTTAGTTATTTTATATTTTACATTTTATATATTTTAGTTATATTTCTAAGCTGTCAAGAAACCATTTCCCTAAAAATGGGTGAATAATATTAAATTGTAAATACTTGTTATAGTTGACAAGTTACCTTGTAGTGAGGCACTTATTTTTAATTATTTAGTATCATAACACTGTAATAAATACCCTATAGCTCATTTAGTCTGATTTAATTTGTGCACAGTAATGTTGGAAACAGAATTTAAATTGCCTTGCTCCAATTCTCCAATTTCCCTCTAGAGTAGAATACCCAGTTAAAGGTACACAGAGAAAGTCTTTTCCTGGTTGAGGATGGAGAACTCTGAAAACACTATTTCTTCCTTATGTATTTTATAAAACCAGAAGATGAAGTTGTGAGAAGTAATACAAGAAATATATTTATTAATTGTAAAAGCAGACTGAAACAGTTTATTTATAGTCAAATAGGCTAACTTTGACTCAGCTAGTCTGCATTTTTTTTTCTGACACAGGGAGAACAAAAACAAAATTTCAGAAATAAAATGAGCTATTGGTATATGCCTCCAGTAATTAGCAGCTAGAAGAAGAGAGAATTTTTTTTATTAAAAAATATCTGTTATAAATTCTATAAGGAAAAGCACATTACTTTTCTATTTCTAATCATAACTGATTTAAACTGATCACCTGCCAAGATAAAAGAGAAATCCAGTATCAGCCCATTTTAAGCTTATAACTGAATTCTGGAAATTTAAGCACCACCTCTCCCCAACATTGGAAAGCTTCCCTTTCTAAGTCAATCTTCATCTCTGACACTTCTGTTCCTAATATTCATGATCTCACTGTAGATTTGTGCATTGTTCATGCTTGTCTAGGACCCCTAAATCCTTTGTGGAATTTGAGTTAATAATTTTCTTATTTTAGACTGTCCATGATTTCCTCTTGCTACTTGGGTACATCATTCAATGGGCAATTTATAAATATTGTCCATTGATATTATGACCAACATTCATGACTATATGCCATGAGCTGACAGAATCTCATCTCCAAATAAATATTTTCCCTTCTAATAGTCCCAACTTGGTTGAGTAACTAATTCTAAATTCCTCTCACTTCTCCAAGGTTCTCCTGCCTGAAACCCAATTCTTCACAGCACTGTAACAGAAAATGACTAACTTAAATTTCACAAGTCTTGGTTCAAAACGCAGAGGCATTCTATGGTTTTGTTAAATAATTTTTTCTCTTGTAAACAAGGGTTGGTCTTACCAAGAGCCAAATGAAAACAGAATCTGTTGATTGTAGAAATAACAATTTATTTAAATTTAAATAAAAACAACTTATTTAAAATAAAGCCTCCCCAAATCATTATGTGGAAGCTTTAGCACAATTGGACAAACATTAAATGTGGAGAATCTGGAGGAGGGAGGTATATGGGAGGATTTAGATAGCTGAGGGTACTCCTAACTCCCTGAACCTCTTGGGTCTGCCTTACCAGCTGAAGCAGACAATCAAGGCCATTGCTTGATGTCATCCTTGCCTTGCTTAAGGTCTCTGTATTTACCTTTCCCTAAGGAATTATTTTACAACAAGAAGTCATTATTTTGCATCATTCCACAAACCTTTTCCTATTTCCAGATCGGTAACTACTGCCAACTCTGTGCAAACCTTAGAATAGAAAGTTAATGCCTCAAAAGATTTTGACAATTTATATTGACAAATATCTAAAAATTGTGTGAAAGTAGATCTTTTTTTTAATATTTTTTATTTTTTATAAACATATATTTTATGGACATTGGGGAGGGAAAGTAGATCTTATGGATCTTATGCATGGTAGACCAGGTAAAGAAAGGGCATACTTTTAGATTTGGCTAAATTCATTGATAGGATCCAGCTATAAAAATGTCAATAGGATGAGCTATTTGGTTAATATCTTTAAGTCCAATACCTTAAAAACTAGAAGAAAATATTAATTCCTTTATTACAAAAAACTGTTATGGCTGTCTCCATGATACTGGGGTAAAGAATAATACATCTCTTTATTTCTCCATTTAGGCAAATGTGCATGATTCTCATTATTTTCATGGTTCATCAAATAAAATTTGAGCACATTAATGACTTAACCTAAATGAAACTGACATGCTTATATTACCTTAGTAAGATGTAGAAAAGGACACCCAAAATCTTGGAGAGTTAGAAATATTGAAATAAATTTATCAAGTATAATCTCATCCACACAATGACCATGTCAACAATGTGGCTCTGGAATATAATTTCTCTATTAAGGCCTTAAGAAATAAATATGTATGGGACCCCCATGTATCTTTCAAAACTGTATTGGCATTTTTCTGTAGGCACTGAAGAATAAATTTGTCCACATGATTTGAGTGGCTATGGATAAGTAAGTGGCAGAGTCCAATAGAAGGCCAATATTAGGTATTATCAAAGTAATGGTTTAAGGGCCAGCATGACAATAAACATCGTCTCATCTACAGAAAGATTTGGTAAGGTCTAATCAATTATTTGGTCCTATATTAGTCATGGTCTAAGCAGGAAAAATAAATCTTCAGAAACATTTACAATATAAGGAGTTACAGAGGTAATAGAATCTAAGAATACAAAGAGCTGAGGCAACACAAAGATTACTACCAGCAAGGACCAAGAGTTGAATAATATTAATCAAGGATTTCTGGGAATGTCTCCCCCAATCAGTGGTTATTTCTCCAGCTTAGATTGCCAAACAGACAAGATTCGAATCCCTCATGGAATGGAAGAATCCCCACACTGATCCTGTCTGATATGGGAAACAATATTATTATAGAAAGGGTTCAGTAATAGTCATTATAGACCTCTTTATTACTCTATTTAGTCATCAGCAATGCCACTGGAGATAATATATATAACATGCTTAGATTGGTAACTGTTACATAGTAAATGCTTGATAAATGCTTTTTGTTGTTGTTATCATCATCATCATCATCACCACCACCACCACCACCACCACCACCACAGTACTATCTGTGGGATTTACAGAGAATATCATCATCAACTATTTGGAAAGTGCTGATGTGATGATTCCTCCCATATTCCTATTTAAGCCTTTATTTTGGTTAATGTGCAAGGACTGGATACTAGAAAGTAATAGGATAATAACCTTAATAAAAAGGAAATTTAAAATTCAGATGTAGTCTATTTGCTGTAGTAGATACATTTAGCTTCTGCTACCTGTTTCACAGCTAGGCAAATTATTTTTCTCTATCTCCACAGCTAGAAAACATCTGAAATGATTTAAACTCATAAAACATTTTTACTTCCAGCTTTAGAGGTGTAACTCTCTTTCACTGTGTCACAATTTGATTCTTGGAAACCCTGGCTGCCTCTCCCAAGGGATATAACCTTACTATGTTACATGCATGGCAACAGGTAGATGAGTTCTGGAGCTCTAGAGACAAGTAAAGTGTACCTTAGATAACTTGGAAACATGCATGACATGTTTTGAATGTTAGAGGTAACATATAAATTATTTGTATTTGTCTCCTAATTTACATATAGACACTAAGAATGATGTTAACTATGAGTGGGACTTAGAGAAAGAGAATCATTTTGGGCTATAAAATATTGCAATAAAGTAAATATGTTACTATTATTATTAATTATTATTGGTGTTACTTTTAAGTCGACCAATAATTCAGGTACCTATGGTTAATAGAATTGCGATCTGGAGCCTTAGCAAGTCCTCAGAGGATAAATACAATGAAAGACACTTGATTTTGGAGCAAAATCCCTTTTGGCAAAAAAAAAAAAAAAAACCTGCCTTCTTTTTGAGAAGCAGTTTGGCACTTGATCAATGATTAAAAGGAATGCCTGATCATGAAATAAGGGCAAACTATCATGATAGGAGCACTAAATAATCAAATTAACTTCAAAGCAGCCTTCCATCTTCAAGTGAAAGTTGTGCATAGTGTTATGTGTCTGAGCAATTCCCAAGGCACAATTTAATGAGCAGGTTACACTCATTTCCAGCATGCTTACTCCTGATACATTGCCACCCTTCCTCTTATACGCTTGGTGACAAAGAGAGTTGCTTCTAACTGGATGATTAAAGAGGAAAAATGACTGGATTTCAGGTATCCCCTCATAATCTGTGGCCATGGACTAGAAATCTATCATGTAATATCCCTACTTGGGCAGAATAGAAATCATTCAAGAGTGTAGAATTTCATTTACCATTTTCTATAAAAAACTATTCATGCAGAGGTTTTATTGTTTGCCCTAACAGTAGAATTGGCAGTAGATATAATATATGTACAATATGTAAATGTTTACCTAAGCCTACAGTAGACAGTAGATTGGGATTAAGTTATGTATGTGTAGTATGTAAATGCTGACCCAAAGCCTACAACCACTGATGATAATGCATATTGCTATAGTTTAATTTCAGGTAAATGCCAGATAAGGCCACAAATCATCTATCTCTTGAACAACACTTATCTAATCAGTCATCTAACATTTGTAAAGATTGATATACTATTTTTAAAGCATATTATCTTCTTACTAGAATTATTTAGTATCTTACCTTAATATCCTTCCCTTCTGTTATAGATTTAATTGTACCCTCATAAAGGATATGTGGAAGTCCTTGTCCTTGAAACCTGTAAATATGACTGTATTTGGAAATAAGGTTTTTGCAGATGTAATTAAGATATAATTTAGATGATGTCATATTTGATTAGGGTGGGCCATAGTCCAATATAACTAATATAATTTTAAGAAAGGGGAAGAGATATTGAAACATGGAAATGAAGGCCATGTGTGGAAGGAGACAGAGATCAGAGTAATGCATCTACAAGTCAAAGAATGCAAGGATTGCCAGCAACTACCAGACACTATAAAAAGCAAGGAAAAATTCCTTTCCTAGAGCCTTCAGAAAGAGCATAATGCTGCTGACACTTGATTTCAAACTTCTAGCCTCTGGAACTGTAAGAGAATAAATTTCTGTTGTTTTAAGTTGTGGTACTTAATCACAGCAACCCTAGAGAAACTACACATCTTAATTCTTCTTTGAAGCAATATCAAAAATTTCCTAGTTATTTCCTAAATATTTCCTTGAATGAACCTACATCTATCTGCACTAGGTTTCTTGAAGTGTGGTCCCAAGGTCATGTGCATGACAATTACCTATGGGGAGGTTCATTAAGAATGCAGACTTCTGATACTATCTGTCCCATACCTACCCAATCAGAATCTTAAGGGATCTAGAATCTGTTTAAAAACTAATCCAAGAACTCCACAAAGTACTTTACATGTACCCTACATGTACCCACTTAGTCCTCACAGTAACCATAAAGCAAGTTACTATTATTATTCTCATTTTACATGTGGGGGAAACTGGAACACTAAAAGTCGAAATATTCTGTGCAAGGTCAAACAGCCAGAAAGTGGAAGAAGTCACACAGCCAGAAAGTGGAAATGTTTCATTTCCCAGTCCAGATACCCTGGGTTCACAGAACATATGCTTAACCACTGTTAAGATATTTATATATCTATATCTACATCAATAAAGTATTTATGGTATTATTATAACAAATATTATAATATTTATATATATAATATTGCACATCTATATGTTTGCACCCATGATATAATATATGTATATCAGTATGCTTTTTTTTTTTTTTTTTTTTTTTTAAAGATTTTATTTATTTATCAGAGGGAGAGAGAGTGAGCACAGGCAGACAGAGTGGCAGGCAGAGGCAGAGGGAGAAGCAGGCTCCCTGCTGAGCAAGGAGCCCGATGTGGGACTCGATCCCAGGACGCTGGGATCATGACCTGAGCCGAAGGCAGCTGCTTAACCAACTGAGCCACCCAGGCGTCCCCAGTATGCTTTTTTAACATGGATTTCAAATTCTTTTTTTTTTTTAAGATTATTTATTTATTTATTTATTTGAGGATTCCAGATTCTTATGTGTTCAAAAGTTGAATTTCATTGGTACAGTATCTTTTCCATTCAAAGCCAATAATCACAATAATAAATTATCTTTTCTTCAACTTGTTTCCATTGCTATCTTATTAAATACATCTTAACTTCTTTTTAAAATCTTTAACTCGCTGCAATTTTTTTCAACAACTATCACTTGTTTGAATAATATTGTTGACATTATCAATGAATTCCTCATAGGATACAGGGAGAATTTTTATGTGATCTTCCTAATTGACCCTTCTAAACATTTTGCTTCTCTTATTTTCTTTCTGAAAATTTCTTCCATTTTAACTTCCTTAAGAACATTCAATTCTGGCTCCATTAAACAACTTTCTCTCCTTGCTATCATCTATTTATTCCCACTGTGTAAATACTGTTCTTGACAGGTATTTTTTTATTTTATTATTCTGCAACAGTGCTTCCCAAATCAAGAGTAATTTTACTGAAATGTGTTCACAAAATGCAGTTCTCTGATAACTTTGGGCAGTGTTATATACTATATACTTTGAATGTGATGTAAAAGTCTCCAAGAAATGTTGCAGTAAAGAAATATTATTAACTGTGTTTAATCAAAAGTTTCCTAAATTTTTTGACCATGAAATATTTGCATGTTTATGAGTGAGTGTATGTGTATGTGAAATTCATAACACTTTGAGAAACAATGTTCTAAACATTATTGTTTTTATTTTGTTTTGTTTCTGTTTGATTCTTATCCATCCCAACATTTCCAATATTTCCTCTGACCTGTGACTTAAATTTTTATTCCAGATTTCTCTTGTAGGCTCCACACCGATATTTTAATTACTGGCTGTCTTTCTAACTATATTTACTGCATACACCTCAAGTATAACATATTCATGAACAAATTATATATGTTGGCAAATAAGCCCATTCTTTTTTTAAGGTATTGCTCATTTCAGCTAATGATAATATCAAACCAGTCACCAAAAACATCTGAGCATTCCTTCACCCTTTTAAATCAAATTATTAAATTTAGTCACTTCTACCCTGAATTATTTTGCAAATACATCATTTATCTTCTGTATAACTGCAGATGTTTTAATTCAGACACTCATAACATCAGGGTTGTGCTATTTCTTTCTGTCTTCTTTTTCTAAATAGATCCCAAAGACATCTAGAATGCAAAAGTATATATATATATATATATATATATATATATATATATATATAGTACTCTTGGAAAATTGTTTTATTTATTTCCCATCATCTGAAGGTGAAATACAAACTCACTGATATTCAGGGACATTTTCCTCAGTTATCTACCACTTTCATCCAGAAAGCCATACTGTAGTCAGACACAGAAATGATTATGTTCTGTCAAAGTTCCATATTCTTTTGTACAACTCTACTCTTATATTTTCTATTCCTTCTGCTTTGGCCATTCTTAACTTATTCTATCAACTTTCATGCATTCCTCAATGAAAATATTTTTGGGGGTGCCTGGTGGGCTCAGTGGGTTAAATCTCTCCCTTCAGCTTGGGTCATGATCTCAGGGTCCTGGGATCAAGCCCCACAATGGGCTCTCTACTCAGCAGGGAGCCTGTCTCCCCCCTGTCTCTGCCTGCCTCTCTGCCTACTTGTGATCTCTGTCTGTCAAATAAATAAATAAAGTCTTTAAAAAAAGAAAATATTTTCAATTTTATGAAGAATTTATCTGATTAAAAAGATAAGATCATTTTTACCTCTTTTTTTTTTTAAACTTCTAGATTACCACATAACTTCCTCTGTTGTAGAACTTAACATATACAACTATAACTGTCCCTGGTAAATAGCAAATCTGTAAGTGTAAAAAAAATGTTAAAAAATATATATATATACATATATATCACAAAAGGATTTATATCAAAAAGTAAAAACAAATGTCCAAGTCTAAAGTACAGAATTAGAGTCTTTCTGAAAGTAGTTGAGCTCTATTACATAGAAGTTAATTGTTCTATTAAATAGAAGAGCTAACAATGAGCTAATCTCCCATATTATTTAAAATCTCTAAAAGTGTGAAAATTTGACAATAATCTATATCATTATAAATATAACTAATTATTCTGAGAAAGAAATAATTAACAGAATCTAAAGAAAACCAATTTCCTTTATTTCCATCATCATATTTGAAATAATTGCACATTATGCAAATCATGTTTTTAAAATTAGTATATAAAAATATTATCATATTAAAATCTACTAATTGTAGATTATATTTGTAATATAATAATATAATATAATATATTTGTATGTGTAAATTATATTTCATTTCTCTATTAAAAATTAATATGAAGGATGCCTGGGTGGCTCAGTTGGTTAAGCATCTGCCTTTGGTTCAGGTCATGATCCCATGGTCCTTGGATCAGGCCCAGCATTGGGCTCCCTGCTCAGTGGGGAGTCTGCTTCTCCCTCTCCCTCTGCCTGCCACTCTGGCTACTTGTGCTCTCTCTGTCAAATAAATAAATAAAATCTTTAAAAATAAATAAGAAATAAATATGAAAATGATCACCTATCATTCAGAATTTAATAAATACTTAGGTAAGTTAAATAACATATTTTTTTCTCTCCTTTTTTTCTAAATCCTTCTGTGGCTTTGTCTTCTTGATGTACATGTGGTTCATTGTTTCTGTGGAAGAGACTACAACATGAAAGCTACTTTAGTCCCTCTCCTGGCTTTCTTTATAAGAATTGTAAAACTCAAAAATGAA
This sequence comes from Mustela lutreola, assembly GCF_030435805.1. Classification (NCBI taxonomy): domain Eukaryota; kingdom Metazoa; phylum Chordata; class Mammalia; order Carnivora; family Mustelidae; genus Mustela; species Mustela lutreola. The sequence goes on along the minus strand of NC_081297.1, from coordinate 35,699,675 downwards.
CAAATGTATTAGTAGGTTACTTCCTACATCTTTTATTAAACATTTCAAATCACTTTTTTTAACTTTCAAAAACCATAGTGGAGGATATTTTGTTTTTATGTTTGTTATGTCTTTTAGAAAGAAGAAAATGAGTAGCTAATGAGTTGGATGTTGGAACCAATTTCCTGAAGGACTAAGCCACTTTGATTGAAATCTATGACTGTGTGGGTGGCATGGTAAACCCTTTAACAGATCTGGCACCTTCACTTTGGTCTAGAGCATGTTTTCCTCCACGCGCCTCTTTAGCTTCTGTTTTAGCAGATATGAGTGGTTTGTGTTTAATTAAAAACAAAAATGGGCCACAAATCCCCCTCATATTTGGCTGTGAATCTGCCATTTGAACCATCATGACTATTGATGAAAAGTTTTAGTGAGAGAATATCTCCATTTACTTTTCTTATAAGGATCTCCTAATAAGAAAGCAGTTGATTACAAAATATTTTTAAATTTCTCCATATCCTCTAAGAATTCAGAAACAATTCATCTCAGGGATATTAAGCTTGCATTTAAGTGTCCTCTCTGATTTTGTCTTTATGTATTGCATTCAAATGATAGATCTTCACTGGTATTCTAATGGTGTATATATGTACATATATATGTGTGAGTGTGTAATATATGTATGCACAAGTAATATAAGCTTTCATTATTTTTTAAACATTCATTTTACCCAATTTGACAATGAATTTATTGTATTTCTTTAAATATAAGCATTATACCCATATAAATAAATTTATACCGACGGTGCCTGGGTGGTTCAGTGGGTTAAAGCCTCTGCCTTTGGCTCAGGTCATGATCTCAGGGTCCTGGGATCAAGTCCCACATTGGGCTCTCTGTTCAGTGAGAAGCCTGCTTTCTCCTCTCTCTCTGCCTGCCTCTGCCTCTCTTTCTGTAAAATGAATAAATAAAATCTTCAAAAAAATTTATACCAAGTAAGAATTATAGTTTTTCAAGCAAATGGAATTAGAGTTGGACTTAGACTTTTTATTTTTATTGAAATGTTGAGTTAAAAATTTGTGATTTCTTTTTCAAAACATTAATCTTAAAATATTCAAGTACTGTTTGTAAGAAAAATAAAAAGGATAAAAATGAAGTGTGGTTTTGTAAGCAAAAAACTTTATTTTACTTACATACTACTAAAACTAAAAGTACTATTTTTTCCATGAAGCATTTTAGAATGCTTCATATGGAGGAGGGGGGCAAGATGGTGGAGAAATAGGAGATGCTGCTTCAACTGGTCCCCTAAAGTGAGCTGATTATCTACCAAAACACTCTGAACAACCATAAAATCAGCCTGAGATGTAGGAATACACACTTCTGGATCTCTACTGGGTCAGAAGACACTAGTGGACAGGAAAGCAGAAAGGGAATGTTGGACTGATATGGGAAGAAAACAAAAGGGGGAAGGGAGCCACCAGAAGCAACCCATTGGAACGTAATACCCCAATACAACAGTGCCCTGTGATTGGGGACCAACATTAACTTGGAGTCTGGTTAAAATCACTCAAAAAGAGCAAAAGATCTTAAGGGAGAATTGGTGAAATTGGGCAGTTAGGGGCACAGGCTTAAGCCCACAGACCCAGGATGGGCACCGCCAGTGCCATGCATCCAGGTCTCAGTCCCTGAGTCAAAATGACTAGAAGGAGGGCATGTATTGCATGAGTACTGGGTGTGGTACATAAACAATAAATACTGGAACACTGATAAGAAATTAAAAAAATAAAAATTTTTAAAAATTATAAACAAAATAAGTGTGGTGAAAACAAAAAAAACAATAAAAATTGTACAAATAGTTCAAAAGCAAAATAATATTAGATTGGGTTCAGTGTGAGCCCTATAATCATTGCAATAGCATGTTGTGCACATGACAATATGTGTTTACTGTCACAAGAAGAAGGGTGCTAGAATGTCCAGGCAGTAATGTACCAATATGTGTAGTATTCTATTTCTACTTCTCTTACGCACCATCTTCCTTTATGATCACACAACTGTTGGGGACAATAGAAATCAAGAACACAGAATCATTATTTTTGATTTCTGGCTACCAGGACACACAGAAACAAATCTCCAGCCACCAAATTTTATAGTGATGATATGAATAAGGTCTGGATATGTGAATGATATATAACAAGTTCAACTAAACCAGATAAAAACCAAACTACCTAATTTAGCAAACAAATGGAACATGGAAGAGTTGATTTTTACTGGTAATATGAACATATGAATGTGTCTCTACATCATAATTTTGGAAAGCTTTGAAATGCCAGGGCCTATTAGGAATATGAATATTTTCTTTTAATAATTACAAATTAAAAGCTCAAGAAGAAATAACAAACAAAACTGTTCTTTGTATGCCATGAATATACACATATATACCCAAAAAATTAGGAATAATAAACTGAGGGATTCTCCAAGATGGCAGAGAAGTAGCAGGCTGAGGCTACATCAGGTAGCAGGAGATCAGCTAAATAGCTTATCTAAACATTGCAAACACCTACAAATCCAATGGGAGATAGAAGAGAAGAAGAACAGCAATTCCAGAAACAGAAAATCAACCACTTTCTGAAAGGTAGGACTGGCAGAAAGTGAATCCAAAGCGACGGGAAGATGGACAGCGGGGGGAGGGGCTGGCTCCCAAAGCGGCAGAGTAATGGAGCACAAAATCGGGACTTTTAAAAGTCTGTTCTGCTGAGGGACATTGCTTCAGAGGCTAAACCAGGGTGAAGCCCACACAGGGTCAGTGTAGCCCCAGGTCCTGCATGGTCACAGAAGGATCGGGGGTGTCTGAGTGTCGCAGAGCTTGCAGGTATTAGAACATGGAAGCTGGCTATAGAGACAGAGCTGAGGAGTGAGCTCTCAGCTCCGGGTTACCTTGAAGTGGTCACAGCTTGGGTGAGCTCAGAGCATGGCCAGAGGCCAGGGAGATGGGAATTATTGGGCGCTATTCTCTGAGGGCTCACTGAGGACTGTGACTCTGAGCTCTCTGCTCATCTGGGCCAGAGACTGGGAGGCTGCAATTTTCATTCCCATCCTCAAGAACGCTACAGAAAGGGTTCAGGGAACAAAAGCTCCCAAAAGAGAACCTGAGAAGATTACTCAGCCTGGCTCCTGGTAAGGGCGGTGCAATTCCGCCTGGGACAAAGACACTTGAAAATCACTACAACAGGCCCCTCGACCAGAAAATCAACAAGAAATCCAGCCAGAACCAAGTTCTACCAAGGAGTGCAGGTTCAATACCAAGGAGAGCAGCAGAATTCCAGAGGAGGAGAAAGCAAAGTACTGAACTCGTGGCTTTCTCCCCAGGATTCATTAGTCTTGCAGTTAATTTAATTTGTTTTCTTTTGGATTTTTTTTCCAATTCTTTTTATCTTCTGCTAATTTTTTTTAACTTTAACCCTTTACTTTTTAATGTTTTTTAACTAGTATATATATTTTTTAATTTTTTATTATTTATAAACATATATTTTTATTCCCAGGGGTACAGGTCTGTGAATCACAGGGTTCACACACTTCACAGCACTCACCAAAGCACATACCCTCCCCAATGTCCATAATCCCACCCCCTTCTCCCAAACCCCCTCCCCCCAGCAACCCTCAGTTTGTTTTGTGAGATTAAGAGTCACTTATGTTTCATCTCCCTCCCAATCCCATCTTGTTTCATTGATTCTTCTCCTACCCACTTAAGCCCCCATGTTGCATCACCACTTCCTCATATCAGGGAGATCATATGATAGTTGTCTTTCTCTGCTTGACTTATTTCACTAAGCATGATACCCTCTAGTTCCATCCAGGTTGTTGCAAATGGCAAGATTTCATTTCATTTGATGGCTGCATAGTATTCCATTGTGTATATATACCACATCTTCTTGATCCATTCATCTGTTGATGGACATCTAGGTTCTTTCCATAGTTTGGCTATTGTGGACATTGCTGCTATAAACATTCGGGTGCATGTGCCCCTTTGTATCACTACGTTTGTATCTTTAGGGTAAATACCCAATAGTGCAATTGCTGGGTCATAGGGCAGTTCTATTTTCAACATTTTGAGGAACCTCCATGCTGTTTTCCAGAGTGGGTGCACCAGCTTGCATTCCCACCAACAGTGTAGGAGGGTTCCCCTTTCTCCGCATCCTCGCCAGCATCTGTCATTTCCTGACTTGTTGATTTTAGCAATTCTGACTGGTGTGAGGTGATATTTCATTGTGGTTTTGATTTGTATTTCCCTGATGCCAAGTGATATGGAGCACTTTTTCATGTGTCTGATGGCCATCTGGATGTCTTCTTTGCAGAAATGTCTGTTTATGTCCTCTGCCCATTTCTTGATTGGATTATTTGTTCTTTGGGTGTTGAGTTTGCTAAGTTCTTTATAGATTCTGGACACTAGTCCTTTATCTGATATGTCGTTTGCAAATATCTTCTCCCATTCTGTCAGTTGTCTTTTGATTTTGTTAACTGTTTCCTTTGCTGTGCAAAAGCTTATATCTTGATGAAATCCCAATAGTTCATTTTTGCCCTTGCTTCCCTTGCCTTTGGCATTGTTCCTAGGAAGATGTTGCTGCGGCTGAGGTCAAAGAGGTTGTTGCATGTATTCTCCTCAAGGATTTTGATGGATTCCTTTTGCACATTGAGGTCCTTCATCCATTTTGAGTCTATTTTCGTGTGTGGTGTAAGGAAATGGACCAATTTCATTTTTCTGTATGTGGCTGTCCAATTTTCACAGCACAATTTATTGAAGAGGCTGTCTTTTTTCCATTGGACATTCATCCCTGCTTTGTCGAAGATTAGTTGACTGTAGAGTTGAGGGTCTATTTCTGGGATCTCTATTCTGTTCCATTGATCTATGTGTCTGTTTTTGTGCCAGTACCATGCTGTCTTGATGATGACAGCTTTGTAACAGAGCTTGAAGTCCGGAATTGTGATGCCACCAACGTTGGCTTTCTTTTTCAATATCCCTTTGGCTATTCGAGGTCTTTTCTGGTTCCATATAAATTTTAGCATTATTTGTTCCATTTCTTTGAAAAAGATGGATGGTACTTTGATAGGAATTGCATTAAATGTGTAGATTGCTTTAGGTAGCATAGACAGTTTCATGATATTTATTCTTCCAATCCAGGAGCATGGAACATTTTTCCATTTCTTTGTGTCTTCCTCAATTTCTTTCATGAGTACTTTATAGTTTTCTGAGTAGAGATTCTGTGCCTCTTTGGTTAGGTTTATTCCTAGGTATCTTATGGTTTTGGGTGCAATTGTAAATGGGAATGACTCCTTAATTTCTCTTTCTTCTGTCTTGCTGTTGGTGTAGAGAAATGCAACTGATTTCTGTGCATTGATTTTATATCCTGACACTTTACTGAATTCCTGTATAAGTTATAGCAGTTTTGGAGTGGAGTCTTTTGGGTTTTCCACATAAAGTATCATATCATCTGCGAAGAGTGATAATTTGACTTCTTCTTTGCCGATTTGGATGCCTTTAATTTCCTTTTGTTGTCTGATTGCTGAGGCTAGGACCTCTAGTACTATGTTGAACAGCAGTAGTGATAATGGACATCCCTGCCTTGTTCCTGACCTTAGCGGAAAAGCTTTCACTTGTTCTCCATTGAGAATAATATTTGCAGTGGGCTTTTCATAGATGGCTTTGATGATATTGAGGTATGTCCCCTCTATCCCTACACTTTGAAGAGTTTTGATCAGGAAAGGATGCTGTACTTTGTCAAATGCTTTTTCAGCATCTATTGAGAGTATCATATGGTTCTTGTTCTTTCTTTTATTGATGTGTTCTATCACATTGACTGATTTGCGGTTGTTGAACCAACCTTGCAGCCCTGGAATAAATCCCACTTGGTCGTGGTGAATAATCCTTTTAATGTACTGTTGAATCCTATTGGCTAGTATTTTTTTTTTAAAGATTTTATTTATTTATTTGACAGAGAGAAATCACAAGTAGATGTGGGGCAGGCAGAGAGAGAGAGGAGGCAGCAGGCTCGCCGGTGAGCAGAGAGCCCGATGCAGGACCCGATCCCAGGACCCTGGGATCATGACCTGAGCCGAAGGCAGCGGCTTAAACCACTGAGCCACCCAGGCGCCCCCCTATTGGCTAGTATTTTGTTGAGTATTTTCGCATCTGTGTTCATCAAGGATATTGGTGTATAGCTCTCTTTTTTGATGGGATCCTTGTCTGGTTTTGGGATCAGGGTGATGCTCACCTCATAAAATGAGTTTGGAAGTTTTCCTTCCATTTCTATTTTTTGGAACAGTTTCAGGAGTATAGGAATTAGTTCTTTAAATGTTTGGTAGAATTCCCACGGGAAGCCGTCTGGCCCTGGGCTTTTGTTTGTTTGGAGATTTTTAATGACTGTTTCAATCTCCTTACTGGTTATGGATCTGTTCAAGCTTTCTACTTCTTCCTGGTTTAGTTGTGGTAGTTTATATGTTTCTAGGAATGCATCCATTTCTTCCAGATTGTCAAATTTGTTGAAATAGAGTTGCTCATAGTATGTTCTTATAATGGTTTGCATTTCTTTGGTGTTAGTTGTGATCTCTCCTCTTTCATTCATGATTTTATTTATTTGGGTCCTTTCTCTTTTCTTTTTGATAAGTCTGGCCAGGGGTTTATCAATTTTATTAATGCTTTCAAAGAACCAGCTCCTAGTTTCATTGATTTGCTCTATGGTCTTTTTGGTTTCTATTTCATTGATTTCTGCTCTGATCTTTATGATTTCTCTTCTCCTGCTTGGCTTAGGGTTTCTTTCTTGTTCTTTCTCCAGCTCCTTTAGGTGTAGGGTTAGGTTGTGTACCTGAGACCTTTCTTGTTTCTTAAGAAAGGCTTGTGCCACTATACATTTTCCTCTCAGGACTGCCTTTGTTGTGTCCCACAGATTTTGAACTGTTGTATTTTCATTGTCATTTTTTCCATGATTTTTTTCAATTCTTCTTTAATTTCCCGGTTAACCCATTCATTCTTTAGAAGGATGCTGTTTAGTCTCCATGTGTTTGGATTCCTTTCAAACTTCCTTTTGTGGTTGAGTTCTAGCTTTAGAGAATTGTGGTCTGAAAATATGCAGGGAGTGATCCCAATCTTTTGAAACCGGTTGAGTCCTGATTTAGTTCCGAGGATGTGATCTATTCTGGAGAATGTTCCATGTGCACTAGAGAAGAATGGGTATACTGTTGATTTGGGATGAAATGTTCTGAATATATCTGTGATGTCCATCTGGTCCAGTGTGTCGTTTAAGGCCTTTATTTCCTTGCTGATCTTTTGCTTGGATGACCTGTCCATTTCAGTGAGGGGAGTGTTAAAGTCCCCTACTATTATTGTATTATTGTTGATGTGTTTCTTTGATTTAGTTATTAATTGGTTTATATAGTTGCCTGCTCCCACGTTGGGGGGATTGATATTTAAAATTGTTAAATCTTCTTTTTGGACAGACCCTTTGAGTATGTTATAGTGTCCTTCCTCATCTCTTATTATAGTCTTTGGCTTAAAATCGAATTGATCTGATATAAGGATTGCCACTCCTGCTTTCTTCTGATGTCCATTAGCATGGTAAATTCTTTTCCACCCCCTCATTTTAAGACACTGGAGGTGTCTTCGGGCTTAAAATGAGTTTCTTTGAGGTAACATATGGATGGGTTTTGTTTTTTTTATCCATTCTGATACCCTGTGTCTTTTGACAGGGGCATTTAGCCCATTCACATTCAAGGTAACTATTGAGAGGTATGAATTTAGTGCCATTGTATTGCCTGTTACTGTATATGGTCTCTGTTCCTTTCTGATCTACCACTTGTAGGCTCTCTCTTTGCTTAGAGGACCCCTTTCAATATTTCCTGTAGAGCTGGTTTGGTGTTTGCAAATTCTTTCAGTTTTTGTTTGTCCTGGAAGCTTTTAATCTCTCCTTCTATTTTCAATGATAGCCTAGCTCGATATAGTATTCTTGGCTGCATGTTTTTCTCGTTTAGTGCTCTGAAAATATCATGTCAGCTCTTTCTGGCCTGCCAGGTCTCTGTGGATAATTCAGCTGCCAATCTAATATTTTTACCATTGTATGTTACAGACTTCTTTTCCCGGGCTGCTTTCAGGATTTTCTCTTTGTCACTGAGACCTGTAAATTTTACTATTAGGTGACGGGGTATGGGCCTATTCTTATTCATTTTGAGGGGCGTTTTCTGAACCTCCTGAATTTTGATGCTCGTTCCCTTTGCCATATTGGGGAAATTCTCCCCAATAATTCTCTCCAGTATACCTTCTGCTCCTCTCTCTCTTTCTTCTTCTTCTGGAATCCCAATTATTCTAATGTTGTTTCATCTTATGGTGTCACTTATCTCTCGAATTCTCCCCTCGTGGTCCAGTAGCTGTTTGTCCCTCTTTTGCTCAGCTTCTTTATTCTCTGTCATTTGGTCTTCTATATCACTAATTCTTTCTTCTGCCTCATTTATCCTAGCAGTGAGAGCCTCCATTTTTGATTGCACCTCATTAATAGCTTTTTTGATTTCAACTTGGTTAGATTTTAGTTCTTTTATTTCTCCAGAAAGGGCTTTTATATCTCTCGAGAGGGTTTCTCTAATATCTTCCATGCCTTTTTCGAGCCCGGCTAGAACCTTGAGAATTGTCATTCTGAACTCTAGACCTGACATATTACCAATGTCTGTATTGATTAGGTCCCTAGGCTTCGGTACTACCTCTTGTCCTTTTTTTTGCGTTGAATTTTTCCGTCTTGTCATTTTGTCCAGATAAGAGTATATGAAGGAGCAAGTAAAATACTAAAAGTGTGGCCACAACCCCAGGAAAATATGCTTTAACCAAATTAGAAGAGATCCCAAATAGTGAGGGGGGAGAAAGGGGATAAAAAGAGGTTCAAAAAGGAAGAATGAAAAAGAAAAAAGAAAAAAGAAAAAAAAAAGAAAAGAATTAAAAAAAAGAAAACAAATAAGAAAAATATAAAAAAGAAAAAATATATATATTGGATAAACTAGTTAAAAAATGTTAAAAAAGAAAAAGGTAAAAGTTAAAAAAAAATTTACCAGAAGGCGAGAAAAAAAACAAAAAATGAAAAAGAAAAAAATTAAATGAAATGCAAGACTAAAAAAAAATCACAGGGAAAAAGCCATGAGTTCTGTGCTTTGCTTTCTCCTCCTCTGGAATTCTGCTGCTCTCCTTGGTATTGAAACCGCACTCCTTGTTAGGTGAACTTGGTCTCAGCTGGATTTCTAGTTGATCTTCCTGTCGAGGGGCCTGTTGTAGTGATTCTCAAGTGTCTTTGCCCCAGGCGGAATTGCACCGCGCTTACCCGGGGCTGGGGTGAGTAATTCGCTCGGGTTTGCTTTCAGGAGCTTTTGTTCCCTGAGCGCTTTCCATAGAGTTCCGGAGGATGGGAATTCAAATGGCGGCCTCCTGGTCTCCGGCCCGGAGGACCCGAGAGCCCAGGGCCCCACTCCTCAGTGCGCCCTCAGAGAACAGCGCCCAGTTACTCTCGTCTGCCTGACCTCCTGCCTCGCTTCAAGCTCACCGAGTCTGCGACCAGTTCAAGGTAACACCGATCTGTGATCTTACTGTCGGTTCTGTCTCTGTAGCCAGCTTTCCCATTCCAAAACCCGCCAGCTCTGCGACACTCAGACACCCTGATCCTTCTGTGACCCTGTGGGACCTGAGGCCACGCTGACCCCGTGTGGGCTTCGACGCGGTTTAGCCTCTGGAGCGATGTCCCTCAGCGGAACAGACTTTTAAAAGACCTGATTTTGTGCGCCGTTGCTCCGCCGCTTGCCGGGAGCCAGCCCCTCCCCCGGGGTCTATCTTCCCGTCGCTTTGGATTCACTTCTACGCCGGTCCTACCTTTCAGAAAGTGGTTGTTATTCAACAGAATAACAGAATTGCTGTTATAACAGAACAGAATTGTTCTGTTTCCAGAATTGCTGTTCTTCTTCTCTTCAATCTGCTGATGGATTTTCAGGTGTTTGCAATCTTTAGACAAGCTTTCTAGCTGATCTCCGGCTAGCTAAAGTAGTCTCAGCCTGCTACTTTTCCGCCATCTTGACTCCTCCCTATATATATTTCTTTTTTATATTTTTTCTTCATTCCTTTCTTTTTTTAATTGTTTCTTTTTTTTTTTTTCTGAAACTCTTTGTATCTCCTTTCTCCCCCTGCCCATGATTTGGGGTTCCTTCTGATTTGGTTAAAGTGTATTTTCCTGGGGTTGTTGCCACCCATTTAGTATTTTACTTGCTCCTTCATATACTCTTTTTGTGTGTGTGCCTTTTTTTTTAATGTTTAATTTTTAATTTTTTATAAACATATAGTATTTTTATCCCCAGGGGTGCAGGTCTGTGAATTGCCAGGTTTACACACTTCACAGCACTCACCATAGCACATACCCTCTCCAATGGTCATAACCCCACCACCCTCTCCCAAACCCCCTCCACCCAGCAACCCTCAGTTTGTTTTGTGAGATTAAGAGTCACTTATGTTTCGTCTCCCTCCCAAACCCATCTTGTTTCATTTATTCTCCAACACCCTTAACCCCCCATGTTGCATCACCACTTCCTCATATCAGGGAGATCATATGATAGTTGTCTTTTTCCATTCTTATTTCGCTAAGCATGATACCCTCTAGTTCCATCCATGTTGTCGCAAATGGCAAGATTTCATTTCTTTTGATGGCTGCATAGTATTCCATTGTGTATATATACCACATCTTCTTGATCCATTCATCTGTTGATGGACATCTAGGTTCTTTTCACACTTTGGCTATTGTAGACATTGCTGCTATAAACATTCGGGTGCACGTGCCCCTTCAGATCACTACATTGTATCTTTAGGGTTAATACCCAGTAGTGCAATTGCTGGGTCATAGGGCAGTTCTATTTTCAACATTTTGAGGGACCTCCACGCTGTTTTCCAGAGTGGTTGCACCAGCTTGCATTCCCACAAACAGTGTAGGAGGGTTCCCCTTTCTCCACATTCTTGCCAGCATCTGTCATTTCCTGACTTGTTAATTTTAGCTATTCTGACTGTTGTGAGGTGATATTTCATTGTGGTTTTGATTTGTATTTCCCTGATGCCGAGTGATATGGAGCACTTTTTCATGTGTCTGATGGCCATCTGGATGTCTTCTTTGCAGAAATGTCTGTTTATGTCCTCTGCCCATTTCTTGATTGGATTATTTGTTCTTTGGGTGTTGAGTTTGTTAAGTTCTTTATAGATTTTGGACACTAGTCCTTTATCTGATATGCCATTTGCAAATATCTTCTCCTATTCTGTCAGTTGTTTTTTGGATTTGTTAACTGTTTTCTTTGCTCTGCAAAAGCTTTTGATCTTGATGAAATCCCAATAGTTCATTTTTGCCCTTGTTTCCCTTGCCTTTGGCAATGGTCCTAGGAAGATGTTGCTGCAGCTGAGGTGGAAGAGGTTGCTGCCTGTGTTCTCCTCAAGGATTTTGATGGGAGTCCTTTCTCACCTTGAGGTCCTTCATCCATTTTGAGTCTATTTTTGTGTGTGGTGTAAGGAAATGGTCCAATTTCATTTTTCTGCATGTGGCTGTCCAATTTTCCCAACTCCATTTATTGAAGAGGCTGTCTTTTTTCCATTGGACATTATTTCCTGCTTTGTCGAAGATTAGTTGATCATATAGATGAGTGTCAATTTCTGGGCTTTCTATTCTGTTCCATTGATCTATGTGTCTGTTTTTGTGCCAGTACCATGCTGTCTTGATGATGACAGCTTTGTAATAGAGCTTGAAGTCCTGAATTGTGATGCCACCAACGTTGGCTTTCTTCTTCTATATTCCTTTGGCTATTCGAGGTCATTTCTGATTCCATATAAATTTTAGGATTATTTGTTCCATTTCTTTGAAAAATATGGATGGTACTTTGATAGGAATTGCATTAAATGTGTAGATTGCTTCAGGTAGCATAGACATTTTCACAATAGTTATTCTTCCAATCTAGGAGCATGGAATATTTTTCCATTTCTTTGTGTCTTCCTCAATTTCTTTCATGAATTCTTTATAGTTTTCTGAGTATAGATTCTGTGCCTCTTGGTTAGGTTTATTCCTAAGTATCTTATGGTTTTGGGTGCAATTGTAAATGGGAATGACTCCTTAATTTCTCTTTCTTCTGTCTTGCTGTTGGTGTAGAGAAATGCAACTGATTTCTGGGCATTGATTTTATATCCTGACACTTTACTGAATTTCTGTATAAGTTACAGCAGATTTGGAGTGGAGTCTTTTGGATTTTCCACATATAGTATCATATCATCTGCGAAGAGTGATAGTTTGACTTCTTTGCTGATTTGGATGCCTTTAATTTCCTTTTGTTGTCTGATTGCTGAGGCTAGGATTTCTAGTACTATGTTGAATAGCAGTGGTGATAATGGACATCCCTGCCATGTTCCTGACCTTAGCGGAAAAGCTTTCAGTTTCTCTCCATTAAGAATGATATTTGTGGTGGTTTTTTCATAGATGGCTTTGATAATATTGAGGTATGTGCCCTCAATCCCTACACTTTGAAGAGTTTTGATCAGGAAGGGATGCTGTCCTTGTCAAATGCCTTTTGCATCTATTGAGAAAAACATATGGTTCTTGATCTTTGTTTTATTGGTGTGTTGTATCACACTGATTGATTTGCGGATATTGAATTAACCTTGCAGCCCTGGAATAAATCTCACTAGGTCGTGGTGAATAATCCTTTTAATGTATTGTTGAATCCGATTGGATAGTATTTTGGTGAGAATTTTTGCATCTGTGTTCATCAAGGATATTGGTCTATAGCTCTCTAATTTGATGGGATCCTTGTCTGGTTTTGGGATCAGGGTGATGCTCACCTCATAAAATGAGTTTGGAAGTTTTCCTTCCATTTGTATTTTTTGGAGCAGTTTCAGGAGAATAGGAATTAGTTCTTCTTTAAATGTTTGGAAGAATTCCCCCGGGAAGCTCTCTGGCCCTGGGCTTTTGTTTGTTTGGAGATTTTTAATGACCGTTTCAATCTCCATACTGGTTATGGGTCTGTTCAGGCTTTCTATTTCTTCCTAGTTCAGTTGTGGTAGTTTATATGTTTCTAGGAATGCATCCATTTCTTCCAGATTGTCAAATTTGTTGGCATAGAGTTGCTCATAGTATGTTCTTATAATAGTTTGTATTTCTTGATGTTAGTTGTGATCTCTTCTCTTTCATTCATGATTTTATTTATTTCGGTCCTTTCTCTTTTCTTTTTTATAAGACTGGCCAGGGGTTTATCAATTTTATTAATTCTTTCAAAGAACCAGCTCCTAGTTTCATTGATTTATTCTATGGTTTTTTTGGTTTCTATTTCATTTATTTCTGCTCTGATCTTTATGATTTCTCTTCTCCTGCTAGGCTTAGGGTTTCTTTCTTGTTCTTTCTCCAGCTCCTTTAGGTGTAGGGTTAGGTTGTGTACCTGAGACCTTTCTTGTTTCTTGAGAAAAGCTTGTACCCCTATATATTTTCCTCTCAGGCTTGCTTTTGTTGTGTGCCACAAATTTTGAACCGTTGTGTTTTCATTATCATTTGTTTCCTTGATTTTTTTCAATTCTTCTTTAATTTCCCGGTTGACCCATTCATTCTTTAGAAGGATGCTGTTTAGTCTCCATGTATTTGGGTTCTTTTCAAACTTCCTTTTGTGGTTGAGTTCTAGCTTCAGAGTGTTGTGGTCTGAAAATATGCGGGGAATGATCCCAATCTTTTGATACTGGTTGAGTCCTGATTTAGGACTCTTCTCGTGGTCCCGTAGCTGTTTGTCCCTCTTTTGCTCAGCTTCTTTATTCTCTGTCATTTGGTATTCTATATCACTAATTCTTCTGCCTCATTTATTCTAGCAGTGAGTGCCTCCATTTTTTATTGCACCTCATTAATAGCTTTTTTGATTTCAACTTGGTTAGATTTTAGTTCTTTTATTTCTCCAGAAAGGGCTTTTATTTCTCCCAAGAGGGTTTCTCTAATAACTTCCATGCCTTTTTTGAGCCCGGCAAGAGCCCTGAGAATTGTCATTCTGAACTGTAGATCTGACATATTACCAATGTCTGTATTATTAGGTCCCTAGCCTTCGGTACTGCCTCTTATTCTTTTTTTTCTTTTTTTTGTGGTGAATTTTTCCACCTTGTCATTTTGTCCAGATAAGAGTATATGAAAGAGGGAGTCAAGATGGCAGAGAAGTAGCAGGCTGAGACTACTTCAGCTAGTAGGAGTTCAACTAGGTAGCTTATCTAAATATTGCAAACACATACAAATCCATCGGTAGATTGAAGAGAAGAAGAGCAGCAATTCCTGAAACAGAAAAATAACCACTTTATGAAAGATATGACTGGCGGAGAAGTGAATCCAGAGCGATGGGGTGATAGACCACGGGGGGAGGGGCTGGATCCCAGCAAGCGGCAGAGCAATGGAGCACAAAATCAGGATTTTTAAAAGTCTGTTGTGCTGAGGGACATTGCTCCAGAGGCTAAACCGGGGTGAAGCCCATGCGAGGTCAGCGTGGACACAGGTCCTGCAGAGACAGAAGAATTGGGGGTGTCTGAGTGTCCCAGAGCTTACAGGTATTAGAATGGGGAAGCCAGCTACAGAGACAGAGCTGACAGTGAGCTCATAGCTCAGGGTTACCTTGAACTGTTCACAGGCTCGGTGAGCTCAGAGTGTGGCTGGAGGTCAGGCAGACGGGAGTTACTGGGCGCTGTTCTCTGAGGGCTCACTGAGGAGTGGAGCCCCGGGCTCTACGCTCCTCTGGGCCAGAGACCATGAGGCTGCCATTTGTATTCCCATTCTCTAGAACTCTACGGAAAGTGCTCAGGAGAAAAGGTTCCTGAAAGCCAACCCGAGAGGATTACTCAGCTCAGCCCCTGGTAAGGGCGGTGCAATTCCTCCTGGGGCAAAGACACTTGAGAATCACTATAATAGGCCCCTCCCCAAGAAGATCAACAAGAAATCCAGCCAAGACCAAGTTCACCTACCAAGGAGTGCAGTTTCCATACCAAGGAGAGCAGCAGAATTCCAGAGGAGGAGAAAGCAAACCACAGAACTCATGGCCTTCTCATTATCATTCCTTAGTCTTGCAGTTAATTTATTTTTTCTTTTTCATTTTTTTCTCTTCTTCTGCTAAAATTTTTTAAACTTTTACCCTTTACTTTTTTAACATTTTTTAACTAGTTTAACATATATATATATATATATATATATATATATATATATATTTCTTTTTTATACTTTTCTTTATTTGTTTTCTTTTTTTAAAACTTTTCTTTCTTTCTTTCTTTCTTTCTTTCTTTCTGAACCTGTTTTTAACTCCTTTCTCACTCCTCACGATTTGGAATCTCTTCTGATTTGGTTAAAGCATATTTTCCTGGGGTTGTTGCCACCCTTTTAGTATTTTACCTGATCCTTCATATACTCTTATCTGGACAAAATGACAAGGCGGAAAAATTCACCACAAAAAAAAAAAAAAAAAAAAAAAAAGAACAAGAGGCAGTGCCGAATGCTATGTCAGATCTAGAGTTCATAATGACAATTCTGAAGAGTCTAGCCAGGCTCAAAAAAGGCATGGAAGATATTAGAGAAACCCTCTTGGGAGATATAAAAGCCCTTTCCGGAGAAATAAAAGAAATAAAATCTAACCAACTTGAAATCAAAAAAGCTATTAATGAGGTGCAATCAAAAATGGAGGCTCTCACTGCTAGGATAAATGAGGCAAAAGAAAGAATTAGTGATATAGAACACCAAATGACAGAGAATAAAGAAGCTGAGCAAAAGAGGGACAAACAGCTACTGGATCACGAGGGGAGATTTCAAGAGATAAGTTAAACCATAAGATGAAAGAACATTAGAATAATTGGGATTCCAGAAGAAGAAGAAAGAGAGAGGGGAGCAAAAGGTATATTGGAGAGAATTATTGGAGATAATTTCCCTAATATAGCAAAGGGAACAAGCATCAAAATCCAGGAGGTGCAGAGAACCCCCGTCAAAATCAACAAGAATAGGTCCACACCCCATCACCCAATAGTAAAATTTACAAGTCTTAGTGACAAAGAGAAAATCCTGAAAGCAGCCCAGGAAAAGAAGTCCGTAACATATTTTGGTAAAAATATCAGATTGGAAGCAGACTTATCTACAGAGACCTGGCAGGCCAGAAAGAACTGGCATGATATATTCAGAGCACGAAACGAGAAAAACATGCAGCCAAGAATACTATGTCCAGCTAGGCTATCATTGAAAATAGAAGGAGAGGTAAAAAGCTTTCAAGACAAACAAAAACTGAAAGAATTTGCAAGCACCAAACCAGTTCTACAGGAAATATTGAAAGGGGTCCTCTAAGCAAAGAGAGAGCCTGAAAGTAGCAGATCAGAAAGGAACAGAGACAATATACAGTAACAGTCACCTTGCAGGCAATACAATGGCACTAAATTCATATCTCCCAATAGTACCCAGAATGTTAATGGGCTAAATTCTCCAATCAAAAGACAGACGGTATCAGTATGGATAAAAAAACAAAACCCATCCATATGTTGCCTACAAGAAACTCATTTCAGACCTGAAGACACCTCCAGATTTAAAGTGAGGGGGTGGAAATGAATTTACCATGCTAATGGGCATCAGAAGAAAGCAGGGGTGGCAATCCTTGTATCAGTCAATTAGATTTTAAGCCAAAGACTATAATAAGAGTTAAGGAAGGACACTATATCATACTCAAAGGATCTGTCCGACAAGGAGATCTAACAATTTTAGATATCTATGCTCCTAAGGTAGGAGCAGCCAACTATATAAACCAATTAATCACAAAATCAAAGAAACACATCAACAATAATACAATAATAGTATGGGACTTTAACACTCCCCTCACTGAAATAGACAGATCATCCAAGCAAAAAATCAGCAAGGAAATAAAGGCCTTAAATGACACACTGGACCAGATGGACATCACAGATATATTCAGAACATATCATCCCAAAGCAACAGAATACACTTTCTTCTCTAGTGCACATGGAACATTCTCCAGAATAGATCACATTGTGGGTCACAAATCAGGTCTCAAGCAGTATCGAAAGATTGGGATCGTTCCCTGCATATTTTCAGACCACAATGCTCTGAAGCTAGAACTCAATCACAGAGGAAATTTGGAAAGTACCCAAATACACAGAGACTAATCAGCATCCTTCTAAAGAATGAATGGGTCATCCAGGAAATTAAAGAATAATTGAAAAAAATCATGGAAACAAATGATAATGAAAAAACAATGGTTCAAAATCTGTGGGACACAGCAGAGGCAGTCCTGAGAGGAAAATATATAGTGGTACAAGCCTTTCTCAAGAAACAAGAAAGGTCTCGAGTACACAACCTAACCCTACACCTAAAGGAGTTGGAGAAAGAATAAGAAAGAAACCCTACATTCAACAGGAGAAGAGAAATCATAAAGATCAGAGCAGAAATCAATGAAATAGAAACCAAAAATACAATAGGACAAATCAATGCAACTAGGAACTTGTTCTTTGAAATAATTAATAAGATTGATAAACCCCTGGCCAGCCTTATAAAAAATAAAAGAGAAAGGATCCAAATAAATAAAATCATGAATGAAAGAGGAGAGATCACAACTAACACCAAAGAAATACAAACTATTATAAGAAGATTCTGTGAGCAACTCTACGCCAACAAATTTGACAATCAGGAAGAAATGGATGCATAAACTACCACAACTGAAACAGGAGGAAATAGAAAGCCTGAACAGACCCATAACCAGTAAATAGATTGAAACGGTCATCAAAAATCTCCAATAAAAGCCCAGGGCCAGACGGCTTCCCAGGGGTACAGGTCTGTGAATTGTCAGGTTTACATACTTCACAGCAACTCACCATAGCACCTACCTTCTCCAATGGCCATAACCCCACCCCCATCTCCCAAACCTCCTCCACCCAGCAACCCTCAGTTTGTTTTGTGAGATTAAGAGTCACTTATGGTTCGTCTCCCTCCCAATCCCATCTTGTTTCATTCATTCTTATCCTACCCCCTTAATCTCCCATGAGGCATCTCCACTTCCTCATATCAGGGAGATCATATGATAGTTGTCTTTCTCTGATGACTTCTTTCACTAAGCATGATACCCTCTAGTTCCATCTACGTCGTCGCAAATGGCAAGATTTCATTTCTTTTGATGGCTGCATAGTATTCCATTGTGTATATATACCACATCTTCTTGATCCATTCATCTGTTGATGGACATCTAGGTTCTTTCCATACTTTGGCTATTGTAGACATTGCTGCTATAAACATTCAGGTGCACGTGCCCCTTCGGATCATTATATTTGTATCTTTAGGGTAAATACCCAATAGTGCAATTGCTGGGTCATAGGGTAGTTCTATTTTCAACATTTTGAGGAACCTCCAAGCTGTTTTCCAGAGTGGTTGCACCAGCTTGCATTCCCACCAACAGTATGGGGGAGTTCCCCTTTCTCCGCATCCTCGCCAGCATCTGTCATTTCCTGACTTGTAAACTTTAACCATTCTGACTGGTGTGAGGTGATATCTCACTGTGGTTTTGATTTGTATTTCCCTGATGCCAAGTGATATGGAGTACTTTTTCATGTGTCTGATGGCCATCTGGATGTCTTCTTTGCAGAAATGTCTGTTTATATCCTCTGCCCATTTCTTGATTGGATTATTTGTTCTTTGGGTTTTGAGTTTGTTAAGTTCTTTATAAATTTTGGACACTAGCCCTTTATCTGATATGTCATTTGCAAATATCTTCTCCCATTCTGTCAGTTGTCTTTTGGTTATGTTGACTGTTTCCTTTGCTGTGCAAAAGCTTTTGATCTTGATGAAATCCCAATAGTTCATTTTTGCCCTTGCTTCTCTTGCCTTTGTTGATGTTCCTAGGAAGATGTTGCTGTGCCTGAAGTCGAAGAGGTTGCTGCCTGTGTTCTCCTCAAGGATTTTGATGGATTCCTTTCGCACACTGAGGTCCTTCATCCATTTTGAGTCTATTTTTGTGTGTGGTGTAAGGAAATGGTCCAATTTCATTTTTCTGCATGTGGCTGTCCAATTTTCCCAACACCATTTATTGTAGAGGCTGTCTTTTTTCCATTGGACATTCTTTCCTGCTTTGTTGAAGATTAGTTGAACATAGAGTTGAGGGTCTATTTCTGGGCTCTCTATTCCATTCCATTGATCTATGTGTCTGTTTTTGTGCCAGTACCATGCTGTCTTGATGATGACAGCTTTGTAATAGACCTTGAATTCCGGAATTGTGATGCCACCAACTTTGGATTTCTTTTTCTATATTTCTTTTTTGGCTATACGAGGTCTTTTCTGATTCCATATAAATTTTAGGGTTATTTGTTCCTTTTCTTTGAAAAAAAAATGGATGGTATTTTGATAGGAATTGCATTAAATGTTTAGATTGTTTTAGGTAGCTTAGATATTTTCACAATAGTTATTCTTCCAATCCAGGAGAATGGAATATTTTTCCATTTCTTTGTGTCTTCCTCAATTTCTTTCATGAGTACTTTATAGTTTTCTGAGTATAGATTCTTAGCCTCTTTGGTTAGGTTTATTCCTGGTATCTTATAGTTTTGGGTGCAATTGTAAATGGGATTGACTCCTTAATTTATCTTTCTTCTGTCTTGTTTTTGGTGTAGAGAAATGCAACTGATTTCTCTGCATTGATTTTATATCCTGACACTTTACTGAATTCCTGTATAAATTTTAGCAGTTCTAGGAGTGGAGTCTTTTGGGTTTTCCACATATAGTATTATATCATCTGCAAAGAGTGATAATTTGACTTCTAAATTTTACCTTAACTCTTTTTGTTACGTATTAAAAGTTTTGATGTTACACTTTAATTTTTCAATTAGTTCAAAGTTTTTAAAATTTAATTTGAGAAGTCTGATGGCAAATTATTTAGAAGTCCGTTAATTTCTGAATATTAAATCCAAAATTTTCCAGATATTATCAGCTCATTTTATTTTTCTGATTTGTAGTTAAATTGTATGTAGTTTTATGTAGTTTAATTTTAATTAATACACTTTGTATGATTTCTATTATTTCAAATTTGCTAAATAATGTTCTATGTCTGAGAATGTATTCTTGATTAATGTTCCATGGGCTCTTGAAAGAATGTGTATTTTGTGATACTTGACTCTCTCTGCTTGACTTATTTCACTCAGCATAATCTTATCCAGCCCTGTCTATGTTGATAGAAAATTTGTTACTTGTGGAGCATAAGGAATAACACAGAGTACATTGGGAAATGGAGACGAGAAGTCAGTTGGGGGAAATTGGATGGGAAAACAAACCATGAAAGACTGTGATCTCCAAGAAACAAACTGAGGGTTTTGGAGGGGAGGAGGGTGGGGGTTTGGTTGAGCCTGGTTGTGGGTATTAAGGAAGGCACGTATTGCACGGAGCACTGGGTATAGTACATCAACAGTGAATGCTAAAACACTGAAAAAAAATAAAATAAAATGGAAAAAAAATTAAAAATGATTTGTATTTTGTTGTTGTTGGATAGGCTTTTTATAAATGCCAATAAGACCAAATTGATTAACATTGCTATTCACATCAAATATATCCTTATTGATTCTCTGGCTGCTTGATCTATCAATCACTGAAGGTGCTGCTGAAATCTCCAATTGTAGGAGTGTAATTTATCTACTTCTATGAGTTCTTTCAGTTTTAACTGTAATTATGCTTTTTGTATTTTGATGCTGTGTTGTTTGATGCATACCTAAGTAAGACTGATAGATATTCATCAAGAATTGACCCTTTATCATTATATAATGCCTTTCTTTATCCCTAATAATATCCTTTTCTAAAGACTGCTTTGTCTAAAATTAGTATGGATACCCCAGCTTTCTTTTAATGAGTGTTAGTTTGTGACATCTTTTTCACTTCCTTTACTTTAGTGGGTTTCTTGTTTAAAAAAAAAAAAAAAAAATATATATATATATATATATATATATATATATATATATATCTGTTTTGTTCACTGACACTTTCTGTTTTCTACTATGTGTATTTAGACAGTTCATATTAAAATTAAATAGTCATAAATTTAGATTAATATTTAACATGTATATAACTGTTCCTTGGTTGCATTTCTCTGGTTTCAACTGAACTTTTTTTTAAAGCTTGCATTCAAATTCCAGTTAGCTAACATAGAGTGTAATATTAGTTTCAGGTGTACAATATAGTGATTAAACACTTCCATATAACATCTGGTGCTCCTCACAAGTGCACTTCTTAATCTCCATCACCAATTTAACCCATTCCCCACACCAACTTCCCCTTTGGTAGTCATTAGTTCTCTATAGTTAAAAGTGTGTTTCTTTGTTTGTCATTCTCTTTCTCTTATTTCCCTTTGATCATTTATTTTGTTTCTAAATTTTATATATGAGTTACATCATATGGTAATTGAACACTTTTACAGGATTCCATTTTACTTTCTTAGCATATCAATTACACTTATTTATAAAAACTCTTTGTTGCCCCAGAGGTTACAACATATACTGAACTAATTGAAGTCTACCTTCAAATATCACTATGACATTTCATATATAGTACAATAATCTTATGACTAAATATCTCCAATTCCTCCTTTTTGTCCTTTGTGATATTCTTGCCATTGATTTTACTCATTCATATGCTATCACCACCAAATACACTGTTACTATTATTGCTTCAGTTACCTTTTAAATCAATTAAAAATTAAAAATATTAATGATTTTGTTTTATTTTCATATACTACTTTTCTGATGCATTTCCCTTCCTTAGGTTAGATCCAAGAAAATTTTGTTTGTTTTGTTTTGGTGTGTTTTTTTTTTTTCTCTTTTTTCCTACCTGAAGAATTTCTTTTAACCCTACTTTGCAGAGCAAAGCACTGCCCCCAACACTTTTTTTTTTTCCTAAGACAATCTTTATTTCTCCTTACTTTTTAGTAAGAAGATAAACTAGATATACAATTTTAAATTGGTGAATTTTTTTAAACACTTTAAATATTTACGACACTCTCCTTTTGTTTGTTTTTAGTGGAAATCTGTTGTAATGCTTTTCTGTGTTCCTTTATTTAATTTGCTTTGCTTTCTTTCAAACTTTTCTCTTTGCAGTTGAGCTATAATACACCTATTTATTTTCTTTCTTCTTTTATTTTCTTCTTTCTTTCTTTTTCTTTCTTTCTTTCAGGGTGGGGTATAGAAGTCATTTTATTTTATTTTTATTTATTTATTTATTTATTTTTTTGGTGCTCTTTAGATTTCCATATCTGTAATCTGGTATCTATCATTGATTTTAGAAAGTTCTCAGTCATTATCACTTCAAATATTTATTCTGCTTTATTCTCTTTTTCACCTCCTTTTGATATTCCCATTATTTCAACACACCTTTAGAAACTTTTCCATGATACTGAAGTTTTGTTCTCTTATTTTTATTCTGTTTCTTCTTTGGATTTCAGTTTGGGAAGTTTGTATTAATCTTTCTTCCAGAACACTTATTACTTACTTGGCTGTGTACAGTATACTGACAAACCTATCAAAATAACTTTTGTTTAAAGATTTTATTTATTTATATGACAGAAAGAGATCACAAGTAGGCAGGGAGGCAGGCAGAGAGAGAGAGAGAGGAAGAAATCAGGTTCCCTGCTGAGCAGAGAGCCCGATATGGGGCTCAATCCCAGGACCCTGGGATGATGACCTGAGCCAAAGACAGAGACTTTAACCCACTGAGCCACCCAGGTGCCCCAATAGCTTTTATTATTTGTGTATAATTTAAAATATTTTAAGATTCATTTTTAGAGTTTTCATTTCTTTTTTTCATTACATGTATATGTAATGAGCATTGTATATACATATATAGTATATATGTATTTTTCATTATAGCCCTTAAGATATGTTATTATTATGTTTTTAATTTCCTGTGTGATAATTCTGACAATCTGGGTTCCATCTGAGTCTGGTTCTGAATGTGTTTTTTTCTTGAATATAAACATGTCTTATAATTTTGTAGTTGTTAAAACCCAGACATTGTGTATTGGGTAATAAGAGCTGTTGTATGTAGGTATTTAGCATAAAAATAAATATTAATTTGGCTAGGAGCCATTAATACTTAATTGGTAATGATTTGGGGACCAGAAGCTTCAAATTCTTGTGTCTGCGTTTTTGTCTCTGCTCTTGACCTTGGGATACTCTAATACATTAACTCAGAAACAGTCTGTATCTTATACAGTTATAATCAAGCTATAATCCAATATGACTATGTTGGACCCCATGCTGGTGTGGTCATGAGGTATGAGTAGGGAGATCATTCAATAATTTTATAACAATAAATCTAATATACACCAACAAATTAGACATGTGAGAAGAAATGGAAAATTCTTGGAAATCTCTAACTTATCAAGAATGAATCAGGAAGAAGTAGAAAACCTAAATAGGCTAATTACTAGTATGGAGTCTGAATTGGTTAACAAAAATCTCCCAATGATAAAAAGCACGGGTTCAGATGGCTTCACTCTTGGATTTAACTAAACATTTAAGGAAGAATTAACAACAACCTTTTTCAAACTTCAAAAAATTGAAGGTTAAGAAACTCCCCTAGATTCATTTTACAAAGCTAGCATTATTCTGGTAACTAAAACTCAAAGAAGATACTACCAGAGGAAAAAATTACCAGCTAATATTTCTGCTGAATATAGATGCAACAATTCTTAATAAAATGCTACCAAGACAAATTGAACAGCACAACAAGCAGCATGTTATCATTCACTATGATCCAGTAAGATTTATCCTGAGGATCCAAGTATGTGATACATCACATTAATAGAATGACAGGGAAGAATCATATTATCATCTCAGTAAATGCAAAAAGCATTTGATAGTATTCAGCATCTATTCATGACAAAAACTCATAACAGGGCGCCTGGGTGGCTCAGTGGGTTGAGCCGCTGCCTTCGGCTCAGGTCATGATCTCAGGGTCCTGGGATCGAGTCCTGCATCGGGCTCTATGCTCAGCAGGGAGCCTGCTTCCCCTTCCCCCTCTGCCTGCCTCTCTGCATACTTGTGATCTCTCTCTGTCAAATAAATAAATAAAATCTTAAAAAAAAACCCTCATAACAAATTAGGCACTGAATAAACATATTTCAACATCAAAGGCCATACAAGACAAACCCACAGCTAACAGCACTCTCAATAGTAAATGTTGAAAGTTTTTTTCCTTTAAGTTCAGGAACAAGACAAGAGTTTCTCTCTTTTCACCACTCACAGTCAAAATAGTATAAGAAATTATAACTAGAGGGGCCCCTAGGTGGCTCAGTGGGTTAAGGCTCTGCCTTCAGCTCAGGTTATGATCTCAGGGTCCTGGGATCAAGCCCCACATCAGGCTCTCTGCTCAGCAGGGAGTTTGCTACCCCATCCCCTGCATGCTGCTCTGCCTACTTGTGATCCCTCTCCTTCTCTCTCTGTGTCAAATAAATAACAAAAAGAAAAAAAGAAAGAAAGAAAGAAAGAAAGAAAGAAAGAAAGAAAGAAAGAAAGAAAGAAAAGAAATCCTAACTAGAATAATTAGGCAAAAAAAATAAATAACAGGTGTCAGGATTGGAAAGAAAGAAGTAACTCTGTCTTTATTTTTTGTTTTACTAATTTTATATACAGAAAAAATCCAGATGACTCAACCAAAAATTAGATCTAATCCACAAATTTAGTAAAATGTGTGACTCAAAATTCATATAAAAAGATTAGTAGTGTATAAACTACTTACACATTAAAAAAACTTTTTAAAAGAGAAATAAAGAAATTGATTCCATTTAAAAAAGCATCAAAACCAGTAAAATCTTAGGAATAAATTTGTTTAAGAAGTTGAAATATCTGTACTCTGAAAACTTACTTTGATAAAAGAAATAAAAGAAGACACACATAGATGGAAAGTTATCCTGTGTTCATTGGAAGGCTTAATATTGTTAAAATGTCAATACTACCAAAGGCAGGTAGGTATAGATTGAAGATTCCAATGGGAAATTTTTACAAAAGTAGAAAAGACATTCTGAGATTTAAATGGAACCACAAAGGACTTTGAAAAATCAAAAGAAATCTTGAGGAATAAAAAGAAAGCAAGGAGCATTATATTTCCTGATTTGAAGTTATACTATAAAGCTAGAGTCATCAAAAATATATGGTACTAACATAAAAACAAACTGACTAATGGAACAGAACTGAGAGCCTAAAATTAATCCAAGCATATAAGGTCAACTAATACTTAACAAGAATACAATAGTAGAGCCAAGGATACTCAATGGAGAAAAGACAGCCTCTTTAATATATGGTGCTGGGATAATTGGATATTTGCATGTAAGGAAATGAAAGTTGGTCTTTATTTTATCCCACTAATGAATATTAACTCAAAATGGATTAAAGACGTAAATGCAAGACCTAAAAATGTGAAAAATATAGAAGAAAACATAAGAACAAACTATCTGATGTGGGCTATGATACCTAAAGCATAAGCAACATAATAAAAAATAAGCAAGTGGGACTACGCTAAGTTAAAAAGCTTCTGCATAGCAAATGGAGAAATCAACAAAGTGAAAAAAAACAGCCTAAAGAATTAGAAAAAAAAAAATATTGCAAACCATGTATCTGGTAAGGGCTACTATCCAACATACATAAAGAATTCATACAACTCATTAGCAAAAATGTCCAAATAATCTATTTAAAAATGGTCAATCTAAATAGACATTTCTCCAAAGAAGATGTACAAAAGATCAACAGACATATGAAAAATGTTCAACATTACTACTCATTAAAGAAATGAAAATCCAAACTATAATATAATAATCTCACACCTGTTAGAATAGGCATTATCATCCAAAAATCTAAGAGAACAAATCCTAGTTGGATGTTGTGAAAATGGAACATATCTATTGGTGAGATTGTTAATTGGTATAACCACTGTGGAAAACAGTATGGAGGAATCCTAAAACAAAACAAAACAAAACAAAACAAAACAAACAAACAAACATCTGATACAGCAATTCCACTTTTGGGAACACAACCAAAGGAAAAAGGAACACTACCTTGAGATGATATCTGCACTCCCATGTTCATCCCATAATTATTTATAATATCCCAAACATGGAAAAAACCTATTCATCCATTGATGGATGAATGGATAAAGAAGTTGTAGTATATATAAAGAATGGGATATTATCCAGCCATAAAAAAATCGGAATGCCTACCCTTTGTGATAATATGGATGAATCCTAGATGCAATATGCTAAGTGACATAAGACAGAGAAAGACAATTCTTTATTATCTCACTTATATGTGGAATCTAAAGAAAAAAAAACTAGAATCAAAGAAACTCAAAAACTCATAGAAAAAGAGATCAGACCTGTGACTATCAGAGGTGGAAGGTGGGAGAGTAAGGAATTAAAGGAATCTAGTCAAAAAGTACATACTTCAAGATAAATAAGTCGTAAGGATGTTATATACAGCATAATGATTATAGGTTGACACTGCTGTATAATATACTGGAAAGTTACTAAGAGAGTAAATCCTAGGACTTCTCATCATACCTTTTTTTTCCCTTTTTTGTCTTCACTTCTTATATAATAATGCACATCAATTTTTTCTTAATAGAATTGGAATAAGATGTGGTATACTCATACAATGGAAAATTATTCAGCCATAAAAAATGAAATAATAAGAATGCTACTAAATCAATGAGAGTTGATTTATACTAAGTGAATATAGTCATAAAAGACGATATACTATTTATTTATTTATTTATTTATTTTTAAATGTTTTATTTACTTATATCAGAGCATGAGTGAGAGATGAGCAGTGGGGAGGGGCAGAGAGAGAGGGAGAAGCTGATCCTGCTCCCTGCTGATCAGGGAGCCCAAAGTTGGACTCAATCCCAGAACCCTGGGATCATAACCTGAGCCAAAGACAGACACTTAATGACTGAGCCACCCAGGTGCCCTATGATTTCATTTATATAAAATATTCAGAGTAAGTAAATCTAGAGAAACAGAAAAATAGATTAGTGGTTCACTAGGGCAAGAAGAGATGAGAATTTGGGGGATGTTGATTAATGTGCTAATGTTTAGTGAGCACAGGGTTTTTTGGGTAGTATTGAAAATACTTTAAAGTTGATTATGGTGATAGATGCACACCTTTGTATACATCCTGAAAGCCATTGATCTACACAGTTTAAATGAGTGAACTGTATGATATGTGAATTATATCTCAATAAAACCAATACAAAATAACATAAATGGAATCATGAAGTATATAACTTTTAGCATTTGGCAGTTTTCACTCAGTATAATTTTCTGGGAATTACTCCAGGTTGTAGGATGTATGAATAGTTTTTAAGTTTTTATTGCCTACTAGTGTCCTACTCCATGATTTAAATGTGCCACAGCTTGTTTAACCATTTACTTAATTGAAGAACATCTGCATTCTTTCCAGATTTTTAGTTATTATACACTTGATCTTAGCCAAAAGGCCGAGAAGTGATAGATTTTTTGTTATTATAAATAAAGATTGTGACTAATGTTGGTGTATGGGTTTTTGTGTTCACACAAATCTCATTCCTCTGGGATAATGCACAGGAGTACAACTTCTGAGTCATAAGGTAGTTAGTTGCCTGCTTAATTTTCTTTCCCTGTAACTTTTTCTCTTCTCTCCTCACTCCCCTCTTTTTTCTTCCCTTTTCTTTGCTCTGCTTTGTTTGCTTTCCTCTTTCTTTCTTAAAATTGTTTTCCAGAATGATTATACCATTTTGAATTCTCTGCAGAAATGTATGAATAATAATCCATGTTCTCTGCACCCTTGTCAGCATATGGTATTGCCGTCATTTTTTAATTTTAGCCATCCTGATAGGTTTATATTGTAAAATATAATGGTATATATATATATATATATATATATGGTATAAAATATAATGGTATCTTATTTTAATTATAAATAAATTATAAATGTAGTGGTATCCTATTTTAATTTGTATTGCTCTCACAATTAATAAACATTTTCTCATGTATTTGTTTGTCATCTTTATCTTCTTCGGTTAAATGTCCTGTCATATCTCATGTCTGTGTTCAATTTGTTTTTGTTTATTTGTTTTGTTGTTGATTTGTGAAAATTTTTGTAGATCAAGATACTAGTCCTGTGACTGATATGTGGTTTGCAAATAATTTCTCCCATTCCACAGCTTGCCTTTACATCTTTGTCATAGAGCAAAATTTTTAATTTTATGAAATTCAATTTATAAAGTTTTTCCTTTCTATTTTAGGACATGCTTTTTGTGTAAAGTCTAAGAGCCTAATCCAATGTCCTAAATATTTAATCCTGTAATTTTTCCTAAGCATTCTATAATTTTACATTTGAATCTATGATACATTTTGAGTTAATTTTTATATAAAGTGCAAGACTAAAATGAGGTTTATCTGCCTGGCTAGCTCAGTCGGTAGAGCATGAGACTCTTAAAATGAGGTTCATCTTTTTGCCCAGAGATATCCACTACACTAGCACAATTTGTTGAAAAGATTCTTTCCTTTATTGAATTGCTTTTTACAAACTTTGTCAAAAATTAGTTGGGCTTATCAATGTGAAGGTCTATGTTCTTTACTTTTTTTTTTAAGATTTTTTATTTGACAGAGATAGAGGGAGATAACAAGCAGGGGAAGTAGCAGAGGGAGAAGAAGACTTCCACCTGAGCAGGGAGCCTGATGTGGGGCTCCATCCCAGGACTCTGGGGTCATTAACCTACTGAGCCACCCAGGTGCGCCAATTTCTGGGTTCTTTATATTTTTTTCCATTGATTTGTGTATCTATCCTTCCCAGCAATTACACACAGTCTTCATTACTATAGATGCATAGTAGTCTTGAAATAAAGTAGACTGATTCCTAACATATAATTGTTTTTCTAAACTTGCATTTTTATTTTTATTTTCCTTGAGGTTTCCTATTTGACAAAGTTATTATTAAGCAAAGTGCTTTTCAGTTCCCAAGTGTTTGGAGATTTTTTTTTTTTTCTGTTTTTAATTTTGAGTTCTATTTCATTGCATTCACAGAACATCCTTCATAATTTCAATTATTTTAAATTTGTTCAGGTTTGCCTATGGCCTAGACATGATTTATCTTAATACATATCACATGAGTACTTCCGTTGTTATTTAATGCATTCAGTAAACATTGATTAGATCCTGTCTGTTGATGGAATTGACTTTTAATATATTCTTGATGATTTTCTGTCTAGATATTTTAGCAATTATTGGAAAAAAGATGTTGAAACCTCCAAGTATAATTATTGATTTGTCTATTTTTCCTTTGTGTTCTATCAGTTTTTGCTTCATATATTTTTTATCCTTTTTGTTTGGTGCATACATATTTAAGATTGCTATGTCTTCTTTGCAAATTGACCATTTCATCTCTAGTAAGTTTATTAATATCTTATCTGATATTAATATAGCTAATTTGAATTTTCTATTAATTTCTGCATAATATATATTTTTCTATTCTTTTATTTTCTATCTGCCTTTATCATTACATTTGATTTGAATGTCTTGTAGGTAGTAAATAGCTCAGTCATTTTTGTTTTGTTTTATTTTTTTTTGAGAGGGAGAGAGAGAGCATGAGCTGGGTGAGGGGTAAAGGTAAAGCAGACTCCCCAATGAGCAGGGACTCTGGGATCATGACCTGAGCCAAAGGCAGACACTTAACCGACTGAGTCACGCAGTTGCCCCCCCCTTTTTTTTTTTTTTTTGTTTTAGTTCTCTTAAGCTTTTAACTACTACGATAAATTATATTTTTAATTGCTACATTTAGACCATTTTTATTTAATGTGATTAAGATATTTTAATACTTACGTTTTCCCTTTTATTTTTTGTCTTCTGTCTGTTCTGTTTATTGTTTCTTTGATTCTTTTGTTATCTTTCTCTAAGTTACTTGTGCATTTTTTAGAATTCTCTTTTGATTTGACTATAGTTTTTTTAAATGTATTTCTCTATATAGCACTTTAAAATAGTTGCTTTAGTTTTTAGATTATATATCTGTTTTTGTTACAGTCTTCTGTTGTCATTTTACCAGTTCAAATGAAATATAGAAACTTTACATCCCTTGCCCTTCCCTGTTTATAACTGTCTTAAATATTTCTTCCACATTTATTTTGGAAACATATCAGAAAGTGTAAGAATTCTTTCTTTGATCAATATAATTTAGAATAGTCAAGTGAAGAAAGACAGTCTATTATATTTGTCAGGAGTCCAGCTGAGCCAGAGACAGCTAAGCTGTCAAATGTCAAAGTAGCCATTAAAAATAATGAGAAAAAAATAAAAGTCTCAATGGTCTTTACTTACTGTGAAGGTATAAGCAAGAGTCTAAAACAACACACCAAATCTCCCCCAAGTGTATTTTCCCCTATTCAGTGGTGCACTGGTTGAGGGTCAAGTGGATCACAGAGATATGGGGGTTATCTCAAATAAATTTTAATGTGATTTTATGGGCCCTGAGACTGTTTGCAGGCAGGGATGAGGAAGGGCTAGTACTGAGTACCAAGATGAGAAAAGTGTCTTTAAATTTCCCCCTCCTCCTTCTGATAAGAAGCCTTCACATAGGCCTCTGAAGAAGATTTCTTCCCATGGCCTTAGATAAAAGAAACTACAAATAAAGATGCCTGGGCCAGGAATGAAAATGTGTTTGAAAGCATGGCCAGCAATGGAAGACTGACTCCCTGATTTCAGTTCTCTTTAGAAATAGAAGTGCAGTGTCGGTGCACCAAGACTAGGGTAAGTGGTATGCTTTACTCCATGAGGCCTTCCAAGTAATTGCCTATGATAAGGACTGAAATATCACAAATAGATTTAGTTACTAGAAACCAGAATCCTCATTATTTATCCATAATTTTGCATAGTTCATTCTTAGTTCCTCTTTGATATTCCAGGGTTTCTTTGCTTATTGTATTTAAGAGGACTTCCCTCAACTATTCTATTTTGGGTAGGTCTTATATTGACAAATTATCATGGTTGTTTTTTTTTTTTTTTTTTTTTTTTTTTTTTTTTAATCCGAGAATGCCTTCATTTCCCCTTCATTCCTAGATTATCTTTTATCTTTTTTGGATGAGGAATTCCAGGATAACAGGTCTTTCCTTTAGCATTTGGAAAATATGCTACTTCCTTCTATCCTCTGTGGTTTCTGATTAAAAAAAAAAAAAAAAATCTGCCATTACTCAAAATGCTTTTTCTCATAGGTAAGGTAGAATTCCTCTTTTGCGGTTTTCAAGATTTTCCCTATGTCTTTAATGTTTAAAAATTTAAGTATGATGTGTTTAGATATAGATGTCTTTGGGCTTACCCTGTTTGGTGACTACTCGGCTATGTATTTATGCATCTATCCAGAGCTAGGATGTTTTCAGTCATTATTCTTTCAAGTATGTATTTTTAAGTGCATTAAGACCCTCCTTTTCCTCTTTTTGGAACCTCAGTAGCATGAATTTCATATATTTTCTTATAGTCCCACAGTTTCCTTAGGCTCTGTTTATTTTTTAAACAAAATTTGATTTTCTTTCCATTGTTTCTATAGGATAACATAGATTTCTCTCTCATACTTCACTGATTCTTTCCTCTATTCCTTTCATTCTGCTGCATTCACTGAACTTTTACGTAATTGTATTTTTCCGTTTTAAATTTTTTTTGGTTCTTCTTGTATCTTATTCTTTGCTGAGGCCTTTTGATTATTCATTTCTTTAAAATGTGTGTATTTCCTTATTGAAGTATTTCTATTATGACTGCTTTAAAATCTTTATCAGGTAGTTTCATCACATGTGTAATATTGATGTTGACATCTGTTGACTCTCCTTTTTTTATTTTGTTCATATTTCATATTGAAGACTGGACATTTTGTCTTACGAGACTCTGTATTTTATTTAAACTTCCTGTTTTAATTGGATTTTTCGGATACTAGCTTTTCAGGAGTAAAGGAAGTCACCATTTCATTACTTCCACATGGAGATAGAAGTTCAGGTTCATCATTTAGACACCATCACACAGAGGTGGGGATAGGGGGTTCTTTCCTGCATTACCTTGTAGGTAATTGTGAGAGTTTTAGCTTCCCATATTGTCCCCATTCACATGACAGAGGGTTTGGCTTCAGTACCACTTGACAATAGAAAATGTCCCGAATCTCTTATGGTCCACTCCGTACACCAATATATCACAGAGGGTAAAGAATGCCTTGTCACTGCTGGGTGAGGTAGAAGTGTAGGCTTCTTATGTGGTCTCCATAAACATCATGATGTAGGAGGGATTGTTACCAACAGGTGGGGAAGAATGTCATGGCTCACTACTTGGTCTTTTCTGATATTACAAAGTCAAGGATGTTGGAGCACCTCATCACAACTCAATAAAGTTGAAAATATTGACTCTCCACTTGGCTTTTTTTGGTTAGGGTTGGGACCAGATGTGTTTTTTTTTGTTTTTTTCTTGTTTGTTTGTTTGTTTTTATAGTGTTTGCAGAGAATAAAGAAGTATTATCTGAAGGTTTCCTGTCATATTATGTTGTCCCTTTTGTGGTCCTCTGGCTAAGAGTAGGCTTCCTTTGGAGCTTCGGTTGTTGTGCCTCTTGGCATTTCCATATTACTAGCTCCTTCATGTCCAAGTCTTGATTATATGGGGAAAAAATCAAACCTAAGAATTCACCACCGTGTCATTCCCTGTGTCTTGAGTTCCCTAGCTGACCAGCCTTCTTTTCTTCATATTTAGAGTCTCCTTACATTTGTTTTATATGCACCTTCCAGAGTTGATAGATATATTTAGCAGGAATAATATGTGAAAACATGTCTATTGCATCTTCACAGAAGCTGAATCCCCATTTTTGTTTGTTGGCTGCTTTTTTGTTTTGTTTTGTTTTGGTTTTGGTTTGTTTTTAGGATAGCTGGAGGGGACTAGGATAGAAAGAATTCCTTTCCCTCTAATGG
Organism: Mustela lutreola; assembly: GCF_030435805.1. Classification (NCBI taxonomy): domain Eukaryota; kingdom Metazoa; phylum Chordata; class Mammalia; order Carnivora; family Mustelidae; genus Mustela; species Mustela lutreola. Next base: position 35,666,691 of record NC_081297.1, on the reverse strand, counting down.
AATGAAGCTCTAGCTTTAAAGGATAAGCCTTTGTAATGGAGAAGTCTGGTGCACTTCACAAGGATTACTCTTTCCTCTCTTCTGTCAGGGTCAAGAGGAAGTATTTCCTGTCTTCTCAAGAGGAGCTTGGGAGTAAATGTGGGGGCTCAGTTAAAACTGTAACTTCAAGAGTTTTCTACTCTCCAACTAGTCCACACAATCTCCAACAATTTTTAAAAATGACCTTTCAAAAAGTTCTACCAATGGCTCCAATAGCTTCTGCTCTAGGTAAGTAGATCTCAGCTTTGACTTTTGGGATCCTCCTATCTCTTCATATTTCAATGTGGCAGTGTGTCTTGTGCCTTATTTTTCTCATGGGTCCAAGAATAGTTGTTTATATTCAGTTTGCTTAACTTTCTTTTTTCTGTTATATAAATGAGAGGGAGGACTTCCACACTCTTTACATGTTGAAGCAAAGATGATAAGTCTGCTAGATTTTCCTTCCCCTTCTTTTTATCTCATGCCACCTTCCCTCATAGTTTTGAAAATATAACAAAATATATTTTGAGTTATTAATTGAAGCACTCCTTTCAGTAGTGGCTTGCCTCCCATGACTTTATTCTCTAACACTTTTCAAATTTCTAATCCAGGGAAGTAATAACAAAATAAAGAGGGAAAAATAAATTAAAAATATCTCAACTCTTAATTTAAAATAGCTGTGGAGACACTTAACAGAAAAAACTTTGGAAGAATATTGCAGGTCTTCCAACTTCCCTGTAATTGCTGTAAAATCTTCCTCCTCTATTGAGTCCCTAATTTGAGGAGACAACATACAGGAATGAGAGGGAAAGAGTAATTTAACTACTAGTGGTGTGGAGAGATATTAGAATTCTTGAGGTGTTAGTGCAAAAAGATGATTTTTATTAAAGCACAGGGACAGGAACCATGGGCAAAAAGAGCTGCATCAGGGTAATGGGGAGTGGCCCATTATATACTCTCAAGGTGAGAGGGGATTAGAGATAGTATAAGTCTCTAAGGAATGTTGGAAGCAAGGTTTCCAGGACCTTGAGGGGGTTACCCATTATTGGTATATTGGTATATTGGTATATTGGTCTAATAAAACCTTAGTCTTGAAATCCTTCAGATGCATATCAGTAGTCCATATACTTGGAGATGATTACCAACATGTGTCTTGGGGGTTTAGAGAAAAAGGAAGCTTACAAACGAATTTTTATATGTTAAAGTAGACTTACGGGATTAGGGTGGTGGGGGGGTGGGCTAGGATTGTCTCTTGCCCTTAGCAAAGTTTCGACATGGTGTCTGTTGAGTCCCCAAAGGAATGCCACTCTGCCTGTTTCAAGGACTTGTCAGTGGACTTTAGAATATAAGAAAATTTAATAAATTTTTCCTGCCTTTGTTTCCCACATCACTAGTAATTTCCTGAGCTTGAGTCATGTTCTCTTTCTCAAAGTTGAATCACACTGAGTGGTGTGTGTGTGTGTACATGTGTGTAGGATTATTGAGAGTATAGTGAAACAACAGAAACATCAAGATTGTCTTCACAGGCATTAAATAGCACAAGGTCATGCTCTCAGAAGTACTCTACACTTATTTTAATGATTTGCTATTACTGTCTTAAATTTCTAGTAATTTTAAAAAACAGGACTCTGAATTTTCATTTTATGCTGAGCCTCTATAAACTGTACAGCTGCTCCAAGAAAATCTAAGAGATAAATAATCTGATTCCCTGAATGGGCTCTGGGTGGAGGCAAACTTTATAGAATTTGAAGAAGCCCAAAACATATTGAGAGCAGTGGTAGTGCAGAGATAACTACAGGCAGTAGAAAAGCCTTGGGGGAGTGCACGGTTCTCTGTATCTAAAATTAATGGGGTATAACCATATTATGATGTGTAGTAAAAAGGAGTTTAGGTGTTATTGAGCAGAGTGGGGATTGAAGGGAGGGAAGAGAAGAGAGAGAGAGAGAAAGAGAGAGAGAGATCTTCACTTCTCTAATGCTCTGGGACTATGAAAGTACTTGGAAATTAGACCCAGAATAGAGAATGAAGGGATACATACCATAAGAAGACAGAGATTACTTAAAACTTATTGAAATTAACTTTGATTGAAATTAACTTTCCAGGGACGCCTGGGTGGCTCAGTTGGTTGGACGACTGCCTTCGGCTCAGGTCATGATCCCGGAGTCCTGGAATCAAGTCCCGCATCAGGCTCCCTGCTCCATGGGGAGTCTGCTTCTCCCTCTGACCTTCTCCTCGCTCATGCTCTCTCTCACTGTCTCTATCTCAAATAAATAAATAAAATCTTTAAAAAAAAAGAAATTAACTTTCCACTGTTTTGTAGAATTGGGATATCAAATCAAATCAGCATAACAAGCATTATGGACTGAATATTTGTGTCCCTCCAATAACCATATATTGATATCCTATCACCCAATGTAATGATATTTGGAGATAGGGCCTTTGGGAAGTGATTAGATTATACAAGGTAATAATAGTATGGCCCTGGTCTGATGGGATCAGTGTGTTTGTAAAGAGACACCAGAAAATCTGCTCTCTGTCTCCCCTGTGAGATGACACAGTAAAAAAGCCACTATTTACAAGGCATGAAGACAGAGACTCCCAGATTCCAAACTGTGAAACATAAATTTCTGTCATTTAAGCCACTCAGCTTATCATACTCTGTTATGGCAGCCCAAGCTGACTAGGTCACTCAGAGAAAAATAAAATTATAATAATGCCCATTTTAATTTAAAACCATCAGTTTGTGCCCATTATAAACTCTACATTTCAGCCCAGTAAAGGGTTCAACATATCCCAAAGATGATATTCTTTTCTTCACTTCTGAGTCTCTGAACAGAGTCATGTCATGTTAGACTTGATTCTGACCGTCCATGTGTATATACATGTGTGTGCATATATGTGTGTATATTTCTTTTTTATTTCACCACACTAGGGACAATGTCTTTGCTGGCCCCAGCCTCAGCCAAACTTTTAAACCCTATTTGTCATTGGAATGATTTGCCTTGATCTCCAGTTTCACAGTGAGCCAAGTTTTGAACTCACAAGATATATGAGGGACACCCGATCACTTATTCCCACAAAAACTGAATTTCAGGCCATGTCTTCCTATTTCTGGACCTACATAACAGTGAATATGCATCTTCAACCTCCCCTTCTACTATATTTTTGTATTCAATTTTTAGTCCACAGAGACATTTACCCAATTTTTGAGTGAATCTATATATTTAAAATATAGTTTTGTTACTTTGGTAAAGTATCTTTGGTAAAGATAAAAAATAGCAACAATGGGCTGAGGAGGGGTAAGATGGTGGAAAAGTAGTTGTCTCTGTTTCAACTGGTCCCCTAAAGTGAGCTAAATATCTACCAGAACACCCATGAAATCAGCTTGAGATGTGAGATTATACACTTCTGGATCTCTACAGGGATGGAAGACATCAGTGGAGAGGTAACATGGAGTGCGAATGCTTAGACTGAAATTGGAGGATAAACAGAAGGGGAAGGGATCCACCAGAATTGACCCATTGGGAAGTGCCCTGTGATTGGGGACCAGTATTAACTTGGAGACTGGTTAAAAGAACAAAAGACCTATGGTGCAACTGGCGGAATTAGGCAGTTATGGGCACAGGCCTAAGCCCAAAGTCCCAAGATGGTTACTGCCAGTGACCACCCATGCCAGAAAGAGCCCAGCAGGGAGTCCAGTCCATGTTCCCTGAGCCCATGGCTTTGCACTTCTTGCATCATCTCATGGCTGGGTGCACTCCCATCCACACCTGAAAGAGCCTGATGTGGGGAGTGGCCTGTGGTCTCTGGGCCCTCAGCCTTCTGTGACAAGCATGGCTGTAGGGTCTGAGTGCATCCAGCCTGCACCTGAGAGAAACTGGCACAGTGTTAGTGTGGGGTCCTTTGGCCAGCAGCCTTCCATGACCTCAGCTGGGGGCAAGTGCACTGGATGTGGGCATGGGTGGGCCCCAGACGGCTTTCCCAAGAATGGCAGCCACCCAGGTTTGGGCTCACCTGGACCAATATCACTCACGGTTTTAGTGGCACAAGGGTGCAGAGACAAGCAGGAGCCTCAGGTTGGCACTGAGACAGTGGCTAGAGGTGCACACCGCCTCTAGGGTGTTGCAGTGTTCAATGGAGTTTGCAGAAGGGGAGTCTGTGTGTTCTGGACCACCCAGAGGGGAATAGACTGAGGCTTCTCTCTGAGGCAGAGGCCTGGGTGTAGATAGTTTGCTTCACACTTAACCTCCAAAAAGCCTCAAAAAGCCACCAAAGAACAAAAACTTCCAGAGAACAAAAGCCTGAAAAACCAGTTTCGACAGCGGACTGATTGAAAAGCAATGCAGACACAAAAATAGACTCAAAATGGATGAAGGACCTCAATGTGCGAAAGGAATCCATCAAAATCCTTGAGGAGAACACGGGCAGCAACCTCTTCGACCTCTGCCGCAGCAACATCTTCCTAGGAACAACGCAAAAGGCAAGGGAAGCAAGGGAAAAAATGAACTATTGGGATTTCATCAAGATCAAAAGCTTTTGCACAGCAAAGGAAACAGTTAACAAAATCAAAAGACAACTGACAGAATGGGAGAAGATATTTGCAAACGACATATCAGATAAAGGACTAGTGTCCAGAATCTATAAAGAACTTAGCAAACTCAACACCCAAAGAACAAATAATCCAATCAAGAAATGGGCAGAGGACATGAACAGACATTTCTGCAAAGAAGACATCCAGATGGCCAACAGACACATGAAAAAGTGCTCCATATCACTCGGCATCAGGGAAATACAAATCAAAACCACAATGCGATATCACCTCACACCAGTCAGAATGGCTAAAATCAACAAGTCAGGAAATGACAGATGCTGGCGAGGATGCGGAGAAAGGGGAACCCTCCTACACTGTTGGTGGGAATGCAAGCTGGTGCAGCCACTCTGGAAAACAGCATGGAGGTTCCTCAAAATGTTGAAAGTAGAACTGCCCTATGACCCAGCAATTGCACTATTGGGTATTTACCCTAAAGATACAAACGTGGTGATCCAAAGGGGCACGTGCACCCGAATGTTTATAGCAGCAATGTCCACAATAGCCAAACTATGGAAAGAACCTAGATGTCCATCAACAGATGAATGGATCAAGAAGAAGTGGTATATATACACAATGGAATACTATGCAGCCATCAAAAGAAATGAAATCTTGCCATTTGCGACAACATGGATGGAACTAGAGCGTATCATGCTTAGCGAAATAAGTCAAGCAGAGAAAGACAACTATCATATGATCTCCCTGATATGAGGAAGTGGTGATGCAACATGGGGGCTTAAGTGGGTAGGAGAAGAATCAGTGAAACAAGATGGGATTGGGAGGGAGACAAACCATAAGTGACTCTTAATCTCACAAAACAAACTGAGGGTTGCTGGGGGGAGGGGGTTTGGGAGAAGGGGGTGGGATTATGGAGATTGGGGAGGGTATGTGCTTTGGTGAGTGCTGTGAAGTGTGTAAACCTGGTAATTCACAGACCTGTACCTCTGGGGATAAAAATATATGTTTATAAAAAATAAAAAATTAAAAAAAAAAAAAAAAGAAAAGCAATGCAGAGGGCCCCTCCCCGAGAAGACAAGCCAAAAGAACAAGAGTACAACCACCACAGGTTCCCCATAAAAATGTAAAACCCCAGCATTAGGGGAAAACAATATGTTAAGCTCCCAGTATTGTCCCAAAGCCTGTATATTTCATAGATACAACTTTATTTTCTTTCTTTCCTTCCTTTTTAAAAGTTCATTCTCACGATTCTCGTTCTTTTAATTTTTTTTTTAACATACTTACTATTACAACTAGAGGTTTAATACAACATATTCCATAATAAAATTTTAACTTGAACTTTTTTCATACATATACCCGTGTTTCCTTTTCTTTCTTTCTTTTTTTTTTTTTTTCCATACATATAGTTATAAGCTTCAGGGTAATCCTTCTTTCTTTTCAATATTATCCTTATATATAAACCTGTTTTAGTTTCCTTGTATTTGTGGAAAGTTGAGTCCTTTAACAAGGATAACAACATTCACCCAGGAAAAACCAAAATAACCTTCCTCACCCACATCAAGGTTTTCTAACCATCTTCCCATCTTATTCTTCTGTTAGTGCTTCTGTGTATTTGTTTTTGGTTTTGTACTACATAAATATTATTCTTGAAGTTCATTTTGGCTGGGTTTTACTTTTTTCTTTTTTTTTCCTTGTCTTTTACTTTTGTTGTTATTTTTGTTTGTTCATTTTTATTTATATACCTTATAATTCTTACTATTGGGGCTTATTTTGGCTGTTTTTTTTTTTTTCTCTCTCTCTTTTTTTCTCTTTCTTTTTGGTGGTGACTTCTGGTTGCTCTGAAACTTTGCAGGGTGCACCATGCCTGGATTGTGGTTGATATATTCAGTTATACATCCCCTCAACCAACTCTCACCAAAATGACTAGGAAGAGGAACACCCAACAGAGGAATAATTCAGAGACTGTGCCCTCTGCCACAGAGCTATTGAATATAGACATAAACCGTATGTCAGAAAGGGAATTCAGGCCATCAATTATCCAGGCAATGGCCAGATTGTAGAAGACAATTAGTGGCAACATAGCAACTCTAAAGGCAGAAGTGAGGGCTAGATCTGGCAATACTAAAAAATGCTATCAGTGAGAGCCAGTGCTATCAATGAGATCCAATCTAATTTAAAAACTCTAACAGATAGGGTAACTGAGGCAAAAGACAGAATTAGTGATTTATAAGACAAACTGATAGAAAAGAAGGATCAGGAGGAGGCCTGGAACAAACAGCTTAGAAGCCATAAAAACAAAATTAGGGAAATAAATGACACCATGAAACGTTTCAGCATCAGAATTATTTTGATCCCTAAAAGGATAAAGAGAGAAGACTAGATGATATACTGGAACAAATTCTGGATGAAAATTAACCTAGTCTGGAGAATGGAACAAGTGTTCATTCCTAGAGAAAGAAAAAACACCCCCAAGATCAATGAGACTGTGAAGACCTCTAGACACTTAATTGTGAAATTCACGAATCATAATTTTAGACAAGAGGCCATAAGGGCAGCTAAGGGGAAGAGATTCCTTATGCACAGAGGAAGATCCATCAGAATGACATCAGACTATCCACAGAAACCTGGCAAGTCAGAAAGGGCTGGCAAGACATATTCACGGCACTAAATGAGAAGAATGTGCATCCAACAATACTTTATCCAGCAAGGCTGACATTCAAAATGGATGAAGAGATAAAGAGCATCTAAGACTGGCAAGGTTTAGGAGGTTGTGACCACCAAGCTGGCACTACAAAAAATATTAGGAGGAGTTCTATAAAAAAAAAGAAAGAGTTCAAGAGTGACACAGAACATAAATTTACAGAGACAAGGTATAGAAACAAAGACTTCTCAGGAAAAATGCTGCAAATAAAACTTATTTTTCAATAATCATTGGGAATGCCCTAAATGCCTCCATAAAATGTCAGAGGGCTGCAGACAGGATAAAACAACAGGACCCGTCCATATGCTGTCTACAAGAGGTGCATTTGAATTAATAGCTACATCCAGATGGAAAATGAATTCCATGAAAGATGGAAAATGAATTCCATGAATGATGGAAAACCATCTTTCACACCAATGGACTTCAAAAGAATTCTGGGGTAGTGAATCTCATATCAGATAAATTAGATTTTAAGCTAAAGAATGTAGTCAGAGATACAGAAAGACACTATATCATTCTGAAAGGGTCTATCTACCAAGAAGATTTAACAATTATAAATATTTATGCTCCCAATATGGAAGTAGACAATGACATAAGCCAACTGTTAACCAAAATAAAGAGTCATATTGATATGAACACATTAATTGTAGGGGATCTTAACATGCCACTCTCAGCAAAAAAAAACAGCAGAAAATCAATAAAGAAACAAGAGCTTTGAATGACACATTGGACCACATGGACCTCATAGATATATACAGAACATTCCACCCTAAAACAACAGAATAGTCATTGTTCTCAAGCACTCATGGAACTTTCTCCAGAATAGACCACATACTGGGTAACAAATCAACCTTCAGTTGATACCAGAAGATTGAGATTATTCCTTGCATATTCTCAGACTTTTGAGAATTTGCTCTGAAACTGGAACTCAACCGCAAGAAAAAGTTTGGAAGGAATTCAAATACTTGGGAGCTGAAGACCATCCTGCTCAAGAATGTTTGGATCAGCCAGGAAATCAAAGAAGAACTTAAACAATTCATGGAAACCAATGAGAATGAAGACACATTCCTCCAAAACCTCTGCGGTATGGCAAAGACAGTCCTAAGGGTAAAATACATAGCCACTCAAGCCTCACTCAAAAAAATTGGAAAATTCAGATTGCACCAGCTCTCTTTACACCTTAAAGAACTGGACAGTCAGCAACAAATTAAGTCAACAAATGCACAATAAAGGAAAAAATCAAGGTTAGAGCAGAGATCATTGAGTTAGAAACTAGACACAGGGGAACACATCAGTGAAACTCGAAGCTAGTTCTTTGAAAGAATCAATAACTCTGATGAGCCACTGGCCAAACTAATCCAAAAGAAAAGAGAGAGGACCCAAATTAATAAAATTATGAATGGAAACAGAGAGATCATGATTAACACCAAGGAAATAGAAACAATCATTAGAATTTATTACCATCAGCTATATGCTGATAAGTTAAGCAACCTAGAAGAAATGGATGCATTCCTGGAAACCTATAAACTTCCAAGACTAAAACAGGAAGAAATTGACCACCTGAATAGACCGATGTCTAGTAACGAGATTGAAGCAGTGATCAAAAACCTCCCAAAAAGCAAGGGCCCAGGTCCTGACAGATTCTCTGGGGAAATTTTACCAAACATTCAAGGAAGAAATAATATCTATTTTCCTGAAGCTCTTTCAAAAAATAGAAAGAGAAGGAAAACTTCTAGACTCTATGAAGACAGCATTACCCTGATCCCCTCCCCAGGCAAAGACACCCTCAAAAAGGAGAATTTCAGACCAGTATTCCTGATGAATATAGATGCAATATTCTCAAAGAGATCCAAGCTAACAGGATCCAACAGTACCTTAAAAAGATTATCCCACCATGACCAGGTGGGATTTATCCCTGGGATGCAAGGGTAGTTTGACATTTGCAGGTCAATCAATGTGATAGAACACATCAATAATAGTAATAAAGAACAACCACATAGTCCTTTCAATTGATGCATAAAAAGCATTTGACAAGATATAGCATCCATTTCTGATTAAAATGCTTCAAAATATAGGGATAGAGGGAACATTCTTCAACTTCATAAAATCTATCTATGAACAACCCAGAGAAAATGTCATTCTCAGTGGGCAAAAGCAGTCTTCTCTTTGAAATCAGGAACATAAGAAGGATGCCCCCTCTCACCACTGTTGTTCAGCATAGTACTAGAAGTCCTAGCAAGAGCAATCAGACAACATAAAGAAATGAAAGGTATTCAAATTGGCAAAGAAGGTGTCAAACTGTTTCTCTCTGACAACGACATAATACTTAATATGGAAAACCCAAAAGACTCCATCCCAAACTACTAGAACTCATACAGTAATCCAGTAATGTGGAAGCACACAATATTGATACACATAAATCATTTGCTTTCTTATACAGTGACAATGAAACTGTAGAAAGAGAAATTAGAGAATACATTCCATTTGCAACAGCACCAAAAACCATAAAATACCTTGGAATAAACCTGACCACAGAGATAAAGTCTCTATACTCTAGAAACCATAGAACATTTATAAAAGAAACTGAAGAAAACACAAAATGATGGAAAAATATTCCATGCTTGTGGATTGGAAGAATAAATATTGTTAAAATGTGTGTGCTGAATGGAAAAATGGATAAGGAAGATGTGGTCCATATATACTATGGAGTATTATGCCTCCATCAGAAAGGAGGAATACCCAACTTTTGTAGCAACATGGACAGGACTGGAAGAGATTATGCTGAGTGAAATAAGTCAAGCAGAGAGAGTCAATTATCATATGGTTTCACTTATTTGTGGAGCATAACAAAAAGCATGGAGGACAAGGGGGATTAGAGAGGAGAAGGGAGTTGAGGGAAATTGGAAGGAGAGGTGAACCATGAGATACTATGGATTCTGAAAAACAATCTGAGGGTTTTGAAGGGGTGGGGAGTGGTAGGTTGGGGGAACCAGGTGGTGGGTATTATAGAGGGCATGGATTGCATGGAGTACTGGTTGTGGTGCAAAAACAATGAATACTGTTATGCTGAAAATAAATTAAAAAAATTTTTTTTTAAATTTTAAAAATTGGGGGTGGTATGTGCTTTGGTGAGTGCTGTGAAGTGTGTAAACCTGGCAATTCACAAACCTGTACCCCTCGGGATAAAAATATATTATATGTTTATAAAAAATTAAAAAATTAAAAATTAAAAAAAAAAATGTGTGTGCTGCCCAGAACAATCTATACTTTCAATGCCACATGATCAAAATATGAACAGCATTTTTCAAAGTGCTGGAACAAATCACCCTAAAATTTTTCTGGAACCAGAAAACACCCTGAATCACCAAGGAAATGTTGAAAAAAGAAAACAAAGCTGGGGGAATCACATTGCCTGATATCAAGTTGCATTACAAAGCTGTGATCACCAAGACAGCATGGTATTGGCACAGAAATAGATGCATAGACTAATGGAACAGAGCAGATAGTCCAGATATGGTCAAATAGTCTTCAACAAAGCATGAAAAAATATCCAGTGGAAAAGAGACAGTCTCTTCAATAAACTGTGCTGGGAAAATTGGACAGCTATGTGTAAAAGAATGAAACTAGACCATTCTCTTACACCATACACAAAGATAAACTTGAAGTAGATAAAATACCTCAAGGTAAGGCAGGAATCTATCAAAATCATAGAGGAGAACATAGTAACCTTGTTGACATTGGCCACAGCAACCTCTTTCAAAACATGTCTCTAAAGGCAAGGGTTACAAAAGCAGAAATGAACTTCTGGGACTTCATCAAGATCAAAAACTTCTGCACAGCAAAGAAAACAATCAACAAAATAAAGAGGAAAGCCATGGAATCTGTGAGGATATTTACAAACGACACTACAGACAAAGGGCTTATATCCAAGTTCTATAAAGAACTTCTCAAACTCAACACCCAAAAAACAATCAAGTCAACAAATGGTCAGAATACATGAACAGACACTTCTCCAAAGAACACATTCAAATGTCTACGAGATACATGAAAAAATGTTCGTTATCATTAGCCATCAGTGAGATTGAAATCAAAACCACATTAAATAAGATAGCATGTTACACAAGTTAGAATGGCCAAAATTAACAGGACGGTAAACAACATGTACTGGAGAGGATGTGGATAAAGGGGAACCCTCTTAAACTGGTGGTAGGAATGCAAGTTAGTGCAATAACTTTGGAAAATAGTGTGGAGATTCCTCAAAAAATTAAAAATAAAGCCATCCTATGACGGCTTTTGAACTAATCGAATTGAACTAATAAATATTTATTTCAAAGATTCAGATGCAGTGAAAAGAAGGACCCTATGTACCCCAATGTTCACAGCAGCAATGTCGACAATAGCCAAACTGTGGAAAAAGCCAAGATGCCCTTCAAGAGATGAATGGATAAAGAAGATATATGTATATATATATATATATATATATATATATATATATATATATATATATACATACATACATATATATACAGATATAGATATAGATATAGATATCTAGATAGATATCTATATCTATCTATCTATCTATATATATACCATATCTTCTTATATACCATATATATATACTGAGTATACAGAATAGACCACATACTGGGTAACAAATCAACCCTCAATTGATACCAGAAGATTGAGATTATTCCTTGCATATTCTCAGACTTTGAGAATTTGCTCTGAAACTGGAACTCAACCGCAAGAAAAGGTTTGGAAGGAATTCAAATACTTGGAAGCTGAAGACCATCCTGCTCAAGAATGTTTGGATCAGCCAGGAAATCAAAGAAGAACTTAAACAATTCATGGAAACCAATGAGAATGAAGACACATTGCTCCAAAACCTCTGCGGTATGGCAAAGACAGTCCTAAGGGTGAAATACATAGCCACCCAAGCGTGTGTGTATATATATATATATATATATATATATATATATATATACACACACCATATATACCATACCATATATATATATATCATATACCATACACATACACACACACAATGGAATATTACATCTCCATCATAAAGGATGAATACCCACCTTTTGTATCAATATGGATGGGACTGAAGGAGATAATGCTGAGTGAAATAAGTCTAGCAGAGAAAGCCAATGATCATATGGTTTCACTTACTTGTGGAGCCTAAGGAATAACATGGAGGCCATGAGAGAAGGAAAGTAAAAGTGAATTGGGGTAAATCAGAGGGGGAGATGAAGCATGAGAGACTGTGGAACCCTGAGAAACAAACAGGGTTTTGGAAGGGAGTTTGGGGGCTTGGCGAGTCTGGTGGTGGGTATTAAGGAGGGCGTGTATTGGAGAACTGGGTGTGGGGCATAAATAATGAATCTTCGAACACTGAAAAAATAAAATAAAATGAAGTAAAATAATAAAATAAAATAAAATAAAACTAAATAGATAAATAAATTTGATTAGCCAAAAAAAAGCAACAATGAATAAAATATAGAAGTTGAAAACCAAAAAGACATAGCCACACTCCCATATAAGGCAAAAATTTCCATTGTAAATAAATCAATCTAAAACATAAAAATTTGTCAAATTGCTGGTGTCTGCCTTATTGAGTTTGGGAGCAGGATTTGGCAGTGACAGTGTGTTTATATCCCAGAGACTGTTGCCCTATGTGTGTCATTACAATGTTTCGGTGAATATCTTTATGCATGTGTACAGGTGTATTCATGCAATAATTTCTGTAGGGATTATAACTAGCAGAGAAATTGCTAGGTCATTGGGATAAGACACATTTTGAACATTTCCAGGCAGTGTTAAATTCGTTTTCAGATTATAACAATTTATGCTTCTGCTAGTACAGTTAGGAGAATTTTGAGCTCTCCATGTCTTCCCAGCATCAGTTGTCAGACACAAACCCCCTCAACTACTACATACATGTGGTATTTCATTATTTTCATCTGCATGCCCTTAGTTGCTGAGGTTGAATCTAGTTTCATTTTAAAATGGGTATTTTGGGTTTCATCTGTAAACTTGCCTATTTATACTGTTGTTAATTTTTCTATTGGTATGTTTTGTGTTTTTATTTTTAGGGGTTTCCCATATATTTTTCTAAGTTCCCTTCTGACTACTGTACTAAAACTGCTTCCTATTTTCAAATCCCACATTCAATTCTTGATTCTTATCCTACTCGATGTTTCCACATTACTCATAGAGATGACCACTCCCTTGTCTTTGTTAATTTCTTCTCTCTTGGATTTTGTTTCTTACTCTCTTCGTGTTTCTTAGAGATTATGTGTTTTCATTTCTTAATTGCCAGTGCCAAGAACATTGCCCAGCACAGATTAGATATTTAATAATGTTTCAGTATACAGTTTCTAGTGAATAGTTTCTTGTAGGATCAAGATACATATTTCAGGTCTGGTCCTTTCTCTTTCTTACGAGCTAGCAGAACACCTGTGCAAAATCATAGGGTTTCACCCAGTTTTACTTCCAAGTACTCTTCACAAAGCATTGTTCCTCCACTTCCTCTAACTGTAATTCACTGTATGTTGCAATCAGTAACATTTTAAAATGAACTTTTATCCTGACACTTGGTGACATTTATTCCAACAAGCTGGGGTGCAGAAAGCAGAAATTGTGTTAGATTATGAAGTATGTGATGTGATAAAATAATATCTAGAAAATGTCATTACATTCACTTTCTGTGATGAGTACTGTAGTATTTGAAGCCAGCTAGTCAGAGGTAAATAGTTAATATGTTACTTATTGGATGATTCCTCAAACCTGAACTGGAAATTAAAATAAAATAAATAAATTAAGAATTTTACAAAGTGTAAAATATTTTAAAGGGATAAACTCATTTTTATTTTAAAATATCAAAATATTATAATATATGAGAAAATATTTCCCAATTTGTATTAAGTAAATGATTATGAATCACCAGTATCAGAGATTTAGAAATTACTTCAGTAGTAAGGAAATTGAAAACTCCACATTGATCTTTCATGACTATAAATTAATAAAAAGTTCAATTTTTTTCCTAAAAAGCAAATATGACAAATAAATCTGCTTTTAAAAGAAATAAAATAAACATACATGTCTATTATGATGAATGGAAAGGTCAATATAATTTCTATCTTTAGAATATAACTTGATTTATAATGATCTAAACTAATTACAATTTAACCATGAAATGGAACATATAATAATAAAAAAATAGAATAGATTGGAATATGAACCCTTTCTTTCAAATATTCCTTCTCATCTCTTCCCTCACAACTCACTCAAAAGAGTGTTGAGTGAAAGGTTTTCTTCTCCTGTGTATAGAAAATGATTACATGTATTAGAGACTAAAATAAATCATTTGCATGGACTCCACTGTTATATTTTTGGGGAAGAAAAGACACTGACATTTAATAAAACACTGATTTTCTTTGTGTTCTATGGAAAAGTGATTGTGGGAAGTATGACGATGAAACGGCCAGAAAAGGAGCAGCAATATTTAATGAGAATGGTTGGGAACTCTCAATTTTCCTAGTTTGTGTCCCACCAAAAAAAACACTTTTTTTTTTTTTTTTTTTTTTTTTTTTAGAATTGGGGTTAACAGTGGGGAAGTAAAAACAAACAAACAAACAAACAAAAAAACCACCTCACTTTTTAATATTTTATTTCTTTATCATCAATGAAGTAAAGTAATGGTGAATTAGTGGAGACAAACCCTGTAATACAGGGAATGCTTTTTTCTTGTCCTTCATGTCTGTTAGGCTCCCTATAGTTTTCATTACTGAATGAATTACATGCAGATTACTTCTTCCAACTTACCCCCATCCAATACCTTCTATAATACAATCAAAGCCATGTGAACTCGAACTCATGACCATATGTTGGTATGTGAAGATACAAGAAGAGAAAAACTTTAGATTTTAGTTGGTGAGGAGACCAGTTCCTTAAAAATATGTGTTACTCCATAGAAACAAAAGATGTCAGGTGACTCACTCCAGGCAAATAGGAAGAGTAAGAGAAGGTATGTCATACTTGCAGGTAGACAAGGTATTGAGATTAAGTGAAGTCTAAGTGGTTTCTAAGAAAATCTATGGCCCATTCATATTGTTTTATGTTTATTAGTGGCATGAACATCACCCTTTAAAAAGCTATAGGTTTTGCATTTGCATCAGAGATCTCCCACACTGAAAATGAAGGGTGACTTACAATAATGGAACATAGTTCTCAACAAATGTAAAACTCACACATTTAAATGATTTTTTTTAATTTTTAAATTAGCCATTTAGAAAGGTTTTGCAATCATAGTAGTATTGCTATTACTTGAAGTATTTTCACAACTTTTTGCAGTGTTCCTTATGATAATATTCTTACCTTATAAATTTTTTAAAGACTTTATTTATTTATTTGACAGACAATGATCACAAGTAGGCAGAGAGGCAGCCAGAGAGGCAGAGAGGAGGAAGAAGACTCCCCAATGAGCAGAGAGCCTGATGAGGGGTTCGATCCCAGGACCCTGTGATCATGGCCTGAGCTGAAGTCAGAGGCTTTAACCCATTGAGCCACTCAGGTGCCCCTCAAACCCATTCTTACTTCTCTTCTGCCCATCACACCTTTTTAATATATGGTGTCATATTTTACATTCTTTATTTTGGAATCCCTTGTCTGATTCTCACCAAAATATTTAATTTTTTTATTTTTTAAGATTTTATTTCTTTGTCAGAAAGAAAGAGAGAGGTAAAGCAAACACAAGTAAGGGGAGTGCAGGCAGAGGGAGAAGCAGACTCCCTACTGAGCAAGAAACCCAATGTGTGACTTGATTCCAGGATCATGAGATCATGACTTGAGCCAAAACTAGATGTTTAACCAACTGAGACACCCAGGCATCCCAGACATATTTTTTTTTTTAAGTGCCTTTGTATTTCCCTCTTTTTAATCTTACTTATGGTCTTTCCTTTCTTCTCAAAGAATCCCCTTAAATTATTCTTGTACAACTTGTTTAGTGATCATGAACTCCTTTAGTTTTTCTTTTTCTGAAAAAATCTTTCCTTCTATTGTGAAAGACAGCCTTACTAGACAGAGTAGTTTTGGCTGTAGATTTTTTTCTTTCAGCACTTTGAATTTTTAATCCACTCTCTTCTGGCTTGCAAAGTTGCTGCTGAAAAATCCTCTGAAACCCTTTTGGGGTTTTCCTCATATGTAACTGTCTTATTCCTGCATGCTGATTCTAATTTTTTTTTTCCTTATCATTTTTTTGCCACTTTGACTACTATGTGCGTTGGTGTGGACCTCCTTAGGTTGATTTTCTTGGGGGATTTCTGTGCCTCTTGGATTTGGATATCTCTTTCCTTCTCCAGACTATGGAAATGTTCAGTTATTATTTCTTCAATAAATTTTCTGCCCCCTTTTTCTTTTTCTTCTCTTTCTGGGATCCTTACAATGTGAATATTATTATTCTTGATGGATCATTGAGTTACCAAAGTCTATTATCATTTTGTATAATTCTTCTTCCTCTTATTAGTTCATCTAGATTATATTCCATTACTCTGTCACTAATTTGTTCCTCTGCTTCTTCTAGTCTGTTATTTATTCCATCAAGGGTGATCATAACTTCCCTTATTGTGTTCTTCATCTCTAATTGGTTCTTTTTTATCTCTGCGTTACCGGTGTCACTGGTTTCCACTACTCTATTCTCAAGTCCAGTCAGTATCTTTATGATCATTATTTTAAATTCTCTATGAGGCATGTTACTTAATGTCATTTTCCTTAGGTCTCTTGCTGTGGTTTGCCCTTTTTTTTCATTTTTGACATATTATTCTGTCTTCTCAATTTGCCTAGCTCTCTGTTTCTGTGTGTTAAGGAAAGTCTACCATGTCTCTTGCTCTTGAAAGTAGTGCATGGGTCATGTACTTTTAACTTGATGGTGCTGGTCCTCTTCTACGGGGGACATGTGCCTGCTACTGAGACTGAGGTCAACTTTGGCCATTCTTCACAGTGAAAGTGGGCTTGGGGTGCAGTTTTATCTGCATGCATAAGGTGCATGCATCCTCCATGGGAGATCAGGAGACAATGTTGTCAAGGTCTGCCCAGTTTTCTGAAGGAAGAGATCTGCAACACCAGAACTGAGTCAGGTCTAGCTGGATAGGCTGAGTGCTGTGAAAGCAAGTTAGGTAGTGATTGCAGGTGGCACAGTGGCTCCTGAAAATGGCTGTTTTTATGATGAGGGACAGGAGAGGGGAATAGGTCCTAACATCTTTGTTCCCAGAGAAGTCCCTCAGGTAATTCTGAGATTTTAACTCACCCTCCCATAAGCCCCAGCTGTCTTTCAAACTGTTGCTACCAATTATCTCTGCAGTCTCTTTGCTGTGCTATCTCTTTAAGGGCAGAGGCTCAGAGAAAATTTCCTTCTGGGCTCTCTTGGAGTGGGACCCACTGTTTTTTTTTTTTTTTTTTTTTTTTTTTTTTTAGAAAACTGCCTTTATTCTATTAGTAGTTGGAAAAATTAACTGGTACAGAAAAAAAGTTTAGTCAGCTGGAGAGGAGAGTGAGTGCCACTCAACAGAACGGACAGCTCCTTTGGGAGGGAACCTGGATACAGTGAGGAAAAGGAGCACTGTGAACTAGAGCCAGACCCTGCAGTCCAGGTGAGACAAGTCATGCCACTTGCTGAAGTGTCTAAGTGCCTCAGGCATGAAACCAAATTCCTATTTATTTAGCCCAGCTCTGGGGAGGGGGTACTGGATATGTGGGACCGAGAACAGGTGATATGGGCCATCTTTTATCAGAGAAACTGACAAAATGGGAATTTTAAAAATGAATTTTCAATCTGACTTTATTTTCAAATACACTTTCTTTTTTTTTTTTTTTTTTTTTAAAGATTTTATTTATTTATCTGACAGAGATCACAAGTAGGCAGAGAGGCAGGCAGAGAAAGAGAGAGAGAGGGAAGCAGGCTCCCCGCTGAGCAGAGAGCCCGACGTGGGGCTCGATCCCAGGACCCTGAGATCATGACCTGAGCCGAAGGCAGCGGCTTAACCCACTGAGCCACCCAGGCGCCCCTCAAATACACTTTCTTAAAAAAAAAAAAAAACCAATACACTTTCTGCAGGGATGACAAATATTAGTATTAGGAAATCCAATTATACAAAAAATACTACATCTAGTCTGGGGTAGATATATTTATTTTTTGGTAACATACATTAAGTGGCACTAATTACACAGTAACTATAAAGTAACTAACATGAAACCACAGAACTGTAACTGCCACGGCTGCATAGACTTGGGCCTTTCTGGATGAGCATTTTCAAAAAACTGGATGCCCATCACAGAGTTATGCCAATAAAATCTGTTAAGGAGTAAAGCTCTGAAGTAGGGACTCACTATAGTATCTTGCAGCTGACAGATGACAGCCAGGACATGTTAGTTATAAAGTAGTTACAGCCTAATTAACAAAAGTTACCAACTGTTTCTTTTTCTAGAAAGAAGCAAGAAGTTAAGAAATTCCTTGAATTACGCCTGGTGTGTCAGGTGGGAGTGCAGAGGAGGGCTGTTAGAGCGGTGTCAGAAGGACCCCGGTGGTCAGGTGGGTTATACATCATTAATAATCACGGTTGGCTTCTAAATACTGGTAGCAAGATGACTTCTGATTTGTAATCTTAGGTAAATTATAGATAAATGAAAAAGGCCAGTAATCATACACTAAGATTAATAAACAGCACTTCAAAATTAACCGCATGAGGGCTGTGCTTGCAGCAGGGTTTCACAAGACAAGGCACCCAGATTTTTTCTTCCCATTTCTGGCTTGCAGAGCAGCTCTCGTGGCTATTTCAAAAACCTCCCTCACTCCATCTTTGGTGTTTGCTGAACACTTCATGTATCCAAAAGCGCCGATCCTGTTTGCCATATCTCTGCCTTCTTCAGGTTTCACCGGCTCCTGCTTCATCTTGGCTAGCTCCCGCTTTGTGTGCTCATCATTCCGAAGATCCTTCTTGTTCCCAACCAGGATGATGGGCACGTTGGGACAGAAGTGCTTGACTTCCGGGGTCCATTTTTTTCTGGGATATTTTCTAAACTATCAGGGCTGTCAATGGAGAAACACATCAGTATAACATCAGTGTCCGGATAGGAGAGAGGCCTCAAGCGGTCATAATCTTCCTGCCCAGCTGTATCCCACAAAGCCAACTCTACCGGCTTTCCATCAACTTCCATATCTGCCACATAGTTCTAAAACACTGTGGGTACATACACCTCTGGGAACTGGTCCTTGCTAAAGACGATGAGCAAACAAGTCTTGCCACAGGCTCCATCACCAATAATCACCAGTTTCTTCTGGATGACAGCCATGCTTACAAATGTGCTGCAAGACCCACGGTCTGTGCGGCAGAAGTTCTACAAGTGCCTTGAATTTCTCAGATGAAAGGCACTTAGGCGACGACTCGCAGTCCCGTCTCTCTGGGCTGAGGATGCCTGTCCGCGAGTCGCAAGCTCGGGGTGGCTAAGGAGACTGCAGCACACTAATGAGAGAACCCATGGAGGACTGCGGGCGGTGGGTGATGGGCGGCAAGCGGGGAGCAGGGAGCGCGAGCGAGCGAGGGGGGGACCCACTGATTTTAATGTTCCAATTTTAAGTCCTACTAGTTATATGCACTCATGAAATTCAGCCCCTCTGATTTTCAAAAACAAATGCTATGGGCATTTCTCTTCCCTTTATAGGCTTCCTGATATACTTCAATGTTTCTGGCTCTTCTTCATATCCATGACCCCCTTCTCCAGTGGTTAGAGCCATGGGGCTTTGCTTTCCAAGAAGTCATTGCCCTTCCTACTCTTAAGTGTCACCTCTTAAAGTTACATTAAGTTGTGGGTTTTTTCAGCCAGTCTGAGTTCTTTTCTTAGGTGTTTATTCTGCTGAGAGTGTTATCTAGTTGATGAGGTAAGTTTAGGATCCTCCAACTTTGTGGTTTTCCCCAGAAATTCCCCAGAATTTCTTTTATCTTTTCTTTTAATGTAGAATGTGAAATTTATTTTGTCTTACTTAAGTATGAACATGATAAAAATAAGTCTCTTATTTAAATATGTGTGTACTTTTTGAAAAATTAAAGCAGTTCTCATTATTCTTTATTCAATTCAGTTAAATAAAAATAAATTTAATGGAATTCATTTTAAATATCAGTGTGTATATTCTTATGCTGGTGGTGGATGTTATTGCAAAACTTCTTTGAAATAACCAATTCATATAACTAGCAATAAGATGAGTTTGCCATGTGGACACTGAGATTTCATTGAAGAAGTAAGAATACTAGCAAGTTGTATCAGCATATTGGAACATTTTTTATCTTAAGGTCATAATTAGTATTATTCCTACATTTGTCCTGCCATGTTTCTTTCTTTTTTTTTTTTTTTTGACAGTCCCCTTTCCTTCTATTTTTCCTTCCTTAATTCTTTCCTCATTTTCTTACTTTTATTCTTTTTCTTTTTTTGTTTATTTGTTTTAAGTGATCTGCTGAGCAGTCCTGATGTGGGACTCAATTCCCGAACCCTGGAACCATGACCTGATCCAAAGGCAGATGATTAACAGCTAAGACACCAATAAGAGTTGACTTATTATTCCTATACTATACTTGGGTAAGCTGAGGCTCACCTAATTTAGGTAGATTTTCCAAGAACAAACACACTTAGTAATGAATTCAAAATTTATTATGAGTGTAAACACTTAATTCTTCTACCTATAACTTAACATTCTATTTCCTTTTATTTCATTTACTCCACAGAAAAAATAAATCAATGGATTGTTTACGATGGGAAGACATTTCCATTTTGTAAATCATTTTAATATCATGACAGTTTTAATCATCTCCATTGATTTTTCAAGTGGATATCCAAAGAGTTTTGAGATGTGATTCTTACTCTATAATGTTTTGATGTCTGTTGCCAGGATCTCCATTGTTAATTATTTAAATTCCTGTAGTCAAAGAATTTAGAGCTAAAAAGTGCTTTGGTTTATTATAACCTAATTATCTAAGTTTATTTTTCATGGGAGAATTGAAGTGTATAGATATTAAGTCAAGTATTCATCCTCAAATTCCAAGAAGCAGAGCTAGGCTTTTCATATTATTATCATGTCTTTCAGTTCTAGATTAAGGAAAACAATAAATCCTTATCCTGGTAAGATAATACATTTCAGATTTTTTTATTTTTTACCTATAACCATTTTTCTTTTCCATTTCATGTTGATCTTCTGCATTTATCCTATTCATCAGTTATGGTAATTTGCTCATATGAAGTTGATAGAGACTAAGAAAATACAGATAGATGAATAACAGTAATCCCAGAATTATACTTTTCTATAAAATCATGAATCCCACTCCATTTTAATGGAAAATGTGGCTCCTGATAACTGACTTTGGCCAAAATGTCGACATTTAACTCTGTCTATGATTTCATACTTCTGGGTCAGTAATTCTCACTCAGTACAAGGCTGATAGATTTTTACACAAAAATGAATCGTCAGAAATATCAATACCTCATATATATCTTTCAAGGTGGATACAGTCTTTCTTCTATTTAGATATTTTATTTCATTTGTATATATTTATGTTGCATTCCTTTCAAGAATTATATCCTTCATCTATTTCTTTCCTAAAATTTCTCATCTGTTATCTCTTAACCTTTTCTGCTTTATTCTTTAACATACTTATAGCTATTTTAAAGTTCCTGTCATAATCCCAACATATGAGTCATAAGTTGATCTACTTGTATTGATTATTTTTCTTCTAAAATATAGCCTATTTTCTTTTGCTTTATGAGCACTTTACCTCTTAAAAATATTTTGCTATGTTCAAAATTTATATAAAGGAAAAGTTAAGACCAAGTACATAATGTTTACAGTTTAAAAAAGGCTCTTTTTTCCAGCTTTCTTGAGATATTATTGACATATAACATATGTAAGTTTAAGTATACAACATAATGCTTTGATACATATATATATCATTATATAATTATCATAATAAAGTCCGTTAACACCTCCAATGCCTCACATAATCATACTTTTTTCCCTGATAATAACATTTAAGATCTACTCTCTTAACAACAATTGTTTGTGAATTTTAATCACCATGCTGTGCATTAGTTCCCCAAAACTTATTAGTCATATAACTGGAAGTTTGTACTCAACATCTCCTATTTGTTCCACCTTCCAACCTCTGCTAACCATCATTCTACTCTCATTTTAAAGAGTTCAGCTACTTTAGATTTCATGTAAAGTGAAAACATAAATTATTTCTGTTTCACTTTTGACTTATTTTACTTAATATAATATCCTCAATATCCAATCATGTTTTGCAAAAGGATTTTCTACACTTTCTATGTCTGAATAATAATTCATTGTATATATCCAAAACATATTCTTTATCTATTCCTTAGTCAACAGACATCTAAGTTGTTTTAATATCTTGGTTATTGTGAATAATGCTGCAGAAAACATGCGGCTGAAGATATTTCTTCAAGATATAGATTTTTATCATTCAAATATATACCCAAAGTAGGATTGTTGGTCCATAAGGCAGTCCATTTTTTTAAAATAAATACCCAGACTGTTTTTCACAGTGGCTGCAACAATCTACACTTCCACCAATTCTGTACACAGATTCCCCTTTTATCATATCCTTAGCAACATCTGTTGTTTGTCTTGACAACAGAAATCCTATTTGGTATGAGGCAAAATTTCATTATGATTTTATTTGCATTTCCCTGACAATTACTGACATGGAACATGTTTTCATGTACCTGTTCATCATTTCTATGTCTGCTTTGGTAAAAATGATTATTAAGGTTATTTGCCTATTTTTAATTGGGTTATTTAATGAGTTCCTTGGATATTAACCCCTAATCAGAGAGTTTGCAAATATTTTTCCACATTCTCTAGGTTGCCATTTCATTCTGTTGACCCTCTGCTCTGCTGTGTAGATTTTAGCTTGATATCTTCCTCTATATTTGTTTGACTCTTTGTTTATACTTTCTTGGTGTGCTTTTTGTTTTTTCTGAATCAACAGCAACAAAACACAACACATTGCCAAGATTAATGTCAAGGAAATTTTTCCTGTATTTCTAGTAGTAGTTTTAAAGTTTTGGGTCTTACATTTAAGTCTTTAATCCATTGCAAATGAATTTTTGTGAGTGGTATAGAAAGAAGCGTTCAATTTTATTGTTGCGCATGTGAATATCCACTTTTCCCAAACTCTTTATGGATGATACTATTTTTTCCTATTGAGTGTTCTTGGCTCACTTGTCAAATATTAGTAGACCTTCCATACCCATGTTTATTTCTAGGCTCTCAATTCTGTTTGATTGATCTGCATGTCTATTTTTATGTGAATACCATTCAGTTTTGATTACTGAAACTTTGTAATAAAGTTTGGAATCAGAAAGTGTAATACCTCCAGGTTTGTTGTTCTTTCTCAGGATTGCTTTGGCCATTCAGGGACCCTTGTGGTTCCATATAAATTTTTGGATTTCTTTTTTTCTACTTCTGTGAAAAATGTCATTGGAATTTTGTTAAGGACTACAATGAATCTATAGGTAGCTTTGGGAAATATAAACATTCTAACAAAATTAATTTTATAATACATGAACATGGAGTGTCATTCCATTTGTTTCTTTTTTTTTTTTTTTTTTTTTGAGATTTTGTTTATTTATTCGTCAGAGAGAGAAAGCAGGCACTAGCAGGGACAGTGGCAGGCCGAGAAAGAACCAGGCTCCCTGCTGAGCAAGGAGTCTGATGTAGAACTCTAGAACTCGATCCAAATACCTTTTTTAGAAAATTTCTATGCACATACTCAACAAAACCCTGTATTTTTCCAACTTCACAACTCCAGAGAAACAAACCCAATTTTACACACACAGATATACACACACACTGAGGGGGAGAGATAGTTTTATAATGTATTAGCTCACATGCCTTTAGAAGATGAAAAGCCCCATTATTTAGCATCTATAGGCTGGAGACACAGGAAAGCCAATGGTGTACTTCAGTCTAAGTCTGAGAACCTGGAGAGCTAATGGTGTAATTTCTAATCTAAGGGCAGAAGAAAATTGGTGTTCCAGTTCAAACAGTCAAGCACAGAAAGCAAATTATCTCTTCCTCTACTTTTTTGCCCTAGACAGGCCTTCAGTGGATTAGATGATGTCTACCCACACTAGAGAGGGCAATCTGCTTTAGACAATCTGCAGATTAAAATGTTAATCTTATTCAGAAACATCCTCATAGACATATCCAGAAAATATATTTAGCCAAAGTTCTGGGTATCCCATGATCCAGTCAACTTGGTATATAAATTACCAACACTTCACAAGCAAATTACTCAGTCAAATGAAAAAACAAAACAAAACAAAAACTAAAGCAACCTCATCTCAGACTCTTCTGTTTGATCAATAAGTACTCAACTTTAAAGGTTTTCTTATAATTACGTCAATGTAAAATCCACTGTTTTATGTGTACTTTCTCTTCTTATCAGTGATCTGAGAGTGGGCATATAAATTGTGAGACATTTTATTTACTTATTTACAAACAAACAATGCCATATTTAACGCTTTTGTGGAGATCATGTTGGGAAGGATGATCTAAAATTCTAAGGAGCTAATAAACTGAGATTGTTTTCAATGAAGAATGGAAAGCTTCAGAAATAGTAAATGCTATGAATCTTAGTTTTAGATCTTATAACAAGTGAACTGGAAGTATTTAGACAGGTTTAAAAAAAAAACTACTTTCCTTATTATTCTTATTAAATCAAACTGTTTAGAGTTAATTGTGTCTTCACCGGTGAGGCAATCAGTTTTGAAGTCCTGACCTGTTCATTTATCTCAGCTTCTCAGTTGATATCTATGTTCTATATACAATGTTTTTTTAAAGTACTCAAATATCTGAATGTTATTTATTGGATCACCTTCTCAATCTTATTGGGCAGTATTTATCTGAAATAGAAAGAAAATAGATGCACCAGTCCAGAGATGGATACAGTACTAGGTGCTTAGCTTATTGGTTCCTAAATTGAACTTGTTGAAGATTTTCACTATTAGAATGTGCTGATTCATTTCCATTCTAGCAACTGACATTCACATCACAGAAGGAAAGAAAAATCAAGCCATGCTAAGTACTGGAGAACATTTTTTCTTTCTTTCTCTCCTATTCTAAATGCTAAGTATTAAAGTATTTAGATGTGACTTTATAATCTATTCGTTCCCTTTTTGGGGACACCTGTGTGGCTCAGTTAAGCCTCTGCCTTTGGCTCAATTCCTGATTCCAGGGTCCTGGATTGAGTCCTGCATTGGTCTCCTTGCTCAGTTGGGAACCACTTCTCCCTCTTCCTGCCATTCCTCCTGCTTGTACTCTCTATCTCTCTCTGATAAACAAATAAATGGACAAACAAACAAATAATATCTTTACACCTTTGTCAGTCAAGGATTATAAAGAGTGGACAAATAGTTTAAAAATAGTCAGGGGTGCCTGGGTGGCTCAGTGGGTTAAGCCACTGCCTTTGGCTCAGGTCATGATTTCAGGGTCCTGGGATGGAGTCCCGCATCAGGCTCTCTGCTCAGCGGGGAGCCTGCTTCCTCCTCTCTCTCTCTGCCTGCCTCTCTGCCTACTTGTAATCTCTCTGTGTCAAATAAATAAATTAAAAAATCTTAAAAAAAAAACCAGTCAGGAAATTATAATTTTAAAAGTCAGGATAAAAAGGGGCACCTGGGTGGCTCAGTGGGTTGGGCCTCAGTCTCCAGCTCAGGTCATGATCCCAGGGTCCTGGGATCGAGCCCCACCTCGGGGTCTCTGCTCAGCAGGGAGCCTGCTTCCCCTCCTCTCTCTCTCTCTGCCTGCCTCTCTGCCTACTTATAATCTCTCTCTATCAAAGAAATGGATAAAATATTTTTAAAAAAATGTCAGAATAAAAAAAGTTAATGTATAGATAAAAACTAAAGTAAAATGTTGGGCCATAAAATCTTATATATTGTCTGGACCTATTCATCTATCCATTTTTTTTAAAATATGCTAATATTTATTGAGGGATTTTTATGTGTCTATTAGCACTTACCCAATGAGGCAGATGATGAAGATAACTTTCTTGGCTTCCATTAAATTATATTTTAACAGGAATTTACTGTAGCTATTAGACATCATTCATGCTAAATTAGAATTAGTGTGAGCTACCAGCCTGAAGAGGAAATACAATCAACTCAGAAATTCACAGAATCAAATTTTTAGATAGCAAAGTATTTGCTAAAAAGACCTAACTGGGAATGAGATCTGAGACAAAAAATATATATCTGCTCTGTATTATGATAAAGAAGATATTATATTTCTGTACAAAATATCCTCAATGATATCAAGAGAAAACAAAACATAATGGGCCTGCCATGCCTCTAGGCCCTTAACCTAACTCTAGATTGGCTTCTCAGGCCTCTGTCCACAGAGACCTGGCCCCCAAGCCCTCCAGATTCATTGAACCACTTATGTAAGGATGCACAGCTAAATGTACTACTTGCATTTTAGTCTCTAGAAGCATTGGAATTTGCAACTATTTTGGAAGTTATTACTTGTACAATAGTTTTTAAGTCTGTCCTTCACTAGTATGTGTTTCATTATATGTTAATTTTTTACAGTTCTTTTGAACATCCTTTTAATCAACTTATTTATCAATCTATTCACTATATTGTTAAGATTCTGAGATTAAAGTTATCTTTGATTTCCTTTTGTGTACAAATATTTGCTGTGCCCCCACCTCAGCTCAGGGCCTGAGATTAAAGATACTACAATATAAATTTTGTGCATACAGTACTGAAAAGTTGGCAAGGTTTACAATAAAAGTGAAGTGAGCAATTACAAATAAAACAAGTAAAACTGTATTTAACAATTATTATTTGTGATATTAACTACTTTAAAATTTGTTTTTTTACTTAACTTCCTCTGGAAATACATCCTATTTGAAATAAAAGAATTATTCATTTGCATTGCTATTGGTGTCATTCTTGTTCTGTTTTCATCATCCTGAAAGTATTGCTTTTTTTTTTTTTTGCAAGTTACAGATATTACATATTTATTGCTAAAACTCTGGTATCAACTATCTCACTGACCTCAGTAATATAGAGTCAGAAGCCATTTCTTACCCATATAGACATGTCAGGTCTTAATTTTGGAGCAGTGAAGGCATTGAAAAGGATCTGCTTAAACCTAATGATTAAAAAAAAAACAATGAAGTTAATGTCAGTGAGCAGATCAGGACCTCAAAGATAATAATCTTTACTTGTTCAGGGCTGGCTTAAAAAGCTTAGACTTGCTCTGAATATCCTCAATTATATCATTGTAGCTTTTATTATTTTCCTTACTTACTGATTTATAATCCTGATAATCTGATTCTGTTCACACTGAAAAAATTTTAAATTTTATAATTTTAAATCAGCAGTAACATATAGAAGGCAGAAAATCAGTCTTTGCCAACCTAAAGTCCCCTGTCTTGCATTCAGCCAGTCTTGTTGTTGTTACATATTTTGACTGATTGAAAATATACAAAAATCTTCTCATCTCCTATTGCAACCTTCAAGTATATTATAAATTTTCATTGATTTTTCTAACAAGAAAGCAAACATAAAACTTATTTTTCCTTCTATAACTTCTATTAACTTTGCCCCAGTTCACATTTTAATTGTACTCTATAATCTACTCTTGAGGATAGGGTAGGATTAAGTGTCTTTGTCCCAGAGACATTTTCTCACTATAGGAATTTTTCTCTATAAAAAATTTCCCTGCAACAGATACATATAGAAAAGTCCAATATCCAAATCCCATATCACCTGAAGAAACAACCCAATATTATCATTGACTCAGTCACATATTCAATGTATCTTTATGTAATATACTTTGAGATTAATTTTGATTGTTTATGTAACAATTTTAATTCATAGACATTTGTAATTTTTAGTTGGTCTATATTTACTTGGTCTCTATTTACTAACCAACTAGGTCAAATTTCTATAATACAGAATAGGAATCTTCAAGTTTTTCCTGCATAAGACCAAATAGATAATATTTTAGACACTGTGCTCCAACAGAAAAAAATCAGAAATATAATTATGTAGACACCTACATAACCACTTGAAATGAAATCATTATTTTAAATGATTCTTTTTTATTTTAATTATTTTATATTTAAATTGTTAAATATTAAATATTTAAAATATTTTTAAATATACTAAAGATAAATATAAAATATAAAATTAAATAAATAAAATATAAAATATATAACTAATAAATATATAAATGAATACATAATATATAAATATATAAAATATATAATATAATAAAATGAAATATAATTATTTTTATTTTATTTTAAATATTTTAAAATTTAAAAATTTTATTTAAAAGACTTTCTTACCACATGGTTTGTACAAAAGTAAACAGTTGGGTGGATTTGGACCACGGGCTATAGTTTAATGACTCTTGATATAAAATCTTGCAACACTGTGTAATTCTCATTTATACATTTGTTACACTTATATGTAAATTTAATTAATGACTCTCTTTACATTATTTGATTTCTATAAATTCAGGAATTATCTGACCCCAGCACTTACCACAGTCTTTAGTTTATAGTAAATGCTAAATAGATATTAGTCTTTTTTACAGGGTGAGATAAGGGCAACACTTACTCATTTCATTATCTACAATACTCTTACAAAGACTTATACATATTAGAGACAAATATTTTTCCTTGAAAGAATGAATAACATAAATAATTTTTCCCATCCTTAGAAGATAGGCTAATGTGCAGAAACATCTTTGTATGATATTTCTAATATAAGAGCAGGGTGAGATTTGGGATGATCCCTGTATCAAACTAGTAATAGGCACAGTATATCACAGCATGCAGAGAGCAGGGTGGTTGACAGCATGATTCAACTCAAACTGCTGAGTACTTATTTATATTAGTTCATTTCTTTTTCAGGAAGGTGTCAAGTTAATGGCTTTGGGAGTATTAAGCATTTTATATTTCTAAATTTGGATTTTCCTCTTAGACTCATTAAAACTCAGCCACATGGACTAGAAGATACCCCTTGTCACTTTCTCCAGAATTCTCATGGTTACATTCTGTCATTTTGGGGAATTGGGACTTTTCAGGTGTTATGTTTCAGAGAGGTATATACTGGTATCACCAATGAGAAGTAAGCTACTGAAAAATATTTGTTGAGGATTTAATATTACAGACATATTCAGAAAATTAATGTTGAATACATTTAATCATATTTTTGGAGGTGGCACTTACCATTTTAGTTTGAATGGTTGAAGGCATTCTACAATATTGATGAACTAATAAAATTTGTATTTTAAATTAAGTTTTCTTAATTCTTTCATTTCTTCCCCTTTACTTCAGTTTTTCCTTCTGTCCTTATTCCTCTTTTACTTCCTTCCCCACACTTCTCCCTCTTCTAACTCTTCATTTAAATATAATACACAGATATAAAATATACATAATTAAGTATCCAGAGGGCACATGAATTAATAATTTGACAATTTGACATAAAAAGCAAATAAAAAAAAGCATGTGTTTCTCTGGTTTCCATCCTGACTCCTGAACAACTGCCTCAGATAACACTGAAATGAGTAATTTGGTGAATTGAAATGTGAATAGTCATATTGAAGTGAAGAACAGAATACATTTTCTATGGATGATTTAGTTTCCAATACGTAAGAACAAAAACTACTTTGGTCAAATGTTTTCTGGTTGTCTTTGATAATTTATTATTTATTCATTGATTTTAAAAAATTTTCCCTGGGGTACCTGGGTGGCTCAGTCAGTTAAGCGTCTGCCTTTGGCTCAGGTCATCCCAGCATCCTGGGATACAACCCCGCATCAGGCTCCCTGTTCCATGGAGAGCCTGCTTCTCCCTTTCACTCTGCCTGATACTCTGCCTACTTGTACTCTCTATCTCTCTGTCAAATAAGTAAATAAAAATATTTTAAAAAATATTTCCCTAAAATCTCAGGAAGGATCACTTCTTATGACTCCTATTCCTTGGTAATACCAACAATTCACTTTTTGTTTCCTAGTTATGCAAGCTTGACCTTCATTGTGGGTCAGGCAAACAAAGCATTAAGATTGGTTTACTGTTTCAAGAGAAACTGAAGTATGAGCTGGTGTTGGTTCCTCCAGGATGTCAGAGAATGTGTTAGCCAAAGACATCAATTACTGATAGTAAAAGTGTGAGTTTAAGGTAATTCAAGAAGTTGAGACCCCTGGTAAACTCTCTCAAGTATCAGTTATACTCAGGTTGAGGAAACATCATTATTAGTATTTTTTAAATCTGTTTACTTCAGATATTTGATGAATTAGATAGAGAAGATAAGATGAATTTGGAGTAGATATAATTCAACCAATAACATTTAGTCTATAGACTGGTATACCGGGCTCAATAGTGAGATGCTATAAAACTAGCCTTTCAACTTCCTGTAGTTCGAGAATAATGAGAATTTCACCAAGTAGAAATTTTAAGTGATCACAGATAGATAAGATACATTTGCTAAAGAATAACATAATTTTCCAAACATAGAGGGCCAATAGGGTAAAATTAATTCAGAGTGAAATTAATTTTATTAAATAAATAAATAAATAGATCTATATAATAAATATAAAAATAAAGAATTAATATAAGGACAAGCAGAGTAACTATCTTTGCTAAGTTGCCTTCAGCAACTATTGAATGCACTGTTCATCAGAGCACAGTAACACTTTGTGTTTATTGACATTACACATAAAACTGAAAGAATTATATTCTAGAAGATAGAATAATTTAGATTCTCTTGAGTTCTAAGCCTCTGGATGACAGTCTCAACAGAGTATATAAGAATTCAAGGAACAAGGAGTCAGGGAACAAAAGTATTTTTTTTATTTCTCTAATGAAAGAAGATTTTATGGGGCGCCTGGGTGGCTCAGTGGGTTAAAGCCTCTGCCTTCGGCTCAGGTCATGATCCCAGGGTCCTGGGATCAAGCCCCACATCGGGCTGTCTGCTCAGGAGGGAGCCTGCTTCCTCCTCTCTCTCTCTGCCTGCTTCTCTGCCTACTTGTGATCTCTGTCTGTCAAAAATAAATAAAATCTTAAAAAAAAAAAAGAAAGAAGATTTTATAGTCTTATCTAGACATCTTATGGGAGGAATAATAGAACAAAATGTCTGTGTGTGTGTGTGTGTGTGTGTGTGTGTGTGTGTGTGTGAAGCAGTGAGGAAGATAGGAAGAATTATCCATATATGTGAGGTCCATTCCACCTACTGGAACCTTCTCAACCTAAGAGAGTCATTCAAAGGACAAAGAAACTCCTCATGCTGCCCATACTGTGGCAGGTGTCACTGAAGAGATTGCTGACTCTCTCTGGGTTATAACTTATAGAACTCTAATAAATTTCACTGTAGATTTATAATGATCACATTTGATTTAGGATTAAGCTCCTCTGACAAATACAAAGATTTGTTTTTAAAATATATATATATATTTCTATTTCTCTGTGTTTCTTGTATATGTGTATTCAGCTCATGGACACATGTGTTTATAGGCTAATCTTTGAATCAGTAAGTTTTGCTTTTTTTGTTTTTATGTCTTTATGACATTGAAATATAACTCCTGTGCCAACTAACTGCATATGAATCACTGTTTAACTGCCTGAAATATAAGTGACTAATTATATTTCCTTCAACTACATGTAGTCTAGAGCTTGTGGCATAATTGTAGGCTTTTCCTCTTGTATTAGGGCAGATACAATTTATCCAACTTTTCTTAATATCAATTTTCAATTCCTACATTTTCTGTGGAATTGTGTTGTTGCTGTTGTTGTTGTTTCCAGTGCTTGATCTCTATCTTTGATTTGATTTGCAAGGTCATATTAAAAATTCCTACATGTAGGTATCATAAAGTCAGCTCAAACTAGTTTGAATTTGAGTCAGGTCTCAATGTGGCTTCTCATGGTTTAGTAACTTGTAAATAAATGGCACAGTTAACATCTTCTAACATATTCAACATGTCTCCATTAGGAAAGTAAATTTGAAAAACTACTTATCACTTATTTATTTATGTTCAGTTAGCCACTGGGTAGTACATCAACAGATGAATGGATCAAGAAGATGTGGTATACATACACAATGGAATACTATGCAGCCATCAAAAGAAATGAAATCTTGCCATTTGCAACAACATGGATGGAGCTAGAGCATATCATGCTTAGCGAAATAAGTCAAGCAGAGAAAGACAACTATCATATGATCTCCCTGATATGAGGAAGTGGTGATGCAACATGGAGGCTTAAGTGGGTAGAAGAAGAATAAATGAAACAAGATGGGATTGGGAGGGAGACAAACCATAAGTGACTCTTAATCTCACAAAACAAACTGAGGGTTGCCGGGGGGAGGGGGTTTGGGAGAAGGGGGTGGGATTATGGACATTGAGGAGGGTATGTGATTTGGTGAGTGCTGTGAAGTGTGTAAACCTGGTGATTCACAGACCTGTACCCCTGGGGATAAAAATATATGTTTATAAAAAATAAAAAATTAAGATTAAAAAAAAAAAAGAATAGAACTTTTCCCTTAAGATCAGAAAGACAACAAGGATACCCACTCCCACCACTATTGTTCAACATAATACTAGAAGTCTCAGCTTCAGCAATCAGACAACAAAAAGAAATAAAATGCATGCAAATTTCCCAAGAAGTCAAAGTCTCCCTCTTCACAGATATGATACTTTATGTGGAAAACCCAAAAGACTCCACCCCCAAATTACTAGAACTCATATAGCAATTCAGCAATGTGACAGGATACAAAATCAATGCACAGAAATCAATTGCTTTTCTCTATGATAACAATGTAACTGTAGAAAGAGAAATTAAGGAATCAATTCCATTCATAATAGCAACAAAAACCATAAGATTCTCAAGAATAAACCTAACTAAAGCCATAAAATTTCTATACTCTAGAAACTACAGAACACTTATGAAAGAAATTAAAGAAGACACAAAAAGATGGAAAAACATTCCATGTTCATTGATTGGAAAGAAAAAAATTGTTAAAATGTCTGTCCTAACCAGAGCAATTAACACTTCCAATGCTACTTACCACTGCTTGACATTATAGAGATTTCTTGGTTAAGAACTTCTGTCACTTCAGTTCCGCTTCTACCCATGTTCTTACCTACATACTATCAATGATCTTAACCTTGTTGGATGTGCATTTTGGTGTGTGTGTATGAGAGTGTGACACCTGAGTCAAGCAGAGAATT
Organism: Mustela lutreola; assembly: GCF_030435805.1. Lineage (NCBI taxonomy): Eukaryota > Metazoa > Chordata > Mammalia > Carnivora > Mustelidae > Mustela > Mustela lutreola. Next base: position 35,633,111 of record NC_081297.1, on the reverse strand, counting down.
GATAACAGAAACTGTACAATTTAGTCTTCCTCATTTCCTTTACTAAACTGAAGTTTCACTTGTCTTTGTGTTTTTCTATCTCTCAGTCTGTTAGTATCCAAGATACCTTGATAAAAATAATTCATCTTTTGCAATTTTTCAATTCATTGGGTGAAGTACATAGAAGATATTTAAGCTACAATAACTAATCTACTTTTCAATAATGTTTACAGAGTATTGCATGCTAATGTAAACTTATTATCTATATATTTTAATACACTATGCTATACTATAAATTTTATAGGCAAAATTGTGCTTTGTATTTCAGATATTCTAAGATGTCACACTTATATTTTATTTCTTATAGTTCTTGATTTCTCTGATGCACTTGATAGTGTTCTCTTCTTACTCTTTCTTCACATGAAGTGTCTGATGTTTGCTTTGTTTTTTCACACTACTGTATTTAAATGTTTCTCCCAGCTTATTAACTACTATTCTTGGTCTCCTTGACCTTTTATTTGCACCTATTTCATATTGCCTGTCTTTAGGGTACTATCCTGGACCCTTTTTCTACTCAGTCTATGCAATCTCCCTCAGTGATATCATAAAATGATGGTTGGAAAAAAATTAGCAGAGCTAACTTTCAGTTGGCTGCTGCATAGTTTCTCAAATGTAACATGTTCTTCATCTTAGAAAACACTATCCCTCACCTTAGAAAATATCATCCTATTTGCTAACTCAGAATACTGAGTGCCACACCAGGTTTCTCCCCACTCCTAATCCTCAATGCATGTCTCTACATTATCACGAAAAGCTTCTGATTTTACCACCTAAACACTACTAAATTTTAAAATATTTTCCACAACCTCTAAGCTACAATAGTTGTTTACTATTTAAGTGCAAATCTGGTTATATTATTTCCCTGAATTTAAAAATAAATCAATAGTATAAAGATAAAATACAACCCCTCAGTTGACCTATCAGATAAGTGTATATACATGAATTAGCCCAAGCTTATGTCATACGATAATGGGTAGTGAACATATTTTATAAGTGGAAGAGAATAAGAATTGTGGTTAGAGTGAGAACATACTCCACCACAGTTTGCAGTGCCTCTCATCAAGAAGTGATATAGTTTTGTTAACTTATTAAATCTATACTTGTCTTCATGATTTTGTAATGATTTATAATGGAGGCAGAAGTAACTTTGTGAAACTTTTGAGACTAGAAGTTAAGAGTCAAAAAAAAAAAAAAAAAAAAAAAAACCCTCCAGTTATACAAAGGTTGAGCTGGAATCCTAATTTTGTGCCACCATGTTGTCTCATAGTCCTACCAATTGCTAAAAACAACCAGTGTAACCTAGCAACATGCCATTTGAAACTTATCAGGAATTAAAAATTTATACAGATAGCTATACTACAAGTCTAAATAATTTCTGAATATTATAAAGAAACTGTTTTATGGTTTTGGTACAATGATATTTTTGTGGATCAAAACCTGAAGTCCAGTAAATTATGAGAAATCCAAGTCACTCATCACATATAAGAGGATGTCTAGTATTTCCTTTTATACAATTCTGTGCAACTCGACAAATTACTGCAAAGTATCAACAACATTAAGCTCTATTTAAAGGATTTTCTTTAGAATAATTACATCGTTTTTTCAAATCAAACACTAAAACCACCTTTATTTTGGAATAAAAACATAGATTGATTAACTTTTAAAATGACACTTTGGGTCAATTGTTAAACAATATTTCATTTATTATAAATTTATTTTATTATTGATAATGCAGATAGTCATCAACAGTCTTTTCAGAACCACTTATAATCTAACCCTAATGTGAAGAAAGTCAGCAATATGAGCCATTTTATCAAGAAACATAGCAAGCTTAAAGGAAAAATTCTGCATCTGAAGATATTCTTCTCTTTTCTAAAATCTAAAATCTGAATTCTAAAATTTTCTAATTTCAATCCATTCATCGGTATATAGACCTGCTAGCTGAGATTTGGAAGGAATGTTTTTATTATGATTACAGTAAAGCAGGAAGCAATATACATTCCTGGTCATTTATAATGAAAAATCAACTACTAAAATTAAGAACATGATGGGGAGGACCACTATGTACCAAGATAGTTGTCCCAATAGTCCTTTCATTGCTTTTACCTTATTTAGCTGTCCTCTAATATCATTACTGTTTTCTTGACAACTAAAGCACAGTCTTTTTTTGTAGGGAAATTTCTACTCTTGTATTAGAAGAGAATTGGTGGTTATATTTAAATATTTTCCAGTATCAGGATGCCTGGGTAGCTCAGTCAGTTAAGTGGCCTACTTTTGGTTTTGGGTCAGGTTGTGATCTCATGGGTCTTGAGATCAAGCACCACGTGGGGCTCTGTGCTCAGCAGGGAGTCTGCTTCTCTCCTTCACCCTCTATCCCTCCCGCATTCACACACTTTCTCTTTTTCTTTCTCTCAAATAAATAAATCTATTTGTTTAAGATTTAATTTATTTATCTGGCAGAAAGTGCATGTACAAGTAGGAGAGCAGCATACAGAGGGAGAGGGAGAAGCAGAATCCTGTGGACGGAGAGCCCAATGCAGGACTCCATCCTAGAACCCTGGGATCATGACTTGAGCAGAAGGAAGACATTTAACCAACTGAGCAATCCAGGCACCCCTCAAATGAATAAATCTTTAAAAAATAAATAAGTAAATAAATAAATTCTTCCCAGTACCAAAATCAGGGAGAAGACATCCACACATCTTCGATAATGCATTTTGTCATACTTTTGAAAGTGTGATAAATATCCTTTACTATTTTTAACAGAATTATCTTAGCAAATGTAATGCCTATAAGTCTAATGTTTTGAATGATTTGTTGAGTATTTTTTGGTCTTCATCTGTATCCAAAACATTCAAAGGAATTATCTTTTTAAAAAGCATAGAGAAAAATAGTAAAAAACATAATAATTGAAAAAAAAAAGTAAGAAATATTATATAAAACAGTGGAAAATATTTATATGATCTGGAGTAAGTTGATTATTGACTATGTTTTAATTTAATTCTAAGATTTCTGGCAGATGGTTTTATTGCCATCAACCTCTTCTTGAGGAACTGCTTCTTTCTCAGCTCCAAGTGAAATCTGCTTGTTTTTACTTGATTATCCAAAGTCTTTGGATGTGAAGGAACCTGGATGAAATCTATTTTATTTCTCTCTCTCTCTCTCTCTCTCTCTCTCTCTGTGTGTGTGTGTGTGTGTTTTAACTTAGATAATTAGTTTGGTGGTTTAAACTGTAGAATATAAAATTGATAATATCCAATGTTTATGTTTTCAACAACATGAAAAAAGCATATAAGAAATTGAGTTTGATATGCAAAGAAAAACTAATCAAGAAGAGAGGAAGACAGCACTCTCAGCATTTGAGTCCACAGTTCAAGTCTTTCCTGATGTTCTGACAATCCCATTTTCCCTGCCCTTAGCAGTTCAATTCTTTTGTGGGATTTTGCAGGCAAATAAACTCTCCTTTTTGTCTGAAGTACATCTATTTGAGTTTCTGTCATTGCCAACCACAAGGTATCGTGGCTGATATACAGTGTTTTACATAACCCTAAACTTTTTGTGGACATCTTAATTTCCAATCTGCTATATATTTCTTCATCATAAGAGGCCATACACTTCACTTTTACTTTTCCTAGCCTCCTTTAAAAATGTACTGGTTAGGGAAAAGGAGCAAGATGGCAGAGAAATTGGAGACCGAAATGTCATCAGGTCCCAGTATTTAAGCTAGATAGTTATCAAACCATTCTGAACACCTACATACTGAACAGTAGATAGAAGAGAAGAAGAGAAGCAATTCTAGGAACAGAAAACTGACCATTTTACAGAATGTAGGATGTGTGGAGAAGTGAAGCTGAACCAATGGGATGATAGACCACTGTGTGAGGGGTCCTGGGAAGCCACAGAGCAGCAGAGCACAAAATCACATTTAGAAGTCTGCTCCACTGAGAGACATCACTCCAGAGGCTAAGTGGGGAGTGGAGGCCTCATGAGAATGGTATGGTCTGAGGACCCACAGGGAGACTAAAAGACTAGGAGTTCCTGAGTGTGGCAGAGCCCCTAGGCCTTGGAGCTGGGAAGTTGGCTGCAAGATGGAGCCAAGGAGTGCACTCTCAGCTTGGAGTCACCTTAACCATGATTAGAGGCCACTGGTCTTTGAGCAAGGACCTGGTCTTTGAGCAAGGACCCTACAAGCAGCAGATCTGGGAAGACTCACCTTCCTCCTCCAGGAGGAGCAACACAGGAGCATGTTGCAGAAATATGCTGGGTTTGGAGGCTCGAAATGGGGCCATGAACCAGAGATTGAAACACTTAGTCACAGGCCAAGTGAGCTGAGAGTGTGGTGGGAGATCAGGGAGATAGGAGTGACTGACTGCTTTTCTATGAGTGTGCATTGAGGTGTGGGCCCTGCTCACTTGGCTTCTATTGGGCAGAGATTGGGAGGACTTCATTTTCATTCCCGCCCTCCAAAACTGAATGGCAATTATTCAGGAAAATAAAGGTACCAAGAGCAAATCCGAGCAGATTACTTAGCCTGGCCCCTGGCAAGTGCAGTGCAATTCTGCCTCAGGCAAAGACATTTGAGAGTCACTGCAATAGGCCCCTTCCCCAGAAGATCAATAAGATCATCCAGCCAAGACCAAGTTCACCCATAAATGAGAACTGTGTAACTCCAGAGCTAGGGGAAAGCAACACATAGAATTCATAACTTTTATCCCCATGATCCTTTAGTCTTTCAAAGTTAAATTTTTGGGAGATAGTCTCTTCTAACAGACCAAAATACACCCTAAATCAAGTGTGTGGCTCTTTTTTATTAGCCACTCTAATATATATAACCAAATATATATATTATATATATATATATATATATATATATATATATATATATATATAACCAAATATATAACCAAATCAGAAGAGACCCAAAACTGGGGAGAGAAGAAAGGGAGAAAAAGAAGGGAGGGGGTAAATATATATATAATCTTTTTCTCCCTTTCTTCTCTCCCCAGTTAGTGTATATTTTTCTGGGGTCATTGCTACCCTTTCAGTTTTTATTCTCTCATTCCTCTATTTTTACCTGGATAAAAGGCAAAATGGAAAAACTCACAACAACAACAAAAAGAACAAGAGGCAGTACCAATGGCTAGGGACCCAATCGATATGGACATTAGTAATATGTCAGAACTAGAGTTCAGAATGATGATTATCAAAGTGTTGGCAGGGCTCAAAACAAGGTTAAAAGATACCAGAGAATACATTTCTGGAGAAATAAAAGAACTAAAATCTAACCAAGTTAAAATAAAAAAGGCTACTAATGAGGTGCAATAAAAAATGGGGGCTCTTACTGCTAGGATAAATGAAGCAGAAGAGAGAATTAGGGACATAGAAGACCAGATGATAGAGAATAAAGAATGTGAGCTAAAAAGAGACAAACAACTACTGGACCATGAGAGGAGACTTAAGAGATAAGTGATACCATAAGATGAAACAGTATTAGAATAATTGGTATCCCAGAAGAAGAAAGATAGAAGGGTGCAGAAGGTATATTGGAGCAAATTATAATGCAGAACTTCCCTAATTTGGGGAAGGGAACAGGCATCAAAATCTATGAGGTACATGGCATCCCCCTCAAAACCAATAAAGATAGGTCCACAGATCATCATCAAATAGTAAAACTTACAAGTCTTAGTGACAAAGAGAAAATCCTGGAAGCAACTTGACAAGAGGTCTGTAACATACAATGGTAGAAATATTAGAATGGCAGCAGACCTATCCACAGAGATTGGATAGGCCAGAAAGGACTGGCATGATATATTCAGAGCACTAAACGAGAAAAATGCACAGCCAAGAATGCTATATCCAGCTAGGCTGACACTGAAAATTGGAGAGATAAAAAGCTTCCAGGACAAACAAAAATTAAAAGAATTTGCAAACATCAAACCAGTCATACAGGAAATATTGAAAGGGGTCCTCTAAACAAAGAGAGAGCCTAAAAGTAACAGACCCAGAAAGGAACAGATACAACTGAGAGTAACAGTCACCTTATAGGTAATACAATGGCATTAAATTCATATCTTTCAATAGTTACCCTGAATGTAAATGGGATAAATGCCCAAATCAAAAGACACAGGGTATCAGATTGGATTAAAAAAAATCGATATGCTGTCTATAAGAAACTCACTTTAGAGCCAAGACACTTCCAGATTTAAAGTGAGGGGGTGGAAAATAATTTACCATGTTAATGTATATCAAAAGAAAGCTGGGGTGGCAGTCCTTATATCAGATAAATTAGACTTAAGCCAAAGACTCTATAAGAGAGGAGGAAGGACACAATATCATATTTAAAGGGCCTGTCCAACAAGAAGATCCAACAATTTTAAATAGATATACCCCTAAAATGGGAGCAGTCAATTATATAAATCAATTAATAACAAAATAAAAGAAACACATCAGCAACAATACAAAAATTTAACACCCACCTTACTGAAATGGACAGAGCATCTAAACAGAAGATCAACAAGGAAATAAAGGCTTTAAAAGACTCACTGGACCAGATGGTCATCACAAATATATTTAGAACATTCCATCCCAAAGCAACAGAATACACATTCTTTTCTAGTGCACATGGAACATTCTCCAGAATTGATCACATCCTGGGTCACAAATCAGGTCTCAAATGGTATCAGAAGTTTGGGATAATTCCCTGCATATTTTCAGACCACAATGCTCTGAAGCTAGAACTCAATCAAAAGAGGAAAGTTGGAAAAAAGTCAAATGCATGGAAGCTAAAGAGCATCCTAAGAATGAATGAGTCCACCAGGAAATTAAAGAATAATTTAAAAAAATATGGAAATAAATGAAAATGAAAACACAACTGCTCAAAATTTTTGGGAGACAGCAAAGGCAGTCCTGAGAAGAAAGTATATAGCAATACATGACTTTCTCAAGAAACAAGGAAGGTCTCAAGTACACAACATAGTCTTACACCTAAAAGAATTGGAGAAAGAACAACAAAGAAATCCTAAACCCAGCAGAAGAGAAACCATAAAAATCAGAGCAGAAATCAATGAAATAGAAACAGTAAGAAAAAAGTCAAAGAAACAAGGAGCTAGTTCTACTCATGAAACCAATATTACACTGTATGTTAACTAACTACAATTTAAATAAAAAATTTTCAAAGAAAAAAATCTGTTTAAAATGGGAATTGGGCATAGAAGAGTATAATTAAACTAATGGGTCACTTTCAAAGTGCATGTTTTCATTCTAGAGAGTGCATTGTATTTACCTGGGAAAAACCAATTTATCACAAATCTGCAGTCAGGCACTTTTTGGTGTAATATTTGTTTTTCCTATGAGGATTTTTTACAGTGGTTTAGGTACAGTAAGCTTTCCTTAAATTCTTACTGAATGAAAAAACAAGTGAGGCACATACTAACTATTCTTACATTCATAGCCATAAAGTTAGCATTGTCATCATACATTCCAGATTGGATATCTACATCTTGCATACATCACATATAACTCAGTCTAGTGGTATACGATTACATCTCATCCTGTTTCTCTATTTTCTGTAATGGAAGGCATAAATTTAAGGCTTGATGTTAATTTCATCATTTTTGGCCTAATATTATGTGTTACAATGGCACACTGGAAAATTCACCAAAAGCTTGCCTTGAGAATACTTACTACTCCTCATTTCCAGGAGGTACTCACTTCTACTCTCATTCATTCTTCCACAGACCAGTACACACCCCTTATGTGTTGCATATGACATTTGGGCACACTTGTTTTACTTATACAAGAGAAAATCATGTCCCCTAAAAAAGAATGACTTAAGAATCCATAAAAGAGCTATATTTCTTTCAGTCAGATTAACCTCATGAGCAGAGTATTTTATTTTCTTTTAGTTTCTTTTAATACTTCTAGGTCAAACTAGAAAAGCAAATGTATGAACATTTTGATCAGTTTGAAAAAAGACATCATTTATTATCACCTTTCTTATGCCTTCCTTTCTTTTTTCTGCAATTCTGTTCATGGTGACATAGCATTTTCCCTCAAGATGGTATCAATGTAAGGTTTATGATACTTGGAGGAACAAAGAAAAGAAATGCATATGTAAAATGTGGAGAGTCCATAAACATGTTCATTCACTTACATATTGTTTCTGTATTTAGATGAAAAGTTTGGGTTTTATGCATTGTTTAAAGCTCTTGAAATTTTTCTTGCTTCTTACTAATATGTTTAAATTGTATTTTCACTTGTATATCTTCTTTTAAATTGTTTAAACTATACAAACTCAAAGCATTTTTTTAAAACTATTTCAGGAACAACTAAAAGAAAAAAAAAACATTTTTGTTTTGAACTTGTGATATTTTAGCACATCCTTTATTAGTAATTTCTAGTTATTTTCAACTTGCAAGTGATCTTAAAATTCTCTATGCTTAACTTATCTTTAAAAACAAAAGCTGGGTGATACCACCAAAATGGAGAATTAGGAGCCCCTAGCCTCCATCCCCTGATAACAATCAACAGGCAGACTGCTATCCATAAGCAAAAACATTTCTGTGGAAGCTCAGGAGCCCACATAAAGAAACTTGAATAACATGGTGGAACAAACAACAACAACAATAACAAAAACTGAGATTAACCATACAAAAAGGAATAAAGAGCAGTTTCATTTTGCTTGAACCATCTCATCCCCAAACTGACATTTGTTAGAACCAAAAGAGAATTCCCCCAAGAGAAACGTAGCCTCTTGGTAGGAAAGGGAGTCTATGGTGAGCCACCAACTTCCTTAGACTTTGGGGCACCTCTAGAAGGACCCATTTTAGTTTTACCCCACCAGAGATCAGCAAAACTGAAAAATATAGAGATAGCAAAGAACAGGGAAGAAAACTAGGGGCTATCAGTATCATCCCCACAATAAAAGTGGTAAAAGTTGCCAATGACCAAGAAGATTTTGTCACTGAAGATATCAATGCCTGGCAGAGCAGCCATGGATTTCCTGTATATTTTATTGCTTTTTGTCCCTCAGCATTCACATATTCAGAAGCTGGTAACCTGAGCCCCTTCCTGCTCATCCTCTGCCTCTCAGAGACAGGAATCTATGCTTACAGTCAACCTAGGACTCTGTAACAACATACCAGTCTATTCACTCATGTTTGACATCTACTGTCATGTGTATGTTTGGGGACAGCTCCTCCAGCTGTACACCGGTATTCCCTCAGTCTGATTTCTGTCACTGACCTCCACTGCTGTGAGCTCTACCATAGGAAAACCATGAATCAATACAGTACATATGAAAATCCATGGTCCCTAAAACCTCCAGTGTGTGTGTGGCTGACACTGGTCTTTGCTGCTGGCACTGGCCCCAAATACTATGTGTATTTGTGTATGTGTGCAACCAGACCTTGACTCTACAAGGCAAATGCATGTGGTCCCCACAATTTATTATGTGAACACCACCACTCTGGCCACCACCACTGCCAGCCCTGGTCCATAGTCACTGAACCTGCAGGTGTGTTGAGGATCCAAACACCCCTTGCAACAATTACAGATATCCTACACTCACCAAGGACCACAAAATTATCAATTCTGTGGACACAGGTAGATTGAAACAAACAAACAAACAAAATTGTGCCTCTGCAGACCAACCAAATTCTTCCAGGCTTGAGGCCTGCAGAATTAGATCCAAAATCACAGCATGATTCAGTATGCCCCCTTAAGAGAAGATATTCCCTTATCTAAGCCAGTCAAAACTTCTGAAAGAAATGACTGCTTCTTCAAATGTATGGATAACCCTCCCAAGGCCATAAAGATAATGAAGAATCAGGGAAACATGACACCATTAAAGAAGCACAGTAAGTTTTCAGTGACCAGCCCCAAATAAATAGATCCATGAATTGTCACATAAAGAATTCAAAATAATTATTCTAAAGATGCTTAGAAAGCTAGTAAATAACATAGATAAACAATTTAACAAACCAGGATAACAATACAAGAACAAAGGGAGAAATTCAACAAAGATATAGAAAATACCAAAAAAAAAAAAATGTACTTTTTAAAGGTAAAGAATACAAAGACTGACCTGGAGAATCTAATAAAGAGCTTTGAGAGCATAATGGACCAAGCAGATGGGGAAAAAATATATAAGTCTGAGGACAGATCATTTGAAATTATCCAGTCAGAGGAGAAAAAAAAAAAAAAAAAGAATGAAAATGAATGGAGAAAGTCTACAGAACTTAAGGATAATACTGAAAGAATTAAACTATGCATCACTGGGCTCACAGAAGAGGGCAAGAAAAAAAGAGCAGAAAGCTTATTTAAATAATAATTGAGAACTTTCCAACCTTGGGGAGAGACTTGGACATCCAAGATTACAAAGTTAATAGGTGTTTTAAAATTTTCAATACAGTAGTCTTCTCCAAGACACACTATAATAAAAGTCTCTAAAATCCAAGGTGAAGAAAGAATTCCACAACAAAAAGAAAATTCTCTTATACAAGGAAACCTCCTTATTGTAAATTTCTTAACAGTGACTTCTCAGTCCAGGAGAGAGTGAGATGATATATGCAAAGTGCTGAAAGAAAAAACTGCCAACCCAAGGATATTTTGCTAAGTAAAGTTGTCCTTCAGAAGTAAGGATGCAATAAAGACTTACCCCAAAATGTAAAAACTGAAGTTCATCACCACTACACCCACCTTACATAAATACTGAAAAAAGTTATTTAAGCTGAAACAAACAAAAAACACTAATTACTAATATGAAAACTTATGAGAATATGTAACACTGGTAAAGGTAAATATATAATCTGATTCAGAATACTTATATGCTGTAATATGGTGGTGTTAGCCACTTAACTCCAGTATGGAGTTGAAAGATTTATTAAAAAAAAAAAGATACTAACATAGCTATAGCTATAATAATTTTTAATGATTTATTTATTTATTTTAGAGAGTCAGAGAGAGCATGCAAGAGAGAGTACAGAGGGCGGGCAGAGAGAGAGAATCTTCAAGCAGATTCCCCACTGAGCACCAAATCTGACATGGGGATTGATCCCAGGACCTATGAAATCATAATCTTAGCCAAATCCAATAGCCAGGTGCTTAACTGACTGAGCCACTCAATCACCCCTAGACCTCCAATAATTTGTTAATGGCAACACAGTATAAAAAATTGTAAATTGTAACATCAAAAAATGTAGAAAACACATTTTTGTATGTCTTTTGTGGTGTTTTTGTACATAATTGAAGTTAAATGAGAAGATTGAAACAGACTGTCATTTCAATAGCATATTTCAAGTAAACCATAGAGTAACCACAAAACAACATCTATATTGGATACATACAAGATAAAGAGAAGTAAATCAAAGCATACCACAATGAAAAATAATTAATTCACAAAGAAAGACAACAAGACAAGAAGAAAGGAGCAAAGTAAGTACCAGACATTCAGAAAATAATGAAGATGGTGATAGTAATTACTTAAATGTAAATAGATTAAGCTTTCCAATCAAAAGCAAACAATGGCTGAATGAATAAAATGGTTACACCTACACATTATGCCTACAGAAAAATCACTTCAGCTTCAAGAACATACTTAGACTAGAAGGAAAATGACTGAAAATACATTCCACACAAATGGAAATCACAAGAGAGCAGCAGAGATACAAATATTTATATCAGAAAGAATGCACTTTAAATCAAAAACTATAAAAGACAAAGAAGATTATTATATAGTGATAATGTGGTCATTCATCTAGAGGATATAAAAATTGTAAATATATATTCACCAACATCAGAATATTTAAATATGCTAATTAAATACTAACAGATATGAAGCAAGTAATAGATGACAATTCACTAATAATAGGGGATTTTAATATTCCACTTTCAACAATAAACAAATCATCCAGAAAAATCAAAGAAACACTGGACTTGAACTACTCTTAACATCAAATGAACCTAATAGGCATATAAAGAAATTTCAATAGAAGGAGAATTCACATTCTGCTCTATTGTAAATGTATTCTGTGGGATACATTATATCCTAGGTAACAACAAAGTCCTAGCAAGTTTTGAAAGATTGAAATCATACTAAATATCTTTTCTAACTACAATGGTTTGAAATTAGAAATCAATAACATGAACACAACTGAAAAATTTACAAATATGTAGAAATTAAATAACACACTCAAAACAACCAATGTGTCAAAGATGAAATCAAAAGGGAAATTAAAAAAAAAATCTTGAAACAAATGAAAATGAAAATACAACATACCAGAACTTAGGTGATGCAGTAAAAGCAAAATGAAAGGGAAATTTATAGTGATAAATGTCTATTTTTTTAATATTAAATTTTATTTTATTTTTTCAGTGTTCCAAGATTCAGTTTTGGTGCACCACAAACAATACTCCATGCAATACATGCCCTCCTTAACACCTGCCACCAGGCTCACCCAACCCCCCAAAACCTGCAGGTTGTTTCTCAGAGTCTACATTCTCTCATGGTTCATCTCCCCCTCTGATTTCAACTCACTTCAACTCTCCTTCTCCCAATGTCCTCCATGTTATTCCTTATGCTCCACAAGTAAGTGAAACCATATGATCATTGACTCTGCTTGACTTATTTCACTCAGCATATATGTCTATATATTTTTTAAAAATCTCAAATAAACAACTTAAATTTGCACTTTAAGAAATTTTAAAAATAAGCACAAAATAAGCCGAAATTTAGTAGAAGGAAAGACATGACAAGATCAGAACAGAAATGAAATAAACAATAGTAAAACAATAGAAAAGAACAAGAAAAGTAAAACTTTTTTTTTTTTTTTTTTTTTTTTTGTAAATGATAGGCAAATTTCACAAATCTTTATCTAGGCTTGCCAAGAAAAAATAGAGGACTCAAATAAATAAAATAGTAAATAAAAATGAGGCATTACAACTGACACCAGAAAAGTACAAAGGATAATAAGAAACTACTATGAATAATTTATACCACTAACAGGAAATGTAGAAGAGCTGAATACATTCCTAGAAACATGAAATGCTACTGGGTTTAAATCATAGAGAAAGAGAAAATCTGAATTGATTCATAACCAGAAAGGAGATTGAATCAGTTAAAAACAACAACAACAACAACTGCCAAACATAAGAAAAATCTATGATTGCATGGCTTCAAATGTTAATTCTACAAACATTTAAAGGAAAATTAATACCAATTCTTCTCAAACTCCTCCATACAATTGAAAAGGAGGGAACATTCATAAATTTATTTTGTGAGAATAGTATTACTCTGATACAAAACAGATAAGGACATTACAAGAAAAAATATTATGGGTTAATATTTCTAATGAATATAGATACAAAAATTGTCAACAAAATGCTAAACAAATTCAACAACACAATAGTAGTGGGATTTATCCCTGGGAAGCATGGATAGTTCAACATATGCAAGTCAATAAATGTGATATATCACATTAATAAATTGAAAAGCAAAAATATAACATTAGATGTAGAAAAAGCATTAACAAAATATACAATCCTTTCGTGAGAAAAATGCTCAACACATTGGATATAGAAGAAATATATTCAATATAATAAAGGCTGTGAATGACAAATCCACATCCAACATCACACTCAGTGGTGAAAAGCTGAAAGTTTTTTCTTTAAGATAAGGAACATGGTGACCACTTTCATTACTCCTGCTCAACATAGTTCTGGAAGCACTAGCCAGAGTAATTTAGCAAGAAAGATAAATAAAACACTCAAAGAGCAAAGGAAGAAGTAAAATTGTTTCCAATGACAGATGATGTGATAATAGAATATAGAAAATAATTTCTTTGGAAGTATATAGAAAATCTTAAAGATTCCACTGTTAGAACTAATAAACAAATTCGAGAAGGTTTCAGAATACAAATTCATCATAGAAAAATCAGGCACATATCTATATACTAACAATTTACTATCTGCAAAGAAATAAAGAAACAGTTCCATTTGTAGTAAAACTGAAAAACAATACTTAGTAATAAATTTACACTGAAAAAGTAAAAGATCTATTAATCAAAACTGCATGACAATAGTAAAAGAAAATTGAAAAAGACTCAAATAAATGGAAAGATATCCCATGTTCAAAAGAGTTAATATTGTTAAAATGCCCTTACTTCCCAAAGCAATTTGTAGATTTAATGTATTTTCTATCAAAATTCCCATGACATTTTTCACAGACATAGAAAAAAATGCTAAAATTCACATGGTATGACAAAAAAAAAAGAACAACAAATAGCCAAATTAATTTTGAAAAGAACAAATCTGAAGGCATCACAATTCCTGATTTCAAACCATACTGCAAAGCTATAGCAATCCAAATATTATTGTTTGATTATAAAGACAAATGGATCAATGGAACAGAACTGAGAGGTCAGAAAAAAATCCATATATGCGGTCAACTAATACATGACAAGGGAGCCAAAATACTAAATGAGGGAAAAGATTGTTTCTTCAATAAATGGTGCTGATATTGTTGCTAAGAATGCAAATTAGTGCAGCCACTTTGGAAAACAGTTAAAACATTAAAAATAGAAGAGATACCATCTTAAACGAGGTATTATGGCAAAAAGCGACAATACAAAAACAACAAATGTTGGAGAAGTTGTGGGGAAAGGGGAACCTTCTTACACTGTTGGTGAGAAAACAAGTCACTTTGGAAAACATTGTGGAGCCTCCTCAAAAATTTAAAAATAGAGCTACCTTATGACCCAACAATTGCACTCCTGGGTATTTACCCCAAAGTTATAGATGTAATGAAAAGAAGGACCATATGCACCCCAATGTTCATAACAGCAATGTCCACAATAGCCAAACTATGGAAGGAGCTGAGATGTCCTTAACAGATGAATAGATAAAGAAGATGTGGTCCATATATACAATGGAATATTACTCAGTCATCAACATGTCTGGAGGAGATTATGTTAAGTGAAATAAGTCAAACAGAGAAAGCAATTATTATATGGTTTCACTTATATGTGGAACATAACGAATAGCATGTAAGACATTAGGAGAAGAAAGGGGAAAGTGAATGGGGGAAACCATATGGATCATATGGTTCTTGTCTCTTAATTAATGTGCTCTATCATGTTGATTGATTTGTGAATGGTGAACCATCCTTACAGCTCAGGAACAAGTCACACCTAGCCATGGTGAATAATCTTTTTAATGTACTGTTGGGTCCTATTGACTAGGATATTATTGAGTATTTTTGCATTCATGTTCATCTGGGACATTTGTCTATACTGCTTCTTTTTGCTGTGGTCTTGCCTGGTCTTGGGATCAGGGTAATGGTGGCCTTACTGAAAGAGTTTGGAAGTTTTTCTTCCATTTCTATTTTTTGAAACAGCTTCAGTATAATATGTATTATTTCTTCTTTAAATGTTTGTTATAGTTCCCCTTGGAATCCATTTTGCTCTGGACTCTTGCTTTTGGGGTGGTGAAATAAATTGATGTAGCTACTATGGAAAAGGATATGGCAGTTCTTCAGAACAAAAAGCAAAAAATAAAACAAACAGAAAAAAATAGAACTACTATAGGATCTAACAATCCCACTTCTTGGTATGCATTTGAAGAAGATGAAACCATATTCTCTAAAAGATATTTACATTTATTTGTATGTTCACTAAAGCCTTATTCATAATAGTCAACATGTGGCAAAACCTACATGTCCATTGAGAAATGAATTGGTGAAGATGTGGGATCACTTTCTGTATCCCTATGTATCTACCTATCATCTATCTAATCTATATAGATAATGGAATATTATTCAGTCATTAAAAACAAGGAAATTCTCCCATTTGTGACATCATGGATGGACATTGTGTATGTTATGCTAAGTGAAACATGACAGAGAAAGACAAGTACTGTATGATGTCAATTACATATAAAATCTAAAAATCAGCAAGAAGAATCATGATTTCTAGGGGTGGAGATGTAGGGAAATGGGGAGACGTTGGGCAAAAAGTACAAATATTCTGTAAGTTCTGAGAGATTGAATATACAACATAGAGACTATCTTTGACAATACTTTATTGTATGCTTAATAGTTGTTATGACATTAAGATTTTAGTGTTCCCACCATCTAGAAAAACTAGAAAAATGGTAATAATGTGAGGTGAGGGATATGTATTTAACTTAATTTGGTAAACATCTGCAATATATATTTATATCAAATCATCACATTGTACACCTTAACCTTACATATGCCAAATGTCAATTATGTTTTACTAAAGCTGGCAAAAATAAACTATGTTTTTAGAACAATTTATCTCAAGATATATTGTTTTATTCTCAAAATAATGACATTGAATGAACTACAAGAATATGTATTTGAGAACTTTTCAATAATTATAATACAAGGTCTTAATAACAGCAAGACTGTATTCCCATGTACAATGGAATCTGATATAGGTATTAAAGGAAGGTGTGGTGGACAATCTGAAGATGATAATGGAAAATGATGGCTGAAGTTCATGTTGGAAAGCACACTTAAAGCATTATGCTGATCCCTTGTAAGTGTCTAATGTCCTAAAAAAGAACATATCTTTCACAGTTCTCTGATAAGCCATGCACATTTATTTCTCTACAAGACTCTCTCCTTTGCATCATCCCTTTCTCTGTGTAATATAGGTGAGACATCATGCTGGAGTACAAAGAACATTGGGTGGAAGTCTGCAGATGTAATTGTAATATCAGCTCTGTACACCATTCTGTGAAACCTGCCATTTCATGTTCACTGGTATAAAGGTAATGGCATATGTAATCTGTTAACATGTAAATTATTTATGCATTTTTAATCACAAATATGATATTAAGTATATTGAATAAGACAGTCTGTATCTTCATAGAACACACATTCAGGTAAGAGATTAACATTTTTTAAAAATGCAAAAATATGCTGTGTAATAAAATTTAGATAACTATGATGACATAATGATCCTAGGGAACTGAATATGGTCTTCCTGGATAAATTACATTTTGTACCTAAAATCTAGTGTACATTTAGATAGAGATGGAATTGTGTAATAAAGTTAGAAATGCAGAAATAAGTGTATTTTTATGCATAGTGAATATAATGTTTAAGAATCAGAGGCAAGATGAAATTACACTTTTCTAGAAATTATAGTCATTTCAACTTCCAAATTCTGTTAGGTCTTAACAGATACATCTTAAGTTCTAGATTTTTTTACCCCGAAACTTCATTCTAAAATCCCTAGCCTTTATCCTTCCTAAAATTCCATTTGAGTGGAATCATTTGAATAATACACTTTTAGTATTTAGTTTTTGCCTTGCCTTAGCAAATTGTACACATATGTACACACTGTCTTCCTTTTGACATTTGTACATTTTGGATAAATATGGTTGTATTTTGCATGCTTTCTACACTATAATCTCTATCATAGTGCTGGGCAACCAAAATCCATTAAGAAAATTCTTAGAAAATGTTGAAAAACAAAAATAAAACCGGGGGCATCATGCTACCTGATTTCAAGTTTTACTACAAAACCTGTGATCACCAAGACAGCATGGTACTGGCATAAAAACAGACATATAGACCAGTGGAACAGAGGAGAGAGCCCAGATATGTACCCTCAACTCTATGGTCAATTAATCTTCGACAAAACAGGAAAAAATTATACAGTGGAAAAAAGTCTCTTTAATAAATGGTGCTGGGAAAACTGGACAGCTATATGCAGAAGAATGAAACTGGACCATTCTCTTACACCATACACAAAGATAAACTCAAAATGGATAAAAGACCTCAACGTGAGATGGGAATCCATCAGAATCCTAGAGGAGACCATAGGCAACATAGGCAGTAACCTCTTTGATATCAGCCACAGCAACTTCTTTCAAGATATGTCTCCAAAGGCAAAGGAAACAAAAGCAAAGATGAACTTTTGGGACTTCATCAAGATCAATAGTTTCTGCACAGCAAAGGGAACAGTCAACAAAACAAAGAGGCAACACATGGAATGGGAGAAGATATTTGCAAATGACAGTACAGACAAAAGGTTGATATCCAGGATCTACAAAGAACTCCTCAAACTCAACACACACAAAACAGACAATCATATCAAAAAATGGGCAGAAGATATGAACAGACACTTCTCCAATGAAGACATACAAATGGCTATCGGACCATGAAAAAATGTTCATCATCACTAGCCATCAGAGAGATTCAAATTAAAACCACATTGAGATACCATCTTCAACCAGTTAGAATGGCCAAAATTAGCAAGACAGGAAACAACATGTTTTGGAGAGGATGTGGAGAAAGGGGAACCCTCTTCCACTGTTGGTGGAAATGTAAGTTGGTCCAGCCAGTTTGGAGAACAGTGTGGAGATTCCTCAAGAAATTAAAAATAGAGCTTCCATACGACCCTGCCATTGCACTACTGGATATTTACCCCAAAGATATATATGTAGTGAAAAGAAGGGCCATCTGTAGCCCAATGTTTATAGCAGCAATGGCCAGGGTCACCAAACTATGGAAAAAACCAAGATGCCCTCAACGGACAAATGGATAAGGAAGATATGGTCCTTATACACTATATAGTATTGTGCCTCCATCAGAAAGGATGAATCCCCAACTTTTGTAGCAACATGTATGGGACTGGAAGAGATTATGCTGAGTGAAATAAGTCAAGCAGAGAGAGTCAATTATCATATGGTTTCACTTATTTGTGGATCATAACAAATAGCATGGATTACAAGGGGAGTTAGAGAGGAGAAGGGAGTTGAGGGAAATTAGAAGGGGAGGTGAACCATGAGAGACTATGGACTCTGAAAAACAATCTGAGGGTTTTGAAGGGGGGGGTGGGAGGTTTGGGGAACAATACTTCTTGGGTGATCAGCTAGACAGATTCTCTGTACTACTGATGGCCTAATTAACTCCCTAGTTTCTTGCTTGAGGAACAATATTTCTTGGGTGATCAGCTAGACAGTTTTACTTGAAAGTAGGAGTTAATTATTTCCATGACTCAGCAATAACTAGAGATATATTATTCAAGTAGATTATATTAAAATTTTTTGATGGAAGAGAATACTTCAGAGTACCCAAAACAGAAATAAAAGGGTAACTTTAAATAGATAATTTTGATATATTGTTTTGTAAAAATAAATCCCCCTTATAGATTTACAAATTAAAACTTGGTTAATAGCTGAGAGAATAAACAATATTTTAAAGATAATTATATTTTTAAGTAAAGCAAAACCTAAACACAAGAACATATATAAATTATAAGTGTGCAGATCAAATAATTTTTAGAAAGTGACACACCTATGCAAACAGCATAGATTAAGACACAGCATTAACATTCCTCTCTCTCTCACCCAGCTTCAATCTCTGCCTCACTCCAAAACTATATCCTGATTTCTAACACAATAGGTTTGTTTTTCCTGTTTTAAATTTCTTAAAAATGGAAAAATACAGTAGTACTTTTTTATACCTGACTCCTTTCACTCAACCTTTTGTTTGTAAAATCCATTAATTATGTTGTAAACAGTTATTTTTTTTCACTTTCACAGCTTTATGATTTTTCCATGTGAATGTAGTTTATCCATTGTTCTCCCAACGGATATTTGGGTAGTTTCTCATTTCAGGTTGATACTATTTTTTTTAAACATATTTTTGTTGAAAGTTATGTACACATACTCTTGGACATTTTCCTCAGACGACTATGGGAGTAATTGCTGGGTTAGGACATGTCTGGTAGATATTTCTAGTACTCATCCAAATTTGTACTCCAATAAATAGCATATGCAAATTTCAGTTACTCCACTTTCAATACTTACCCTATTATATGATTTTTTTAAATGTTGTCCATGTTGATAATAATACAGATAAATTATATTTAAATTTGCATTTTTCTGGTAACTAATAAAATTGAGTATTTTTTATAAGTATACTAGCTCTTTAAATACCCAATTTGTCAAAATTTTCCTGTTAAAATTAGTTTTAATTCTAATTTAAATTAAATATTTAATTTAATTAATATTTAATTAAATTAAATATTTAATTTAATTAATATTTAATTAAATTAAATATTTAATTTAATTAATATTAAATTAAATTAATTAATATTTAATTTAATTTAATTATACCTTTATAATTATTTAAATATTATTATTTATTATTTAATTAATATTTCTTTAAATATTAATTATATATCAAAATACAGAAAAAAGATGTTTCAACGTAGTCTATATAGTACTACATCCACTATTATAAGTTCAGGGTATATAAAGTTTGATCAGGGCAATGTGCATTGAAAAAATATCACATTTCCATAGAACTCTGAATTAAATATAAATTTCTCTGAGGTTTAATCTAGTAGGATGTTAGCAAATTTAATGTCAGTCATTTTAGATTTTTCTTATCCCCTACATATAATCATACATGAATTCTGGTTTAAGAGGTATCAGGGAAAGATTAGGGTGGTACAGACTTCTGTCCATAGGAGGTCGTCTTTGCTTTTGTTTTACTTACAGGAAGTTGTGATGAAGTGCTAGACCCAACTATCTGTACTTGGATGCTATTATTCAAGAATGGTACTCTCATCGTATCTGGTTAAAGCATAAACCTCTACTAACTTGCTCCTAGTTTCTCTCCAGTCTCAAAAAAGGCTAAAATTTCTCAAATACAGTTGGCTTCATCTTGGCCAAAGTGCTTCATAACCATGCATCTTGAGATAAGGCTGCAACAGCTCCTTCAATAGATGTTAAAACAGTGGATAAAGAGAAGCTGAATTTTCTTCTAGAGTGAGAATGGATAATGAAAATGGTAACACAACTTATATTTATTTTTTAAAATAATTTTATTTTATTTTTCAGTATTTCAAGATTCATTTTTTATGCACCACACCACGTGCTCCATGTAATACATGCCCTCCTTAATAACCACTACCAGGTTCACCCATCCTTCTACTGCCCCTCAAAAACTCTCAGTTTGTTTCTCAGAGTCCACAGTCTCTCATGCTTTGTCTCCCCCTATGATTTCCCTAATTCACTTTTCCTTTCCTTCTCCTAATGTCCTCCATGTTATTACTTATGCTCCAAAAGTAAATGAAACCATATAATAATTGGCTTTCTCTGTTTGACTTATTTCACTCAGCATTATCTCCTCCAATCCCATCCATGTTGATACAAAAGTTGGGTATTTATCCTTTCTGATGGAGCCATAATATTCCATTGTACATATGGACCATATCTTCTTTATCTATTCATCTACTAAAGGGGATCTTGGTTCTTTCCAGAGTTTGGCAATTGTGACCATTGCTGCTATGAACACTGGAATACAGATGGCCCTTCTTTTCACTATATCTGTATCTTTGGGGTAAATATCCAGTAGTGAAATTGCAGGGTCATAAAAGACTCCACCCCCAAGCTATTGGAACTCATACAGCAATTCAGTAATGTGGCAGGATACAAAACCAACATACAGAAATAAGTTACTTTTTCATTTTTGTTTCTTAATAATATATGCCATTATAACATAAAATTCAAAGTATAAAAATTTTCTAACTTCATATTTAGGAGTAAAATTAGCTATAGTATTTAGATATGCACAAATAAATACTCAGGATCTAAAGTTTATTGATCCTTTCAAAAGAAATGATATCTAATATCAAAAAGTTAATAAAAGACTAAAATATATTTCATATATAAAATGTAAAGCTTAAAATTAGATTTTCTTCTTCCTTCTGCTGATCATGGATATCACCTTTAGCCAAAGAATCTTTTACTGGTTAATCAAAAAGAAAATTTCAGAATATTTTTATTTTTTTTCTCTAAATAGTTACCAGGCAAATATTGAATTAGAAAATATAACAGTATTCTGACATTTATTATTAAAAATTTAACTCATATAGGGAAGACTGGGTGGCTCAGTGAGTTAAGCCTCTGCCTTCAGCTCAGGTCATGGTCGCAGAGTCCTTGGATCAAACCCCGCATTAGGCTCTCCACTCAGTGGGGAGCCAGCTTTCCCTCTCCCTCTCTGCCTGCCCCTCTGCCTACCTTTTATCTCTCTGTCTCTCTGTCAAATAACTAAATAAAATCTTCAAAAAAATTTAACTCATATATATGAGTTAAATTTTAATATATATATTTATATGAGTTACATTATTAATTTAAGGCATGTATACTTATGTATGCATATGTACATATATATGTACATATGTATACATATCTTAAATTAAAAATTTATGATTTTCTTAAAATTACACAATGGGATGAAGTAATGCCTGATCTGTTTACTTTTTTAATATATGACAAGATTGAAGTTATGGTTATGAACATATTATGATTATGATCTTTCTTAAGAGAAAGAAATAATATTTGACTAAAGTCTCTGGTGTCAATAGGCTAATAGCCTTCCATAACAGTGTGTTCTCTGTACTACTGATGGCCTAATTAACTCCCTGGATTCTTGCTTGAAAATCTTTGGGTTTTCCTTGTGTCCACCCATGACTCAGATCATTTATCTCCCCTCCCTGACACTTTCTCCAATTATTAATTTTAGGAAATCCCATGAGTTTATTTTAAATATAATGTTATTTTCTAGAAGAACTTAAACTTTTTAAAACAATTTGATAAATCTAACCTAATTTGACAGGTCCTATAAATAGGCATATAACAGGACAGAAATGAAAACTCCACAAATATCCAGAGAAAATTATACATTTTTAAAATATTTTATTTGTTTGATAGACAGAAAGATCACAAGCAGACAGAGAGGTGACAGAGAGAGAGGGGGGAGCAGACTCCCTGCCCAGCAGAGAGCCCAATGTGGGGCTTGATACCAGAGCCCTGAGATCATGATCTGAGCCCAAGGCAGAGCATTAACTCACTGAGCCACCCAGGCCCCCCCAAATTATTCATTTTTTAAAGTAGTTTACACCTTGGGTGCCTGGGTGGCTCAGTTTGCTGTGTCTGCTTTCAGCTCAGGCGATGATCTCAGGGTCCTAGGATTGAGCCGCGCATTGGGTTCCTTGCTCAGTGGGGAATCTGTTTCTCCTTTTCCCTTTGCCCCTCCCCCCTGCTCATGCTCTCTCTCACTCTCTCTCAAATAAATAAATAAAAATCTTTTTTAAAAAAATGGGGCGCCTGTGTGGCTTAGCGGGTTAAAGCCTCTGCCTTCGGCTCAGGTCATGATCCCAAAGTCCTGGGATCGAGCCCCACATCAGGCTTTCTGCTCGGTGGGGAGCCTGCTTCCGTCTCTCTGCCTACTTGTGATCTCTGTCTGTCAAATAAATAAATAAAATCTAAAAAAAAAGTCTTTTAAAAAATAAAGTAGTTTACATGTTGAAATGGGTAAAGCCATAATATCCTTTGACTTTCTTTTTTCTCAACTCATTGTTATTTTTGGCAAATAATAACAGTCTTATTTTCCTTGTTTCAAAGTTTTTATCTAAATTTCAGTTATTTATCAGTGTAATATTAGTTGTGGGTGTATTAACTTTAGTGATTCAACATTTACATACAACACTTGGTGCTCATCACAAGTACATATGCTGCAAGTGCTTCCCAAAATCAGAGAAGTCATGACATTATAAGAAAAAGCTGAATTGCTTGATATGTACTATATAGATTGAGGTCTGCAGCAGGAGCTGTCATTTTAAGATAAATGAATACAACATAAAGATAATTGCAAAAGAAGAAAAGAAAATTTATGAAGCTGTCACTGCAGTTATGTCACCAAGTGTATAAAACTCACACTTTTCATGAAATACCATTTAATCTCATATTGAATTGCAGTATTTATGTGGGTAGAAGATTGCTATAAGGAAGGAATACCTATAGATTGTAATGTGATTTGACAAAAATCAGAGTTATTATATGACAACTTAAAGCAAAGGGAAGGTGAAGGATCTACTCCTGGAGCACTTAATACCAATAAAGGATGGTTTGATAATTTTAGAAAAAGTTTGGCTCTTTAAAAACATGTCAAGCTAACTGGGAGAAGCAGCTTCTGCCAACCAAGAGGCAGGAAAGAAGTTCTGAGCTGTCATTAAGAAAGTCATGGAAGAGAAAGGGTATCCACCTGAACAAGTTTTTAATGAAAGTTAAAGTGCCCTAAACTGGATAAAGGTGCCACAACAAGCATTTATTAGTAAGGAAGAGAAGGGACCACCGTGATTTAAGATAGGATGGGATAAGATACCTGTACCATTTTGTGGAAGTGCAGTCACATTTATAATCAGGACTGCCCTGAGAAACCACTAACCCATGAGCCTTAAAGGGAAAAAAAACCAAACAGCAGCTACCAGTCTTTTGGTTGTGCAACAAGAAGTCCTGGACAACAAGAACACTTTTTCAGAATTGGTTCCATCCATACTTTATCCCTTAAGTTGGAAGTTCCTTGCCAGTGAGGGACTGCCTTTGAAAGTTATTTTTATATTGGGCATTGCCCCTGGCCACCCAAAACCCCATGAGTTTAACACTGAAGGCATGGAAGTGGTTTACTTGCCTCCAAACACATTGTCTCTAACTTAACCTCTAGATCAGAAGTTCACAAGGACCGTTAAGGCTCATTACACATGGTATTCTATGGAAAGACTTGTCAATGCTATGGAAGAGAACCTTGATAAAGAAAACATCATGAAAATCAGGAAAGATTGCACCATGGGAAATGCTATCATTGTTAAAGAAAAAGCCACGAAAGCCATCAAACCTAAAATATAAATTCCTGCTGGATAAAACTGTGTCCAAATGTTGTGCATGATTTCACAGGATTTACAACAGATCCAGTCAAAGAAATAATAAAAGTAGTTGTAGATATGGCATAAAAGGTAGGGAGTGAAGTGTTTCAAGATAGGGATCTTGGAGAAATTCAAGTCTAACAGAGGAATTAACAGAAGATGACTTGATGGAGATTCATGCATCTGAAAGAATACCAGACAATGAGGAAGAAAATGTAGATGAAGGAGTACCAGAAAAGAAATTGGTGGTAGACAATCTAGCAGAAGGGTTCTGATTCTTCAAGAATGCTTTTGACTTCTTGTACAACATAGAAACTTCTATGATATATGCAATGGCACTAAAGCAAGTGACAGAATAAGGATTGTCATTGTATAGAAACATTTTTAGAGAGTGAAAAAGCAAAAAAAAAAAAAAAAAGTCTGACATAAATTTCAATGCATTTCTGCAAAGTTACACCAAGTGTGCCTGCCTCTCCTACCTGCCCTTCCACCTCCTGCATCTCACCCCTGAGACAAAAACAACTTATTCTTCTCCTCCTCAGCCGACTCAATGTGAAGATGAGGTAAATTAATACCTTTGTGATGATCCTTTTCCACTTAATAATAGTAAATAATTGTTATGTTATACAGTTAGAAAGCTTACTGGTTGTGGATGTGTGTGAGTGTTTTTGTGTGAAAGTCTAACAACTGTACAATAAGAAGCATAGACACTTTTTTTCTGTCATTATCATCATTGCCTAAGTATTCATTCTGTAGAGCATCATGGGCAAAACCTGTATGGAGTCTCTTTACAGAGACATAAGATGAGTGATATTTAACATAAAATTACTAATGTGTTAGTTCTCTTACTATTTTATGACTTTGTTTTCAAATACCTTACCATACAGTATGCCTTTCCAGCCCGTAACTGGAGAAACTGTGTATCAGTGTATCATTACAGATGCTTTCTTTTTTAAATAATAATACTTCCAATACTCTATTATGAATATAACTATAATTCTGTCTGATATAAATATTTTATGGTTCATTTATAAGTCTATAGTGAGACTACAGTGAAACAATTACACTATTGTTTTGTCATCATCAATACACAAACTATTATAGCTATAAATAAATATAAATTTCTTTTTCACATTATCTTTACATTTGTTATCTTTTCATCTTTGATGCTTAGTGTTAGTAAGATGTATAAAATCTACAGTCTTTTGTATCATATAATACACAATATTGATGTAGGTATTGACAGATGATTCATCTTATCTGTTTAGACAATATAAATTTATCAATAAATGCAGTATAGTATTATAAATGTACTTATTTTCCTTATTTTCTTAATATTTTTTCTCTGGCTTACTTTATTGTAAGAACAGTATATAATACACATAACATCCAAAATACGTGCTGATCAACTTTTTATGTTATTTTAAGGCTTTCCGTCAACAGTAGGCTATAATAGTTAAGTTTTTGGAGAGTCAAAAGTTATACTCAAATTTTCAACTGTGTGGAGGGTTCACACCTCTAAATCCTGAGTTGTTAAAGGGTAAATTGTATTTTTTCCCTTTGTGTTAATAAAGATATGTTGTAATACTTTATTACATTTATCATAGAAAGGAATTTTAAAGCACTTTAATCAAGCGCTTTCTGTTCATTTGGTAATAGTATGTAATTTTTATCTTGATTACTGATTATAAAACAACCTCTACTTGGATATAATACTTGGAAATATATGTGTATATGTATATGTATATATACATAATATGTGTGTATATATGTATAGATAGATAGGTAGAGAGAGAGAGAGTAATTTTTAGATGCAAACTATCTAAATGGTCTCATCAAATAAAGAAGACATCAGGGGCACCTGGGTGGTTCAGTGGGTTAAGCCTTTGCCTTCATTTCAGGTCATGATCTCAGGGTCCTGGGATCAAGCCCAGCATTGGACTCTGCTCAGCAGGGAGCCTGCTTCCCGCCCCACCCCCACCCCGCCTGCCTCTCTGCTTACTTGTGATCTTTTTCTGTCAAATAAATAAATAAGTAATCTAAAAAAAGAAGACATCGTCTTTGGATTTTGACTGCTATTGGATTGATTCTGACATTGCTATAAAATTTTAATTAATTTTTAATAGGTATATGTTTTATTTAGATTTTGTACTGTTTTGGAAATTTGAGAGAAGATAAAATTCATTGCCAGACTGTTTTATTCTAATTCATTATAGTTACACTTTTTCCATTCTTCTAATGCTTTATCTTGTAATTAGTATGTACAAGAACAATGAGAGTATATTGATATTAGAATTACTGAAGGAAATAGTTTCAATGTATACATTTTAACCTGTTTTAAGCAACATAATGGTGTGTGTGTGTGTGTGTGTGTGTGTGTGTGTGTGTGTGTGTGTTTAAATCCAGCATTTAATATTGAGGTGTTTAAAACACAGGAGAAGATGGAGATAACATTTTACTTTAATTTTAAATTCAATTAATCAATTTATAGTGTATTACTAATTTCAGAAGTCGAGTTCAGAGAGTCATTAGTTTCATAGAACACCCAGTGGTTATTACATCATGAGCCCTCCTTAATTCCCATCACCTAATTACCCTATCCCTCTACCCACCTCCCCTCCAGCAACCTTCAGTTTGTTTCCTATAGTTAAGAGTCTCTTACAGTTTGTTTCACTCTCTGATTTCATCTTATTTTATTTTTATTTTTATTTTTCCCTTCCTTCACCTCCTTTGTTTTGTTTCTTAAATTCCACACATAAGTGACATCATATGATAATTGTCTTTTCCTGTTTGAGCTATTTCACTTAGCAGAATAACATTTCATTTTATTATTTTTTTATTATGTTATGTTAGTCACCATACCGTACATCATTAGTTTTTGATGCAGTGTTCCAAGATTCATTGTTTACATATAATACCCAGTACTTCATGGAATATGTGCCCTCCTTAATACTCATCACCAGGCCAACTCATCCCCCTACCTCCCTCCCCTCTAAAATCTTTAGTTTGTTTCTTGGAGTCCACAGTCTCTCGTGGTTCATCTCCCCCTCGATTTCCCCCCTTTCATTTTTTTCTCCCTTCTCCCAATGTCCTCCATGCTATTCCTTATGTTCCACAAGTAAGTGAAACTATATGATAATTGTCTTTCTCTGCTTGACTTATTTCACTTAGCATAATCTCCTTCAGGACCACCCATGTTTATGCAAAAGTTGGATATTCATCCTCCTGATGGCTGAGTACTATTCCATTGTATATATAGACCACATCATCTTTATCCATTCATCTGTTGAAGGGTATCTCAGCTCTTCCCACAGTTTGGCTATTGGGGACAACACTGTTATGAACATTGGAATGTATATGGCCTTTCTTTTCACTACATCTATATCTTTGGGGTAAATGTCCAGTAGTGCAATTTCTGGGTCACAGGATAGCTCTATTTTTTTCACTTTTTGAGGAACAGCCACACTGTTTTCCAAAGTGGTTGTACCAACTTGCATTCCTAACAACAGTGTAAGATAGTTGCCCATTCTCCACATCCTCTCCAACATTTTTTTTTGTTTCTTGCCTTTAATTTTAGCCATTCTGACTGGTGTAAGGTGGTATCTCAATGTGGTTTTGATCTGTAAAACCAATCAGTGTCTTTTTTATTCCTAACACAGTGTCCTATTTCCTTTATCTGTCATGATGAGGGAGTAGAGTGCAGAGAAATAGAAGTCATGGGCTTGATAACAGCAGAAAAAGAAGATAATTGTCTTATCAAATACAAACAGATCACCAGATAGCTTTTCTGTGTTAGCTGTTAGCTAGTGTTTGCTTAGGAAAGAAATCTAAAACATATAGCATGTTTATTTTTAATTCTTTCTCAGTGAAAAATAGAATATTAACTGTAATTGCCTGAAAAGAGGAATTGTTCCTCCATGGCACATGGGATTTTTTTAAATGAGAGAATAAACTTTTAAATGAATACTCATAGCAATTGATCTCACCACAATAGCAACAAGAGGTGTCTACAAAAATATTACAGTAGTACATACAGTTAATTTATATGCTCTAATTTAATACTGATCTTTATGTCTGCTTATATTTCTCTGAACTGCAAATGACACCATGTCTCTGTTTCTGTACATAATTTTTAATACATTTTAACTTTCTATTATAGACTTGAGTATATTTTTATGATAGCAAATGATAAAACAGACAAATATCTACATATATTTTTAGATTTAGGACATAACTTTCTTTTTTTTTCTTCCATCTTTCTTTCTTCCATCTTTCTTTCTTTCTTTCATTCTTCCTATATCTAGGCTATATAGCTCATTGATGTTTTTTTTTCAAATTGTTGCAAACCTCCAAAACTTTTCCAAAATATTTATTTTAAAAATTCCCATATGAGTGGAACCACTCAGTTCAAATCCATGTTTTCAAAGGTCTATTATATTCAATTCTTAGGCAAATGAATAACAAAAAAATAAGCCTTTGCCATTTTGTCTTGTATTATTTTTCCATAATTACTTCACATGAACAGTATATGATATAAGGGAGCAGTCACACTGACTTTCAAACATTATATGAGAATTTATTTTCCTTTGAGTAAGAAAGTTTATTCTGGGGGTTACAGGTCAAGATGGCAGAGAAGTAGCAGGCTGTGGCTACATCAGGTAGCAGGACATCGGCTAGATAGCTTATCTAAACATTGCAAATACCTAAAAATCCAACAGGAGATTGAAGAGAAAAAGAACAGCAATTCCAGAAACAGAAAATCAACCACTTTCTGAAAGGTAGGACTGGCGGAGAAGTGAATCCAAAGCGACGGGAAGATAGACCGCAGAGGGAGGGGCCAGCTCCTGGCAAGCAGCAGAGCAATGGAGCATAAAATTGGGACTGTTAGAAGTCTGTTCCGCTGAGGGACATCATTCCAGAGGCTAAACCGGGGTGAAGCCCATGCAGGGTCAGCATGGCCTCAGATCCTGCAGGGTCACAGAAGGATCGGGGGTGTCTGAGTGTTGCAGAGCTTGCAAGTTTTAGAACAGGGAAGCTGGCTATAGAGACAGAGCCGAGGAGTGAGCTCTCAGCTCCGGGTTACCTTGAAGTGGTCACAGCTTGGGTGAGCTCAGAGCACGGCCAGAGGCCAGGGAGATGGGAGTTATTGGGCTCTATTCTCTGAGGGTTCACTGAGGAGTGTGACCCTGAGCTCTCTGCACCTCTGGGCCAGAGACTGGGAGGCTGCCATTTTCATTCCCATCCTCCAGAACTCTACAGAAAGGGTTCAGGGAACAAAAGCTCCCAAAAGAGAACCTAAGCAGATTACTCAGCCTGGCCCCTGGTAAGGGCGGTGCAATTCTACCTGGGGCAAAGACACTTGAGAATCTCTACAACAGGCCCCTCCCTCAGAAGATCAACAAGAAATCCAGCCAGAACCAAGTTCACCTACCAAGGTGTGCAGGTTCCATACCAAGGAGAGCAGAGGAATTCCAGAGGAGGAGAAAGAAAAGTGTTGAACTCATGGCTTTCTCCCCATGATTCATTAGTCTTGCAGTTAATTTAATTTGTATTTTTTTGTTTCAATTTTTTTCTTCTTCTGCTAAAATTTTTTTTAACTTTTACTCTTTTCTTTGATAACGTTTTTAACTAGTTTATCTAATATATATATATATATATATATATTCTTTTTTACATTTTTTCTTTATTCATTTTCATTTTTAAATTTTTTTTTCTGAACCTCTTTTTATCCCCTTTCTCCCCTCCCCAATATTTGGGGTCTCTTCTGATTTGGTTAAAGCGTATTTTCCTGGGGTCTTTGCCACCCTTTTAGTACTTTACTTGCTCCTTCATATGCTCTTATCTGGACAAAATGACAAGGCAGAAAAAATAGACATTGGTAATATGTCTGAACCAGAGTTCAGAATGATGATACTCAAGGTTCTAGCTGGGCCTGAAAAGGGCATGGAAGATATTAGAGAAACCCTCTTGGGAGATATAAAACCCCTTTCTGGAGAAATAAAAGAACTAAAATCTAACCAAGTTGAAATCAAAAAAGCTATTAATGAGGTGCAATAAAAATGGAGGCTCCTACAGCTAGGATAAATGAGGCAGAAGAAAGAATTAGTGATATAGAAGACCAAATGACAGAGAATGAAGAAGCTGAACAAAAGAGGGACAAACAACTACTGGCCACGAGGGGAGAATTTGAGAGATAAGTGACACAGTAAGATAAGATAAGTGACACAAAGATAAGTGACAGTAAGACAAAACAACATTAGAATAATTGGGGTTCCAGAAGAAGAAGAAGAGAGAGAGAGGAGCATAAGGTATATTGGAGAGAATTATTTGCGAGAATTTTTCTAATATGGCAAAGGGAACAAGCATCAAAATCCAGGAGGTGTAGAGAACCCCCCTCAAAATCAACAAGAATAGCTCCACACCCCATCACCTAATAATAAAATTCACAAGTCTTAGTGACAAAGAGAAAATTCTGAAAGCAGCCCAGGAAAAGAAGTCTGTAACATACATTGGTAAAACTATTAAATTGTCAGCAGACTTATTAAAAGAGACCTGGAAGGCCAGAAAGAACTGACATGATATATTGAGAGCACTTAAAGAGAAAAACATGCAGCCAAGAATACTATATCCAGCTCGGCTATCATTGAAAATAGAAGGAGAGATTAAAAGCTTCCAAGACAAACAAAAACTGAAAAAGTTTGCAGACACCAAACCAGCTCTACAGGAAATATTGAAAGGGGTCCTCTGAGCAAAGAGAGCCTAAAAGTAGTAGATCAGAAGGGAACAGAGACAATATACGGTAACAGTCACGTTACAAGCAATACAATGGCACTAAATTCATCTCTCTCAATAGTTACCCTGAATGGTAATGGGCTAAATGCCCCAATCAAAAGACAAAAGGTATCAGAATGGATAAAAAAAAAAAAAAAACACCCATATGTTGCTTACAAGAAACTCATTTCAGACCTGAAGACACCTCCAGATTTAAAGTGAGGGGGTGGAAAACAATTTACCATTCTATTGGACATCAGAAGAAGCAGAGATGGCAATCCTTATATCAGATTGATTAGATTTTAAGCCAAAGACTATAATAAGAGATGAGGAAGGACACTATATCATACTCAAAGGATCTGTCCAACAAGAATATCTAACAATTTTAAATATCTATGCCCCTAATGTGGGAGCAGCCAACTATATAAACCAATAAATTAAAAAAATCAAAGAAACACATCAACAATAATACAATAATAGTAGGGGACTTTAACACTCCCCTCACTGAAATGGACAGATTATCCAAACAAAAAATCAACAAGGAAATAAATGCCTTAAATGACACACTGGACCAGATGGACATCACAGATATATTCAGAACATTTCATCCCAAAGCAACAGAATACACACTCTTCTATGGTGCACATGGAACAATCTTCAGAATTTATCACATCCTGGATTACAAGTAATGTCTCAACTGGCACCAAAAGATTGGGATCATTCCCTGCATATTTTCAGACCGCAATGCTCTGAAGCTAGAACTCAATCAGAAGAGGAAATTTGGAAAGAACCCAAATATATGGAGACTAAACAGCATCCTTCTAAAGAATGAATGGGTCAACCGGGAAATTAAAGAAGAATTGAAAAAATTCATGGAAACAAATGATAATGAAAACACAACGGTTCAAAATCTGTGGGACACAGCAAAGGCAGTCCTGAGAGGAAAATATATAGTCGTACAAGCCTTTCTCAAGAAACAAGAAAGGTCTCAAGTACACAACCTAATCCTACACCTAAAGGAGCTGGAGAAAGAACAAGAAGGAAAGCCTACACCCATCAGGAGAAGAGAAATCATAAAGATAAGAGCAGAAATTAATGAAATAGAAACAAACAAAATAAACAAAACAATAGAACAAATCAATGCAACTAGGAGCTGGTTCTTTGAAATAATTAATAAGATTGATAAACCCCTGGCCAGACTTATCAAAAAGAAAAGAGAAAGGACCCAAATAAATAAAATCATGAATGAAAGAGGAGAGATCACAACTAATACCAAAGAAATAC
Organism: Mustela lutreola; assembly: GCF_030435805.1. NCBI lineage: Eukaryota > Metazoa > Chordata > Mammalia > Carnivora > Mustelidae > Mustela > Mustela lutreola. Next base: position 35,600,271 of record NC_081297.1, on the reverse strand, counting down.
AATTATACAGATATATATATAAACAATTATAAGAACATACTATGAGTAACTCTACACAACATATTTGACAATCTAGAAGAAATAGATGCATTTCTAGAGACATATAAACTAACACAACTGAACCAGGAAGAAATAGTAAACCTGAACATACCCATAACCAGTAAGGAAATTGAAACAGTCATCAAAAATCTCCAAACAGACAAAAGCCAAGGGCCAGATGGTTTCCCTGGGGGATTCTACCAAACGTTTAAAGAACTAATTCCTATTCCTCTGAATCTGTTCCAAAAAATAGAAATGGAAGGAAAACTTCTAAACTCATTTTATGAGGCCAGCATCACCTTGATCCCAAAACCAGACAAGGATCCCATCAAAAAAGAGAGCTATAAACCAATATCCTTGATGAACACAGATGCGAAAATTCTCACCAAAACTAGCCAATAGGATTCCACAGTACATTAAAAGGATTATTCACGACGACCAAGTGGAATTTATTCCAGGGCTGCAAGGTTGGTTCAAGATCTGCAAATCAATCAATGTGATACAACACATTAATAAAAGAAAGAAGGAAGTTGGGGGAAATTGGAAGAGGAGTTGAACCATGAGAGACTATGGACTCTGAAAAACAATCTGAGGGTTTTGAAGGGGCATGGGGTGGGAGGTTGGGGTACCAGGTGGTGGGTATTTTAGAGGGCACGGACTGCATGGAGCACTGGGTGTGGTGCAAAAATAATCAATACTGTTATGTTGAAAATAAATTTAAAAAAAAAAAGAAAGAACAAGAACCATATGATACTCTCAATAGATGCTGAAAAAGCATTTGACAAAGTACAGCATCTCTTCCTAACCAAAACTCTTCAAAGTATAGGGATAGAGAGCACATAACTCAATATTATCAAAGCCATCTATGAAAAACCCACTGCAAATATCATTCTCAATGCGGAAAAACTGAAAGCTTTTCCGCTAAGGTCAGGAACACGGCAGGGATGTCCATTATCACCACTGCTATTCAACAAAGTACTAGAAGTCCTAGCCTCAGGAATCAGACAACAAAAGGAAATTGAAGGCATCCAAATCAGCAAAGAAGAAGTCCAACTATCACTCTTCACAGATGATATGATACTTTATGTGGAAAACCCAAAGACTCCACACCAAAACTGCTAGAACTTATACAGGAATTCAGCAGTGTCAGGATATAAAATCAATGCACAGAAATCAGTTGCATTTCTCTACACCAACAACAAGCAGAAGAAAGATAAATTAAGGAGTCAATCCCATTTACAATTGTACCCAAAACTATAAGATACCTAGGAGTAAACCGAACCAAAGAGGCTAAGAATCTTTACTCAGAAAACTATAAAGTACTCATGAAAGAAATTGAGGAAGACACAAAGAAATGGAAAAATGTTCCATGCCCCTGGATTGGAAGAACAAATATTGTGAAATTGTCTATGCTATCTAAAGCAATCCACATATTTAATGCAATTCCTATCAAAATACCATTCATTTTTTCCCAAAGAAATGGAACAAATAACCCTCACATTTATATGGAACTAAAAAAGACCTCGAATAGCAAAGGAATATTGAAAAAGAAATCCAAAGTTGGTGGCATCACAATTCCAGACTTCAAGCTCTATCACAAAGCTGTCATCATCAAGACAGCATGGTACCGGAACAAAAACAGACACATAGACCAATGGAACAGAGCCCAGAATAGAATGGAATAGAGCCCAGAAATAGACCCTCAATTCTATGTTCAACTAATTTTCAACAAAGCATGAAAGAATATCCAATGGAAAAAAGACAGCCTCTTCAATAAATGATATTGGGAAAATTGGACAGCCACATGCAGGAAAATGAAATTGGACCATTTCCTTACACCACACACGAAAATAGACTCAAAATGGATAAAGGACCTCAATGTGAGAAAGGAATCCATCAAAATCCTTGAGGAGAACACAGGCACCAACCTCTTCGACCTCAGCTGCAGCAACATCTTTCTAGGACCACTGTCAAAGTCAAGGGAAGCAAGGACAAAATGAACTATTGGGATTTCATCAAGATCAAAATCTTTTGCACTGCAAAGCAAACAGTTAACAAAACCAAAAGACAACTGACAGAATGGGAGAAGATATTTACAAATGACATATCAGACAAAAGGCTAGTGTCCAAAATCTATAAAAAAAAAAAAAACTTATCAAACTCAACACCCAAAGAACAAATAATCCAATCAAGAAATGGGCAGAAGACATGAACAGACATTTCTGCAAATAAGACATCCGGATGTCCAACAGACACACGAAAAAATTCTCCACATCACTCAGCATCAGGAAAATACAAATCAAAACCACAGTGAGATATCACCTCACACCAGCCAGAATGTCTAAAATTAACAAGTTAGGAAATGACAGATGCTGGCAAAGATGTGGAGAAAGGGAACCCTCCTACACTGTTTGTGGGAATGCAAGCTGGTGCAACCGCTCTGGTAAACAGCTTGGAGGTTCCTCAAAATGTTGAAAATAGAACTACCCTACGACCCAGCAATTGCACTACTGGGTATTTACCCTCAAGATACAAACGTAGTGATCTGAGGGGGCATGCACACCTGAATGTTTATAGCAGCAATGTCCACAATAGTCAAACTATGGAAAGAACCTAGGTGTCCATCAACAGATGAATGGATAAATAAGATATGGTATATATACAGAATAGAATACTATGCAGCCATTAAAAGAAATGAAATCTTACCATTTGCGACAACGTGGAATAGACTCATGCTTATCGAAATAAGTCAATCAGAGAAAGACAACTATCATATGATCTCCCTGATATGAGGAAGTGGAGATGCAACATGGGGGGTTAAGGGTGTAGGAAAAGAATGAATGAAACAATATGAGATTTGGAGGGAGACAAACCATAAGTGACTCTTAATCTCACAAAACAAACTGAGTGTTGCTAGGGGGAGGGGTTTTGGGAGAGGGTTGTGAGGTTATGGACATTGGGGAGGGTATGTGCTATGGTGAGTGCTGTGAAGTGTGTAAACCTGGCGATATACAGACCTGTACCCCTGGGGATAAAAATACATTATATGTTTATTTAAAAAAATTAAAAAAAAAACGATTTGAGGGGCACCTGGGTCGCTCAATGGCTTAAAGCCTCTGCCTTCAGATCAGGTCATGATCCCAGGGTCCTGGATTGGAGCCCCACATCGGGCTTTCTGCTCAGCAGGGAGCCTGCTTCATCCTCTCTCTCTCTCTCTCTCTCTGCCTGTCTCTCTGCCTACTTGTAATCTGTATCTGTCAAATAAATAAATAATATCTTTAAAAAAAGTTTATTCTGTCAGGAATAGTCTCCCTTCTCTTTCATCTAGGCTAAAATATTTTGAGATTCTTCAAAGGGCAAAATTAGTCTTATATAAATATGCATGAAACTATAGGAAGGAGACAATAGCTTTCCCTATGAACTCATATAACAATCTGTGTTCCTCTTTTGACATGTGGTTTTGTACAGTTAAAAGGGTACATACACAATATGAAGTAATTTCCTTATTTTCTTTGTGAGTGATTATTACTGATGGAACATCAATAATTATTATAATTAAAAATTCTTATATTTTAATGCTATTCTTCCATGTGAAATCTTTTTGTTGTTGTTGTTTATCAAATTTGTCTACACTCATGGGAATCAAGCAGGCATATAATGGCATCTTTCTTGTGCACCATAGAAGGAAAGGATTAAGAACAAAGTTCTAGACACAATTTTTCCAGGCCTAGGTAGGCTTGCTTTACTGGCAGCTTGATGTGTGTCCAACTTGAATTTGCAGAATTTTGTTTCTTAGCTCCCAATTCCACTTCTGAAATTTTGTTTTTCCCTCTATTGAATAGTTGCAAGCATAAAAAATACCAGATCTGTGGTTTAATTAATAATTTTATATTGTAAGGCTGTATCTGTGCCCATATTCACTTATAAATTTGCCCTTCTCTTTATTTTTGTTAGTTTTTCTTGAGGTCTTGATGATGTTATAAATTAGCCCCAAAAACTTTATTTGGGGGGATGGCACAGTTACAGTTGCTGGATTCTTAAATGGTACTTTCAGCAATTGTCTAGTAAAAATAAATTCATGTCAAGAAAAAAGAAGAAAGAAACAAAGAAAGCAAAAAGAAAGAAAGAGAGACGAGAAAGAGAGGAAGGAACGAATGGAGGGAGGAATGAAGGAAGGAAGGAAGGAAGAAAGAAAAAAGAAAGAAAGAGAGAAAGATGAGAGATCTTTGAATATTTAGATTTTTTATATACATAGATTAGATTTGCTAAATAATCTGTCTATTCTCTCCTATGTTTCCCATAGAAATAAAAATTTAACTTTTGTGTATATATTGTACAACTGAAAGCCTCCCTAGACTTTTTCCCTTTTCCTCAGAGGACAATTTCATTCCCCAAAATGAGAAAGATATAATATTAAAGTAAAAATGTTTATTTAACCACAGATACTGAGGTTTCAAGATAATATAGTGAAAAAATTGTCTGCTTTACAGTCAAGTAACTATGACAATTACATTCATAACATATTTAAAGATGAAAACAAAATACATTGATACAAGAGGATTTTCTGGTAAGAAGGAGAATTTAAAGTGTTAGCTTGGGTTTGCACAAAGTAAAATAAAATTGATTTGCCACCTACAACTATTTTGAAACATTAATTGACATAGCAGAGACAAAAGAGGCTTGGAAAATAGTCTTGTATTAAGATTTATAATAGGAATAAACAGTGAATTTGCAAATTACTGTCTTAAAAATCAGACATTAATACTTTTTTAATTTATACAACACATATTAACAAGGTATTTATGAACAGTTTGAGATTACTAGAATTTTGAACCACATTCAAGGTGAGTGATAAAAACCTCAACTTGTAAAACAAAAATAATAACTTATTACATAAAGGGGAAGGCATACTGAGTGGGAAAAATAAACACATAAATAAAATATGATCTTGGATATTTACAAAGCACATTTTACCTAGGAATGCAAAACTTTTTTTTTCAACTTTTTATTTAAATTCCAAGTAGTTAATATAAATGTAATATTAACTTCAAGAGTAGAATTTAGTGATCCATCCCTCACATAAAACACCCAGTGTTCACCACAACAACAGCCCTGCTTAACACCCATCACCTATTTAACCCATTGCCCCACACCTCCCCTACAACAACCCTCAGTTTGTTCTCTATAGTTAGGTGTGTTTTATGGTTTGCCTTTCTCTTTTCCCCTCTATGTTCATTTGTTTCATTTCTTAAATTCCACACATGAGTGAAATCCTATGGTATTTGTCTTTCCCTGATTGACTTATTTCACTTAGCTAATATACTCTAGATTCATGCATATTATAACAAATGGCAGGATTTCATTATTTTTTGTGACAGAGTAATATTCCATTATATGTTGAACTAATCTTTGACAAAGCAAGAAAGAATATCCACTAGAAACAAAAAAAGATAGTCTCTTCAACAAATGGTGTTGGAAAAACTGGACAGCAACATGCAGAAAAATGAAAATAGACCTCTTTCTTCCACCATAGACAAAAATTAATTAAAAAATGGATGATAGACAAAAATGTGAGAGAGGAAACCATCAAAAGCCTAGAAGAGAACATAGGCAGTAACCCCTTTGACCTTGGCCATAGCAACTTCTTACTAGACACATCTCCAGAGGACAGGGAAACAAAAGCAAAAAATGACTTATTGGGGTTTCATCAAGATAACAAGCTTCTGCACAGTGAAGGAAACAATTCACAAAACTAGAAGACAACCTTCTGAATGGGAGAGGATATTTGCAAACGACACAGCTGATAAAGGTAATAAAGGGTTAGTATCTAAAATCTTATAAAATTCAACACCTAAAAAACAATAAAGTTAAGAAATGGGCAGAATGTATGAACAGACTTTTTTTTTTTTTTTTTTCCTGAAGAAGACATACAGATGGTTAATAGATACATGAAAAGATGCTCAACCTTAGTCACCATCAGGGAAATACAAATGAAAACTACAATGCAATATTACCTCACAACTGTCAGGAAGGCTAAAATTATCAACATGGGAAATAACGGATGTTGGCAAGGATGCAGAGAAAGGGGAATGCAAACTGATGCAGCCACTCTGGAAAACTTATTCTTTTTTAATATTTTTAATGCCACCTGTGTCTCCATAGATTTGTGAAGGAAAACTTCATTGTTGTTTGTTTGTTTGTTTTAAACTATGTTTACATAAACACTTAGAACACCTGATACCTACATTATGTTTAAGCAAGTTTTATCTATTCACTTGTCCATGAGGAATAGTCATTCCTTCTTCTAAATGTTCAGGTTCCTTCCATTCAAAATTTTCTCCTTCATAAAGTTATTAGAACCATCCTGAGTCACTATAATATAGTTCTCTCCTCATCTTCCTTTGCCATTAGTCTGTATGTACAAATTTGGCATTTTATGCTTTACTTCATATTCCATGAAATGAGTATGCATAAAAAATTTTAATATTCAATATCATAGTTTCTTTGCCTATATCTTCTGTAGATAGATGCCTATAATACTAAGTAGAAAATAAAATTTTGATATTTATAGGAAAACTTATGGGTAAATTTTACTAGGCCTGATTTTTTTTAAATCATTGATTCCTAATGATTCACAGCCTTTTCACTGAGACTATTGTTAATAATAATTGGTTTAAAACACATTGTAAGATTAAATTCACATGAAAATTGCATGTTGGTCTCAAACCCAGTCTTAAAAAAAATTTAAAAGAAGTGCATAAAAATCATGGCAATGATTCTTCATGAGGCAATTATACTACTGACAATAGAGTTGTAAGGGAGCAAAGATTATTTTATAGAAGTTAGTTGATAAAGAGTGCAAAAGAAGTGCCTATAGAACCAGGAGCTTCCTCCATCTTTTATTCCATGCCTACACATTTATCTCAAACTCTTCTTTCCTGCAACCCAGGAGAATCTTCAGTTCTTCTGTCCAAGGCATGTCCTTTAGCCTTTGCTATTGATATAATTTATATTACTTTCAAGGACTTCGATCTACTAGTATCCTTTTTATCTATACATAATAATAATAATAAATAATAAATAGATAAATAATAATAAATAATAATTTATCTATACATTTTATACATTTTACATTCTACATTTTACATTTTACATTCTTCCTTTTTACAGACTTTAAGAAGTCAATAAAAATGTCCTTGGAAAAATTATGCTTGTCCTGCTGTTTCCCCTTTACTTTTATCTTTATCCTAAGACATTCAGGATTTTACCCCTGCAGGACTCTAAACTGTCTGCTAGCATCACTAGTAGCTTTCAACTGATAATCTGATGCACCATTTTCAGTTATCTTCCTTATGTTTAATATAATATTTTATAAGTAAATATTTATTAAAATATAACACATGTATAGAAACTTGCATGGGTCCCAAATATATAATTAAATTAGTTTTTTTTTATATATGAAAATCTATGTCTTCCTTTGTCCATTCTTTCCTTCTTTTTTTTTTCTCCCCTTTCTTCATATTATTATGACCTAAGTGTGTACCTCCAGATTCTCTCCTTGCATCTTTTTCTTTTTTGGATCTTTTTCATAAAAACCTTAATATTCTTCAGAGTAGTCTTATTCATTCCCATAACTCTAACTACCATAGCTCTCTCCAACTTGGTGTTTCATAAATACTTCAAGCATAACACAGCCAAACTATCAACACAATGCTATGAGTTTTAGAAGGAGACTGGGTGTGTTAAAGTCCTAGCATTTTACTGATTAGATGTGATCTTGAACAAGCCATTTGATATCAATGTTTCCCTTTTTACTATAAGTGCATATACATTTTTTTTCTCTGTGGCTGATCTAAAGGATTGCCATAAAATTGGTAGGTTAAAATAAACAGAAATTTATTTTCTCATAGATCTGGAAGCCAGAATTCTAAAATCACTATTGCTGGAACAAAATCAAGATGTCAGCATGGCTTCAGTCCTTCCAGATGTTCTATAAGAAAATTGTTTTTTGCTTTCTTTCAACTTCTGATGGTTGCTGACATTCCTTAACTGGTGACCATTGTGATCACTCTAATTTCTGCCTCCATGGACACACTACTTCACTCTATGTCAAAGTCCTTTGTCTCTCCTTTATAAGAATAAATGTGATGGCATTTGGGGCACGAGGACAATCCAGGATTATCTCCCCACTTAAAATCCTTGTATCAATCATACCTCTAAATAGTATTTTTCAAAATAAGGTAATATCCACAGATTCTGGTTATTAGGACATTATATGCTTGTTGGCATCATTATTCTAAGGCTAGCATACCCTTTTTATTTTTTAAAGATTTTATTTATTTATTTGACAGAGAGATCACAAGTAGACAGAGGGGTAGGCAGAGAGAGAGAGGGAAGCAGGCTCCCTGCTGAGCAGAGAGCCCAATGTGAGACTCGATCCCAGGACCCTGAGATCATGACCTGAGCAGAAGGCAGCAGCTTAACCCACTGAGCCACACAGGCACCCTAGCATACCCTTTTTAAAATGATTGATTATACAACTCAGTTTATTTTGTTTTTATTTGGGGGCATTATTCAGACTACTATAGATGATAATATCAACTACCTCGTGAAGTTATTGTAATATCAACAGGGTAATTTCAAATATAAAACCTACAATAGTACTTGACAGAGTAAGTACTCATTAAGTGTTATTCTCAGTAAGTTTAATTTTTCTAATACATTTCCTTTTTTCAGACTCCCTTTCTCAGGGAAAACCACCTATATGAAGGCTCTGACAATTTTCTATCAAACTCATCTCCTTAATAACTCAATTCCTTTGACTTGGCTGAACAGGTACTGTAAGCCCTTACCTCAAATTTTATAGTTTACTGACTCTACCTCACACTTCTCCTTCCATCTGTTGCTGAAGTTCTATGTCTAAAATAAAGACTGGACATAATTCTCCTCAGTATAACAGCTTTTTTATATTCTCTTTGGCTTGTTCCATTTTCACCCAATTTTATCATGGTTCCCACCCTCTCTTGGTTTGGATGTCCTGCACCCATCTTGCCAAACAAATCAAAATTTAAAATTAATCTTAGATGTTACATTGCCTAAAAACTTTTACTTCTTCCCATCTTGCCATGATTTTAGTAGACTTCTAATAGACATAATGGTATTTATTTATTCCACAAAGCATTATATTTCACAAAGCAATCAGTATATGATTGGCACTGAAAACACAAAGAGAATGAGGAATAGTCTACTAGGAAAGGTTGTCAAAAAATATTGTGGTTGGTGGAAAAATAGACCTCTAAAGAGATACTCACTCTGTAATCCCTAGGAACACATGAGTATTATCTTAAATTATGAAATGTGTGATTAATTCAAGAAGCTTGAGAGGAGGAGCTTATTCTGGGTTACCTAGGTGGATTGTATATTCCTATAAAGAGAGGCAGAAGGTTAGAAATAGACACATACAGAGAACACAATTTGAACATTAAAATGAAGACTGGCATAATGTAGCTACAAATCATGAAAAGCCAAGAAGTATAGGCAGCCCCCAGATACTGGAAGAAGCAATGGACAGATCCCACCTAGAGTTTTTGGAAGGATCTATCACCTAATTTTGTACTGCTAGCCTCCATAACTGTGAAAAAAATATGTTTAAATTATTTTAAACCACCGGTGTTGTAATAATCTGTTACAGCAATCCTAGAACATTAATAAAACAATGCAGAAGTGCAATGGACATCAGTATGCAACCCCTAAATCAGCATGGGTGGGGAAGTGTAACTAATCAGGAATATTTCTTGGAAGAAGTAATAGCTGAAATAAATTCTCAATTGAGTAGAAACTAATAGAGGGAAAAGAAGAAAACACATATCATGTAAGATCCAGAAGTAGTCAAAAAGGTATGAAGTGTTTGGTACTGCTACAAGTTTATCAGGAGTCACCAGTGATGAGGCTGGAGATGAAGTTAAGAATAGATAAGATATAACAATTTTTCCTTTTATAATGAATTAGAAGTTTATCCTATAGATTACAAAAGCCACTGACATAGGGGAGACAAGATGGAGGGGAAATAAGAGGAGGCGCCTTTACAACCTGTACCGTAAAGTGAGCTGATTGCCTACCAAAGAACCCCTATCACCCATGAAATCAGCCTGAGATCAGAATTAAACATGTCTGGATCTCTACAGGGGCAGAAGATGCCAGTAGGCAGGTAAAGCGGAATGGGAATGTTGGACTGATATCAGAAGATAAACAAAAGGGGAAGGGAGCTACCAGAGGTGACCGATTGGAAAGTAATACCCCTAATATGAGAGTGCCCTACATCTGGGGACCAGTATTAACTTGGAGACTGGTTGAAAGCACTCCAAAAGAGCAAAGGATCACGGGGGGGGTGGGAATTGTGGGAATCAGGGCAGCTAGGGACAGGGGCCTAAGTCCCTGGACCCAGGAGAGCCTCCCCTGGCACTGAGCTAGAGAGAGTGAGGCAGAGAAACCAGGTCTTGGTCCCTGAGACACCACTGCGCCCAAGATTGCTTGGGGTCCGGCTCCTGTGAAGGGCTGGGAGCCACGCCAGATGGCAGAACGCTAAGCCCTGCTACAGAGCCTAAGACACGCATGCCCCTCACCCTCCCCTGAGAGAGGGGTACAAAGGCCCACCTGGCGCTCTTAGACCCGCGCCATTGTTTCAGAGCCTGAGACATGTGCCCCAAATTCTCCCCTGAGAGAGGTGTATGTATATATATATATATATATATATATATATATATATATATATATATATTTTTTTTTTTTCCTCTTGTCATATAATTTTATCAGTCTTTATGTTTGTCTGTTTTTCATGTATACTTCCTAAAGATTACCTTGGGGCTCATTTGGGCTGAACCTTCTCTTTTATCGTCCCTTTCTTTCCTGTCTCTCTCTCTCTTTTCTTTTTCTTTTATTTTCTCTCGTTTGGGTGGGGAATCCTGATTTATCAGAAGCGTTCCAGGGTGTACCTTGACTGCACCATGGTTGATACAAACAGCTACATCTGTTCAGTCATCTCTCACCAAAAAGAATAGGAGGAGGAATGCCCAACAGAAGAAACATAAAGAGGATGGACTTTCTGCAACAGAGCTAATGGCTATTAACATAGACAATATGTCGGAAAGAGAATTCATGCTAACAATTATCCAGGCAATAGCTAGGTTGGAGAAAGCCATTGATGAACAAAGGGAATTGATTAGGGCTTAATTGAAAGTGACCAGAGTTGATGTTCACAATGTTAGGGCAGAGCTAAAAGCTACCAAGAATGAGGTTCACAATGTTGTCAATGAGTTGAAATCAATCTAAATTCTCTCAAAGCTAGGGTAACTGGGACAGAAGATAGAATTAGTGATCTGGAGGACAAACAGATAGAGAGAAAGGATCAGGAGGAATCCTGGAACAAACAGCTTAGAAGGCACGAAAACAGAATCAGGGAAATAAAGGATGCTATTAAACGTTCCATTGTTAGGGACGCCTGGGTGGCTCAGTTGGTTGGATGACTGCCTTTGGCTCAGGTCATGATCCTGGAGTCCCGGGATCGAGTCCCACATCAGGCTTCCAGCTCCACGGGGAGTCTGCTTCTCTCTCTGACCTTCTCCTCGCTCATGCTCTCTCTCACTGTCTCTCTCTCAAATAAATAAAATAAAAAATCTTTAAAAAAAGAAAAAAACGTTCCATTGTTAGAAGTATTGGAATCCCTGAAGGGGAAGAGAAAGAAAGAAGTCTAGAAGATAAAGTGGAACAAGTTTGTCATGAAAATTTTCCCAGTCTCATGAATGGATCCAGCTTTCATGTACTAGAGGACGAAGGGTCTAGTTTTTTGGAATCTAGATTCCAAAAAAACATCAAGACACCTGATAGTCAAATTGAGGAATCATAATTGAAGATACAATCTCTTGAAAGGTGCTAGGACAAAGAGACTCCTTACTTACAGAGGTTAAGCACATCAGAATAACGTCAGACCTGTCTACAGGCACCGGGCAAGCCAGAAAGGGCTGGCAAGATATATTCAGGGCACCAAATGAGAAGAACATGCAGCCAAAAATACTTTATCCAGCAAGACTGACATTTAAAATGGATGGAGAGATAAAGAGTTTCCAAGACTGGCAATGCTTAAAAGACTATGCAACCACCAAGGCGACAGTGCAGGAAATATTAAGGAGGGCTCTATAAAAGAGGATAAATCCTAAGAATAGCAGTGATCAGAAATATAGAGACAATATACAGAAAGAAAGACTTCAAAGGTACAACGATGTCCTAAGATCAAGCGTAGTATCTGTTCTTATCAGTTTAATAAAAACGTATATATCCATAATCACTCTCATTGTGAATGACCTAAATGTGCCCATAAAATGACACAGGGTTTCAGATTGGATAAAATGACAGGACCCATCCATATGTTGTCTACAAGAGATCCATTTTGAACCTGAATATACGCCCAGACTGAAAGTGAAGGGATGGAGAAGCATCTTTCATGCCAATGGGCCTCAAAAGAAGGACAGGGTAGCGATTCCTTTATCAAATAAATTATATTTTAAACTAAAGACTGTAGTCAGAGATACAGAAGGACACTACATCATTCTTAAAGGTACTATCCATCAAGATGATCTAACAATTGTAAATATCTATGCCCCCAATATGGGAGCAGCCAATTACATAAGAAAACTGTTAATCAAGATAAAGAGTCATATTGATATGAATACATTAATAGCAGGAGATCTTAACACACTTCTTTCAGAAATAGAGAGATCATCGAAGCAGAAAATCAATAAACAAGAGCATTGAATGACACATTGGACCAGATAGACCTCATAGATATATACAGAACATTCCACCCTCAAACAACAGAATACTCATTTTTCTCAAGTGCACATGGAACCTTCTCAAGAATAGACCACATACTGGGTCACAAATCAGGACTCAACCGATACCAAAAGACTGAGATTATTCCCTGAATATGCTCTGATCACAATGTTTTGAAACTGGAGCTCAATCAGAAGGAAAAGATCGGAAAGAATTCAAACACCTGGAAACTAAAAACCACTTGCTTAACAATGTTTTGATCAACCAGGAGATCAAAGAAGAACTGAAATAATTCATGGAAACCAAGGAGAATGAAGACACTTTGGTCGAAAACATATGGGATACAGCAAAGGAGGTCCTAAGGGGGAAATACATAGCCATCCTAGTCCCTCAAAAAAATTGAAAAATCCAGAACACACCAGCTGTATCTACACCTTAAAAAACTGGAGAATCAACAACAATTCAAACCAACTCCACACATAAGAAAGGAAATCATCAAGATTACAGCTGAGATCAATAATTTAGAAACCAGAGATACAGTAGAACGTATCAATAAAACTAGAAGCTGGTTTTTTGAAAGAATCAATAAGATCAATAAACCATTGGCCACACTAATCCAAAAGAAAAGAAAGAAAGTCCAAATTCATAAAATTATGAATGAAAAGGGAGAGATCACAACTGACACCAAGGAAGTAGAAACAATCATCAGAAGTTATTAACAACAGTTATATGCCAAAAGCTAAGCCACCTAGATGAAATGGCTGCAATCCTGGAAAACTATAGACTCCCAAAATTGAACCAGGAAGAAATTGACAACGTGAATAGACCAATATCTAGTAACGAGACGGAAGCGGTGATCAAAAACCTCCCAAAAAACAAGAGCCCAGGAACTGACGGATTCCCTGTGGAATTCTACCAAACTTTCAAAGAAGAAATAACATCTATACTCCTGAAGCTGTTTCAAAAATATTGAAGCAGAAGGAAATCTTCCAGATTCTTTTCATGAAGCCAGCAATACCCTGATCCCCAAACCAGGAAAAGACCCTATCAAAAAGGAAAATTTCAGACCAATATCACTGAAGAATATGGATGCTAAGATTATCCACAAGATCCTAGCCAACAGGATCCAACAGCACATTAAAAAGATTATCCACCATGACGAGGTGGGATTCATTCCTGGGCTATAAGGATGGTTCAACATTCACAAATTAATCAATGTGATAGAACAAATTAATAGGAGAAGAGAGAAGAACCACATGGTCCTCTCAATTGATGCAGAAAAAGCATTTGACAAAATCCAGCATCCGTTCCTGATTAAAACGCTTCAAAGTATATGGAAAGAGGGAACATTCCTGTACTACATAAAATCTATCTATGAAAGTAAATATCATCCCCAATGGGAAAAAGCTTGCAGCCTTCTCATTGAATTCAGGAACACGACAAGGATGCCCACTCTCATTACTCTTGTTCAACATAACATTAGAAGTCCTAGCAACAGCAATCAGAAAACAAAGAGAAATAAAATGTATCAAAATTGACAAGGAAGATTTCAAACTCTCTCTATTTTCAGATGACATGATTCTTTATGTGGACAACCCAAAAATCTCCACCCCCAAACTTCTAGAACTCATACAGTAATTCAGCAACGTGACAGGATAGAAAGTCAATGTACAGAAATCAGTGGCTTTCTTATACACTAACAATGAAAATACAGAAAGGGAAATTAGAGAATAGATTCCATTTACCATAGCACCAAGAACTATAAGATACCTGGGAATAAACCTAACCAAAGAGGTAAAGGATCTGTACTCGAGGAACTACAGAACACTCATTAAAGAAATTAAAGAAGACACAAAAAGATGGAAGACCATTCCATGCTCTTGGATCGGAAGAATAAACATTGTTAAAATGTCTATACTGCCTAGAGCAATGTATACTTTTAATGTCATTCTGATCAAAATTCTACCAGTATTCTTCAAAGAGCTGGAGCAAATAACCCCAAAATTTGTATAGAACCTGAAGAGACCCCGAATCACTAAGGAAATGTTGAAAAACAAAAATAAAACTGGGGGCATTATGTTACCTGATTTCAAGCTTTTCTACAAAGCTGTGATCACCAAGACAGCATGTTACTGGCATAAAAACAGACACATAGACCAGTGGAACACAGGAGAGAGCCCCGATGTGGGCCCTCAACTCTATGGTCAAATAATCTTTGACAAAACAGGAAAAATATACAGTGGTAATAAGACAGTCTCTTCATTAAATGGTGCTGGGAAAACTGGACAGCTATATGTAGAAGAATGAAACTCGACCATTCTCTTACACCATACACAAAGATAAACTCAAAATGGATAAAAGATGTCAACGTGAGACAGGAATCCATCAGTAACTTTTTTCAAGATATGTCTCCAAAGGCAAAGGAAACAAAAGCAAAAATAAACTTTTGGGACTTCATCAAAATCAAAAGCTTCTGCATGCAAAGGAAACAGTCAAGAAAACAAAGAGGTAACCCACGATATGGGAGAAGATTTTTGCAAATGACAGTACAAACAAAAGATTGATATCCAGGATCTATAAGGAACTCCTCACACTCAACACACACAAAACAGACAATCATATCAAAAAATGGGCAGAAGATATGAACAGATACTTCTCCAATGAAGACCTACAAATGGCTATCAGACACATGAAAAAATGTTCATCATCACTAGCCATCAGAGAGATTCAAATTAAAACCACATTGAGATACCACCTTCAACCAGTTAGAATGGCCTAAATTAGCAACACAAGAAACAACATGTGTTGGAGAGGATGTGGAGAAAGGAGAACCCTCTTCCACTGTTGGTGGGAATGCAAGTTGGTCCAGCCACTTTGGAGAACAGTGCGGAGATTCCTCAAGAAATTAAAAATAGAGCTTCCCTATAACCCTGCCATTGCACTCTTGCATATTTACCCCAAATATGTAGATGTACCCCCAATGTTTATAGCAGCAATGGCCACGGTCGCCAAACTGTGGAAAGAACCAAGATGCCTTTCAACGGACAAATGGATAAGGAAGATGTAGTCCATATACACTATGGATTTTTATGCCTCCATCAGAAAAGATGAATACCCAACTTTTGTAGCAACATGGATGGGACTGGAAGAGATTATGCTGAGTTAAATAAGTCAAGCAGAGAGAGTCAATTATCATATGGTTTCACTTATTTGTGGAGCATAACAAATAGCATGGAGGACAAGGTGAGTCAGAGAGGAGAAGGGAGTTGGGGGAAATTGGAAGGTGGAGGTGAACCATGAGAGACTATGGACTCTGTAAAACAATCTGAGGGTTTCGAAGTGGTGGCGGGTGGGATTTTAGGGAACCAGGTGGTGGGAATTATAGAGGGCACAGATTGCATGGAGCACTGGGTGTGGTACAAAAAAAAAGGAATACTGTTATTATGAAAATAAAAATTAAAAAAAAAAATATATATATATATAGCCACTGACATTCCGAAACATCCTAGTTAAAATGGTAGCTTTATGATAGTTGTATTGCAGTGGGAGAAGATGGATAATAAGACCATTTAGAAAACTGCAAGGATGTAGAGGAGCACCATATTAAAAAAAAAATAGTAGTTGTAATTAGTAAGACTTCATGATTATTTAGCTGGCTTGGAAAAAGGACAGAAATAGAAGAGGGAGAAAGATGTTCAGGTTTTTTTCTTGCTTCAGTGATTTTGCTTAGCTGGAGATAACATAGTACCTGCAGGTCAAAATATTTAATATGTGGTTGAATATATAATCTTGAAATTCATGGCAGAAGTGTAGGCTAAAGATGCGAATCTGGAAATCGCCAAAATTTATAACACATGTAGGCATTTTCATTCTCTTCTCACTACGTAACCCAAAATATCTTAAGGAAAGAGCATATGTCTTATTACTCTTCATGTTCTCAGCTATTAGCAGCAAAGACAGGAAACATCCAATATACACTTAATAAATGAATTATTATTTTGGCTTGAGTATTGTTTTTATTATGTAAAATTAGATCTGTTTTGAGTAAAATGCTTCTTAGTAGAGCTTAACTCATTGCAAAAAAAAAAAAAAAAGTCTAAAATAACCCATTCACCCTCAATAATAAACAATAATTTTGACTGACAAGGTAAGGAAAATATCATTATAAATTAAAAAAAGGATATTATGTAGCATACATATTTTCTTTTTAAGTAAATGTATAAGAAATGGGAACAAAATAACATCAAGGGGCTCTTTATAAAGAAATAACAAATAAAAGGAAAAACAACTGTTTTCATTTGCTACATCTAACATGATATTTTAAGCTGTTGTATAGCACATGGAAATTTTAAATAAAGTTAAAATCTGTACTAGTAAGGGAGAGGAAAAATAATCGTTGTTTACTTGTGTAATTTCTGATTCTAAGAATTTTGTACTTTGTTTTCCTTTGT